>NC_137461.1:150044988-150747391 GCF_964235325.1 Thermobia domestica | reverse complement strand
AGGTATTTCGACAATTACCAACCTTATAAATTTTACTCAAGATATATATGAGGCTTTAGATCTCCAGAAATGTATAGATAGCATATATTTTGATTTCACCAAAGCATTTGATAAAATAAATCATGATGTTTAATTAAACAAATTATCTAGCTTTGGACTTAATCGGTCTTTCCTACGTTTAATTGCCTCGTATCTCTCAGAAAGGAAACAATATGTTGCATATAGACAAGCTTCATCATTCTATTATAATATGAATTCAGGTATACCGCAAGGGTCAAATTTAGGACCACTATTATTTATTATATATGTAAATGATCTTCCAGCAAAAATAAAATATTCTACATGTACAATGTATGCTGATGATATAAAATTATATAAAATAGCTTTAAAAGAAAGTGATATGAAAAATTTACAAGAAGATATAAATACCATATTTGAATGGAGTAAAGATAATTATTTAGAACTAAATGTAAAGAAATGTCATTATGTAAGGTTTGGAACTTATAAAACATACAGAACTACAAGTATTATTTGAATAATGTTGAACTCGAAAAGAAACATCAAGTTAAAGACCTTGGTATTGTTTTTGATAGTAAGATGTCGTTTAATGATCATATTCAAATTATTATGGCAGAAGCATATAAAAAACTAGGTTTCGTTATTAGAAACACAAGAAACTTTACAAATTTGGAGGCTATTAAACTGTTGTATTATAATCTTGCTAGAACTAAACTGGAGTATGGGTCAATAATTTGGTCACCGAATTATACTTCTTATCAAAGACAAATAAAAAATATTCAGAAAAAAAATTTACGTTTCCTTTTTTATAAGAAATATAATTTTTCATCGTATAGACTGGGAATTTCTTATAATGAAATATTACAGAAATTTCAGTTTATCCCGTTACATAAAAGGCGCAGATTACATGAACAAATGTTTCTTTATAAACTTATGAATGGAAACATTGAAAGTAGGGACATTTTAAAACAGATTTACTTTAATGCAGGTCAATGTAACTTAAGAATACGGAACTTTTTCGTAAATAAAATACCTAAGACGAACCGTTATAAAAATTCACCACTGTTTAGAATATTAAGCAACTACAATGACATGGTAAGAAATCATGATTTGGATTTCACTTTCAATGTTAACAAGTACAATATTATTATGCAAAACGCATTAAAAATATAAATTAATTCTAATACATAGCTGCAAATTTTTAAATGTATATGAAATGTAAATATGTAAACAGTGTAGAACGTATGTTTATATGTGTGAAGGTGAAGTATTTATATATAAACTATTTATCAAACAATATATAAATGTGTGTATGTAAAATTGTATTTATATATTTGTGATTATTATTTTTTATATTCTTTGTAAACTTCTTGATGTGTATATTATGTGTATTTTTCTTTTTGCTTAACTATAAGTTAAATTGTAAATCAATTGTAGTAAAAGCTCCCATAATTGGGGATGATCGTCTCTGTTGGAGTTAGATTGTTAAATAAATAAATAAAATATATAAACTTCTTATTTTTACAATTGGTTGACAATACTGACAAACTGGGGTCCTTGAGAGAGAAATGACACACGATGTATTTTCTCTAGCGAAAATGATGTTTATGCCACGTCCCATGGATATACATCCAGTGGTACAATAACAATCTGCCATATTGTATTTAAAATTTGTTGACAATGACCAAATGGGTACGTCTGGGTGCAAAGTGATCTTATGAAACCTTTGGTCGAGTCACGTTTTAGTAATGAGCCAGAAAAGAACATGATGGGCTCAGGCATTTACGCGTGATGCATCATAACATTCATTTTTACTTGTGTTGACTATGCCATACATAGGGTCACAAACACCAACAAACTGGCCCCTGAATTGGGTCAAGTTGCGGGTTTGGTCGTGATTTGAAAACGGTATCGTACTTCTCATCGCAAGAGCTTTCAGATGATTTATAGGTTTTCTGCAGGTACTTGGTCCCGATATGGTATCATCCCTAGTGAGTGCCCCATGCATAAGACATATGTCAGTTGATAGTTTACATTGACCTGAACAAAATATTCCTTAAAATTAAGGTTTCATGCGTAGATTTTAAAAATATTTCGCTAAAAACCGAATAAGTAGGGTAGAAGGGGAAAATTGGGGGTATCATCTTGTCAACCTTCTTTTCCTCACAAGTTATAGGTGTTTTTCTAATTTTTAAGAACTGATTGTATATCGCAAGTTCTTCTGGACAGGTGGTAAACTTTGGGCATCTTTACTTTTAATGCTACGATATTTTTATTGTTGGTGTCTGATTTCTACCCAATTACCCCTATGGGTGCAAAATGATTAAAACCATTGCTGGTGCATATAAACCAAGGGGGTGATTGGGTGTAAGTATATTTGGTATATATAACTTGTACTCCGCTTAAAAACAAATAGTTTTATGTGGCCTAGGAAAAAAATACTTTTGTTTATTCAAAGTAAGAAGTAACTTATTTCTAAAGCTCAAAGACACGTGAATACTTTTTCAAGCCTTCCAGTTATTGTTTATAGCACAGTATATTGTCCTGCGAACTTAATCCAAAACGTATCACATACGACAGAAGCTATAAACGGTCAAAACTTTGGCCAAAAATGGAGAAAAATTAGAAAAATCAAGAGAGCAGGCTCTGATATTCAAACATAGAAGAAGATAATCAGACTAACGCTAAATAACTATAAACTATTACAATAGAACATGTGTGGGAAGTATGGATTAATAAACAGGTCGTATTTACAGTATCAGTACTATTGGCATACGCAACGGCCACTGGAGGCCTAAATTGAAGAAAATAGTTTAATAAGGACAATGCACTTTGGAAAAAAGACAAATACCACAAAAGACAAAGATAGGACAGCATTTAAACGAATTCTAAGCAAAAACTGTTCTTACACCCATTTACCTCCGCATCATGCGCCCAATTACCCCGTGTTGGTAATTGGGAGATACAAATATTAACAAAATTTGAACTGCCTGACAGTGATGATTCAAGATTGCTATTCTTCTTGGCACCGTTCTTATGATGTTTTTAAGCAGCACTAAAAAATCAGGATCAAAGCATCAACAGATGCGTGATTTACTGTGAGTCAAACCAAAACACACAGAAACGTGAAACTCGGTTTCAAATATCATTTCTCAACCAAATCAGTTTTTGGTTTTTGTCATTATTACACCCTCCCAAAATTCATCTAAGCTTTTTTTTTTCTGATCGACATCTGCCCATCCAAAATTTTGATGTAATTACATTCCATAAAACTATTTTGAAATGCAAAATATAAATTTTAAAAAAGTTTTCCGCTCAATTATCCCCTGCACCCAATTCCTCCTTTTGCCCTACGTGACTTGTTGCCAATAATAATCGACAGTTTCTATTTTGCTGGAAGAAATTGTTATTCATGTATGTACTGTTGTGTGTAGCAAAATATGCTGTTAACTAGTAGATTGTTGTTTGTATTTTGCTTATTGTTACACATACTCTTGACGTACATACTATTTGTAAAGATTTGCTAAAATAACGAATGACGATTCTTTTGCAATTGAAATGTATATGACTATTATTTATTGTTTCAAATTATATCATAATACACACCAAAGAGCACGACAATGGAGCAAATCTAGAACTAGGGAAAACAAACAAGACTAAGGGTTAAGGGTTAGTGGAAAAATAAAATTGATATCTTCCTAATATACTATTGTTTAATCCTTTTTTCACTTCTTTGCTTTTTTTCACTCAAAGCTGTGCTTTAAAGTTACTCATTAGACTTGGCACCAACGGCACGATTTCTCTGTAACTTTGGGGGGCCCATTCATAAAAAATACAATACATATAACAATAAAAATATATATAAAAATACATATTCTTAAAAATACATGGGGGTCCACATGAGCTTTGCCCGCCCCCAGGATCGGCGCCCTTACGTGTCACTTTTTTTTTTTTTTGCTTCTCCCAAAATATTACAGAAATAAAAATGTAAGAATAATATTTTACTTCCTAGTTTTATAACACATGGATAAGTACCACTGAGTAAACTAAGTATTTGTTCTGAGAAGGTCTTTATTTGTTGTTTAATTTTTCATCTAAATATATGATATACCTTATTTGAATATGAATTCTTTGGCTACTGAACTTGATTTCAACACAGATTATTTTACTAAATATATTTTCTCAAGTCCTAAATATGTAGATAATTATTGGAAATATTTAATTGTTTCCGTACTTTTTTCTTTAATGTGAAAGAAATATTGGAAAAGGCTGGTGGGCACTTCTCCAAAATTCCTCAAATATGAATTTATATGAATAATATGAATAATATTTAAATATTATTCACTAACACAGATAATATTTGGTCTAGGAATTAATTCGTGCGGTTGATACGCACACATTGAAGCTGTAGTACAAACACAAAATACATAAATACCTTAAGAAAAATATTGTCCAACGCTAGCCACCACTTTCGCCCATCTGTCAGGCAATGTACGGATTCCGTGGCGAAAGAAGTCCTCATCCTTGGAAGCGATCCAGTCAGAGACCCATGTTTCGATATCTTCTGAAGAAGTAAACCGCTGTCCAATCAAATCGTTGTTCATGCAATCGAACAAGTAGTAGTCCGAAGGAGCAACGTCTGGTGAATACGGCGGGTGGGGTAAAACTTCCCATCCGACATTTTCTAAATAGGTTTTGACCGGTTTTGCGACATGTGGGCGAGCGTTATCATGTTGAACAATAAGTTTATCATGTCTGTTCTCCCATTCTGGTCGTGTTCTGGCCAGAGCTTGCTTCAAACGCATTAATTGTCGTCGATAACGTTCTCCATTCATAGTTTCACCCGGTTGCAGCAGCTCATAGTACACCACACCTTTCATATCCCACCATATGCACAGCATAACCTTTGCACAGTGAATATCTCGTTTTGGTTGTGATGGACCTGGTTCACCTGGTTTCACCCAGGCCTTTTTTTCGTTTAGGGTTCTCGTAATGGATCCACTTCTCATCACCCGTAATAATTCGATGCAGAAACCCCTTTCTGCTCTGTCGTTGAAGCAGCAATTCTTGAAATTTTTTTGGCTGTCCAGCTCGCTCTTGGTCTGCCAAGCCGAAATCACCACTTCTAAACCGTGCAAACCACTTCTGACACGTTCGCTCAGCTAGAGCATGGTCACCATACACTTCCACCAAAATACGATGACTTTCAGTCGCACTTTTCTGCATGTTAAAGTAATGCAGCAGGACACCCCGCAAAAACACTTTATCAGGCACAAATTGCGCCATGTTCACTTAACTACAAACTGGTGTTGTTGACGCTTTAATCCACTGCCCTATACTACGAACGATACGCGATGACAGGGGTTTGCAACACATGTGTGGATACACGGAACTGTGGGACGCTCCGTTCGTTGCGCCATCTCTTGTCCACCCGCACGAATTAATTCCTAGACCAAATATAAGAAACAAAAGTTACTTAAAAATAATATTCCTTGGATGGAATTGAATCATAATCAAGATATTCAAATGGAGATCTATTGTAAGGATTTCTTTTAAGGTGTAGGCATAATGGATGTCCCGAAACAATGTTGAAAGTAAATAATAACAATAGTTTACGTATCGTATTTGTAGTGATAGTGAGGACTTTTATATCAGATTGAAAATGACCTAACTGTATATAGTTGGGAGAATGTTCAGAACACAGATCAGAAAGTGTTGACTCCTCAATTACATTCTCCGACTAGTCAAATATATAGGATTTTAGGTGTTAAAATATTTGAAACTTGCATATTAGATAGGACCTAATATTCTATCTAAAATAGCCTTGTTAAAGTTATTAACATTTTTTTAAGTAGTTCTAAAACTGGGGACCATTTTTGAACTATCAATATTAAAAGTTATATGCTAGACAATTTCTTGGTTCCAAAATTTTCCTTCTCTTCTTTTCTTTTTATTTTTTTAAACTAATGTTTGGTCATTAAAACGTGTCAATTTTTCAGTACGCCTAAAAATTTAAAATTATTACCTGTTGTTCATAAGTAAAATCAGTTTAATAATAATGATGTTCAATATTGAACAAGATTGAACTTAACGGTCGTAAAAGTCATAATATGTAGTGAAAATATCTGTTGTATCAACATAATGCATATTGATTCTTTAAATCTTCCGTGATACACTTATTTCACGACCATGCATAAATAACCATCATGAGAAGTATTCAATGAATCTACCAAGTACGGAAACTTTATCTCCAAACGAGCATCTTTAAAATAATGAATCTAAAGTTTTGTTTAACAGCTTGTATTTATACTTGATGTAATTTGGTGCTCCAAATGTGCGTTTAAATATATAATATCTTTTATGTAAATACATGTAGGCTATAATAGCATAACAATATCGAAAGACAGTTTCTCCGTGCTTTTTGTAAGAATATGTAGCAACTCTGTTTCGAATGTTCTTGGATCTATTTTTCTTTATCATGTTTACCTTCCCTCTATGTCCTCACAAATTTAACACACGCAACTTAGCATATATTGGAAAGGAACTATAAAATTAAAATATGAGATCAATATTTTATTTATATGAAATACATAAAACGTATTTAACTAATCATTTGTTTCCTTTTATGTTGTCTTTATTTCTCTATGAAATGAAAATATTTGGAGCTATAAAGGTAACCAAGAAAATTCTGTCGCTTTTTCACCCACCACCTTCGAACATCGATATGTATATTAAGACGTACCTGGAAGATCAAAAATAGTCCCCATCAGCAACGACGACCTTCTGCTAACGTTCTGCAAGGCCATGGATTCCATCGCGGTAGAACTTGGTGGGCCGTGAAGCGAAGAAGGTATCAAGTGCATTTTTCACCTCTACTAGAGATTTGAGCTGGCGCTCTCTAAGGTGATTGTCCAAGGAATGGAATAGATGATAATCGGACGATAGAATGTCCGGGGAGTATGGCGGATGCAATAGTGTTTCCCATCCAAGGCATAGAGTGGTGTTCCGGATCATCCTAGCCACGTAGATCTTATCATCATCCTGTAACAGGAGGACCTCTTTGTGATTCAGAAGTGCTGGCTCCAGAGTTTTGAGTTTTTCTTGAACACGTCTGAACTGCTGGCAATACACAGATGAATTCATGGTCTGGCAGCTGGTAACAGTTCCCGATGCACGATGCCGCAAGCAGTCCACCAAACATATAGGAGGACTTTCTTTTGGTGCAGTGCTGGTGATGGCGCAGTTTAGCTTCCTACAGGACCCACTCCTTATTACATGTCAACACCCTGTCCAGAAGTGGCTCCTCCCTCAGACGAGACAGCAAAGGAACATAGGTGTCTACTCGCGTTGCCTTCTGGCCCGGAGTCAAATCATGTGAGGCCCATTGACCCAACTTATAGTGCTTCCCAAGTTGATGGAGGTTTGCCGAATAGCTTCTCCACTCACAGTGAATTATAGTCCCACTTCCTCACATGTCTGGCCACTGTTCGAGTCAACTGTTGCCTGAAGATCTCTATTTTGTACATGTATTGTACATGTCTTCCGGCACGTGATGCGTCTTCGACTGTTTCGTCACCGTCCTTAAACTTGTTAAACCACCGCTGGACTGTCCGCGTAGTCACGACACCCTCACCAAAGGTTTCGCATATCTTTCGCCTCGCTGCAACGCAGTTTGAACTCGTACAGCATACACGACCTTATGACACTCTGTGGAGGTCCCATGTTCACTCTGTCCTTATGCAAGTTCACGATGTAACTGAACTGACACAACCAGGTAGTATGTTGGATGTACCCACACCAACAACCGACCTTCACCTTATCTCCATTCGCATTCAACTCACGGTGTGAAGGCCAATTGACCACAGACCTCCACAAAAAGCAACATAACTTTCTTGATTACCTTTATAGGTTGTACTTTATTCTTTTCTGACAAGTGTATTTTCTTTCTCCAGATTTGCTGAGTTATGGATATCACAGATGATAACAAAGCTTCATTGGCACATCTTTCCCTCGAAGCATTTACTATTTTTCTTTAACAGTGTGCTGTTCATGGCGCCATCAGTGAGATGTCAAAGGAACTTCCTTTTTTTGTAATTAAAACGTATTTATAACCACTTTGTATTCTTGCTCTGAAATAAAATTTATGCAAATACATTTATTGCATTTTTCGCAATTATTTTGTTCTCATATTCAAACATTTACAGTACGCCAATCATTTGTGTTGTGAGGCCACAGTTTTGCCTGTAATTATAACTCGATATCATGTTATATCCCATAACCAAGTTCGTTACTGCAATCATTTACATAAGCACAGTAATTTAACGTGACCCATCAGTGTCTCCTGTAGCATCACTTAAGATATTTCTTTCGGGAAAGGGGGAAAGAGAAGACCCTCTGGCATAAGTAAAGTTATACGTTTTTATTTGTATATTATTGTACTACTTATTAAAATCTATATGCATCTCAAATTCTGTCTCCTTGAAGGTCCAAATTACGCCTTGACTTACTCTCATAATGTTAGATGTATGTTAGCAAAATTGTATATACGAGCAGAAAAATAAACTGCCGATAATACTGATACTCACACGTAACGTAAAAAACATGCAAAATAAATTTTTGTCTTTCAGACTATGAGAGGTCCCAGAACTGCAAGTTAATGTTTTTCCGTCGGCTATTATCAATTTTAATAACTTTTTTTTGCACATATTATTATACCAAGGTCAAACGATATGTACACTTTTCATTTTTCAAACTAATTCTCTTTGCCATCCCGCAACTCCTTCTTTCTCGTTATGTGTTGCACGGAAGTTTGATGAATACCTAATTGTCCTGCGTCATTAATCCTTCCTGCATCTTGTTCTTGCAGTACTGGTACCGTGTCCATTACTTGTGGGGACGTCGAGGCATCAACAGCTGAGGAATGTAATCAACGGCTGAGTTTATGCCAATTGAATCATTATATTTTTTCGCTATTCAGAGGAAAAGAATCAGTACACTGAAATGTAACGAATGGTGAAACTGATCCGTTAGAAGCTACAACTTGTGTTAAACAGGAACGCAGGTCTTGCAATTCTGAATATTCTTTATTGTTACTCATCGGAAAATCTTCAGAATCCAAGTTATTTGACATCGTAATGTCTTTAACCTTTTCACTTTCCACATTCTCTGTTTGCAATAAAGAATTGTTAAACTGGCTAAAGAAAAATCCATAATACGTCTGGACAGACTTAATTCATTAACAGTAGTATGGGACATTTTTCCTTAACATCAACTGCAAGTCGACTACGCACAATTGAGTTTATGATATTGCAAACTCTTTGTGCATAGAACTACAACGCATGGTCAACTACCCAAAACAACAACTTATGCACGCTGCGCCAGTTGCGTCATTAGCAGTGATGCCAATTGAAGGGAAATTTCCCTTGGCGCAGGGAAATTTTGAGTAAATTTTGGAGAAAAGGGAAAAAGGGAAATTGCTTGTAATCTCTTAATATTGCAGGGAAATTTGATCCTCTCTTCAATCATTTTTAGATTGAATGTATTTACGTATCTGATTAATCTAATTAAAATTCAGTATAAATTCAACATCCTATTTGATCCAAACATAATCCGTTGCACATATTTCACATAAATTCTCACAAGTTATCTTGTTTTGCATTCGTTAATATTTATCAACATTACACATCGATCAACATATTCAGTTAAATTGGAAACATTACAACAATGGTTATTTAAAATCTTTTATCAAAATTAATCTTCCCATTGTTGAATTAAATGCAGTGCAATAAGATGAGATATTAACTAACTAACTAACTCTATGGCCTATGGAACCCGGAGGTTCAATGCCGTGTTCACAAAAGCTCTCCTCTGACTTCTATCCTTAGCTAATTGGATCCAGTTTCTACTTTGTATTCGAATCTCTGCGAGATCCATCTTAATATTGTCCTCCCATCTGCGCCTAGGTCTTCCTAATGGTCGTTTTCCGATGGGTCTTCCAGTCAAGACTTTGAAAGTGTTTCTACTTTCTTCCATTCTAGCTACATGACCTGCCCACCTAAGCCTCCTAGACTTGACGACCTTAACAATGTTTGGTAAACCGTATAAATTAGGTAGTTCCTCGTTATGAAGTTTCTGCCATTCCCCATTCCCGTTCCTCTTGGGTCCGAATATTCGTCTCAGGATCTTGTTCTCAAATACTTTCAGTCTATGTTTTTCCCTCAGAGTAAGCGACCATGTTTTGCAACCATACAGAACAACAGGTATCATTATCATTTTATATATTTTAAGCTTCAGATGAAATATCTCTCAATTAAATTATCACTCCAAATATTATAACAGTTTGGTTTTCCCAATCAGAAGATGTTTTTCCCAACCAGAAAATTGATTGTGAAGAGGATTAATCGATGTAAGAGAAGAAAATCTGCGTGTCGTGAATGTAAATATGTATATATGGGCCAATACTGGGTCATTAGTGTATGTGCGTTTGTGTAAGTTTACAAATTTTCCGGCGACTGTGCGCACAGAATTATAAATTCTTAAGAATTCCGCATCTCTAAACTTTGATTTAGTTTGTATTGTGCTTACGAACATTCCTTGTGTACAGCCAAAGACAGTAGCCGCTAGAGTTTTCTTTGTAACTGTTCGTATTCGTCTCAGTAAATATGGGAGTGCTTTTCTTAAGTAAGTACATACCAAATATATACTTAATATTTTCTTTGTACCTTAGGTTACATTAATATTAAAATCTATCATGATATCTAGGATAAAAATTAAATTTACATAATATTTATTTTATATTTTTTATGATTTATTTAGGTTGTCCGTCCTGACCGAGGTATTTATAGGGTTTATCCTCAGTCACACCAGGCAAATGCAGAGATTGCACCTTTAACATAGGTCCTGGCCTACACCTTTCCATATCCTTTCCCCTCCTCTATCCCGACGCCTTAGATACCTAAACAACAAATCAAGTTCAAATTCTGCGTAAGCTCAAAGGAAGGCTGTCAGATATCTGCTTGTATGTGGTTATAAGATTGGGGTGGAAGCGAAAACGATTAAAAATACGTTTACTAAATACAGTACTTGAACGGTTTGGATGAAGGGAAATTTTGTCCGGACAAGGGAAATTCTGAAGCTTGTGAAGGGAAAACGTCTTTGAAGGAATTGGCATCACTGGTCATTAGAATGAACTAGCTGATTATAGTGCCGTATCTCTAGCAACAATTAAAGCATTGTATGAAAAACGCAATAACTACTAGGGTATATGCAAAGAATAAAAACAGTACTTGCGTGTGAGATACTGCTTTCTTACGTAGTAGGATGTAGATACTGCATTCTTCCTGTTCAAATGATACATTTTGTAAGAAGATACGGCAATCCTCATAGCTATATAAGCATTGCTGTTCAAGTTACGGCTTTTTACGCCTCACCAATTGAAAGGGCGGACTCGAATTAGTATAGATTGATATACAGCCCACTTTTCGAAATTTTGTCAGATACGGCACTCTTGCTTAGGACAGCACCACATCTCTCTACTAAAACCATAAGTGCTAGAAATATACTAATACTTCCGATCTTCATAGAGCAAAAATGGTAAGAGAGAGCGAGAATGGATTTCCCCAATCGATTCATCGTCTCAAGACTATCCTCCATCCCCACCCTAATTTCTCTGTTAACACCTGAAGTGGTGCAAATTCACTACAGCTTCCGGTTTTAAGATTAATTTTCATCGTGTAAACTGTATGCAATAGCGAGAAGAGTTTTCTTTCCTTTTGGAATAGATTCAATGTTCAAGAAAAGATCTCAATTCGACATTTGATTCCTATATTCAAACAAAAAAAATCTAATATTTCCGATTTCAACACTGGTCACTTTGGTGAAAAATTACCAATAGATAGCGAAAAGCACTTTCTTGATAAGGATTCATTAACGCAATAATATAATTCTATTTTTGTTATTTTTCCCCTATGGGTAACCGGAAGTTGTACGTAGAATCTACTATTACATCTGGTTTGAGTATTAATGTTCAATTAGAGAAGCGGTAAGATGTAGTGAGAAATGGTTTCAGTGTCCCAAAAATAAGTTCTATCTATGGCCTTATCACTGTATTGCTACTGTAAGCTATAGTTCCTTTTACTTCCGATTTTAGTATTGAATATGCATAGTTTGGAAGTCTACCACAATTTCACACTGTGAAACGGAACACACTGGATTATTTTAGTATTGAGTAGAGCGAAAAAGCCAATATATCTCGATTTTGCGAAAACTTTTTCAGGGGTGATAATGAAAAATTGTTTTGTTTCATGCTTCATCGAGAGGATCGTCTTAATTCGAAAATGAATTGTAAGAATAATGTAATCCTTATCTTCATTTTCAATGTTAGCCTATATAACAGAATGTGTGTGTGTCATTAGATTTTCTTATGGAAAGAAATCACCTAATGCCACCAAATTTTGTACTTAACAACATAGATCTTATTTAGATTTAATCGCGCACGAAATTGTTTCCTCTTTTTATTTTTGAATGAAGTAGGATTAGTGGTTCAACATTTTTGTAGTACGTATATGACTAGTGCCCATGATGTTGGCAGCCCAACCGTTTTTCCTATCGTGCAGGTTGCATAAATTTAAGGTATTTGCATTCTTTTACGTGAGCATTATTCTTTCCGTGCGAAAAACACCTATTTTAGCTACTGTTTTAGTACAATTAAACAACTGAAACATGCAACAAGTAAAACATTAAACAGGCTGATTCACAGAGGAATCTGGACTAGAGTAACGATTGATTGATGTCCTTTATCTCTCTATCTGAGTGTTGGACACATCGTGTTGCATACACTAGTAACTTAATATTGAAATAATATGAAGGTTTCTACAATGTAATTACACATAGCTACTGAGAAAACACATGTTTATTGCTAACAATAACTTCCAAGACAGATTTAGATGTTCATATCACATTTTGAAATAACATACACAGATATTGATTTTACTTATTTATTTATTTATTTATTTATTTATTAGGGAACAGGAGTGGCTACAGCTAGTATGATTTAAAAGCTTCGATTTAAGGGTCATGAACACTTTTCATTATATGTCTGGATTGAATGAAGTTTTCTTTGCAGAAATGGCCGAATAATTCAATTTAAGCGACAGATACATTAATGTCGCTCTACTTATGGAAACCTCATGAAAATATGAAAAGTTGTTATTTATCATATTAACCGAAAACTTCATCAAGATCGATTATTAAACGAGATAGAGCGGATTATCTTTTTTGCTTATTTATTTGCCTGGTGTGATATATTTTCTAAAAAAATGATATAAAGAACATTTTTTGCATACTTTTTTTTTTTAAAGAACTCACATTGGGTTTGTTTGAATATTGTTTAGCGTGCTTCTCAGCAGTGATGCCATGTGAGACGTGGACCTACAACATAAGGTCGTGTGCAAACCACACGAGCTCCCGTCGGGAAGAACTTGATTCTCCCGCACCAGAGATGCGTATGTTAGCCATATAGCCACGAGGAGCTCTTCAGGAATCCACATTCAGGTAGAACATAAAATATGCCTTATACATAGGACGCCAGAGTTATCTAGATTAATATAATAAATTAATTACATCTTTATTAGCTATACAAATGAAATTTCCATGGGTATAGACACATTAACGTATCCGTCGTTTACACTCAATTGTAGTGCCCCTTCGTTGTCGCAAAAAGCTTCATAGATTCAAGATATAATTAAAATTGCATGTGTCCCATGTTACATTGAAGCTTTTAATACATACAAGCTGTATTCAGTCCTGCTCTCAAGGAGAAGAATTATCTAACTATTATTTACTTATAACAATAATAAGAGCATTAGAACGTTAAATTATGAATCGCAAATCCTGTAGAAATGATCTTGATGAGCAGTCATCTCTCATCCATAATAGGATTTAACGTTAATGAAATACCGGTGACTAAGTTGAACTTCATAGTTTTCTTTACTTCATCTCTTCTGGTAGCCGTAGCTCATATATTCTGAAAGTAGTAAATAATAAAGAAAACAGCATATAACATTTTGAGTAACAATATCATAATGTTTTACATATAAATGCCCAATATCCATTGTACGGCACGTTAAGAATATTAACTGTTCGCACCATCTTGGTTTCTCAGCCAATTAATTTATATGGGGAAACATTTTTTCCCTCAAATGAACGAGGATTTGCATGGTATGATATTACTAATTTATTCATCAACTATATTAGTTCTATGTAAATGACGCTTTACTTTGTAAAATTAAATTCGTACTATAGAATAAATTTATTACTATAGATAGTAATATAGGCCCTACTTACAGTATTAATTCATTAAATTTAGTTTATATAAGGAGAGTAGAGTGGGACAAGAGTAGGCATTTAGTTTTATAAATGGTCATATCTCTATTATAAATAGAACCAGAAACATGTGATTTACACCTGACAACTTTCAAGCATCCTCTCTCGTTCGAGTATATTTCGTATTAATAATTTTAAGATTCTCGTTTCAATAAATGACAATTTAACCAACGGTGAAAAAGTACTTTTATTTTCTGTTTCAAGAAAGGAGCAACAAAATTACAAAACCGTTAATACTCTAAAATTATATCAGTATTATATGAAATATGAATTAGTAAAGAAGACATGTAAAACAGTATTGATTATAACATGATAGCATATGATTTCTGACGTAGAAACATAATTCAGGATACATACTTTCTGATCTGTTTTCCCCTGGTAATTTCTGCGAAACTGGATTCAGTAATTACCGTAAGTAAATTTTTAGCTTTTACCCTATCGTGGTAAATGATAATTTACATTAATGTTTTGTGCGTACTTTTGCCCTTTGCTCTGTTTTCTTTCTTAACTCTACCGATAAATGCTGCTATCTTCAAAGAACAATGTTCATCTAACACTTCATACAACACACCAAACATGACTTAATCATAAATGCACTGAACGATTTATTTCTATTCATTTTTCTTATGTAATACTGATTCCGAAAACATGAAAAATATTAATCAAAACGATCGAAAATGAAACCTACTTCGTGGTTTCCACATTATTCCTTGTAGTCGTCTATAACTTTGTCTTATAACAATCAGTGTTCGTAGTTTGAAGAAAATTTCTCTAATCTAGAGAAATTTCGTAGGTAAATTTAGCAAATAGGGAAAAAGGGAATTTTTCAATAAAATGTAGAAATTCTCGCGCTGACTGATTAATATAAATGCTTAAATGTTTCTTTGTTCTTTAGAAATGAAACAATAAAATAGCAATAGTTTGTGTGTCTTTTCAAACTAGCATAATTTGCACCTATTGCTGGTTAGGTTTATTTGTATTTTTTGTTTAAAAAGAAGTGAAGGAAAAAGTTAAAAAAATAGAAGTAAAATGCAGATTAATAAAACAAATATGGCTGGCACTTCTTTTAATATAGCTAAATTAATCTTATCACGTAACTTCTATAATTGGAATTGAACACCCAAAAACTAGGGAAAATTTGATAAGAAAAGGGAAAATTTTGTGTCAGTCGAGGGAAATTTTCTTAACGAAACCTGCGAACACTAATAACAATCTACTATAATGCCTTCTAGAACAACTCAGTGATGGTAATCTCACTTCTACAATAAGATAATTGTACTATGTATTTTTACACGCCGAGCACTCTTGTTCCACTCTACTATAGATATATCCCACTCAGTAAAAGAGCTTCACGTTTTCCGTTAGTATATTAATATAATGTCCGTTTGTGAATATCATCTGAAATTTCGCTAAATTTGTCAGAAGCATCGACTTTCGTGGACTACTTACTACAAATTCTAATAACTTACGCGTATATAGATGCATTATTATAAAATACTTTTGACAGTCTTTAATTAGAAAAGAACTAATATTTTCTTCTGATAATGAAAGTAATAATATCAGTGAATTTTAATGAATACTATTTGAACATAAATATAATGATATATGTTCGAAAATAATAATAAATAAATATAAATAAAAAATAATCAATTTGATTTTGGAAGAGAACATGGATCGGATGTTCCAAAAAATTCTGAAAAAGAATAATATTCATGTAGAAAAAATACTGATAAAGAAATATATTTAAATTATAGAAAAGTTATTCTCATTACCTTTCAATTCATATTGTTTATCCAGGACTAGTTGCTCTACGTCTATGTATGCTGTTGAGTTATCAAGGTATCCGCCATATTCTTTGGGAAGTAAGTTTTTGTCAACTTCTCGATGTAGCGATGGTAGACTTTGGTAATGGAAATACATCTGAAATTAAAGAAAGTTAACTTTTAATTGTGTCGCTTCACATAGCTAAAAAATTTTGCATATGGCATTATTGTTAGGATGATGAAAACAAAATGTCCGCTTTCACGATTGGCAGAAAACTCAATTCAGCAACACAGCATGGTGACAGACATGGGCTAATGTCACAAGTATAACATCACAAATTCTATTCACGTTCAGCAAAAGGCTGGGGTACCCGGACAGTCAAACGGCAATGTGTTGTTGAATAGGGTTGCAGGAAAATGCACCATGAACAACACACAACTCGAGTGATTTTTCTTTTTGAATTCAACAGGAGATTCTGCACAGCAAGCCGCAAAAACCAATTTGACCATGAATGGCGAGTAAACGCACCATTCGCTCTTGGTTTGTCAAATTTCATTTGGGTGACAAAGCTTGCAAAATAATCTCCATCGGCATCGACTATCATCATGTTCGTATAAGATCCTAAGGAATATCCTGAAATTAGATCCTGAAAAAGTGTTCATGTCGTTGTATACTATTGTCGATAGTTCATGCGTGCAATCGATAAGGCAAAAAAGTTGGAATCATGGGTACCACATGAATTGAAATCGAACAACAAGAATTGTCGTCTGGATATGTGCATTCAAATGTAAGAAATTTCCAATCCAATTATTGATAATAATGTTTGTTTGCAGAAGAATGTTTTAATCAACATGGTATTCCTGTTTTATCTTCTTGAGTCTTTGACAATAACGCACCTGGAGTGGTCATTTTATTCGCACCAACGTAATACTTAGAAGGTACTTTCTTTCAATAGACTTCGTTTATCAGCAACATATACATAGTAAGTAACAACTTATCTTTGAGGACACCATTTTCCTGTACTTATCCCTCTGAAATACTAAAATTCACACGCATCTTAAAGTTACATTCATCCGAAAAGTTCTTAATGAATCTCTCCATGTGAACACGATGACCCCTGAGTCATTAAATTATTTTCCAATTCCCTAATGCCAAGAATATATCAACAAGCTGCAGAAGATTGAAGAATTTGAATTTATCTTTCTAGATAATCAATAATGTAGTGCATGAAATATGGAAGTCTACACTGAAAGTTGCTCAGAAAAGAATGTACATCCAAATATTATAACAGGTACTTGCTCATTATACACTCAAAAATCTTTGAGACGCAATTTGTAAGAGGAATGCAATTGTACTTTATGGCTGTATTGTGGAGTCTTTTGCCTTCAAGACTTGAAAGAAAAAAACAGTCCCACGGCATCGAGCCAGAAAGATCTCCTCCTCTCAGATGCAACTGATCAGCTCCAATAATGCCACTTTAATATCAGTTGGAAGACTTGCAAAAACATACTAAATACACGATCAGCTGGAGTATTATTGAACGATTTACGAAGTCAGAGTCGACTTCAAGAGCCGTCGTCTACATTGGTATTATGTAAATTTAAAGAGTTTTTCTTGATAGGAATATGAAACCATTAAACTCAGTCTAATAGTAAGAATCAGAGATATACGAAAAATATCTGTCCTCTACCTCTGTGAAGTTAATCTCCAGAACCCATTTATTGGTAGAGCAATCACACTAGTACTTGAATAGTGATCCGCCATAGTGCTGCGGATCCGACGCCGAACAATTATCACAAGAGTTCGACTTTTGAGAGATGTTAAGTAAACTTTTTTAATTTTAATATTAACTCATCTTTGAAGATATATCATTAGATATCTTGTAAGGGCATGAACAACGCAAATGTTTTAAAGATTTTCCGAAGTTTGATGCCTATTATGAGTATCAAGAGTACGTTAACAAGAAAGGCAGGTTTACGAATTTCCGCAGATCATCATGGGTCTCGTCGTCATTTACCGTCCTCTCCGCATTCTGTAACAAAACTATGAGTAGTATAGATATCGGTCTGCTTAAATAAATCTACAGTGCTCGAAATGGATTAGTAATAGGCAGAGACTCTGTGATCACAGTAAAATGATCACTGACCCAAGTTTTGGATATAATCTCCACGTCAAAGAAGCTACAAAGGAAATACTGCTCTATACAGAAGAGAGTCCAAACAAGAAGGTATAGGTTCCAGTAGGAAAAGGAATAGAACTATTGTCATTAAGGACTCAAATCTAGCAATTCCACTGCCTAACGGCCAGGGTCGTCAGTTCGGATGGAGCCTCATAACCGATGGTATGCGTTAGATCTCCGACAATCAATACCGGAGGCTCATGCTGATTATAAAGCTCAATGAGATCACTGCTAAGAGGTGTCAGTAGTAGGAATATACACTAATATATGGAGAGATAAGGTAAGGGAAGAAAACTGCTTCGCAGCTGCATGTAAACGAGAATTTGTTAATATATCGCGAAGGGTAATCAATGCACCGATGGCCACACCATATAATTACCTGATTTAGTCACAAATGTGAAGATCACTTTGAGCGAAAATATGGGACTGCATTGGTTGCTGAATTAAATGTTGTTCCGTTGAAGAAGCACTATATTAGAACGGTCAATGTTTAAGTTGAACCTTACCTCGTGAGCCACTTACTACCAAATCACTATCCATCAGTTCAATTAACATTATTACCTGATTTCAATGAAATCGAAGTTGGCTTGCGAAGAGTTCCTTTGAGAGCAAATGAGGTCGTTAAGACGACAACACATATATTGGCTTAATACCAATAGTGTGTGGCTAGTGATAATGAGGTGGCGTTATTTGGAAACCACCCCTACGAAGAACAAGAAGAATTTTGATGGGTTTGCTAATTGAAACAACGATTAGATGTTTTTAGTTTTCACTTTTCACTGGAAGAAACTCAGATTGAGAGAAGAGGTCAGATGTTTATTTCGCAACTGATTTGCAAGTATAAGCAGCAACGGGGAAAAAGGAAACAGGAAATATCTCTTTAATACGCCATTTCTTTTCTGCCTTGAATGTCTCTTCTAGAATTATGAGCTCTCGAATATGTTTATCTCGACGAGAGGCCAGACAGTCCTTCGACGAGGCTGAATGTTCAACTTTGCAATTTACATAGTAAGGTTTAAACTGACGCAAATTTCAAAACCATGAATTCAGTAAGACAATTCACACAAAGAACAGACATAGCATTAGACAGCAAGCTAGTATGCCAGAAGGGCTGGCAATAAAACCACCAAAGTAGACTAGAAATATAGAAGCGGGCTCTCGACGGTACTATTCAGCTTTTACAAATTCCAGTAATTTTTGGCCGACTAAAAGTAAGAATAAATACTTGAGGTCGAGAAAATTCAACTGACTTGCCTACTTTCAATACGAAATACTTCTTCATCTGACTAACCGATCAGCTAACACGGATTTTATATCATCTTCGGTGGCGTTTAGGATATCCTAACATGAAATAACTCTTTGACTAACGTTCAGTAGACGATGGAGTTCTACTGAAACGTGATGTCCAATGTTCTCCAATTTCAAAATCTGAGTTTATTTTTCATTAAGATTTCCACCAACAAAGTGCCTTTTCCAAGTTTCTTGATATATTTAACCTGTTCCGGCTGTATACATAATTACCTTGTTAATAAAAAAAAGTGGACATTCCCTTAATAACATTCGGATTGTTAGATTAGGTATTCACACTCATTTTTACTTTTGATTGCAAAATATAGAACCACAGAGTCGCGATACTTTATTTTTACACATTCTTTGCAGTAAGTTGAGCTACTGTCTCACTCGCATCACATGTAGGCTTTTTACGAGAAGGTGAGAACGGACCAGAAATTAATTACCTTTTACCCATTTTAGTTTGTTTAGGTAGAACAGTGGAAAATGAAAATGTGCCGCTGCCCGAAAATTATACCATGGCGTTCAAGAGGAGAATTAACACTACTCTCCTAGCAAACCGGTAGACAAGCTTTTACCAAAGGGCCGCTTGGTGAAGGGGAATGGGAGGAACATCAAACCACCATTCATACATAAATAAGTTGGGATGTGTGGACATTCACCTGATTTGGAGAAATACGTCTACTGATCATCATCTTCTAGACTCTCAATAACCAACTGCGACCCCTTCAGCGGTATTTGCAATTAAGGGTGTGAACAAGCAATATGCGGATGAAGGATGATTAATGTGTAAAGTATGTAATCACTATTCCAGTTCCACTTCTCCGCGATAAGGATACGCTGTTTAAAGATTTTAAAATGCTTGTATCAGCAAAAGAAAGTGGAACATATCTCTACTATATTCTTTTTTCTTTATTTCTCTCTCTCTCTCTCTTGAGAGTTAATCTCTCGTAAAAATCAACGAAGTAAATTTTATTGTTAAGTATTTTGTGCAAAAATCCAATACGATGAAAGTTTTACAATACGTTGAAATTAACATTGCTTAAAACAACATCTTTTACTTCTTTTACGTGATGATTAGCAGTGTTGGATTCAGACTTTTGTACAAGAGGTGACAGTAAAAATTTAAGGGGTATTAAAAAAAACACTTCCGGATTTGGTCTGGCCAGGCCATTCTAACTCAAATTTTTCCAAAGAATTTCCTTAGTCCCACCAGGCGAATGCCGGAATGCATTTTTTAAAAATAAAAAAAAAACATAAACTTTTCTTTGAGAACTAGTGTGGAAAACATCACATTACACCTTTTTGCCTTCCTTCCTTGCTGCCAACAATGCAAGAAGGCTTCTGAAACAGCACGTCTTGAAACTTATGCAATGCATATGTGAAGAATGAGTCAGGAGGATAAAGGCTAATTTGAACCTTATTCGGAACTGTTTTATCTTGTTTACCAAATCCTTACTATACTACTTCACCTCGCAATCTTTTCATATCAACATTTCATACCAATCCTAACGCTCCTCCCTCTCTTCGTGGTATGTTTACAGAAAACCAACATATTGCCATTTTACCCTAATTAACGTTGTAAAGCGTTTATGTGCGTCTGTATCTAATTTCCAAGTTTTTATTTAACTTCGACTTTATACGAGAACGCAGTTTGTTAATTAGAACAATTAGGTTGGGCAAAAGAAGAAACTAATTTTCTGTAGAAAATAACAATCTTTGCTTTTAAGACTCTTTTATTTCCGAAAAAAAATAAACAGAAAGAAACAAATATTTCAATGTATGTGTATAGATATTCTAGGGGGACGCATATATATTCTAGGAGAGCTCAGCCCTCCCTTGAATATACCTGAATTCAACACTAGTGGTTAGCATGGGGAAATGATCCTCTGGCGATAAAAGGAAAACATGTGTTAACATAATTTAATTGTAATGAGTACTTACATTTTTTGTTACGTCCGAACCACTGAGTAATGGCCAAGCTAATGCAATAGGTCCACTGATAAGCATTGAAGGATAGATGAAGTGGAATTCCGGACTCTCTACCCAAAATGCCTGAAATAATAATATTAATAAAAGTAATGTCCTCAATTTTCACATCATCTGTAAAAAATAGTATAATACTTGTTAAAGATTTCTGTAATTTATTATTGTGGTAGTTATTCTATTGTTATATATATTATCAATACAAGAAATGGATGATATTTCATTTTATATATAGAATTAACAAGGGACATTTGAAGTGTGAAATCAGTTTTTAAGTTAATGACTGGTAACTTAAAAATGCATACAGTAGATATGTAATTTCTTACTACTAGAAGAATAAATGGTTCATTTATCGTTATGCAACGAACAGCTGTAGCAACACGTTTAATGGTGCAGATACATTTCAGCGTATTAAACCTAATAATTTGAAATTTAGTTGTATATTTGTAATTACAGTGCATTAATATTAACATGAATTTATATATTAAAAATGCGAATGCTAAATATATTTTTAACCTTAATCATATAACACGTACAGTTACTATAATCATAGAGTATCCAATACAGGTTTCAAGGCGAAAGTCAGAGGTAGCGAAACATGTGTGGAAACAACGTCGTAAAAATAATTTGTTCAAAATTCGGCAGTTCATTTTTTAACTGGAAATATGGTAATCTTCGCTAACAATGCAATTTTGCGAAGGTGTACACGCGTAAAACATTGCATGTTGCAAGGCATAATAAATCGATTTGATTTTTGGGTGAATATTGAGAACAAATTATCTAGTTATTTATAAAATTAGCAAAACATTTTCGTCTCATAGACCTGAAGGAAACACTCCATAGATTGAAAACGAAAACTTACTACACTGAGTGCTCACCGAATTGCGACAACCTACCTAATACTCTGTTGGTCCACCTTTTGCTCAGAGGGCGGCCTGGACACGGCGTGGCATTCTAGTAGCTGTTGATATGTTACAATGGGGATCTGACAATATATATTCCTGATGACATCTCACAATGAGCTACAGATGTCGGTGCAGGAGCCTGGTGCGAAGAGCTCGTTCCACAACATCTCATAAATGTTCTATAGAATTAAGATCTAGTGAGTTAGGGGACCAATTCATATGCTGCAGCTTCGTGGAATGTTCCTTAAACCAAGCAAGTACAGTCCTGGCCGTGCGTTGTCATCCAGGAAGATGCCGTCCTGCAGGTACACAATGGATGTTTCACTGTGGTCCATGCACATAAACGGTCTCAGTCCATGCCAACACAAGCATCTCCAAATTATACAGCCATTTCATCTGTCTGTACAGTACGCATGATGCACGAGGGATGCATAACTTCGTGCTGTTGATGCCACATATGCACACGACTGTCCGAGAGGAGTAGCAGCAACTGTGATTTATCAGACCAATATATTATTTTCCAATAATCCACGGTCCCATTAGCGTGTTCCTGTGCCTAAACGCGACGAAGTCGGCGGTGACAAGTCGTATGAAGTGGGTGACGGGTGGGTCGTCTGTTGTGAAACTTCATGTGTGCCAGTGTACATCATATAGTTGCTTGGGATATGGGTGTTGTGCATCCACCACTGTATTGGTCTCGTAATTCCCTGACACTGATGGTTCGTTTGGCTGCCAAGAACTGTTTCACGCAATACACGCTCCACGTTTGCACTTCAGTATATTCCTCTAGTTCCGTCTCTTGGAGTCCGTTACCTCATTTTCTTCCCACTCCTTGTACACGTTTACTACACAGGAATGGAATCATCTGACAAGTATCGCTGTTTGGGTTATTGACCCTCGGGTACTCACAATCATGCCCTATTGGAATGCGGATAAATCCTGTCTACCTCCGATTATAACAGTGTCCTTCTGCCAAAATGTACTTCTTGTGTATTCTTTCTCTGCAATACTACCAGTCGGGATGATCATGTAATCATCTCGGCTGGTGGCCACACTTCCATGTGTGCCACAATTCAGTGAGCACTCAGTGTATAGCATGAGGTAGTATTCTAGCGTGTAACGTACAACTGAAGCTTAAAATTAACAGTTTATAATTTTGTGTTTACCTGTATTCTTCTGACATAGGATGTAATATTTCGAGGTGTTGCCCATTTGACTATTTGCCATTTACAACCACTGCCATCAATAATACCTAAACTTCCTCCATTTCTCATAGTCTTGTCATCTGCAAGTACCACGTGACCAGCGATATCTTCCAGAATACCGAGCTCTTCACAACTCATTTTGCTAGGATCTACGTTACCTAGAAAAATAAGGATGTACTCTTTAAGTGCTTATATCAGTCATTCTGAGAATGCTAACATAGAAACTCATAATTCCAGATTGCAGAATTTAAAATCCACTATTGAACGCATAGCTTCATAATCCAGCAAGGAAAGATGTATATGATTAGATAAATATCCTATAGATTAAGATTGGAATATTTTTACAAATTCTGGAAACATTAAGGGTAAATAATCCACATTATTGAAATAGAAATACAATCAAAATTCAGAACATTACAATTATATGACAAGAATCATCATGGAATTTGGCGACTTAGACCTAAATATAATACTTGATCTGATAGTATTAATTATTATGGCACAAGTATAGTTGTGGGGTTTAGAGTTAATCTAAGTTCAATAAGTCTAAAATATGAATTTATTTCCTCTTAAATCTGATTCTGAATGACTCCAGAATTTTCTTTACATAATACTAACGAATACTGAGATAATACTTTCTAAGAAGGCTTATTAATCTATTTTATTAGATAATGAGCTTAACGATTGGGTTATTCAAACAGAAGAAGTGAATTTGAAATACTTCTAATGAACGGCAATAGATACATGCACATACGATACATCACAGGATAGAGGGAAGTTCAAAGTTTTATTTTATGTATTCAACAAGAGCACCATTTGTTATGTGACAATCATCGCATCGGTAGTTCATTTCTTGCCATTTCTTATTGAACTCATTGCTTTAATGATTCGATCTTGCAGATTTGAAGAGTAGCAGAGATATGTGATACATACAATTTGTCTTTTATTTAATCCACAGATAAAAATGACAAGTAATATGTTTAATATATGTTGCTTAATATGATACTAATTATGTTACTGAATGTAGCAATTATAAACTGTCACGTTAAGTAGTTAGAATTTTAATAAAATGACAAGTGTTATATATTTGTGGTATTTATTAAAACCGTCACCATAAATGTAAATGATATAGATACAAACAATATTTACAATATTATGATGTGAAATATAAGTAGTACGATGGTAGGGTTTATTAAGGAGAAATTTCTGATACTTTTGTGTGTTTATAATGTTTTGTAGTCCTCCCCTCACGACATTTATGTCATGTAAAAGTTCATCAGCGCAAAGCTCATACTTACAAACACAGGCCTTCCATCACCGCTGTCAGTCCTGGGTGGTTCCTCTGGACGCAGAATAATTTTACCATACCACACTCTTAGCAGGTGTAGGTTGAATGATGATAATTTTTAAAAATGCCTGGTTTTATAGTATTACTAAAAACTGTTTTAGTTTTAACAAGGCACTGTTTATTCTGGAAAATATGTTTTTTTTAATTTAAAATAGACACCTTGAAGATTTTAACTAATATGTTTTGGACACCATTACCTTGAATAAGCTTGATATTATCACTTTGAAGGTTTTTATGTTTTGATGCCACTGAAAAATCCGTTTGCGTAGGACGTGTTGTTTTTTGTGGTTGTATTGTATTGTTAATCTTGATAGAATTTTCACAAGGAGAAATCACGATGTATATTAGTGTTTAATAATTTTAAACTTTTCATCGTTTGATGATTTTGGGAATATAATAATCCCCCTTTTAATAAAGTACAATGGTCAACTGTTCATGAGAACCAGTGACATGGAATCCCTTAAAATTTTTCATCGTTTGACTTTTATAACCATGGGGCTGGTGCACGGTTAGTATCCCCGCCTGTCACGCGGGAGACCGGGGTTCAATTCCCCGCCGGGGAGCCATAATATGTTTAATATATGTTGCTTAATATGATACTAATTATGTTACTCAATGTAGCAATTATAAACTGTCACGTTAAGTAGTTAGAATTTTAATAAAATGACAAGTGTTATATATTTGTGGTATTTATTAAAACCGTCACCATAAATGTAAATGATATAGATACAAACAATATTTACAATATTATGATGTGAAATATAAGTAGTACGATGGTAGGGTTTATTAAGGAGAAATTTCTGATACTTTTGTGTGTTTATAATGTTTTGTAGTCCTCCCCTCACGACATTTATGTCATGTAAAAGTTCATCAGCGCAAAGCTCATACTTACAAACACAGGCCTTCCATCACCGCTGTCAGTCCTGGGTGGTTCCTCTGGACGCAGAATAATTTTACCATACCACACTCTTAGCAGGTGTAGGTTGAATGATGATAATTTTTAAAAATGCCTGGTTTTATAGTATTACTAAAAACTGTTTTAGTTTTAACAAGGCACTGTTTATTCTGGAAAATATGTTTTTTTAAATTTAAAATAGACACCTTGAAGATTTTAACTAATATGTTTTGGACACCATTACCTTGAATAAGCTTGATATTATCACTTTGAAGGTTTTTATGTTTTGATGCCACTGAAAAATCCGTTTGCGTAGGACGTGTTGTTTTTTGTGGTTGTATTGTATTGTTAATCTTGATAGAATTTTCACAAGGAAAAATCACGATGTATATTAGTGTTTAATAATTTTAAACTTTTCATCGTTTGATGATTTTGGGAATATAATACAAGGGATAAGATCTGGTAACCTTTATCAGATATATATATATATATATATATATATATCTTTAATGATGGGTCAAAGTTCAAGGGATGATGGAGAATGACAAAAGAGGTGATTTAAGATAAGGAGTTGTTATCCGAAAATGCATCACTTCTGAGCTATAGCCCGCCGAAAATGTACCAAAATAGAACAAACATGAATAGAACTAGAGGACGAATTGTTGGAGAAAGGTCGGATCGCATTATTTGACCTGGAGATTTGATTCATGTACAAATCAATGAGGAACAGTGGCGTCGCAAGTGGGGGCTCATATGAGAGGACTTTTTGGGATTGGAAACATTGGGTAAAACGTACCGGGAGGAGGGAAAAAGACACAGAAAGCAATTCGAGAGACGGTTCACTATTTCGGAAATGCAGCAATCCCAAGCTATAGCCCACCGAAACTGCGACTGACTAATCCTACAAACGAGCGAGAACGAGAGAATGAATTGTCGGGAAAAGGTCGGGTCAAAGGAAATAGTGCATTATTTGACCTGAAGATTCGATTCATGTACAAATCAATGAGGAACAGTGGCGGCGTAAGGAGGGAGTTCATATGATAACACTGATTGGGATGGGCAACATTGGGTAAAACGTACCGAGATGATGGAAAAGGACACAGAAAGCAAATTGAGAGATGGATTCCTATTTTGGAAACGCAAAAATTCCGAGCTATAGCCCGCCGAAACTGCGATTGACTAATACGAACGAGCCAGAACGAGAGAACAAATTGTCGGAGAAAGGTCGGGTCAAAGGAAAATGAAAATGAAATGAAATCTTTAAGTATTACGTCGCACGGTTATGCCGGTTAGGCTAAAGGAGACGGTGATGATGAGAGATGAGTGAAATGAAGAAAGTGGGAGAAAACGGGAGAACCCATAGAAAACCCACGAGCACGGTGTTTGTCCACCACAAAGTTCACTTGGCGGAGGCTGGGATCGAACCCGGGACCTCAAGCACCAGAGGTGAACATTCTACCACTGAGCCACCGCGCCACCGCGCCCCGGGGTCAAAGGAAATAGTGCATTATTGGACCTGGAAATTCGATTCATGTACAAATCGATGAGAAACAGTGGCGGCGTAAGGGTATGTTCACATGAAATGGACATACTCTTCGTGCCTGAGCAAACATCCGACCTGGAAGCGGAGTTCTAATTCTCATACGTAGAACCGTTTGAAATGTCGTTAGTGAACAATATAAATACAGGGTGTACACAGTGGTATTTGTTTGGAAAAGACATGGCTGCACTAGCATCGAAGTAGGTTGAACTAGCTAGCGATAGTACAAATGGAAGTGAGTTATCATCATCATCATCTACTAGACTTGGCGACTACTAGCCACAAGAGAGCTTCTATATCACACAGCTTGTTGATATGTAAACACTACCATTTAATATCATCCTTGATGCATCGTGGTTGCGTGGTAAAGTACTCAGATCTGAATCCTGAAGTCGATCCCAAATCATGTAAGGTTTCATGTTAGATGACATCGTTGTACTGATGTCTCCGGGTTTCTCCTAGTTCCGTATTTCATCAATTATTGTAAATATCAGCAGACCTGACTTTCAATAGCCTCAAGGTGCGTTTTATTCCTTTTCGTGACGCTGTGGCAAGTACAATGGTCCACACGCAATCTGGCATAAATCTTTTCTTGAATGCCCGATTTAGAAACCCCCACACACAAAAACACGTTTCTTCTTGTTAAAAGCATCATTTGACACCTATCCTTGCTTGAAGATCACACGTTACCTACGTTGTTTGCTGCACACCAACAGAGGAAACAACAAGAGTCTGTATTCGTACGCCCGCCGTATTACAATACTCGGAGGTCATTTATACGTCATCGTTTGGCAGGCGAGTGTTTCGTTCACTAAACTGAAGAAGGATTGTTTCTATTATGTGGATAGTCTCTCAATATCTGTATGTGTGCGTTGTCTGTGCTCTTGATCGGTTGCGGGATTAGTGCGAGAGTGAAATGGAGATCACGTTTAAAGAACTTGCAGATATGATGGGGGGGGGGGGGGGGGTTAGCTAATGGAAACAGTCATGAGCTACAAGGTTGTATCACAACAGGTATCCAGACAGGCGATATCCAAAGTACTCCATGTTTCCGAGGCTATTTCGACGTTTACGGGAAACGGGACACTTGCGCACATTACGTCACGACCGCGGAAGGAGACGAACAACCAGGACTCCAGATCTTAAAGAAGAAATTCTTTATCGTGTGACAGAACAACCTTCGACAAGCACTAGAGCATTAGCACATAAAGTGGAAGTTGATCACAGTACCGTTTAGAGAGTACTCCGTGAACTATAACTACACCCCTATCATCCACAGAAAGTTGAAGAACTGCATCCTACAGACTTCGCACCCGTGTTGTGTTTAGTGAATGACTAGTGTAACACTGTTTGCACGACCCGCAGTTTCATGGCATGATACTCTTCAGAGATGAAGCCTGTTTTACGAGAGAGGGTGTATTCAATAGCCGGAATAGTCATGTGTGGGTCGACTAAAATCTCCATGGTACAATTGTGCGTGGACATCAACAGAGATTTTGGGTAAATATCTGGGAAGCATCGTCGGTAACAAGCTTATAGGATCATATCTCTTACCACCTCGCTTAACTGCACCATTGAACAAATTGATCGTACAAGAAACACTCCTTGAATTATTAGAAGATGAACCTCTTGATGTTCGTCAACGTATGTGGGTTTAGCATGACGGGGTTCTAGCACTCTTTGGAGTAGCTTCTCGCCAGTGCCTTGAATATTCCTTCCCGCATATGTGGATCAGAAGGGGGAAGTTCTATTTCTTGGCCGGTACGATCCCCTGATCTTAACCCAATTGATTTCTTCTTGTGGGGTTATGTAAAAGCTCTCAACTACTACACACCTGTACAGAAAGAAGAAACCCTCCTTGCACAAATCCTCGCTGCCTGTGATATCATTAGCATGAAACCAGGCATCTTGGAGAAAGCGAAACAAAACTTATTAGGGCGATGCCTTGTCTGCATCGAAACCAGGGGACGCCATTTTGAGCAAATCTCCTCCTGTTTTGTTACGTCCTCTTGAATCACTGTCAATTCTCCCTAGTCCTTTTTCCAACGCTCCGATAGTAATACAGTACATTTCTGTAATTCTCTTGCGCCGCCACTGTTCCTCATCGATTTGTACATGAATCGAATCTCCAGGTCAAATAATGCACTATTTCCTTTGACCCGACCTTTCGCCGACAATTCGTTCTCTCGTTCTCCCTCGTTTGTAGGGATGGTATCGAGACGAAACGAGACGAGACTTTGTACAGTCTCGGTCTCGTCTCGGTTGATAAATAACGGTCTCGGTCTCGGTCTCGTCTCGAGTAAAAAATCACGGTCTCGGTCTCGGTCTCGTCTCGGTCGACAGATGCTTGTCTCGATCTCGGTCTCGGTCTCGAGTACCAAATCTCGGTCTCGTCTCGAAAGTCTCGAAAGTCTCGAAATAAATAGTGTGAAATTAAAATAGTGAAAGTATTATTCTCGTACAGTCTGGCGTTTCCGCTTATTTTTTCCTTTCATTTTGACTTAGAATTATGGTATGGTGTACCTCTTCATAGCTAATTTGCTAGTGCTAATGCTTTTATTCCAGGTTCAATGATCAGTGTGTATATCGCCCTAAAATCCTAATAGAACCCATATTTCACTTTCAGCAATAGACTTTGTCTCATATAGCCTCAGAACTGCCTATACAATTAAACTCTATTAAATTAACTCCCGTACTATACAGTAGTTTATTTCCTTCCTTTGAATCAGAATTGTTCAATACCTCCTAACGGATAACGCAACACATAGCAGCACGAATGTATTTAATCGTACTGAAATTGAAACTTTAGAATTTCTCATTATTCAATACATTCTGCTTTGACTGTAATTTTAAAAACAGAATATAACGTTCATTATCTTAACAAATAGGGTAAATTATTACTACAATATTCGTAGTTTGTTTGAAATTGATGACGTACCGTTTCACATCTCCGTGTTTAATTGACACTTTATAACACGAACGTTCTGAACCTTGTGGTGGGAGCTACTACACTCATCTTTGCTATGTGAGGTCTCGAGTTGGATCACAAAACAAGTTAGATTCAAAGTCCGATGTTTCGCATAGTTCGCGTCTCATTTTAAGTGCATTCTGTTCTTATATTAATTCATAAGGTCGTAATGCATTACGTAAGCACATATCCAGTGTCGTAACATAGATTAATCTTATTCTTGAGCTCTCAACGGTGCATGCAATCTTTATTTGAGAAAACTAATCTTGCGTTTATTACGTTGAAATTTTATAATATATACATATTATTTAAGTATATAGGTAATTCGAGTTACCTGTATCTATCTATTTTTTCTCACTCGCCGAAACAAGTGATTCTTAACTTTCTAGTTTTCTTTTGAATTAATTTTCGTAGTTTTGCTGCAACATGATGGATTGAATAGTCAAAAATACTTTTTTCGCTCTATGATTTTCATTAAATTTTGGATCCATTTTAACCTACCTTACCTAGTAAAAGTTATATATTTAGTCTTAGTTGAGGAACCAGTTTTTCGCTTCTGTAAAATTACGAAATTATGATTTGGTTTAGTTTACCTCCGAGGTCCAGATATACTAAAATCATCACCATCATCATAATCAACCATTATCAATCCATTGCTGGATGAAGGTCTTTCCAAGTCTTCTCCACAACTATCTAATGGGCAATTCTTTTCCAGATTACTCCTCCAGTGGCTCTTGATTTCGTCACACCTTCTTGTATGCGGAGGTTTCCTAGGCTGTTTTTGTCTCGTGGTATCCAGTCTAGAATTGTTGTCGTCCGTAGATCATAATTTCTTCTTGCAATACGTCCAGCACACTTTCCAGCTCATATTAAATTATTTAATTAGCACCATCAGTATTCATTTCTATATATTTGGGCTACAAATAGTTCGAATTCGCTACTTTCGGAGTACAGACACAATACTTTTTAATCATCGGATCTGACAGCACTGACTGAATGATTTAAATCAACACAATGTGAGGACCCCCATTTGGTCTAGCGGCTAGAACTCTTGATTTCGGTTCGCGTGGTCCCGAGTTCGATTTCCGGTAGGGGTACAGTTGATCGACCGAAGTGGTTCGTATTCCACTATAATCATTAGCTCCACGTCTCCTGTAGCCGCCCTAGCATAACTGTGGGACGTTAAACTAAAACAAAACAAAACAAAAGTGAACACTGTGTATTACTAACTGTAAGTCCTTGAATAATTGCATATAGCTATATGGTATGGATCGAGTTGGAGGTGGTCGGTGGTCAAACTAAAGCAAGTGAAATGTAATTAGGGTGTAATTAGAACTTTTAATTAAGCACGATCTTAATCTAAAGTGTACACCAGGCCTAAGGCTTAAGGGGAACAACTAGTGTTACTGAAAATGTATCAGTTACATTTAATCTCAGTTATAATTTGCATTTACATGTATTGCTGGAACGAAGATTTAAAAATTAACATTATAAGTAGCTCAAACACTATGAAAAACATCGTCTCTTGAAAGCATTCTTGCACCATAAAACAAATTACGAGTAATTTTAAAATATTTTGCAGTTTATCTACGTTATTTGCACATATTTAGAATAACATTTAGCTATCTATTTAAGTGGGCAACACTGCTTAAAATAATGTAACTGCGACTTGTTGTAATTAAAACCACCAAAAACTGTTGTAATGTTATAGAAGCAAAGGAAAGCAATAATCATTATAAAAATTGAATAAAAATGCGTCATTTTAAGCAGTATAACAATCACTACCAATGTGTTTGGTATCTCTGAAACGATTTGAAATAACAATTGTTGTAAATGGCGTTATAAGCTTTTAAGTCTTTTGGAAGCATCTGCATAATGAGACGTGATATGTCAGCGCGTTTTCGAAGTAAAATCTTTGGAAACATTTAAATTTTCCGTTTCTTGTAACTTTGTTCCTTCATTCATTCGAAATATATTATACCATGATCACAGTATTTGACGCTAAGGTACAGTTGAGTTGCACATTGCACCGTCCATGCCATTTGAGTTATTACCAGTAGCGTAGCGTGATATTCCGGAAGGGGGATGCCAAAGTTAGTCATTTGTACGATATAGTACTACTGCAAGCAGCAATACATAGCTATTCCGAATAGAAATATAGGGTTATACAAAATTTAGGAGGAAGCCCCCCTAATTGGAGGTCTAGTGGGGCATAGAGAAGCGAATGCGTTGATTACGTTAGAATTTAATAACCAATTGTCTCAGCTCTTCTTGCTAGTACCGTTGTGACGAGAAAACTAGGCTCCACTTTTGTATGAACATTGTTTCCAGTATCGTTCCCTTTATTTCTTTCTTGTGGGCGGCTTTTTTCTCTACATACCACACGTCAATCTCGTTCTTTCAAAAAAAAAAAAAATATATATATATATATCGCCCCTAGAAATTTGTCATCTTGGGTCCGGAACTCAGACGCCCATTCGTGAATATGGGCCTGAGTGTATATATCATTTGAAGATGTAAATACAAAGCACTTAAACCAACTCTGGGGGCCTGTTTCTGTATCCAGATACTAAAGTCAAGGGCGAAAATCTGTCTTCAACGTTCGTGGGATGGGTAAGACTGTTCCCATAATCCTTTCCTTTTTTAACGATGGGAGCAGAGTTGTCTATAACATTGGCAGGAGGGCACATTTTAAGGCTTATTGTGGGGGGAGGGGAGAAGAGACTCATATTACAGTAGATGAATCAGATTTCTGAGGTAAACCTGTTGTACTCGCATATTATATACCAAATGATGTAGATGAAATAGTGGTACATATCATTATTACAACTCAGTGCCGTGAGCACATTCTGAAATTTGAATATTTGCATAATAATAATTGACATGTTTCTACTTACGCATCCACAATGATCCACATTAAAATTTTAGGACATTTGTTTTATAACAATACAAATAATGACTTCCCCAAAACTATGAAAGAAAATCAATCAGGCCTATATTTGGCGCAACAATACTCTTATCTGAGCAAAATTATGATTACCACAATAGCATTATAGGAACTGTTACAGGAATTAAACAAATAATTGAAAATAGACTACTAATAATTAATGACAATGAAATATTAAAGAATACGATTCTTTTTTAAAAATGAAACAAGTCAAAGGACATCAGTTTCCTTTGCGGCAGTCGGATAGAAATATTCATCATCACAATCTCAAATCAGATTATTGGGGGGGAAGGACAAGATTGTAGGGAACATGTTTCCCTTATGTCCCCGAGATTTGTGCCAGTGACTGAAGGGCCCTGGCACAATCTTTGCGAGTCACAGGGAGTGGTGGCTCTCTTGTCCTACCAGATCGGTGACCGTAATTCTACAGAATGCTTTAAATTTATGCCTGTGTCTGTGAGCTCCTTTACGATGAAGATTACAATTACGCTGCATTTAGTTACGATTAAGGCATAACTATTTTAATACTATTATTTACATAACCGGCATGCTTCAAAAATGCGTTGAACTAACCATTTCCGTTTTGTTCTATTTCCTTCATATTAGGGCTCGTACGTTCTGTTCAGAAACTATAGCTTAGTTCAAAATATATACAGTTGGAAATACTTGAATATGCCAGCGTATATCTAAAGCAAATGTAGGGTTTGCAAGGGATGAGGAGGTGTGAGAAGGGAAGTATTGCGCATGCGCATTCAACAGAAAGCAGACGAAAACCCCGATGCTTTCAGTAGGCCTGGAAGCCCGAGGAAAATAGCATACGACAGGAGGAAAGACAGAAAATGTGCATCTGAGCGACGCGCATGCGTAGGTTCCTCTTGTCAAAGTAAGTCGAGAGAGCGCGCCAGAAGATTGCAGTGGAAATAATTGTGATAATTACAAACAAACAATTTATATATAATGAAATACGTCCTTTTTCTTATTAACAGGGGATGCCGGGCATACCGGCGTTCCCTTACGCTACGCCGCTGGTTATTAGAGATTTCCAAGCTACATAAATAATGTATGGGCTATTGTGGTTTTGTTAAATAACTAAATATGTAATACTTTACGTAGCGCAATTTGAGAAAATACAACTTTATTTTGCATTAGCAACATTGCTTGTTTATCTAGTGATATTGCAGAGTATCAAGAAGAATTTCCCAACTTGGTACAAAATTTCAGCATTTTTAATCTATCTATCTATCTATCTATCTATCTATCTATCTATATCTATATCTATATCTATATATATATATATCAGATCCTAGGGGAGGGCTATAGGGACTATAGCCCCCTTAACGCTCAGGTATGCACTGGATAAAATGGGCTTCAATCCTACTTTCTTTACACTGGTTAAAGCGGCAAACCATGGTTTAGTCCCTCCCTTGATCATATACTGTGTCCGCGGCTATATATATATATATATATATATATATATATATATATATATATATATATATATATATATATATATATATATATATATATATATATATATACAGGATGGCCCATTTTAATCTTTCCACGGGGATATCTCGAAAACGGTTGAACATAATGAACCAAACAAAAACTCAAATAGGAAATGCCATGGGACACACCGAATGGTCTTGTCGCGGCGCCTCCCGGGGCCGCCTTTCATGGGGTACCAGGGCCAAACTTTAAAATTTTAAATGGGGAAACATGGGGCGGCGAGTAATATCTCGTTCCATAGATATTTAAAAAGTAAAACGTGTTGTAGCAAAAGATTTTTCACATCGGTCACCGTTTTCAAAATGGCCGCCAAGACATGGAGTCTGTATCAGATAAAACGTCCAGTACCACTAGACCCCTAATATGTAAATAGTTGGAGATAAATGAATAGAATAAAACTCGTATAGGAAAGCACAGAGGGTATTTATCATTCCACGGCTCGAATACAATGCAACGGAGAAAAAGATTATTAAAGTATAATTGACATGATGCAAAAGAGGAAATGATAGAAAATGATCTTTCCGACGTCTGTCCGTAAGTAAGTGAAGCGGGAATGAATGGTAAAATATCAAATGAGAACCTCACTTTTTATTTGCAATAAATATGGTTTGTCTGAAACACTTGTGTATATAAATGATTGGTATTATAATGAATAAAAATAAAGTGAAATAAGGTGAATAAAAATAAGGTGAAATTCAAATTTAACAACATTTTACCCACCCCTTCGCCTCTGATAATTTAACGCATTGCGTGCAAGATTTTTGGGACATATCTGCATCAGTATGTACAGTTTCGTTACTAAGGATCATAACTGAAATTACCGTTGAAAGTTATTCGGAATGTAGCTGTGGACATCTCATTGAAACTCATATTCTGTCACATGCAAGAAGACATAGAAGGAAAAGAAGCGAACCAATATCATGCAGACGACTGTTGAACAAAACCAACGTTTGTAAACATTGTTCTAAAATTGCATTGTTCGACAAATTGGTTTTGCATTTCAGTTTATTCATTTTTGCATCAAACTATTGCCTGCAATCAAAATGGAAGGTACCATTTAACAAGAATTTTACATACTTTATCCCATTACAGAGCCATTTATCTCTTATAAAAACACATTTCAAATAACTTTGTTTCGTAGATACAATTTGCAAGAAATAAGGCTCTCATTTGCAATTTCACTGATCCTTCGCGCTTCACTCACTTACGGAGCGAGGTTGGAGCGATTATTTTCTAGGAGTTAGATTTGTTTCTTTCCATTATGGCACTTTCACTCTAATCATCTTTTCGACTGTTGCAACATTCCCGAGCTATAGAATGATAAACACCCTCTGTGGTTTCCTATTCGAATATTTGTTCTGGTGTTTTCATATTAGTGATACTGGACGATTTACCTGATGCAGGTACCATGTCTTGGCGGCCATTTTGAATACAGTGCCCGATATGAAAGATCTTTTGCCACAACGCTTTTTAGTTTTTCAAGATCTATCGAACGAGCTACCACTCACTCCTTGCTTCCACTTAAAATTAAAGTTGGGCCCCGGGAACCCATGCAGGGCGGACCTGGGTGGCACCGCGACCATATATATATATATATATATATATATATATATATAGAGAGAGAGAGAGAGAGAGAGAGAGAGAAATTCTATTCGCATCAGCAGTGGATTTTGTTTCGGGAGAGGCTTGAGGAACGACTGAGAAACATTTGCGTTGTACGTGTAATGCAAAAAATTATCAAAATTTATTTCGGGAGCGGTTTGAGCCCGATAACCACCCCCTAAATACGCCACTGTACATCAGTCAACCGTTCTCATATTATCTAACACAGCAACGAAACAAATTTTGAGTGAAGGAAATTTTAGTATTTATCTATATCAATATTCGAGACGAGACCGAGACTTTCGAGACTGACCTAAGTCTCGTCTCGGTCTCGTCTCGATTTATAGAGGTCTGTCTCGGTCTGGGTCTCGTCTCGGTATTTAAAAGTCCGTCTCGGTCTCGGTCTCGTCTCGGTATATAAAAGTCCGTCTCGGTCTCGGTACCATCCCTACTCGTTTGTATTAGTCAATCACAGTTTCGGCGACTATAGCTCGGGATTGCTGCATTTCCGAAATAGGAAACCGTCTCTCGAATTGCTTTCTGTATCCTTTTCCATCCTCCCGATACGTTTTACCCAATGTTTCCGATCCCAACTAGAGCTGTCATATGAGCCCCTTGCACCGCCATTGTTTCTCATTGATATATGCATGAATCGAATCTTCAGGTCAAATAATGGACTATTTCCTTTGACCTGACCTTTCTCCGACAATTCGTTCTTTAGTTCTATTCATTTTTATTCTATTTTAGTGTATTTTCGGCAGGCTATAACTCAGAATTAACGCATATTCGGATAACAACTTCTTATCTTAAATCACTTCTTTTGTCATTCTCCATCATCCATTGAAGTTTGACCCATCATCAAAGATACACCCTGTAGTATTGAAAATCATCATGTTTGTGACTCTGAATCTCCTGAACCGCCTGACCGACCTCGATCAAATTTGTAACATGATGAGGTTTAAGGCTGGGCTGGTTTTATGCTATTCACTTTGTTGGTAAAACTGTGGGATAGGTGGGGGAGAGGGGGTATACAAAAATAAATATAACTTAATAACTCCTGAACCACTCGACCGGTCTTGATCAAATTTTCAACATAGGTGAAATTCAGGCCTCGGATCATTTTTGTGATTTAAATTTTACGGACCAACGTAGGGGAGGAGAAGGAGGGGGAGATATATACAAATCAATTCATATAAGACTGAAAGTGACTATTTTTGTAACTTAATAACCCTTGAACTATTCGACCGATCTCAACCAAATTTTCAAGATACATGAGGTTCAGATCTGGAAACATTTTTGTAACTTTACTTTAACGGTAGATCCTAGGGGAGGGGGACGTATAAATAAAAACTAATAAAACCCAATAACTTTTGAGCCACCCAACCAATCTCGATCAAATTTTCAACATATATGAGAGTCGGGCCTTGGATGTTTTTACCGTTTCACTTTGACGAGCCAACGTAGGGGAGGGGAGGGGGAAATATATGTAAAAAAAAAAAAATAAAAATGACTGTCTTTGTGGCTTCATCATTCTTGAACCATTCGACCGATCTCAATCAAATTTTCAACATACATGAGTTTAGGATCAGGGATTACTTTAGGCCATTCACTTTGAGATGAAACGTAGGGGAGGAGGAGGAGGAGATAAATTTAAAAATGATCAAAAATGCCCGATATTAGTGTTGAATCTATAGTTTTCAGAGTCGATGAGAGAAACAGTGACACTTCTGATGCTGTTTCAATCCAAGTTCAGCAATGATAGTTGGGGAGGGGGAAGCTACAACGTAGGTAATAAACATTTAAAAATGATCGAAAATGACTTATATTAGTGTCCAATCCATAGTTTTAGGAGTAGCTGAGATTAACAGTGACAATTCTGATGCCGTGTGTTGCAGTATGGAGAAGGGGAGGGGAGCTGTATATGATAATGATCGAAAATGACCAATATTAGTAGTGTTGTAAAAATACTGTTTTTTTCTGTGAAGTTTTTTTCAATAAAAAACTGTTCTTTTTCATGTTTTTTTTTCAAATGTCTGTTTTTTTTCTGGCAACTATTATTTATTGATTTATGTTGCAGATTATTGAAATAATCAACAGAACTTGAGTCGAAGCCCTCGTAACTTACAAATCGTTTGTTTCTTTGTACCTATACGAACAAAACTGTGTGAGTATTCCTTTCGGACCCAGGTCATTTTTGGCTTTTTCCTACATTTTCAGTTAGTGACTTATTGCTCAAAAACCATTCATTCAATTGATATGGTTGGTGCTTGGGGTCCCGGGTTCGATCCAAGACCCCGCCAAGTGAACTTTGTGGTGGACAAACATCGTCTGCGTGGGTTTTCTCGGGGTTCTCCCGTTTCCTCCCACTTTCTTCATTCCACCATTTCATTCATTGCTCATCATCACCGTCTCCTTTAGCCTTACCGGCATAACCGTGGGACGTAAAACTCACAGATTTCATTTTCAATTGATATGGTTAAGGCCTTGTTTTTTAGAAAATGGATATGGCTATGTTTTGGTGTAAGTTGCATTGCAGTGTTCCCAACGGTTGGGAAATTATTGAGGTAAATGTAGGGGTGAAACTTTACAAAAAATTCCGTAACCGAATTTCATTTTTTTTTTTTTTTTTTTGTATCTAGCACCACTGCTGTTATATGAGTTCAAGTCACCTAAACAAATTCTTTGGTGTGTTGACAAGGTACAGTGAAATCCTGAAGTCTCTGGCTTCCATTCAAAGAGGGAAAGAAAAAATTCTCTGTCATCATACACATGAAATTTTGACATCTTTTACGCTTCAGAAGCAAAAATCAACAAATATGCCGGGGCTACAGCTTCTCTAATTATCCTATTGAAACTTTTTATGGTGCGATCTTTAAGTCAAAGAGGAAGCTTTCAGGTAGTGGTACGTTTGTTTCAATGTAGCCAGCAACAGGGTAATAATAGAGGGGAAAAGCGAAATTTTCCGAATTTCTCACCTAAAATCGGGAATTCATTTGTTTGGTTGGAAACACTGCCATCAGACATACGATAATTATCTGAAAATAAACCTTAGTACTCCAAGAATATATCCTACAAGTATCGTGGCGATATATAACAAAGTAAGCACGAAATTTTAAAAAATGTCTCATTCTACGTCAGAAATTCACCATTTTCTTACCATTTCCAGAACATGATTTATTATAAACCTCAACTGTACTTCTTCTAATTATTATAGTGAAAATTTTTATGGTGCGCTGTGAAGGCTAAGAAAGAAGCTTTTAGACACTGGTATGTTTGTTCGAGTGTAGCTAACAAGAGGAAAATAATAGAAACAAAAAAGGGATTTTTTTTAAAAAATTTGCCCCTAAAATTTGGAATTAAAATTTTCTGTAGCTTGCAACACTGCTATCAGACACACACACACACAAACTATCTTAAAATAAGCTTTGGTATCCCCCTAATATATCCTACAAGTATTGTGACGATATCTAATAAAGTAAGCATGTCAATAAAAATATCTCATTCTACCTTAAAAAATCACAGTTATCTTTCCAATTAGAGAACAAGGTCTACTGTAAACCTCTACTTTACTTCCCCTAATTATCCTATTAGAACTTTCTATAGTGCGTCGTGTAGGAAGAAGACGAGACTTCCAGATACTGATACGTTTGTTCCGATGTAGCCAACAAGAGGGAAATAATAGAAATAAAACAGATAATTTTCGGACGTATAGGTACGAATTTATAAACAAAAATCTCGAATTTTTTGCCCAAATTTAGGGAAATTTTAATTTCCCTAATTGGCAACACTACGCGCAGGCCCGTCCAATTGATGTCAACAGTTAGGTATCCATCCGAGGTATCTATCTGGTAAGTCTTAAGGAGGACTTTCTACAACGAAGGAAGCTACCGGGAAAAAAGGAGTAAAGGAAATTCGAAATTAGAAAATTATCGAATTTTTGACGGGTGAAATTTGAGAAGGAAATTCGACACCAGAAGAAAAAGAAATTAATATGATAAACTATGGTCCAGCCATATTTGGCAAGAATAATATCCCGATATCTTAGTTAGTGCCTATTTGCCTGCCTATTTTTCAAGTTTTTAATGCCTAAACATCCGGTCTCTACTTATAACAGATTTTGCCGGACCCTCCAAACTTGCCGCTCCATGCAAATGCACGTGTTACAGGTATGGTGGAGCCGCCTCTGCATATCATATATACCTAGTCGAGAAATTACTTATATATGATATTTAGAAAAATACTATTAGGAAAATTAGTATTAGTTTTTATCTTTACACAAGTTATTTGAATTTTATACTGTTTGTGACATTATTTTCGTACATATTGAAGGCCTGCTTTTACGAAAAAACAAAATTTCATTTCTACTTTTATTTCTTAGTTGATATTGATGAAAACTGCTGAAACCCGAATTGTTAATAGGTATGGTATTCATGTAAATTGTAAAATATTTGTAGCGTATTAGTATCTAGCGTTTAATTTATGTTGTATTTTACGGTGATTACACCTACATAAAAATATTTCATACTTAAATAGACGTAAGTTGCATTACAAATGACTATTTGAAAAAAAAAAACGAAATTTAGAAAAAAAACGAGAGGCAATGTTTTTTTTCTAAAAAAACGTACATTTCTGAAAAAAATACGAACGTTTTTCTTTCTATTTACAACACTAAATATTAACGTCTAATTCATAGTTTTGGGAATCATTTAGATGAACAGTGACATTTCCGATTCAGTTTAAATCCAAAATCAGCCCCACCACTTGGGGAAAAGGGAGAAAGAGGTATATAAAAATGACCGAAAATGACCACTATTAGTGTGGAATTTATAGTTTTGTGGGTCGCTTAGATAAACAGTGATACTTTCGATCCCGTTTAAATTCGAATTCAAGCCCACAACTTGGGTGAGGGGGAGAAAGACATATTTAAAAATGATCGAAAATGACCGATATTAGTGTTGAAGCCACATTTTTGGGGATCGCTGAGATGAACGGTGACACTTCCGATGCCATGGCCCGCAACATGGGTGAGGGGGAAATATATATTAGTGTTGAATCTATATTTCTTAAGGTCGCCGAGATGAACAGTGACACTAATTGAATTACGAAAAAAAAAAGTTATTTCTCCAGTTCTAGAACACGAATCACACTTAATTTACAACCAAGGGAAAAGATTGTTTCTGTGTCATAACGTTCCCAAACATTGACAAAAACTGTGTAAACATGCTTGCTGCAGTAAATAATAAAATACATGCGATACACAGATGTGCATTTAAATTATTTATTTCAACCCATGAAAGCGGGTAATATATACTAGTATGCGAGTAATTTATCCTAATAATAATAATTTCTACAATTAAATTTCTGTCCCTTCGCAGATAAAATTTATTTAGAATTTTATATTCTAGCTTATTTCGTTCAGAATGCAATTTCACACAAAATTTGAGCGTAATTTAGAAATTACGAAATTACATTAATAGAAGTAATCAATAATTCCAAAAAGAGAAATTTAATCGGCTGAAGCTTACATAGACTCTATTTAACCGATGGACTGCGGACTTCGGACTTCGGACGTTTTTCAACTCAGATCTTCAACTGAGAACACTGACGAAGTTATATGTAATATTATCAAAGTTTACCTTAAAAGTTATGTATTATAGTTGCGAACAATGCAACATGATTGCAAACAAATTGATTTTTATAATGACGTAAATATGTACGATGTGGGACTATAAGGCACCCTTACTAAGTGAAGTTTACCACCGCTTAGTGCAACTCCATAAGATAGCAAAATCTCATTAGGGGGTTGACTTAATAGGGAACCTATCCAAGTGTAACTCTGACTTCGAGTCGAGACTATGGCCGTTGGATACTTTGTCCCAAAAGAACATAACACAAAAAGGGATACATCTTCGATCTCAACTGTTGCGAAGATATAAGCGTGAAAAGTTAGAAATTGAGCTCCATACTATACATTACAAAATCAGATTCCGGGTCAGATTTTTCGGAAACGGTTGGGTAAGGAAACTCAACGAATACATATCAAATTAGTGTGGGGAGACCAGCACTTTTGAATGAAAAATTTATGTTCCCGGGGCACACGCAGGGTCCCAGGCGGAGTCCAACTCAAAATTTGCGAATGGAACAGGGGGTCAAGTAGTATATTGTATGAAAGCTATTGTTAAATAAAAGAACATAGAAAAAATCCCAACTCTCTACAATAACCCTGTGCAAACGGGCAACTGGTCAAAATGTCAATACAACCTACATAAGAAAATCTATGGTCATGCTTCTAAATCCGTTAAGTTGCGACAATAACAAAACAGAAAAACACGTTTAAAAGTGCAAGGTATAGAAGTAAAGCAAATTGCTGCAGACCATGACCATTGGATTTCGTGTCCTAGAAGAGAGAGGATACATTTTCAATCGCAACCGTCGTGGAAGGTGAGAAATTCGAAAGGCAACGGTATATGCTTCGCGAATCGGGACCCCGAATTCGCAGATTACACCATGGAATTTCTATCGGGGAATTTGCTGAACTAGAAACATGATGGTAAAGACGAAAAGGAGTGTCATTGAAACTGTGAAGAAACTTGGAGAGAAGTGGGGTTGGAGAAAACTGGAATAATGGTGCAGAAATAAATTATATCGGAGGGTGCTTTTCTAGGGCTATGGGGAATGGTCAAGAATAATATTTCGTTAAAATATAAAGTTGGAAACCAGTTTGATATTTGTAACTCGGGAAAGAAAACGATAACCAAGTGGGGTGGGAGACGAGCCAACACATCTTTATTGAAGTAACATTCTGTAAATATACCAACGCGTATATGCGAAGTTGTATATCTATTTTCTTTGGACATAGTTTTGTTTACTTATATTTCATTCACATATTCTTCCAATAAATTGCATATTGCTGCAAATCAATATTGTATTGTTACAGGGTATTTTGTGTGCCAATATTCTATGAAACGCTACCTTCTGGTACGTTCACGCTGTTCTGGTACGTTCACTATTTTTCAAATCCCCCGATAGAAATTTTATGGTGCAATATGCGAGTTTGGGGTCCCGATTCGCGAAGCATATACCGTTGCCTTTTGAACTTCTTACCCTCCACGACGGTTGCGATTGACAATGTTCCTCTCTCTTCTAGAACACGAAATCCAATGGTCATGGTCATTCTATGGTCCATTGGTCATTCGAAGTCACACTTATACTTGGATAAGGTCCGTTGTGCGACTCTGTGAGAGACTCTGCAGTAATTTGCTTTACTTCAATACCTTGCACTTTTAAACGTGTTTTTCTGTTTTGTTATTGTCGCAACTTAACGGATTTAGAAGCATGACCATAGATTTTCTTATGTAGGTTGTATTGACATTTTGACCAGTTGCCCGTTTGCACAGGGTTATTGTAGAGAGTTGGGATTTTTTCTATGTTCTTTTATTTAACAATAGCTTTCATACAATATGCTACTTGACCGCCGATTCCATTTGCAAATTTTGAGTTGGACCCCGCCTGGGACCCTGCGTGTGCCCCGGGGACACAAATTTTTCATTCAAAAGTGCTGGTCTCCCCACACTAATTTGATATGTATTCGTTGAGTTTCCTTACCCGACCGTTTCCGAAAAATCTGACCCGGAATCTGACTTTGTAATGTATAGTATGGAGCTCAATTTCTAACTTTTCACGCTTATATCTCCGCAACGGTTGAGATCGAAGATGTATCCCTTTTTGTGTTATGTTCTTTTGGGACAAGGTATCCAACGGCCATAGTCTCGACTCGAAGTCAGAGTTACACTCGGATAGGTTCCCTAGTTAGTGCTGCTTATGACATATTTAGTGTCAACTTTCTAAAGCAATTGGCGAAACTGATGAAAAGAGATTAAGAAAAAAGAAAAACAAAGCTATGAATATATAAATTTATCGTCCTTATTTTTCAGCGTTGGTTAAGGGTTCTCAACATCTTTAGCCTATATTTTCGTACGTATTACTATTAAGTTTCTGATTTATATGTGAAATAAGTGAAATCCCATTCCACTAGATTTCGTGTCAGATGGGTTATCAAAACTCCAGATTTGCTCTGTGGTACTAAATGATGAAAACTGGAGCATGAATGTTTGAAAACTCTAGAAAGCGCTAAATTAGCAACACTGCACGAGAACTCGGAAGAAACCCTTCAGTATCTTTGGAAATTCACTCTTATAAATTTAAGGAGAATCAACTTGTTTCGATTACAAAATCAAATCTGTCGATTTTCATCCAAGAAATGGATCAGCAATCGACAAAGAAGGAAGACAGAATGTAGAGTATATAAGTGATGCGTATTTTTCTAAGTGCGTTAATCATGTAAGGTACTTTAAGCACCAATGAACACCCACCCTTTCATAAGTGCTTTTCTAGGCAAAGGTCAGCGATATGTTGCTAGACCCGTAAACTATTACATTCCTGAGATCAATTCTAGACAAAATATTATAAGAAAAGTTATTATATGAAAAGAAATGAGTGTTTTTCTAGGTAAGAGTCAACAATTTGTAACTGTTTTTCAAGTCAGTGTCACATTTCTCAGGCCAATTCTAGGCAAAATACTTGTACTAGAATGGTAGTCACATATATATATTCGTCCGTCTAAGGTTCAATTGAAGAATGTACATGTAAGTACAATTCTAGCACAAGTATTTTGCCTAGAATTGGTCTGAGAAATGGGACACTGACTTGAAAGACAGTCACAAATTGTTGACTCTTACCTAGAAAAACACTCATTTCTTTTCATATTATAACTTTTCTCAGCCAAGATTCTACAGAACTATTTAATAAAATGTATTCTCTTGTTCTTTAAATTTTGACGTCGTCGTCCCACTTCCATAAAATATCTATGGCGTCCTCCCACTTCCTAAAAAATTACAATGGGCAAAGATAGGAAAGAGGGACGGACCTCTTGAGATCCACTTTTATCTGCCTAGTACAACTATTTACCTTAAACTGAGTTATTGAAGGATGTGTCATATTACAACATGCTTTCTCATGATTTCAAATAAGCAATGTTTTATTATACATGAAAGTTACTAATTTCCCAGTGTTTCTGAAGCTTTCTAAGTTCATTTCTTGACATTCTTCATATTTATTTGATTTTCGTGAACATTGTTAAATGCACTACTGTTCAGCATTATCCTTGCTTACGTTATTGCACATTTCTCTATTTCCATTTGTCAGAATAAGTTATCTCTTACCTTGCTTATATATCCCAATCAACCTGCCTCGCTTGTCTCTAACCTTGAGAAGTTTCATTATGTTCATTCTGATCAAATGCATGTAATCGGCAGGGTTGGTATTACATAGGTACTCCGGGAAGTCGGACCTCATCTTGTAGTATCTCTTCATCTAAAAGTAAACATTGATTTTAATGAGAAAATTGAGAACAGACAAGTTAACGTTTATTATAATAAATAAACGAAACAAATATGTAAACCTTTATTGTAATAAAAAAATTGAAACAAAAAGAAGCAACCGTTTATTTTAACTACAAATATGAAAACAAATAAGGAAACATTAATTTAAACAGTAAAATTAAAAGTAAGTAACCATTTATTATATAATTAAAAATTGGAAACAAGTTAGTAAACGTTTAACAATCAACTAAACGTTTCATATAATAAAAAAGGAAAAGAAACAAGTAACATTAAAATATAAAACTAACAAGTGAACGTTTGTTACGATAAAAGTTACAACAAACATGTAAACGATTAAGATAATAAAAAATTGATAGCTAGTAAATGGTTATCATAATACGAATATTGAAAACAAATAAGTAAACATTTCATATCATAACACAATTGAAAAGAATCAGGCTAACTAACGGCTTTCATAATAAGAAGATTAGAAACAAATAAATAAACTTCTCTTATTAATTAAAAAATGAGAACAAACAAGTAAACGTCTTTTCATATTAAGAAAATTGAAAACAAATAATCAAAGGGTTTTATAATAAGAAAATTGAAGAAAAACAAATAAACGTGTTTTTATAATAAGAGAGTTGAAAAACATAAGTACAGGGTTTTAATAAGAAAGTTATCAAAACAAGCAAACTTTTTTTGAGAAGAAAATTGAAAACAAACAAAAAGATATTTATTATAATAAGAAAATTAAGAGTAATCAGATAAATGTTTATTGTAAATAGAAATTTTTAAACAAACTAGCAAATGTTTCATAAAAGATAATTGAAGTAAACAAGTAAACGTTTCTTGTAAGAAGAAAATTGAAGCAAACAAATTAATATTTCTTATTTAAAAAATACCTAATTGACACTAGTTAACATTTCTCACAATAAAAACAATTGAGAACAAACCAGTAAAGTTTTCTTATATAAAAAAATGAAAATAAACAAAAATAAACGTTTTTTTTTAATTTAAATTTTCCTATTATAAGAAGGTTTACTAGTTTTTGTTTTCAATTTTCTTATTCTGAAAACGATTTATTTGTTCATTTTCAATTTTCTTATTATAAGAAACGGTAACTTTTTTATTCTCAATGTTTCTTATTATAGCAAACATTTACTTGTTTGTATAGAGTATTCGTGTTATAAGAAACGGTTATTTGTTTCTTGTCAATTTCTTTACGGGTCTGCATAATAAAAAATGAGAATAAACAAGTAAACTTTCTTGTAATAAGAAAACTTGACACAACTGCTAACTGAAAGTAGGGAGAAGACCGATTTGAGAGTGTAAACTCCTTTATCCATCTTGGACGCAAAATAACATCAAATGGAAGAATCAAAGCCGAAATGGTAAGCCGTATACATCAGGCAGAGATTGCCTTCAACAAGAAACACACTACAACCATACTAAACTTCATTAGCCTAATAATCTGGACTCCATATGAAACATTGACTTAACTAATAACTATCAAGTCGAAACAATTTGATGCCTAAAATTTCCGGACCAGTTATTTTTCCTTTACTATAACTAAATATAAAAACTAAATTTCATTTTCAAGTTTATTGAAATTTCAAATGAAATGCTAGATTTCATACCAATTAAATTTACCTCTTCTTTTGCTTTGATACAGTAAGCTTCTTACGTACTAGAGACGAAATTCAATAGTCATAAGATGGAACCTAGTTCTTTTTTTCTGTTAATAATAGTACGTCAAATTAATTTGTTGACAAATAAAATAGTCAGTTCATATTAAGGTTTAATTTTACTTCAATTACTACTACTACTACTACTACTACTACTACTACTACTACTACTACTACTACTACTAATAATAATAATAATAATAATAATAATAATAATAATAATAATAATAATAATAATAATAATAATAATAATAATAATAAAACTTATTGGAAACGTAATATTACGTAACTGGAAAAGAAACAACGTACGAAGGACGTTCAAACATTTTTTCACAATGGCCATAACCTTTATCTGAATAGCACTAAAGCCATACTTTTTTGTGCATGTACTTGGTTCTTTATGCTGAAGTTGTATAACAAATTTTCTTCATCTATTTACAGATATGCCCACAATGGAAAAGGAAGTAGAAAGACGCACTCGCCAACAGTCAGCCACTGAATTCCGGTACGACCAGCGATCACTCAGCCATATCCATTCTACTCAAGTTGCTTCATGTATATGGGGATGAGACATTGGACCACAGTAATATCCAGCCATGAGTACAAAGGTTTCACAGTGGTGATTTCAGTCTGCTGAACCAACTACGGTCCGGCAGACTATCAAGTGCAGTGAACAACGCTAATAAAGACCACATAGATCAACTCATCTGGAATGACAGGTATGTAACCACACGGCAGCTTGTTGAAGCGACTGGATTATCTGTAGATAGTGTTCTAACATTAATACAGTCTTTAGCTGACAGAAATCAGAAGTATGGGATGGAAAGTGGTCCCTAAATCTCCCTATAGTCTGGACCTGACCCCATACGATTTATTTCTGTTTGGTCGTATGAAGATTCACCTTCGTGGAAGATAGTTTCCCAATGACAAGAACTCACTGTGTATTTGAAACAATGGTGTAAAAGTCAGCGTCCGAAGTTTTAACGAAGTACATTTATGACATGGAAAGAACGGTGTTCTAATTGTGTCATAGCAGGACGAAAGATACATTGAGTAACATGGTCAGTACATAAAGGACTCACGTACATACACACAAAATGTCATGGTCCTAGTGCTACTAACAAAAAAAAAAAAAAAAAAAAAAAATGGTCATTGTGCAAAACTTTTTGAGCACTCTTTGTAAATATAAAGATAATATACTTACTCTATGAAATGATATTTCAGAGCTGTAATGACAATTCCACAAGAATTTCATAAGAAATCTGTCATCCATTCCAACTTTAAAATTGTCTTCACCTGAAACAAATCAAATTTTATGTAAAAGCACCAATAGTGTCAGAATAAACTCATTTGATATATATAACAATTGTACGTGAACTGTGAAAAAAGCTCACAAGTATCATGCCTTTCATCGCATATTCGCGTGCTTCGGGATAAGGTCAGATACCCTTCGCATCAAAGGACCATTGAACCACTGTGCTTCACAAATCTTCTAAAAAAACTATTTAGAAGAGGATACATCTCGATTTTTCAACCGTCTCCACAATTGATTTAAGAAACGCCAAGTGTTAAAACCAGTGACCACAATACCAGTGACCTATCATAATACTAACCGAAATGCATATTCTTCGCACGGAAATATTAAGTTTTCTGGAAAATGTTTGAAGAGTGTATTTAAACAATTTTCTTTCCTTAGGATATGAATTTCAATCAAATAAAAATATAAAAGTATAGCTAGACCGGTGTTATGTTCAAAAAATCATTTAAAAAAGCTCAGTCGGTTTCTCGTAAAAAGACGACATCCCAGTTCTCCCTTTTAGAGTCAGAATTTTCTAAAATAGTGTGACACGTGTCCACTTATTTTTAATGAGATGTTTCTATGCTAGAAAAAGAAACGAAATATTTCAGTTTTACGTCCAACAGTTATGCCGGCTAGGCTAAAGGAGACGGTGATGAGAAAAGAATGCAATGGTGAAATGAATAAAGTGGAAGGAAACGGGAAAACTCCAAGAAAATCCACGAGCACAGTGTTTGTCCACCACGAAGACCACTTGCTTCTGCAGTAAAATTAGTCCTCCTAACTTGAGATGCTTGTAAGTAATCCTTCTTTAGAATACACATTTTAATTAAAATGACATGCTAGAAATCCACTTCGAACGAAATACTAACTATGTCCAAAAGTTCATGTCAAAGGTTCAGCCGTTTTACCGTAATGAAATCCGGTGCCGTACAGGTACGTTGATTTCATTGGGTGGAAAACCAAATACAGTAGCTTGTTTATAGTAGTTGAATGAATCACGTGTAATTACACATGAATTTGAGTCTATTTCGTTAGTTTTACACTGAAAAAAATGTATGTGGCGTACGTAAAATCATGTTACATTTGTAAATCCTGTGGTTTTTGGACTTAACGTACAGTAAACGTATAACTGAAAACGCATGTTTTATAATACTTTCTGTATAAGTGTTCCATCTGTACTTAGTTTCCGTATGAAACAGTATAGGCGGTCAGGATCTCCCATATAAATGGACGTAGGCCTATGTAACACATAGCTGACGAAGGAAACATACATATATGTATGTAATATAAGGAAGACTGTTAGATATCAGACATCCTGACATCCTGTATCGGCATGATGTAACATCTAAGGGCAGTGCCTATGTAGCATTCGGATAACGTATGCTCCGTACTTATTTCTGTAGTAAGGAAGAGGATTCCGTATATTTGTACAATATACCGCTATCCGGAGATAGGATTTTTCTCAGTGTAGTCTAAGGAAAGTATGTAATGTATATATCATAACTAGAAAATATATAAACTCCAAAAATATCTTAATCAACGCATGCTTCAATAAACTTCTATTTTAACCCATTTTTTTTAAAATTTTGATCTTGACACCTTTCAGCTTAATAAAAAAAATATATCTTAGTTGAACTTTGAATTTGAGCTCTTTGGAATCACTATCTAATGACCTCGTTTAATTATATAAGGTTATTTACTCGAATTACAATTGTTTACATGTTTTCGCTTTTTTGTAGCACAGAAAACATTATAATGGGTAAACATGACCCAATAAAATGTTACTGGACTGCTCTTGCTTTAAAGATATCTTTAAGGCTCGTCTCCTCTTTGGGAAGATCAGCAGCAAGTAGCAGATGATGAGTGGACTTATTTATTTATTTATTTATTTATCGATAGCAATGGAAATAAAATGTATTAGTTCCCGCACTAAACCTTCTCACTTCCACTTCTTACGTTCAATCATGCGCTGTAGTTATTACGAAAATATTTATTTACGAAATATGAACAAAATTATAAGAGGCATTTTTGGAAAACATTGTTCAAAGAAAACTTATCCTCAAAAGTAAATTACTCTTTGTGTGTGTGTCTGTTATATAAAAATATGTACAGTATATATAAACGTGAGAAATGATTCATGGCATATTATATAGTACGGTACGATATCTAGTTAAGTATATGCACATCAGAACAGACGGACGAATAGAAATCGAAAAATCACTCTCAAATCTCAAATTCAATTCCTTTTTTCACAATCAGCATACTTTGTTCGTTCCTATCGTCTCTCGAAGTAAAACAAGTAATCGACAAAGTGCTTCAACAGAAAAAAAATCAACTGGTCTATCAAATTATTACAAGAGTAATACACAATTTTAATAATGATATTGAAATTTTGTAAGAGTTTATTTAAAACACCTAGGAGTTTAGTTTAAAAAAAATTGAATTTAAAGCAAAGAAGAAATATATCTATATCATAATTACGTCTGTCTTCGTAAGGTTAAATGTGTTAGTGTATGCATCTTTGTCGCAGGAGACCCAGGTTCTGTGCCAGGTGAGAGATCAAGTCGTTAGGATTCCACGTTAAACTGTAGATCCATGTTGCATACAGCCTCATTGGTTAAAGCGACGCTGAACTCCAATACTAGGAACTAATCAAGCAACTTGGAGTCGTATTGTGTTGTGGTAAAGAGTAATATGTTATTAGTGCTTTTACATGATTCATTCATAAATTAATATGACGTTCATGACTCTTATTGCCATTTTAGTTTCTCTCGGATTTTTTTCTTTCTTTTGCCTCTGAAAATGAAGGAATTGGTGGTTATAGAGAGTTAACTTCGACCGGGCAATAAATCGAGATTTAGCTAAAATTTAATGAAGATTACCCATACCATAGGCGGCGCCAGGATTTTGGTAATGTGGGTGCAGGCTAGGATGTAACAAAACATCCTAATTTGTTGCCAGAATGCTCTGCACTATTGAGCCTTAAGATCTCAAAAATAATCACCAAGTTTTACTCAAAAAAAAAAAAAAAAAAAAAAAAAAAAAAAACTTAGAAAATCACGGTATGACAGCAAGTAACTTGTGAGAGACTTAGGAAGTCACTCAAATATATCCAAACATAAGAAACAAGAAATATACAAAATAGAAAGGATTATTGTAGGAAATCTGAAAATCGAAGTTAATGTGGGTGCAGCTGGACTCACTGCACCCATTGTGGCGCCGCCTATGACCCATACCCTGTTACAGGCACATATGAGGATAAATTGCATTAAAATTTGTAGAATAACCACATACTTAAACTAAATTTATGAGAAAAGTCGGGATTTTGGGGGCGGGGGTCTGAGCACCCAGGCCCCACCCTCTGGGTACGTCTCTGTTCTATTATTTAATTCAAAAGCTTGGTTTCTTTCCTTCTCTTACGGTCACGTATAAACGAAACCGAGTAGTGTTATAGTGTTCAGTGTATCACGAACACTATATATATGAAACCTCTTTCCAACTTTAGGATGAACATGCATTCTTTGCATGGAAATGAAATAGGCTTAGAAGTATATGATAAATATTTGAAATATGTATAATCCTCTCCTAGGATGCATATTTCAATCAAATTAAAATGGTAAATACTCAATACCCAATTTTAAGTATGTTAAAAAATTCATTTGAAAGTGTGCGCTTTTTGCGAAAACTTTAAAACCCTTGAAACACGCATTTTAATTTAATTGTGAAATTGCATTAGTATTGTCATTGTTTATAGCCGTTAACAGGGGTAAAAGTGAGGGGGAACGAACGCAGAGAGATGTCGTCCCCCCACTTCCAAAAGATATCTATGGCGTCCCCTCCACTTTCTAAAATGTTACAATGGGCAAAGACAGTTAACAAGGACGGGGTGACGTCATGCGTCCCCCTACCTTTCCATTTTTAGCCATGGCCGCTAATATACTATGTTTACTACTTTGCACGTCTAATCATCAATTATTATGAACCTGTACTACTTTCTCTACCCTAAACGCTGTCATTCTCTTTCTTCTGATCCATGTCACTTCTTTTTCCTCTATTGTTCTACAGGTAGTCACTGTTGGACATAGCATGCCAAGTTTTCCTTCTTACTCTCCGTTTTCTCGCTTGTATTGTGTGATTTATGTTAAAAGTGTACTTAAGAAACAATGAAAAATGTTTAATGATATGTAGCTATGAAAAATAATAATATTTAAATGTACTTATTAATTAAATAATAAGTAGAATGATGATTTTTTTTTTCTTTCTTAAATTTTGAATCCCTGCTAACTAGTGATGCCTATTTGTATAACTTTTTTTCGGGGTGAGGGCTCATTCAGATTTTTCAGATATAATATAACAAGATATCAATGAGGACTTTTTGTCAGAGCAAAATAATAGGCCCAAGTAAACTTCAGGGAGATCCGGGTCCTTTTGGTTCCGTCATGATCGACGTCCATGCGGCTAATCCTTTTACTATATGCAGCATAATCAAAGATAGAAATCCAGATTGAGTCAGATTCAATTTCATCTTTGTTGGTATCAGATGTTCCGCCGTGATGCGCTCACGAACAAAACTATATTCATTTTTATTGAATAAATTAAAGAAGAAAGAAATTTTCATACCTTCTATGAGCTCTCGGAGGTTCTCCAATTCTTCCTGAATTTTTTCGTCATGTCGCCAGTCATCGTCAGTGTCAGAACTCTCTTCGTGGTCGTCATCATCATCGACAGATGGTTGAACATTGTTAAAGCCATTGACTACAGGACGAATCTCAGTTTCCACTTTCGCCATGTTCAGGAAAACCTAATAAAACAGAAACATTTAAGTAGAGCAAACGTGGCCCCCGCAAAGCATCCTAAGCAGATATATATTGCAAAAATCAAACAATATTATTATAATTTTGTCGTGTATTTTTGTGGTACAGTGAACACATAGTTTACGAACCATTTGATTTGAGAAAATTCGGTTTACGAACAAGTTTTGTGAACAATTTTTATCTCGACTTACGAACAATATTTCGGGATACGAACTCATAGAAGTCTCTAAGACAATAACAGCAAGAGTAATTAGTACAATTTTCCCCAAGAAAATGTGAATATTGGAAATTTTTCTCTCAGTACTGCACTTAATTAAAATTAAGATGAACTTATTAAGTTGTTACAGAGACTTCGTTGTCCTCTCGAACATCATTGGTATCAATATTAATGAAAGATAGAACAAACACACCTGCAGAAGAAAGATAGTAATCCTTTTCATATAATTCAATATTGAGTTTCAATCTAAATATATCAGTTTTAAATTCCAGTGCAATTAGTTCTTTTATCTCTATTTCTTGTTTTCCTTCTACATCTGTTGATTTTTTTTAAACTTGTTTCCACCTTTAATGATAAAGGACTTCTTTGGGACAAAATTAAAAAACAAAAACCCCACCTTCAATGATAAGGAACTTGTTTGTGACAAAGACAAGACTAGTTTTCATATCAAAACTGTGATAACTAACTAAATGAAAGAAGTGTTTCCTACGGTTCGAGAATTGAGTTCGTGTGTTTGACAACAAATAAGCAATTCATGCTGGGATTTGTTTGACCATTTGCTTTAGCGCTGTCCATGTGACCTTAAGCTAATGCGACCTAATCATGATTTATGAACGTAGTGCTCAAATAGAAAGCCAGCTTAGTTAATTTAACTAGCATCATCATGAAATCTGTTTCCAACAAGAAATATTTATTTTAAATAATATAGTTATGACAGATTTTGCCGCCCCGTGTAAATACGTATGTTACACATATGGTAGAGCCGGACCTGTATAGGAACCAATATTAAAGTCGGAAGTTTTACTAATTCTTGGTTTAGGTTAAAAAAAAAAAAAAAACCTTTTTCTTGTAATGTTAATTCTATATTAGAAAGCCCATTTCTAATATACCGTTTCCGGTCTATATAGCTCAAGATAAAACCAAAAAATGGTAGTAGATTTCATCGTCTTCGTCTGCAATATAGCAATGAAGTTGGAAATGAAGCCTATCCATGCGGTATATATCAAGAAACTGTTTTTCCTTACCTAATTACGTTTTAACACTTCGGAAATTATAGACTTTTATCACTCTTTATTTGAATAAGACGATCAAAGTCGAGATGAAACTTATTCTTGGAAATCTCAGTCCATGTCGTAAAGCCATTTCTCGCCGTCCTTTACCGTTTTCGATCTATATGGATATATATTATGACCTGAAATTGTCTATTTGTGCCATTTCCGGTTTGAATAGAGGGCTAAGGGAAGATATGACACATATTCTCAGGACGTTGAATCGATTACAGAAAGCTGCTTCTCACTATCTCTTATAATTTTTGGACTATCTATAACGTCCGAGAAGTTGCCCCCCCCCCATTAAAGCACTAATGATCTCTTCTAGTGCAATCGTTAGTGCTTCTTAGAACACCAACTCCCAACATTAGTGCTTCAAAAGTTTGGACGCTAGAAGTAAAAAACTTTGGGGGCCAACTTCACGTTAGCCCCCCCTTCCAGAAAGCACTAACGATTAAACCTAGTGCAATCGTTAGTGGATCGTTAGTGCTTCCAGAAAACACGAAAAGTTTCGTTAGTGCTTCACAACTAGTGTGGTTATGGCCAGTTATATATCACGAAATTCCCATAAGGAATACATGGGGAATTTTTAATTGGCTCTAATTCCCAACAAATTCAAAAGCGCTAATGATCTCTTCTAGTGCAATCGTTAGTGCTTCGTTAGTGCTTCTTAGAACACCAACTCCCAACATTAGTGCTTCAAAAGTTTGGACGCTAGAAGCAAAAAACTTTGGGGGGCCAACTTCACGTTAGCCCCCCAGAAAGCACTAACGATTAAACCTAGTGGAATCGTTAGTGCATCGTTAGTGCTTCCAGAAAACACGAATAGTTTCGTTAGTGCTTCACAACTAGTGTGGTTATGGCCAGTTATATGTCACGAAATTCCCATAAGGAATACATGGGGAACTTTTAATTGGCTCTAATTCCCGCCAAATTCAAAAGCGCTAATGATCTCTTCCAGTGCAAACGTTAGTGCTTCTTAGAACACTAACTCCCAACATTAGTGCTTCAAAAGTTTGGACGCTAGAAGCAAAAAACTTTGAGGGGGCCACTTTACGTTAGCCCCCCCAGAAAGCACTAACGATTAAACCTAGTGGAATCGTTAGTGCTTCCAGAAAACACGAATAGTTTCGTTAGTGCTTCACAATTAGTGTGGCTATAGCCAGTTATATGTCACGAAATTCCCATAAGGAATACATGGGGAATTTTTAATTGGCTCAAATTCCCAACAAATTCAAAAGCGCTAATGATCTCTTCTAGTGCAATTGTTAGTGCTTCGTTAGTGCTTTTTAGAACACAAACCCCAACATTAGTGCTTCAAGAGTTTGGACGCTAGAAGCAAAAAAAACTGTGGGGTGGGCCAACTTCACGTTACCCCCCCAGAAAGCACTAACGATTAAACCTAGTGCAATCGTTAGTGGATCGTTAGTGCTTCCAGAAAACACTAATGTTTTCGTTAGTGCTTCACTATTAATTTGGCTTTGGCTAATTACATGTCACGAAACGCCTGTAAGGAATACATGCGGAATTTTTCATTGGGACAAATTCCCGCCAAATTCTAAAACGCTAATGATATCTTTTAGTGCAATCGTTAGTGCTTTGTTAGTGCTTCTTAGAACACCAAGTCGAAACATTAGTGCTACAATAGTTTGGACGCTAGAAGGAAAAAACTTTTGGAGTGCAACTTCACGTTAGCCCCCCAGGAAACACTAACGATTAAACCTGGTGCCATCGTTAGTGCTTCCAGAAAACACTAATGTTTTTTTTGCTTTACTATTAGTGTATATGTGCCCACTTATATGTTACAAAGATGTCCAAACTCACGAGGTCGGCGCTCACGAGTTCGAAACTTACGCTAACTCGACCTCAACCTCACGAAGTGAGCGTGAGATAAGGCTGGTGATGTGAGCGTGAGGTTGAATGAGCTCTAGGTGAGACTGGTGAGGTGAGCGTGAGGTCAGACTGGTTATGTGAGCGTGAGGTCAGGCTGGTTATTTGAGCGTGAGGTCAGGCTGGTGATTGAGCGTGAGGTCGAAATGAGTTTGTGAGTTCAGGTCGAAATTAATTTTTTGAGCGTGAGCTTGAGTGAGGTTAGATCAAAGTGGTCACCTCTGTTTACGAAACTCCCATAAACACATGGGGAATATTTCACTGGGACTAATTCTTTAATACAATCTGTAGTGCTTCGTTAGTGCTTCCTAGAGTAATGACTCTTAGCACTAGTGCTGCAATAGTTTGGTTTCTAAAAGCAAAAAAAAAAAAAATCAAGGACAAACGTGAAGTTAGTCCTTTTTTTTTTTTTACTCCTAGCATCCAAACTAATGAAGCATTAATGTTCGGATTTCGTGCTCTAAGAAGTATTAACGATTGCACTGGAAGAGATCATTAGTGCTTTTGAATTTAGCGGAAGTTTAACTCAACGAAAAATTCCCAATGTTTTTCTTACGTGAGTTTCGTCACTAATAATGAAGCACTAACGAAACTATTAGTGTTTTCTAGTACCACCAACAATGTATTATCAATTGCACAAGGTTTGATTGTCAGTGCTTCCTGGGAAGCTAACTTCACGTTTGTCTATGAAACTTTTTTGCTTTTAGTGACCAAACTATTGCAGCACTAGTGTTAAGAGTCACTGCTCTAGGGAACACTGACGAAGCACTAAAGATTGTATTAAAGATATCATTAGCTCTTTTGAGTTTGTCGGGAATTAGTCCCAGTGAAATATTCCCCCTTTGTTTATGGGAGTTTCGTAAACAGAGGTGACCACTTTGACCTAACCTCACTCAAGCTCACGCTCAAAAAATTAATTTCGACCTGAACTCACAAACTCATTTCGTCCTAACGCTCACACAACCTCACGCTCACATCACCAGCCTGACCTCACACTCAAATAACCAGCCTGACCTCACGCTCACTCAACCTCACGTTCGCATCATCAGTCTGACCTCACGCTCACATCACCAGTCTGACCTCACGCTCACCTCACCTGTCTCACCTAGAGCTCACTCAACCTCACGCTCACATCACCAGCCTTATCTCACGCTCACTTCGTGAGGTTGAGGTCGAGTTAGCGTAAGTTTCGAACTCGTGAGCGCCGACCTCGTGAGTTTGGACATCTTTGTGACATATAAGTGGGCACATATACACTAATAGTAAAGCAAAACAAAACCATTAGTGTTTTCTGGAAGCACTAACGATGCACTAACGATTGCACCAGGTTTAATCGTTAGTGTTTCCTGGGGGACTAACGTGAAGTTGCACTCCAAAAGTTTTTTTCCTTCTAGCGTCCAAACTATTGCAGCACTAATGTTTCGACTTGATGTTCTAAGAAGCACTAAAAAGCACTAACGATTGCACTAAAAGATATCATTAGCATTTTAAAATTTGGCGGGAATTTGTCCCAATGAAAAATTCCGCATGTATTCCTTACAGGCGTTTCGTGACATGTAATTCGCCAAAGCCAAATTAATAGTGAAGCACTAACGAAAACATTAGTGTTTTCTGGAAGCACTAACGATCCACTAACGATTGCACTAGGTTTAATCGTTAGTGCTTTCTGAGGGGGAGCTAAAGTGAAGTTGCCCCCTAAAGTTTTTTGCTTCTAGCGTCCAAACTATTGAAGCACTAATATTGGGAGTTGGTGTTCTAAGAAGCACTAACGATTGCACTAGAAGATATCGTTAGCGCATTTGAATTTGGTGGGAATTTGACCCAATAAAAAATTCCCAATGTTTATCTTACGTGACTTTCGTCACACCCAATTTGCCATATATACACTAATAATGAAGCACTAACGAAAACATTAGTGTTTTCTAGAAGCACTAATGATGCACTAGGTTTAATCGTTAGTGCTTTCTGGGGGGCCTAACGTGAAGTTGGCCCCACCCCACAGTTTTTTTGCTTCTAGCATTCAAACTCTTGAAGCACTAATGTTGGGTTTGGTGTTCGAAGAAGCACTAACGAAGTACTAACGATTGCACTAGAAGAGGTCATTAGCGCTTTTGAAGTTGTTGGGAATTAGAGCCAATTAAAAATTCCCCATGTATTCCTTATGGGAATTTCGTGACATATAACTGGCTATAGCCACACTAATTGTGAAGCGCTAACGAAACTATTCGTGTTTTCTGGAAGCACTAACGATGCACTAACGATTGCACTAGGTTTAATCGTTAGTGCTTTCTGGGGAAGGCTAACGTGAAGTAGCCCTCCCAAAGTTTTTTGCTTCTAGCGTCCAAACTATTAAAGCACTAATTTTGGGAGTTGGTTTTTCTAAGAAGCACTAACGAAGCACTAACGATTGCACTAGAAGAGGTCATTAGCGCTTTTGAATTTGTTGGGAATTTGAGCCAATTAAAAATTCCCCATGTATTCCTTATGGGAATTTCGTGACATATAACTGGCTATAGCCACACTAATTGTGAAGCACTAACGAAACTATTCGTGTTTTCTGGAAGCACTAACGATTCCACTAGGTTCAATCGTTAGTGCTTTCTGGAAGGGGGGCTAACGTGAAGTTTCCCCCCGCCCCAAAGTTTTTTGCTTCTAGCGTCCAAACTATTGAAGCACTAATGTTGGGAGTTGGTTTTCTAAGAAGCACTAACGAAGCACTAACGATTGCACTAGAAGAGGTCATTAGCGCTTTTGAATTTGTTGGGAATTTGAGCCAATTAAAAATTCCCCATGTATTCCTTATGGGAATTTCGTGACATATAACTGGCTATAGCCACACTAATTGTGAAGCACTAACGAAAATATTCGTGTTTTCTGGAAGCACTAACGATGCACTAACGATTGCACTAGGTTTAATCGTTAGTGCTTTCTGGGGGGGTCTAACGTGAAGTTGGCTCCCCCAAAGTTTTTTGCTTCTAGCGTCCAAACTATTGAAGCACTAATGTTGGGAGTTGGTTTTCTAAGAAGCACTAACGAAGCACTAACGATTGCACTAGAAGAGATCATTAGTGCTTCAATAGGGGGGGGGCAACTTCTCGGACGTCTATCTATAGCCAGATGAATGGACATAGCTGTTGTAAGAATTCTCATACTTATGCATAGCATAGTTTGGAAGTCTAAAATTCAATTTTTTTTTAAAAAAAAATATACACGATGTGCATTTCTTTAGATGTTTAATCAAAAAGTTAAAACTAAGAGGTGGTTGAGTTCTCGTAACTTAATAATAAAACTTTCTACTTTTAACTTCCAACTAATAAAAACTAATAAATAATAATAAAATAATAAACTTTCTAACTTTCTTCTTTTAAACTTCCAAATCATGCTGTGTATAAGCGTTGGAACTCTTATCCGTCTGTCTATCGACAGAAATCAGAGTAAAAGCGAAAAGAGATGTCTAGAATCGGTTTCAAGATCCCAAGAATAGTTTCTATTCTCTCCGTTAACTCTCTATTCAAACCGAAAATCGTTCAGCATTTATCACCAAAGAACAAAAGTGGTAATAGATAGCGACAAGCGGTTTTCTGCAATCTATACAACGTCTCAAGACAATATAGAAGTAGTATTACATCCCGCAGCACTCTATCGAAACCACAAGTGTTTGAAATTTACTATTTCCGGTTTCAATACTAATTTCCATAGAACAAAAACTGTAAAAGATATCGAGATGTGGATGTTTGCAATCAATTTACGGTCTCTAGAGAACACATGCCTTATCAAAGTATAAAACAGCTCTCTCAAGTGAGAGAAAAATTTTAAAATGTCCATGTTGCCTACCAACCCATGGTTGAGGTGAACAAGAAGAGAGAACACATCGTCACCACCTGCAAAAATCTAATAAAACGAAAAATTCCTCCGGATACATTCCGTATACATTTCTCCGGATTCAACTGTAACGGCATATGAATTTTTTTTTTTAATGAATTTATTGAGAGTAATGTTCTAATATGAAGCACCGTTCTTTGCATAGGGGAATTTAATATAAGTCAAATAACGTGTTCTAATTTTGACCTCCTACTTTCAACAAATAAATGTAAATACTTAAATAACTTCATGTCCCTGTATGACTTAATTTCCCATAATGACATTCAAAATAGTAATGGCCGAACCCAAGACTTAGTACTCTCAAATCTTAATGACGTTTCCGTAATAAAAGAGTGTTCCCTTGTTACTAATGAAGACAGGCATCACCCAGCTTTACTTATCTCTTTCCCATTTCAACACCTGCAGAAATCTAAGAAAGAAATTAAGGAACCCGGTTTTAATTTTAGAAAAGCAGATTTCCAAAAGATGTACATAGAACTGTCTAAAGTAAACTGGGATTGCCTTTCGCAATTGGATGATGTAAATATAGCATTAACAAAATTTTATCAAATGATTAACAACATATTTTGATTAACAACATATTTTCTATATGTGTTCCACTTAAAAGACATATCAGCAGAAGTTATCCATGTTGGTTTACTTATAATTAAGAAAATAAAATCCAAGACATACCACCATAACAAGTGGAAAAATGGATCAACAAATATACTTTATCATCGCGACCAATTTGAGAGACTGCGTAAAGCAATAAAATCTGACATAAAATTAGCCTACAAAACTTTTATTTTAAACTCAGAATGCTCTATCGAGAAAGACCCAAACCAGATCTGGAGTTTTATTAAACGCAAAACACAACATTTGTCATCAAACTCCCTTACATACAATGGTCATGATATCCAACATGTCAGTGAAATAGCACAGGCATTTGCACACTATTTCCATTCAGTGTACAACAATGTACCCGCCACATACGACGTTGACTCTTTTCTCGCTAATCGAACCGAATGTAATATATTAGACAACTTTCAATTAGATGAAATAAAACTCGAAGAAACAGAAAATGCTATACGAGCGTTGAAACCAAAAGCATCTTGTGGTCCTGATAACATTCCCCCTTATGTTGTGAAAGGTTGCAGTGATATATTTAAATATCCACTTCGCACTATATTTAATATTTCTATTAAAACAAACACTTTCCCAGATAAATGGAAAGAAAGTTTAGTCTGTCTATTACCAAAATCTGGAAACAAGAGAGAAATAGAAAATTTCAGGCCGATTGCTATTCTATCGCCCTTTGCAAAAATTCTTGAAAGTATATTGTATGCGCGAATTTTAAATCATGTAGAACCTGTTCTTTCAACTTATCAACACGGCTTCTTACGAAATAGGTCTACTTCGACAAACTTATCAATTTTAACAAATTTTATAGTAACGGAATTAGATAGAGGCGGTCAAGTAGATGTCGTTTATACTGATTTTAGCAAGGCATTTGACGTCGTTGATCATGATGTCTTGCTACTGAAAGTAGCATCTCTGAACTTTTCGAAACAAGCAATGGAGTATCTTGTATCATACTTGCATAACCGAAAACAATATGTTTCATACAAAGGATTTGTTACTGAAAAATGTAATACTCTATCAGGAGTCCCTCAAGGATCTAATCTAGGTCCTCTGTTGTTTCTTCTTGTTATTAATGATATTCCTCTATGTATTAAAACTTCTCAAATTCTTCTTTTTGCCGATGATCTCAAATTGTACTCCAAAGTAAGTTCAATTGATGACTGCGTGAAACTTCAGCAAGATCTAGAGAGTATTCAAATGTGGTGTGATAAGAATAAATTAGTCCTGAATGTTTCCAAATGTAAATCTGTATCTTTCACGAGGAAAGAAAATCAAATTAACTTTACGTATACTTTACGTGGCACTTCCTTGTCTACCCCAAATACTATCAAAGATCTAGGAATTATATTTGATAGCAAATTAACCTTTACTCAACACTGATGCGACAACGAGTAGTGCATATAGAAACCCAGGTTTAATTTATAGGATAGGACAGGATTTCTGCAAACAATCAACATTTATAAGGTTATATTTTTCATATGTGAGGTCAAAATTAGAATACTGTTGTATTGTTTGGACACCAAATGTCACTAAATACACTGATGCAATAGAAAATATACAATTTAAATTCTTAAAAATGCTTACATACAAGAAAGCCGGTTTCTATCCAAAGTATGTCTCCTATGAAGACTTGGTAAGGAATTTTAATTTTCAAACATTAGAAAAAAGGAGATGTGTTTTTGATTAGTTGTTCTTACATAAATTATTAAATGGTAAAATTGATTGTCCAGAATTAGCTTCAGAAGTATTATTACGTGTTCCAACAGGTAAGACGAGGACAGCAAACGCTGGGACATTCTATTGTAGAAAAGCAAGAACAAAAACATTACAAAAGTCTCCTCTGTGGAGAATGAGTGCTTCATATAATGAAATGATTAGATTTCATATAATAGATGTGTTTAGTATGTCAGAGAACAAGTTCAAAAGAATTATCATGCAATAACTTATGTATAATTAGATAACGTATATTTGTGTATGTATAATAGTGTATGTTAAATAATTCTGTATACGACACTATAACTGGGCATTAAGCCTGTTGTGTTGTCCTTATGAAATAAATAAATAAATAAATAAATAAAATGGCTGAAATTTAGCTTTTAGAATAGGATTCAGCGTCCGATTGCCAGGTTGTATCTTTGATCTTGTTACTCTATTGCAACTAATAGTTATACTCTCTAGATGTACTATTTCAGGTTAGAGTAGTAAATTCATATGGTTTGGAAGTCTACCATAGTTTCACGTTGTGAAACGAAACTAGCTTGTTTTGAGTTTAATCCTATGATTATGCACCGATGTTAAAGTAATGTGTGATGATGATAATGAATGACATGGTGGAATTAATAAAGTGGGAAGGAAAAAGAACTCTGAGAGAAAGCAGGCAGAAGTTGTTTGTTCACCACAGAGCTCATTTGACGCTAGCTGAGATCAGATCAGGGATCCCACGTCCTGGCCCCTCGTTTCCTTCTGTTGTGCATGTTGTCATATGTGTTCGGGAAGTAATAGTTGGGATTCTCAGAGTTGGGTTACATAATCAACCGCAAAGCCTAATGCTATTCAAGCTTTTTTTTTTCAACTCTGAGAATTATCATTTAGCCCACTACTACTATGTACCCCAGGTTGAATTTTCACTGGTGTAGTCTACCTAATCGGGAAGATGCTTCAAGAATTATTATTCTAGATTGATGTTAGGACAATCCTAATTGGAAATTATATTTTGAATTCAAATATTAATTAAGAGAATGAACCTGAACTAAATACACATTTTCCAAACTTAATGACCGAACGCATATCAGTGACGGATCCAGGGGGGCAATCGCCCCCATCGCCCCCACCCCTGAAGAGGAAACTTTCTTATTTTATATATATATATCTAAATAAAACCCATTCCAGAGTTTGGAGCTCTTAAAAGTAGCTCTAAGTAGCAGTATTACAACCCACCGCTGCCCCAGAAGTCCGTCTTGGATCCGCGCCTGACGGATATGAAGGGTACATAGGAGAAAAACAATAAAAGTCCACTTTCGTACTCTGTTTTCCCATTTATGAGGAACTCCGTTTTTCCTCTTATGCCTTTTTTCCTATCATAATATTTTAGTGAACTACTAATGTTTGTAGCATATTTCAGTATATTACAACGTAGTACTTGATCTCTGAAACAGCATTGTAACACAATTTAAAATTCGGTCCAAAAGTGAACTTTATTTTTCCCTTGGATTCTTCATATATTGAATTACATGAATATAGGGAACACGTATATTTTGTAAAGATATTGTAGTGTTGATTGCTAATAATACAGCTATAAGTAAAAAGATTTGCAAATCCTCTCTGAGTGAAACGAAGTATAGTATAATCATTGACTTAAAGTTTCGTGCTTCTGCCTCGGATTCTGACTCAATCTGACCTTTTAATTATTATCAAACCGCAACAAATATTAAAAAGATGTAAACTCTTTTGTGGAAAAGATGAGAGATTTGTAATTAATAATTTATACCTTGTAAATACGTACAAATTCCAAATTTGAATAGTCTACAGCACTATCTTACCTGTTTGTATGTCAGTGAAGAAACTTCTGAATGGAGACACTAACTTCTGGACTAACTAGTACGAATAATGTTAACACGCATAAAGAAATTTACAGAAAGAGGATATTATGTAAAAAAAAAATAAAATGTGAACATGTCATCGATAAATCATTCTATTTGACTTTTTTTTTTTTTTTTGTAAGGGTTATGTCCTAACAAGTATCAAAATTGTGTTAATGGAATGACACTATCAGACCAATGAATTCGTCCCGTTTCTAATGATAACCTTCACCTTGACATCTTGTGAAATAAAATGAGGTGGTCACGTTTTGCTTTTTGGGGCGTTTTTAAACAAAATCATTTTCAGAAAATAAAATAAAACTATATCATTTTATTCTTTACTATTACTGCCATGTTCAGCTCTTTTACAATTAGTCTGACAAATAGGTAAGACAAAGCGAGCAACTATTTGTCGCAATTATTGCAGACACCAATAGATTTTTTTAAAGTGTCATAAAGAAACTTTAACCTTTAATATGAACTTAAGTTCCGTCAGACTTCTGAACCGGATTACGGTGTCTTTTATTGGATTTTCTTTTCTCTTTTCTTAAAGTGCAAATGTTCATCATGATCTGAAAAAAGAAAAAATAAATGAATAAAAGCCAAACATAAAACTATTAAGTGTTACTGGTGTACTTAGTTTTTGCCCTTTATATTAAGTAACAACTATGTATACAATAACAGTAGAATTTGGCCTATTTTTAATAGTTGTTCTCTCAAGCCATCGGTTCGTCTGTCAATCGCCTACTATCTAAAAATTCCATACGTGACACTGAGATATGAAAATACATTAGAAGTTCAGCAGATTATTTCTCTTATTACTCTATATGTGCTTTATCCTACTGTTAATCTTTTCCATGTAAGAGTTGTTTCGGGGGAATAATAAATAATATGATGCACAAAGTTCATTAAATTTGGATCCCCGCCTTTGCATAAAGTCCCGACCTAATTAAAAAAAAAAGGAACTAATCAATATACCTTTAAGTATGCACGTACCGTCAAATGGGGTGAATAGAAACATGGGGGTGAATAGAAACAAAACTCCCAGATTAGTTTTGGATTTATCTGGACGATAAATTAATCAAGAAAACTGAAATTTCTTAACATAGTCTTATACGGCTAAAGTGTCCAGGGCAGAGACAAAATGTTTTACTGAGTTGGGAACACTGAGGTAGACGGCAGTAGCATTAATGTGTTACTGAAATCTTACACGGTATTTTAGCGCTCCTTAAACTTTCTTGGTAAGTATGACATTTTCATATTTGTTGCATTTGAACATATGCCTATTTTGTAGTTTGTTGTTTCATTTACTGACGTTCATAGTAAAAGTTTTCCTTTTGTAAATTATTTTTAATGAAAATTTAACTTTACTGGGTTATTGTTATGATTTTTAATTAGTGGGGTGAATAGAAACACTTCTTGGGAAATTCTTGAAATTCCTCAAGGAGTGGAAATTTCTTGAGGAGCAGAAAAAAGGACCTGATAGGGATGTATCAACCATCTCTAAGAACAAATTTCCAAGTCTTCTGAAAAAAAAAAAAGTGTGAAACTGAAGGAGGAAAATATCAGGGCTGGATTTGAAAAGTGTGGAATTTTCCCCCTTTGTCGAGACCAAATACTGAGGATGTTGCCAAAAAAAGACAATGAACGAGAAGAAACAGAACAGCAAAGGTCATCTCAGACTGTAAACCGTTCCATTATGGATCTTCTCAGGAGCATGAGAGAAGATGAAAAAATTAAATAAGGGAAGAAGAGAGTACGAATAGATGTTTCTGGTAAGAGTTTTGGTTTGTTTTCTGAAAATGATACATTTTCATCAAATCACAACGAAACTCAACCTACCTTTGTATTGTCGGAAGAGGAGAAAGACAACACTCCAGAAGACAACATTCCAGACGATCACGAACTAGATGATGGTTTTCTAAAGCTGGTGATTTTGCTGTGGTAAAATGAGAAGCTAAAACTCGATGAGACTATTCAGCTCCCAAGTGCGAAAATGGGAACATGATGCATATGTGGGAGTGTTTTATAAGAGAGCACATAAACAATGAAATTTTCAGAACGAAACTGTTGGGTTTTATTAGGAGTTCGTCAGCACGCTTTAAGTATATGATAACTTTCGGGCCCCTTCGTGGCTAAGCGGTTAGCATACGCGCCTTTGGCGTGGGAGACCCGGGTTCGATTCCCGGCGGGAGCTCATGTAGTTCTGATTCTACGTTAATCAGTAGGTCCAAGTCTCATATAGCCTCGCTGCTGAACGGGACGTAAACCTCAAAATCAACTCAACTCATGATAAGTTTCCCTGATGATTTCAGTGGTTTAAATCTTATTCAAATATCATCAAAACTATATGGTCGTTTATACCTATATTGTACATTGTATTGTTTTATAAGTTTGTAACTTATGTAATACTGGTCTTATTGAACTAATATCTTGCAGGTATCAAATAAATAGTTCGTTTCAACAAATACGCTATTTCTTTTTTACCTTTCCAATAGTATAAAAGAAACAACAGTGAAAATAAAGTAATTGTTTCTATTCACCCCATGAGTGGGGGTGAATAGAAACATTAAGAAAAATCAAGGTGAAGAAAAGTGGAGTTGATAAATTAATATGACGTTTACTGAAATTCATTAGCATATTAAGACCTTTCTTTTGGAATAATCTGATACGCGAAATCTTTAACATTACCAGACTTATATTCTCATACAGCCAAAAATGTGTTTCTATTCACCCCATTTGACGGTAATTCTTGTAAATAAAAGAGTCGAATAAAAGGCGTCCGGTCTGACTAATGAACCGGGCACCGGATAGCAAATAATAAAACCGAACTGTCCGGTTGAAAACGGACGGCTGTTCGGTAACACTACGTTCAACATGTGCATTACTAATTGGTATAGTGAGAATTTACTATATCCTGACCAGCAAACGAGTGCAAACTAACATACAACTAGTAACTAACTTGCAAATATCAGTGTTACCAGCCTGTTAACATGCAATTAATCTATCGCAGTTCTTATTGTACTGTTTGTACTATTGTACTATTGTAAACCACTTCAGGCATATAGTCAAGATAAATACAGTTTCAAAAAATTCATAAATAATTTACAGAACATTTTTAAGTCACCCGCAAAACAGTTCACGTCTTCGATAATAATTTCGTAATAATCTGCGAATAAGTTGACGTCAGTGTTGTACAAGGAATGAGATTCTCTCTATGGCAAAGAAAATAATTAAAATTGGCTGATTGGATTCGTTCCGAAATTTTAGACGAGAAAACGTGAAGGGTGTGTGTCATCTCAATACCGGAAGATAACAGTGATAAAACAATAATTGATCGGAAATCATCCGATCGTTTCTCTCACCAGTTCATGAAGAAGATGGGCGATAATGTTAAATACATAAGTTCAGCATTGTTAAACTAAATAAATAAAAATAATAACAAAATAGCCACTCCTTTTCTCACAACCATCTGTACCTTTTTTAAATTCTTGTCTTGAAATAAAGATTGAAACTGGTTAAAGACGGTTTGCCTTTGATTCAATTCTATCCGTGGATAATAATATAGAGCTTTTCAGAGAGATGGACAAAGGTAGGTTTTCTTAAACAAGACCGCACATCTTATATGTTTATACTATAGATGTACCTTGTGTTCAGTGATGGAATGGGCCAGAAACTTCGTGACTCATGACCCGGAAGACTCAGGGGCAGTCAAATCCATGATCCACCAGACCAGGTGACTCAGACAGATCCATGGTCCGGAATGACCCTACTACACTCTTAACCAGAATAGGCCCATGACTCGTGCTGACTCGGACAGATGCATGACCCAACTTGACCCACCATGATCCGAAGACGAAACGTCGCCATACACGTGGGGAGTGTGGGTGAAGCTACTAATGCAATGCTAACAGACATGAGTCTCTCCTCTCTCATTGCCTTTTCACTAAATATAATTTTCTTTCTCGCTTGCTTTTTGAGTCTGTGTCAAACATTGCACTGAAAGATAACTACAAGGTTTATCATAGTACAAACCTACCAGAACTACAAAAGAATAAGCAACATGTTTCTCTTACGAACGATCGTCAAAGTTTAATCAACCTGTAAAATTTGTCATTTTGAATATAAAAGATAACACTAAGAATGAACAGTGTTTTATTAATTCTTTTTCTATATGCTACGTATATGTTCAAAAGCTACATATGAAAAATCGATTAAATATCTAATTATCTTTGTGAAAACATGAAATATTCAAAACACGATATCTTGATTAAGAAATGTCATACAGGGAATCGAACATGAATTATCGAGTTCAAGCAGTGAACATCATTAATCAACTATAAACCTCTGCAGCAATGGTACAGAAATGCTTTTGGCTGCTTCTGGATCGACGGGTCCCTTTGGGTCTCCGGGTCAGACCGGGTTTGAGAAGCGAGACCCAGATTTGGATAACTCGGACAAAAGTCGAGACTTAAGGGGGCAGACTACTAAATATTTTTGAAAAACTAGTGATTTTTCTTTTGCCCGTTTTTCGTAAGTGGAAAGACGTAATAAAATGTAACTTACCACAATAATAGAAATGTTATTCTACACCCGAAAATACGAAGCGGAAGAATTTTCAGTGTTGCAATCCATAGAAATTACAGTGTGGCCAGAATTTGAATTACTCAAAAATCTAGGTAAAGGCAGCGACTAGAAAAATGAACTCAACGGTAATTGATGACTTATCATGCTATCTACGTACCTTGTTTACTACTTTTGAAATAATGTTTCTATTTATTTTGTAATGACTTATTTATTTTGTAATAATTTATGTAAGGTTTATAAAAAAAATAGAAATATTATTTAAAAAGTAGTGAACAAGGAACGTAGACAGCATGATAAGTCATCAATTACCATTGAGTTCATTTTTCTAGTCGCTGCCTTAACCTAGAATTTTGAGTAATTCAAATTCTGGTCACACTGTAATTTCTATGGATGGAAACAATGAAAATTCTTCCGATTCATATTTTCGGGTGTAGAATAACATTATCTATTACTGTGGTAAGTTACATTTTATTACCTCTTTCCACTTACGAAAAACGGGCAAAAGAAAAATTACTAGTTTTTCAAAAATATTTAGTAGTCTGCAGCCTTAAGTGACAAATGTGATCAAAGTCACCCATGACCCATTCCATCACTGTTAGTGCTTCCAGGTTGAACATCCTTGATTGATTCTTTCAAGTCAATCTACAAATATAATTCAAATGATGTTCAATAGAAAAACGTGTTACCACCATTATGTCTATAAACACAGACACAAATATAACAGTAGGCTCCCAAGTTTCAGAAGAATGTTGTGTCACCTGGGTGCTAGATCCAGAGATAAATTAAGGGGCAGTCCAGGGAGCATTTCTGTTTTCATTGATAAAAGTTGTGAATTTATAATATAGACCGTGCGAATCTCAAGTGGTATAACTCCAAAATTGAAATTTAATGGAAGAAAGCTTTGAACTTCAATATTCCATGTAAATCGCGTCAAAAAATGTTATTCACTATCAGCATTAGGAACTAAACTGCATAATTAGGTATTTTAACAAAATAAGGATCAAATTGAAGACTATGTGTGAGCACCTCTTCGTGTTCCGGTTGAAAAAACCGTCTCCTATCGTTGACGCAAAGTAACTTTTTGTGTGATATTTAGTACCAACTCCTTCTTTTTACAAAATATAACAGATTCGATTCCATGATACCTGACACTGACACACCACTTTATGGCTTATAAATGACACCCCACGAATAAATACTTTTAGGTTTCAGAAATACAAACAGAACATACGTTAATTGTGGCAATTTCTTCATTTTTCTGAAATCCAAATCATAATTTGTCTAGTACAAAAGTTCATTGTGCATCACTCTGGATATATCTTTTTCTTTTTCTGAAACCAAAACGAAATATGCTACCTTCATGTTCTACTTATGATGGATAGTAAATGCACAAATTAGTAGAAAAAAAAACTTAAAAATAATGAAGTTATTACCACTTGTTCTACATGAATCACTTTAACCTTTACCATACTAATGAGACCAAATGACCCTCATCCTCAGCCAAAAATGTATGTCTTCTATCAATAATTTTTTTAATCGGGAAAAACTTTCGTATTTGGTATAAAAATGTTGTTAGGCAACTTTACAACAATATATCATATGTCATTCTACGTATATTAAATTGTTATCCATTTTTACGTACTAGTATATATGCCCATATCTCCGAAACTTCTTAACATATTTTAACGAAATAAGGCTCAAATTGAATAGTATCGCCCTCTTTGAGTTCCGGTTGAAAAAAAAAAAACGTTTCCTATCGTTGACGCAAAGTGACTTTTTGTATATGATGTTTAGTACTAACTTATTCTTTTTACAAAATATAACAGATTCGATTCCATGATACCTGACACTGACACACCACTTTATGGCTTATAAATGACACCCCTTTAGGTTTCAGAAATACAAACAGATCATACGTTAATTGCTGCAATTTCCTCATTTTTCTGAAATCCAAATCATAATTTGTCTAGTGCAAAAGTGAATTTTGCATCATCCTGTATGTTTTTTGTTTTTTTTCAAACCAGAACGAAATATGCTACCTTCATGTTCTACACATCATGACGGATAGTAAGTGCACAAATTAGTAGAAAAACTTAAAATTATGAAGTTATTACCATTTGTTCTACAAGAATCACTTTAACCTTTACCGTACCAATGAGACCACATGTCCTCATCCCCAGTTGAAAATGTATTCCTTCTAACACTAATTTTTTGAATTTTGTTAAAACTTTCTTATTTGGTATAAGAATGTTGGTAGGCAAATTTTCAACAATATATCATATATCATTCTACGTATATTAAATTGTTGTCCATTGTTACGTACTGGTATATATTGAAGCCCATATCTCCGAAACTTCTTAACATAGTTTCTCGGATGCAACCATAAAATTCTCTCAAATTTCTCTTCTGAAATATTTCCAATTTGAAGTTACAGTACTTGGGCGTTCAAGCGGTTTATATGCTGATTCAATTACATTTACCTTACACCACCCATACGCTCATGTTTCATCAAATACTTTTATTCAATCTCTACCAAAGGGCTCGATTCCGATAATGATCCTAAAAGAAAGCTGCACCTTTATCAAATTTTACACGTTAATCTCGAAAAGTAAGCTTCCCAATCCCACAATCCTTTTAAACGTGAAGGGAATATTCCTTTTCTTCCCCTTGCTTTTCCTCCAACGGGCTCAAGTTCCTTTGAAAAAAATGAAATGAAATTTTTAGTTTTACGTACAAAACATTTGTCCTTAAATTAAAGAAGATGGGTGGTTGTGAAAGTGAATGGTTGTAAATTTAAAGTTTTCGTGCTCACCCACTGTGATTCCAACCGGGTATGTGTGCACCAAAGGCACAGGCGCTAGCCACTAAAGCAGCGAAGATGCTCACATTTCTCGAGTGAAAATATATTTGAATTCTTTGTTGACTAAAACTCGAGAAGAAAAAAATGTATGCCAACTGATAAACATACATTAAAACACACATACAACCATCGGAAGGTTTGTTCAGCTTTAGCCTTAACTTGATTTAAACTTACTCTTACAAGATGTTTTGCAGTTCCCTAAGCCAATGCTTTGCAACCTTTGCCCTATGGGAACAGACTACTAGCACACAAGTTTAATGTTTTCACAAAACCAGGAGCCCACTCATAGACATTTTTGCTAGGGAGCTCCAAAGCGAACAACTGAAGGAGTTTTGGACAATATGGATGCCCTGTCAGTACACCTTTGACTTAGATAAAACACAAGTATATTATTTAAGAGTTACGAAGTTTCGAGAGGGCTTGGACCTTGTGGAACCCTCGGTGAGTGCGCCCCTGTACAACATCCCATCGCTTTTTTTTTTTTTTTTTTTTTTTTTTTTTTTTTACATTTTAAACACTTAGGTACAGACATATACCTTTCATGAGAATCTTTGTTAAATGTCATACGTGACGCGGAAATGACAGTTCCTGTCCGAAAGAGTTGGGACGAACTGACTGGTCAGAGCCAAGCGACTCCTGAATAAGATACTACATTCGGAGGAACCTATAATGCTCTGGCTTTTCTCCAATGCGAAAATCTTTGTTCAGTATCAAAATCTGAGCCACAGAAATGGTTGGTGTCTGTGTAAAAGCAACGAGAAGGTTGCTACTGGCATGCGCACCAAATTTCAAGCCTCAATGATGCTTCTCGGGGTCGTGAGCAGTGAGGGAACATGGTGCTTCCACATTTCTTTTGTCAAAGTGCCAGAGCTAACGTTGTTGCTTACACCGAGGTATTAAACACGGTTCTGTATGCCTGGTTTACTGCTGTAGTGCGGAGTAGGTGGTATGTTTCTTTCATTTGAATTTAGTCACAGCCCATATCACGCAAGAAGGGCTAGGCGACAATTTTCATCACCATGTTACCCCTAATATATGTACTATAACGTATGGGGTAGTTGAAAAGGACTCTAATAAGCATCCACGAAACACTGGTGCAGACTATTTCCGCAGCTTGTAAAGGCTGTTATTGAACTGATCATGGTTTCATTAAATGACGTCGTCCACTGTGGATATGATCATTTGTACAGCACGTTAGAAGGCAATAAATGCTCCCACTTCAGTGTCAGCTTCTTTCTGCCAGCGAGCGTTACTTACAAAGAGAAAGCAGACTTTGGTAAATGAACTTCGGGGCCATCTTTCGCGAAGTAGTAGTGCACATTTAAAGTATTAATATTACAAACTAGGAGAGTGTAATAGCTACAAATAGCCTAGAAAAGCATTTTAAAGTTTCCGACTTGCCGCAAATATGATGCGACGTGCAAAGTTATCAAGTGACAGTGTGGCACAGTAACTGATGGGTGTAGCCGAGCTGTCTGAGGCGTTAGGCTGACGATCGTGAAGTGAAAACCATTGAGGGTTTGAATTCCTCTGTAGTAGCAAGGACGGCATTTTAACTGTCTTAGATGTTTCTCTGTTCGTGTCCCTGTCGAGTCTAGTAGTGCTGAAAAGTGATGGAACTATAAAATAAGTCAGGAAGTCTTTTTTTTTAAGAGTATGGAGCATCTATGACTCACGTGCAAAGGATCTCGGGTTCGGGTTCGAGTCAACTTTTTTGCTTTTTCCAATAAAGTAACCATTTGTAACGACAAATTAAATATTAATTCACCATATGTTTATAGTGCATAAAACAATAGAAATGTTCAAATCAGTTGTAAAATGTTCAATGTAAGCTAGCATCAAAATGTAACCTATTCCGTAAATATATTGATATCACGTGTTATAGTCGTTATGTAAAAAATATTCTTGACGCTTTGTGTCTATATCTCTGCACAGTATGCACATTGTGTATGTCATCACAAGGGGGATGAGGGGCAAATCCCCTTTGAGAATACTGAGTGTATGCTCTAGCCAAAGGGGATTCCCCCTCATCTCCTTTGTAATTTGCACACTGTCCACCCTATAGAGCGCCTTTGGGATGTTTTGGAACGCCAACTTCGTGCCAGGTCTCACCGACCTACATCGATACCTTTCCTAATTTCAGCACTCCGTGAAGAATTGGTTGCCATTCCCCAAAAAAACCTTCCAGCACCTGATTGAAAGTATGCCTGCGAGAGTGGAAGCTGTCATCAAGGCTAAGGGTGGGCCAACACCATATTGAATTCCAGCGGTACCGATGGAGGGAGCCACGAACTTGTAAGTCATTTTAGCCAGGTGTCCGGATACTTTTGATCACATAGTGTATGTAAGTAAATGATTGAAAAATTGTACTAGTTCCTTCAAAAATTGGGAGAAAAGTATGCTGAAATACTGTATAACTACATTGAAATTGACGAGATCAAGCCTCTAGCAGCCATTTTTTGTTTTGTTTTCGTCGTACGCTACGAATCGTTGTTTCGACATGGAATATAGAGAGTGAGTGAGAGAAGAGTGGTTCCAGCAGGCGGTGGTCTTAGCTACCAACCCTATAATGATCAGTTATTTCCGACCTCTGGTAAAGGAAGGGTTGCTTATCGTGCGAACTGTGTTTAAGAACGACGTCGGTATTTTTTGTAAGCTCAAAATGCAGCGTTCGCTTGAGCAACGATACGAGATTAAATTTTTCCTCAAGCTTGGAGAAAACCGCTTCAAAAATGTTCATCATGATTAAAGAGGCCTAAAGTTCATTCAACGAACCTTCTGATCCTGATGTAAACATTACAGAATGGTATTACTCCGCCAGTCATCGGATGGTTGGCTATCGGTCAGCGCTTCTTTCGAGAAGCACGTGCTTGTGTCCTGTAGGTGTTTTACATATTCCTCGCACGCAGCCATACTGTAAACCGTGATTCGCGCGTAAGGTGGGTCAAAGCCACTTTCTGCGTATGCGTATTCTCTTTTAATGCATTAATTCAATTTAGTTCTTAGACACCATGTTGTTTCTGTTATATAACTGTAAGGAAAGTGCATTTCTGGTAATAAGCCTTACAAGCAACAAAAACATTGAAAAACAGCTTATTTGACAATGGACTATTTTCTTCTGCCGCATGGATGTTCCAAGGCTCTTCAACCAATAAAGTGAAACAATTACCACGTGTATCTGTTTACATGAGGTACTGAACGTTCCTTGAATAAACTATAGCAGGACCGAACCCTATCAGGGGCTCAGGTTTTCCGTTAGCGTGGAGATTTCACAAGTGGACGGGAAAACATGGAGAAGGACGTATGCCCTGGACGCTCTTCGAACAGTCGTGTGGACACAAATTTCGTTACAGTGAAGAAACTCTTGGACCAAACAGTCGTTTAAGTGTGAGAATGATAGATTAAGAAGTGAATGTACCCAAAATAGTAGTGCACGAAATTGTTAGTGAAAATCTGAACGTGTGCAAGATTTGTGCAAAGTGCCAAAATTGTTGGATGACGGTCAAATGTTGGAGCAAGTGGAGAACGAAACGGACATTTTAGACAACGTAAAAGCAGGCAACGGAACATGATTGTTCCAATACGATTCTAAAAGCAACTGTCAAAGTTCGAACAGCATACGGCACACCAAGGAGTTCCGGCGCCCCCAAAGGCAAATTCAAGTCTATGATCAAGACAATGCGCATTGTCTTCTTTGATAAGAAAAGGGTGTTGCACAAAGGATTTTTGTCCCAAGGGAATACTGTCAACTCAGCTTATTACGTGAAAGTTCTGTACTATCTGCGAGACTGGAAATCGGGTCCGACTGGAAACTGCCGAATGCTGGAAATTTCATAACGATAACGCGCAGTTCATACGGCTTTCATTGTGATGTTATTAGTGGCTAAAATCAAGGTAATCACGTTGCCCAGCCACGTATAGTCCCAACATGAGTCCAGCGTACTTCTTTCAATTACACACACTCAAAAGCAGCTCGAAAAGTTGCCGTTTAAACGATATGTTGACCATTCAAGCAGCAACGACGGGTGTTCTGTGGAGATTGTCGGAAGCTGACTTTCAGGAGTCGTACGTTGCGTTGAGATCACACTGGCAGCAGTGTGTTGATAACCAGAGAGTACGTCGAATACGTTTAATAAGTAGTAATTTTATTTCCTGGACCGTTTCGTTACTTTCTGGAGAAATATACAGTAATAATATTTATTTTTCAATAATATCTTGCTCAAGGGTGGTTAAAACCCGAGGTCCATTGACCTCCGAAAATATATTGATTACAAAATGAATCGTGGCATACACTGTTACAAAATAAGAAATTCTTCATAAATATACACAGTCATGATAGAATAACATATTTATTTCATTAGCTACTATTCGACTGAAGTACTAGAACACCAGTTGAGTATGTATTGGACAGATTATGCCAATATAGGGCTAGAGAGAATGAGATTCGGGTTTAGTGCTTATAATGCACCAAAATGGGCATACCGAAATCTACAAAAGAGATTTCAGACATTAAAATTATTTAGAGTAAAAATTCGCAAAACGCATAATATCAAATTATACAAATAGTTTAAGAAACAAAGACCTTTAACAATTTTAAATACATTTATTGTAAAACAGTTTCATATACAACAATCAATATATTTGTACAAAATATATATATCTACAATCAACTTTAAAACTTAAAAGACGATGTAAATTAGTCAAAGAAAGAAAAAAAGAAGTAAAAAAATTTGTTGTTCATGTATTATTTCCTTTTATCTCCATCACTTGTCATATCCGTAACCATGTAGTTCTGAAAAGGAAATGAAAATACGATAGATTGTATACGATATCAAATTAGAAATAAATAATATTTATAATAAACTCCAATGTTGTGATTTTTGTAATAACTACAATATAACCTTATTGACATAGAGAATCCAGTCAAGTCTGCACACAGTAAAATATAGTTTGGTGTCTGTTTTGGTGTCAGTAAAATATAATACTATGAATGGAAATGTGTTTACATGTAGAAAGTAATCTTTAATTAGAATCAAGCACTTCAAAATATAGAGCAAATTGGTTCCCAGAAAAGTTATTTAAAAAGCGACTAGTAATTAGAATCCTGATTACATAAAGGGGCGTCTCACGGATTTTATCGAATCTTTGTTATAAGTACACTCTGCATTTACTTAACACATAACTAACTAACTAACTAACTAACTAACTAACTCTATGGCCTATGGAACCCGGAGGTTCAATGCCGCGTTCACAAAAGCTCTCCACTGACTTCTATCCTTAGCTAACTGCATCCAGTTTCTACTCTGTATTCCAATCTCTGCGAGATCCATCTTAATATTGTCCTCCCATCTGCGCCTAGGTCTTCCTAATGGTCGTTTCCCGATTGGTCTTCCAGTCAAGACTTTGAAAGCGTCTCTACTTTCTTCCATTCTAGCTACATGACCCGCCCATCTAAGCCTCCTAGACTTGACGACCCTAACAATGTTGGGTAAACCATATAAATTATGTAGTTCCTCGTTATGAAGTTTCCGCCATTCCCCATTCCCGTTCCTCTTGGGTCCGAATATTCGTCTCAGGATCTTGTTCTCAAATACTTTCAGTCTATGTTCTTTCCTCAGAGTAAGGGACCATGTTTCGCAGCCATACAGAACTACAGGCATGATTATTGTTTTGTATATTTTAAGCTTCAAATTCCTCGAAAGAATTCGCGACGACAAGAGATTTTGAACCGATAGTAACACGAATTCCCTGCTTTTAGTCGACATTTAATTTCTCCGTGAATATGATTTTCCTCTGTTAAGATTGATCCTAGATATTTGAAACTATCCACTTTATCAAAAGTATTATTTAGTACTTTAACGCATCCATAATTTTCTGTATTCCGGTCCCGATGCACTTCCATGTATTTAGTTTTTTCTGCATTTACTTCTAAACCCATGTCCCTGCAAGCGTTTAATAATAACTCTGCATTTCTTTCTATTGTTCTCCTATCATCTCCTATTAAATTTACATCATCAGTATATGCCATAACCTGGTGAATACCGTTCAACTGTAAGCCCTGGTTGCTATCTTTGATTTTCCTTATAGCGTATTCCAAAACGAAGTTAAATAATAATGGCGACAACGCGTCTCCTTGTTTCAGGCCATTTTCGACGTGAAAGCTCGTGGACAAAAATTTTCCTACCCGGACTTTACTTTGGGATTCATTTAAACATATCTTAATTAATCTAATTAGCTTTCTCGGTATTATAAGTTCTGCAAGAACGGTGTATAATGTTTCTCTCCTAACCGAGTCGTACGCCTTTCTAAAATCAATAAATAGTTGATGGAACGGGGGATTGTATTCCCACTTTTTTTCGAGTATTTGGCGAATGGTAAATATTTGGTCGATAGTTGATCGATTTCGCCTAAATCCGCACTGATAATCTCCAATAATTTCATCTGCGTATGGGGTCAGTCTTGCTAACAGAATATTTGAAAGGGTTTTATAGGATGTTAACAGAAGAGAAATGCCTCGATAATTATTACAGTCAGTTTTGTCGCCTTTCTTGTGGATTGGAACAATGATTGATTCTTTCCATTCTTGAGGCAATTCTTCCTTGTTCCAGATAAGGAGAATGAGTTTGTGTATCTTGTTCCACAATTTTTCGCCTCCAGCTAAAATTAACTCAGCCGGAATTTCATCTACACCCGAAGATTTGTGTTTCTTTAATTTCTTTATAGCAATTTCTACTTCTATTCGGTTGGGTTCTGGAATATACGGTTCTGCGGTGTGTATCTCCTTTTCTCCACGAACACTAGTTTTTGGTTGCGTGTTAAGCAAATCGTCAAAGAAATCTTTCCATCTATTTAAGATGCTATCCGTGTCAGTGAGAACTGTGCCGTCAGATTTCTTTAATATATAATCACGAGGTTGATAGCCTTTCTTAAATTCGTTGATTCCCTTATACATGTCCCGGATGTTTTTATTTTTACTATTATCTTCAAGTTCCTTAATTTTAGCTTTCAGAAAATCGCGTTTCTTTGTTCTAAAAGTTTTGGAAGTTTCCCGCCTGATATCTGTGAAATTTTGAGTAATCATTTCATTCGGATTTTGTAGCCAGCGTAATTTTGCCTGTTTTCTTTTCTCTGCTAGTTTTATGCATTCCTGGTCGAACCATGGTTTGTTACTACGTATTTCCGTGTGTCCCAATTTTTCTTTTGCTGAAATTTTAATGCTATCTCTAATTTCAATCCAGGTATCCTCAACACTAGTGCACTCCGAATCTTCTAAAGCCGAAAATCTATTCGAAACTTCAATCTGGTATTCCTCTCTTACCTGGCTCTCTTCTAATTTCTTTAAATTGAATCTCTCCGTTTTCGGACAATGAATATTACCTTTATTCAACGATAACCTCTCTCGTATTATCGCTGCTACCAGGTAGTGGTCAGTGTCACAATCAGCCCCTCTAAACGACCGGACATCAATTATGCTAGATTGCCTTCTTCTATCTACTAAAACGTGATCAATTTGGTTATGTATTTTCCCGTCTGGAGATGTCCAAGTGTATTTATGAACGTCGCGATGTGGGAATTTTGTACTCTTCACGATTAGGTTTTTGGATGTTGCAAAGTTCACGAGTCTAACACCGTTGTCATTACTTTCCTTATGCAAACTTTCGTTCCCTATAATCGGTTTGAAAATATCCTCTCGTCCTACCTTCGCATTGAAATCCCCTAATAGAATTTTCATATGGTATCGTGGGAGTTGGTCAAATATCAGTTCCACTTCTTCGTAAAAACTGTCTTTTATATCGTCATCCTTATTTTCCGTTGGGGCATGTACATTTAAAACAATAATATCACACCACCGTCCCTTAAGAGTAATAAAAGAAAGTCTGTCAGTAACAAATTCAACCCGTTTAATTGCTGGTAATATACGTTTGTGAACGAAAAACCCCGTTCCTAATTGGTGATTTTTATTTCCTTCCCCGTAAAAGAACGTAAAATTTCCGGAATTCTCAGATCCATTTCCTTCCCACCTAACTTCCTGAAGTCCTACTACGTCCATCCTCTATTTCTCTAACTCCCTCGTTACTTAACACATAACAGGTTAATATTCAATCACAAATCAACATTTAGAAGATTTGTTCCATGCATTTTCTCCTAATTCTTGTTCTGAACACACATTAGCGAAACTAAAAAACTTGTCTAACTTCAAACCCCAAATTTAATGACCCATCGCTTGGAAACTAAGGATCTGCACACTAAAATATTAGTCAAATACTAACCAAGTCCAGATCTGCCTTTATGTCATGTTTAGTCACGATCGGATGAGTTCTGCGGATCACGTACGATGTGTATATAGTATTATTATTATTATTATTATTATTATTATTATTATTATTATTATTATTATTATTATTATTATTATTGGAAAAAACAAATTACGGACAAAAATAACGCTTTCTGTCAAGCAAATAATATTACACTGGTAAAAATGAAGCATTATTTTGGTGGATCATAGAGTAATTGATTACTATCTGTAAATAGCCGACGTTCCCGAATTTTAATTGACAGCCTGTATGAAAAGAAAGGAAAAACATCATAGTACAACAGAAAACAACTTATTATACGAATTGTCCCTGTCAATTCCCAGATCAAATCACATTTTCGTTAATTCCCGGGAAACGTCTTCGGCGTTGCCACCTTAGTCGAAAATAAAGAAATAAGTAAAATAAATAACGATTAGCAACGCCTTCGGCGTTGCCTCTTTCAATTCCCAGCCACTTGATATGTCCCTTCTTTCCTAAACGTGTGGTTAAATGCCATCCGGAGAGTATATAATTTTGTAGTTCTACGTAACACCTCTCTATTGTGCAAAAATCTATTGACACACACGCACACACATTATCTTTAATAACAATAAGATAGTGGCAAGTTTGCTGGTAGTGTCGCGAGGGTGAGAACTCAATGTATGGCAGTTTACAAAACTCACGATAAAATAGCATCGCCAAAGAGGAACAGTGACAGGAAGAAAAACTTCAGCGACAGATCCGCTGAGCATTAAACCGAATTGTCGCTCAGAAGCACCGTGCGACTATAGTGCAAATGACAAGAAAACACAAGCAGCATCACTTGTAGCCAACAGACAAAGTCCACTGCGAGTCACATGACATGGACATTACGGGGTCGAGTTGCAAGAGGAAATCGCTGATAAGGGATAATAACGGTTTAGCACGACCTGAATAGTAGCGTCAACACACAACATGGACCGCTGATGACTGGAAACATATGATAGGGTCTGATGAGTCATTGTTCATCGCATTTCAAACCACAGGTCGTGTTTATGTGTGGTGGACAGCCAAAGAAGCGTTGATCCGCAGTACCTCCAAACAATGGTGAAACGTGGCGGCGGCTCTGTCATGTTATGGGCCTCAAATATCCTGGCTTTTGGTGAGTTATGAGTTGGCACTAAACGGTCGCGCTACTGATTGTAATTGTGTCGGTATTTTAGGAAGCCTTGTCCATTGTATGGTTCAGGTAATGTTTCCAGACAATGATGACATGTTCCCGGATAATATTGTGCCAATTCACACAGCTGAAACTGTTGCGACATGGTTTGAGGAACATAAAGATAAATTGAACTGCTCCTCTGGCTTGCCCGATCCTCGAAGCTAAACATAATTAACAATTCTGGTCTGTTTTGGTGTCTCAAATTCAGTGCACATTTTTGCTTCTATCCTTTCTCACGAAACTAAGTTATGCACTGCACGCAGAATGGTGTAATATTCCACTTACTACTATTCATGGAATCTATGACTCCATCCCACAACGCATTAGAGCTATTCTGAGGGTAGTGCAAAGCCATATAAATTTGGTAAGTTGCAATGTTTTCAGATGTTTCCATTAAATAGATAAGTAAGGAAGCAACTACTACGGCTTCAGAAGCAAAATACAATAAATGTCTCACAATCGTCTCTTATAGTTGATTGCCAAGTTACAACAGTTCGAAATTGAAAGGAACGGATTTGGTACACATTCTGTGTATCCTTAAAATTAAAACATCGTTATGGGACTACTCTGACCCCGTGAATTACGATTTCAGGTGTTTTTGATTGGCATTTGGTCTCTCTCTACATTGAAGCTTTGTGACTCGTAATCACTGACTTTCTGTGGCCACTCATGATTTAATTAGGTTAACTGGGAGGTTAGTTATACTTTAGCATTATATACTGAAATTTTAATATGTGTATTGTAAGCAAGAAATTGTCAAGAAATGCCTTTTCATTAAAGAAAAATAGAAAAGCTGACTAATTTCAAAGAATTATTTAGATTAGATAGAGATGAAGTAGATTGTTACGTTAATTTATTTCTCAAAATCCGTAAATAAAAGCACTTTATTTTTTCCTAATTTTCATCAGGAAACTCAGGATAATTTGCCGAATGTTACCTGAGTAGGCTACTTCTGAAAACTAATTACATCATTCTTTCGAAGGTTTAATTTACACGGCATCTACCACATTCACCGAAGCGGGAAGTATCAATACAAGACTTACGGTACTCCTCTCCTATCGTTAGTAACGTTATATTTATATGTATGGTATATGAAGGGTAAGGAGAAAAAACAAAGAATGTCCATGTGTGTGCTTTAACGGGTGCTTTGCCCTATCTGTTGATGACTCTTGGTACTATTTGACTGTATATGCCATGCATGAGTAGATGTAGAAATGTCCAAGGAAAGGGGAAAATATTTCATTTTGTACGGGGTTTTCAATATTAAAGCGTCGTTTTCTCGAAAATACAGTTTTGTGACATTCCTAGTTTTTTCCCCTTGACCTTCATATTCAATGTCATGCTTTTTCAACTAAATTTCGTCAACATATTACCGAGATAATTCTACAAAGCTTAAGCACTAAAAATGTGAAACTTTTAAAAATGTTGAAATTGTACCACTTCGTGAAACATTGTTTATTTTTTGTTCACACTTATTTATTAATTTCCACTATGTCAAAGTGTTTTTATTACTTGTCATATTACTATTTACAAATTTATTTAATTTAATTCCTAAATTTTGTAATTATATTTCAGTTCTGTTCTAATTAAATACGTTGCTCTAATTTATATATTAACATTTTCCCGATCCTCTTTCCAAACTGTACGTACAGAATAAAATTTCTTAGACACAAAATCAACACAACATAACACATCACTTAAGAGATAAAGTTTGAAAAAGCATTACAAACTCAACTGCAAACTACAAACTTACAAGGTATGAGTTGCCATATAGCATGACGGAGAGTATCATAAGGAAAGTATGATATAGTACAGCTCATCATTCGGTATTGAATTTATTTGTTTACGTTCCGCACATAAGCACTTACGATGAGTGTAAAGGCACGACTTCATCAATAGATTGCAGCACTTTCCTCCAATTTTCCAATAAATTTTGTAAGGAGGACAATATCCGAATTAATTCAACGGAATTGAAGAGACGAATATTCAAAGTTAGTTCAAATTCAAGTTGAATATATATTCAGAAGCAGGGATAAGAGTGGATCTGAAACTAGGGGGATGGACGATGTCACGCCGTTCTGCGTACCTATCTTTGCCCATTGTAACTTTTTTAAGAAGTGGGGCGACGCAACAGATATTTTTGAAAGTGTGAGAAGGGCGTCCTCGCGCGTTCCCTCTCAATTTTAGCCTTGTTCAGAAGTTAATTCGTACATTTTTCGATCGTGTTGTTTTATACATTCTGGAGAACACTTCATTGTACTCTTCAGACTCATGCTTTCAATAAACAAGCCTATCAATAATAAAAGAAACAAATTAGCATAAAAGTGTTCGAATTATTCTGTAATTATTGATTTAATTTGTTTTTGGATAATGTTTGAATATAAATATCTTGATCTTGCACGAAGTATTGCGAATATTCCACTTTCTATACAATAACACTTTCTATACAATTCATTAGAAAGATAGGGAAATTGTGCTGACATCTATTATTAGCACTTCTTCAAACCTGCCTTACAGATTGGAACGAGTAAAACTAAGAAGAAACAAGTGAGTTTCGTTTCACAGGGTAAAACTACTGTAGCAGTAGGATTCCAAACTATGGAAATTCAATATTTAAACTTGAAATAGTACATCTATAATTACTGGTTGCAATAGATTAATAAGATCAAGATCAAAGACTGAATCTGTTGCTTGGACGCTGAATCTATATCAGAAAGCCATTTCTCGCTATGCCTTACTCATTTTGTTCTGTGGTGAAAAAGGTTGAAACAGAAATTGTTAATTTAAACCACCTGAATAGAGCTTAAGGGATGAGATAGAACCTAACCTATTCTTGGGAAGGTGAATCGATTACAAGAAACTGCATCTTGATATCTCTTACCATTTTTGCTCTCTATTGAAAATGCAAGTAGTAGTAAATTACAACCACTTTCGGTTTTGATAAAATGTTGAGGGTTGTGATACTATGTTATCTTGATAGCCTGAACTGACTGCAGGAAATAGCTTGTCGCTTTATAGTACAATTTTTGTTCTATGGTGATAAATAGTGAAACCGGAAATGGTTAATTTGAAGCACTTCAGGTTTCAATAGAGTGTTAATGGAAAAGGTGGAACTTATTGTGGGAAGGTGAATCAATTGCGAAGAGATCGAACCTCGATATCTCGTTATTGAAACCAGAAGTTGTAGTAAATTTCAACCACTTTCGGTATTCGTTAGTGTTGCAGGCTGTGATGGTATGTTCTATTAAGACTCTCAATCGTTTGCAGAAAAGCGCTTGTCGCTGTCTAACACCATTTTGCTCTTCAGCGATAAATGTTGAAATCGTAAATGGTTAATTTGAACCAATTCTGGTTTGAATATAGAGTTAACGGAGGATTTGGAACCTATCCTTAAAACACTGAATCGATTGCCAAAAAAAAAAAAAAAAAACCTCTCTTACCATTTTTGCTCTGATATCTGTTAATAGACGGACAGATGGACAAAACTGTTCTATAATACATCCGACACTTATGTATAGCATAGTTTGGAAGTCTAATGATGTCACCAGTTTCAACAGCAAGACTAAAGTCACCACACCTTAAAGTCGCTTCTGAGCTACGTCGGGACGCTGGTCATCTCACGAATCAGGACAGGTGCTTATCTTTTTATGGAGTTACGAGAGAAATGACGTCAAAATCCGAATATGTAGATTTATTATATTCTAACTTTGTGATCACTTTTCTCGCGACTCCATGGAGTGGTATGTTTGAAAATACTTCAATTGGATTCAAGTTTTTCAAGTTAGTACAAAAAGTCGACTTAAAAATGTATCCAAGAGTGGATACTTTCACCATTGGCATCATCGGTGCTTCAAAGATTGTAATTTTGAGGTTATTTTTCTTGCAATCTCATGGACAAATATATTGTAACATAAATTCATTGCATTCAGTGTCCAGTTAATTGCTATGAAAAGTTCAATTAGGCATGAATCCAAGCTAGACACTTTCACCATTGACGTAAACGATACTTCAAAAATTCTAAGTTTGAGGTCATTTTTCTCGTGACCCCATAAAAAGATGTGTTTGAAAATAGTTCTAGGTGTCTTAATGTCCTTAACTTAGTATAAAAAGCGCAATTAAAAATTTATTCAAAGGTGGGCACTTTTTACCAGTGGCATGAGTGTTAGTTCTTTAAAATTATGATATTGATTCAGTAACTAAAGAAAAAGTAAATTCAAGTAACATAAGATTTAACAACTACATTTACATACCTGCTAATCTTTCTTCTCTTTGTGAAATGTATTCTTCTAAATCTACAAAAGCTTCGTCATCGCTTATCAAGCCACCCAAGCTTTCCGGTAGAATTGATGGATCAAAATAATTGTGTAAGGCCTGAATATTTCTGTAGTGGAAATACATCTGCAAGGAATATTACGAATATAATTTTAGAAAAGAAATTTCCTTTGACACTTTTTTTTTTTATAATATATCAAATCTGAAAAATTATTAAATTATATTTTATTACAAATGATCACCTCATTTTTTCCTTTGTTTATGAGAAAGTACAATCACTAATCATGTACTCATAGATCTAAGTGTGGAACAGTTTCTTCCAAGAATTGTCCTCAGCCCTCATTCTAGAACACAGCATAAATTAGATATTTCATCCTATTGCAAAAATCTTAAGCACTCCATCTACATTACATTCAATATAACATGGTTTTTCATCGCACATTTTAATACAAAAACACAAAATGATTTTTGATGGTATGCATCGTATAGCCTAGGAATTCCCTAAGATAAATATAAATCTGTGAATCGTTGTTAATATTACTCATTGACCTACAGAGTATATTGTGGTGCAAATCACAATCGAGAAAAAAGTATATATTTTAAATATTTTTTTCGTACAGGTTGAAGAACCAGAGATTTATTTATTTCTTGATGTTCTTTGAGTTAGAAGAGACCAGAAGTTTCTAACTAACAGTAAAATTCTAAATATTATTCTAAGCTACGAGCCTTCTGTAGGTAAGTGGGTCATAACAGAAATAGGTTAAGAGGAATTTAACCACAGTTACACGATTCATATACAAGACTGCCGTAAGTTTGCTTCGGGGTTCCAGTCAGAACGGTGGAGAGGCAAGGCAGTTGTCTTTAGAAGTCTCCGTATTTCGGAGCATCGAGATGGTTCTCTCCTGCTCAACAAAGGCTGGATCTTCTGGTCTCTTCTGCCAAGTATTAACGTAACTGACAATCCTTCTCTTATCCTAGAATATGGATAAATGTCGAATTGTGATTTTTCAATAGTAAATGTTTAGGATTCTTACTATGTAGTAGGAAATGTCTTCCATTTAAATGTCACTTTTATAATTTCAATTAATTAGTTTTATATTGTTTTTTTTATATTTAAATAAATCATTGTAAATATCCTAGCATCCTTTCTTACATCATTTACATACATATTCACGTTTGCATAATTAAAATTAAAAGTGTAACTTATTAAATTGTGACAGGCGTTTTGGAAAACAAAAATTCTTTTCAAAATTCTTTCCAAGATAATTTGTTGACATTAATTAACGGTATTATGGCTATCAGAATTTTAATATTACACCCCAATATTAAAGTACACCACAATGTTTACGAATTACTTAAAAACGTTTAAAAGTGTATTGTGTTTACCTTCAATAATGACTACTTGATAATGACAAAATTATATTTTAGTATTAGATCTATAACAATGAATCAAACTTTCTATTATCCTTCCGTTTCATATCTTACAACAACGATGTATATTTTATACGATCAGCAGTCATCCGAATAAATTTTACAAGTATTATATATATATATATATATATATATATATATATATATATATATATATATATATATATATATATATATATATATATATATATATATACTAGATTGCATTACCTTAAATGTAAAAACACAGAATTGAAATACTATAACAGGACTAAATAATTAAAAGTGGAAGAGGTAGATAATACATAGTCACTGAGCTAAATCGATTTTGGATCTCATATACAGATTCTGCTTTTCCAACAAGACAGAGGACGTAATTTAAAATATATCTCATTCAACGAGTAACCTAACACAGAAAACATTCTTCAATCATTTTTTAAACAAATCTTTATTACACACCATGTTTACAACATAGCTAATTAACTGTATCATCATTTACTTTCTTACGCCCAAGTTAATACTTCCATGTATTTTTGTTCTAAGTCTTTTTTTTTTTCTGTAAAAATTTCACAAAGTTCAAACATCAACTGCAATGTCTCATAGCTAGGAAACCAAAACCTTACAGAGAAAAATATTTCACAAGCGTACTAAGTGGATCAAGGATTACCACTACGGTAAGTTGATGAAAACCGGATGAGTTTACCTGAAGACATACGATATATACTACTTTTCTTGTGATTTTGATTAAAAAAAGAAAAAGAAAAAAAGAAAAGTAAATGAAAGACGAAAATATGCATGTTGAGTTATATGCCCCTATACCCCCCCCCTTGGATCCGCCCTTGGCCACGTCGTCACGATACACTTAGACTAACGTAAGACAGCCGACGCTGAGGGGCGTCACGACTCTGTGTTGTAACTCCTGTAATAATATACAATGTAGGTACACAAGAACGTTCATATATTGTTATTCAAAGAGAATCAAACTCACTTTATAATAAAAATAGTAAAGGGATTGTATGGTATTCTCAAGAAGATAGATAGAAGGGCGCGGTGGCTTAGTGGTAGAGCGTTCACCTTCGGTGCTTGGGATCCCTGGTTCGATCCCAGCTCGCGCCGTGTGGACTTTGTGGTGGACAAACACCGTGCTCGTGGGTTTTCTAGGGGTTCTCCCGTTTCCTCCCACTTTCTTCATTCCACAATTTCATTCATTTCTCATCATCACCGTCTCCTTTAGTCTAACCGGCATAACCGTTGGACGTAAAACTCAAAGATTTCATTTCATTTTCAACGAGATAGATATTAAAATACACTAAACATATATGGTAGATAACCGATAGAGGCATTAGATCCTTACTCGCCTTATTGATGAGAGCTAGTAGAAGTTCACTGCCTTAATTTTTAGAACATTTCTCATAGAACAGCTTACTATGTTTACAAAATAAGTTTTAATTTGGTTCCTTCCAGTAGCTGAACATGTATAATTTTTATAGATTACCTAATTCGAGTGTTGGACAAATTGCAAATTGAATTAATACAATTAATCAGTAAATTTAATTATTAATTGCAATTAACAATTGGAGTAAGAAATGCCCAATTGTTTATTGCTAATAAACGAGAATCAATTACAGTTTATCAATCAGTTGAAAGTAATTGCAATTAAATTCAGTCATTCAATTGCAATCGAATGTAATTGATAATTAATTGGATTGAAATTATTTTCCCCAGCAATTACTTTGAATTGATTGATTAATTGCAATTGATTTTCATTGATTAATGGCTAACACTGTACTTGTGTATATATTACATCGTACAGTTGTTTTCAAACATATATAGACCCTATAAATGAAGTGTAACACTGATGGTTAATTCCTCCTACCCCGCTAGACCAATTTTAATGATTTTTGGTAATGAGTGAATCTTGGCCGAAAATAGGATTTTATATTACTTTTCGGGAATAGCTTATCTTAAGAGGAGTAGAATTATTGAAACATTTATGTCAAAACTATAGTTCTCACGAGCCCTTTAAGTTAGAAAAAAAAAAACTCGCTGTATCGCCTCATTAGAAATAAGGGGACTTACATTCCAGCAGTTGTGAAAATGTTCGTTTTAAGGGGGGCAGAGTGTTCTTTTCTAAATAGATAAAAATGAAAATAGCGATGTCTAGCAGGCAACTCCCCCCCAGACCGGTATATGAATTAGGTAACTTTTGGTATTTAAGTAGATCATAGCCAAACTTGGGCTTTTGTTACATTATCGACATAAAAGAAAGAAAGGATTGGATGGGAAAAGGTGACATGTAAAAATAATAAAAAAACGACCAATAATAGTGTTTAATCCATAGCTCTCGGGGCCACTAAGATGGATAGTGACACTGCCGATTTCGTTTAACTCCAAATTCATTCCCTTCAGCATGAAGGAGGGAAGGGACGAGATTTACGAATGTTTATCATTACACTATCATTGAAATAGATATCTAACGGGGATAGAGGTTCAAATACCAAACCATAAACCTATTGTCACAATGCGAAGAATGAGCATTGAAGATAGTAACAGCATATGAGAACACTCAATCTGTAAAGGAAAAAAATAAAATGAAGAGTGAAGCTTAAAAAGTACGAGTTTTCACAAGTCGCGTGTCTGACAGAGCAACCTTAGAGACGCTCTATGCTTTAAGCAACATGCAGTAGCGTTATTTCCGATTTTACCAAGGGATGACAAGATTGTCCACCGACGTAAGTTTCACGTTTTTCTTTAGGTATATTAGTATATAATTTATTAAAATAAAATGTTTCCCTCTAGTACTGAAAATAGTAAAAAAAAAAAAAAAAAAAAATCCGGTTTCAACGTCGATAAATGGTAACAAATAGCTCCAAGCGGTTTTTTTTTTTAAAAAAAATCGATTCAGTGTCTCACGAAAACATCCTATCTTACCTGCACCAATCTACGGAAACCAGAAATGATTAAAATCTGCTAGTACTTCCGGTTTCAATGGTGATTTACAACGGCAAAAACAGTAAAAGATATAGAGAAGCGTTTTATGTATTCGATTCAGCATCCCAAGAATAGGGTCCATCTCATTTGTTAAACCACTGTTCAAATCAGTAGTGGTAGAAATCAGAATTAAGGTTTCAACGTTGATCGCTATGGAACAAGAACTGTAATAGATAGTGACGAGTGATTTTCAACAATAGATTCAGTGTCTAAAGAGAACGTACCATCACCAGAAGGAACACTATCTCAAACCGGAATTAGTTGATATTTACTAATACTTCCTATTTCAATATTTATTTCCATAGGGTGAAGACGATTTTAAGGGATTTCGAAAAGTGGTTTTTATTTTTGACAGATTTAGCGTCCCAATAATGAATTTTGTCTCGACGTTTACCTGTTTAAACCGGCAGTGGTAAACATCTACTGGTTTTTGGTTATAACACTGATCGCATAACAAACAAAATGGAAATAGATAGCGATAAGCAATTTTTTGATAAAGATTCAATACCGCAAGAAGATGTTTCACCTCTGATTTTACTCCTTTATTACAACAGAAAGTGATGGATATCTATTAGAAGTGATTTTTTTAATTGGTCAAACCAAGGATGGACAAAAGAACACCCCAAAGTTTGGAATCGGATGGTCAACTTCGCGGCGCCAAGTGGGGGCGGCGGGGCGTGATTTGTTTTTCTTAAAGCAAATTTCAAAAACTTTCCACGCCTTTACTTTTCAAGATATCCGATTGAAACTTTGCATACGAATTGTATGCACCTTTGAGTATTTCTCAATTTTTTGAGATCCCTATGTGAACCTGCGCCCACCCCTGAGGGACGCAACTATTTCGTGGGGGTAATTTCTCTCAGAAAAATTCTGTTTTTTCCCAATTTTTCCAGTTTAGGTATATGATACGGACATGTGAGTAGTATCGTTGGAAAGGGCTCGCTATACTGAAGAAAATGGCGTTTAAACCATGACTCTGGGTCAAATAGTAGTGATGCAATAATGTTATATGCAGATCCCCCACGTGAACCCAAGCCCGGGACAGAGGGGCGCAAATTTTTGAAAAAATCAAAAATCTCCCGGTTTTCCCCGATTTCACGTTTCTGGTGTATAAGGGTAGGGACATGCCGAACATACTTCGCGATCGAGGTCGAGGTTTAAGTCGCGGTCGCACCCTCGATACTGGCACAAACCCATGAATTCAAATGAGTGAGCGCATGCCGAAGATGCACGCTACATCGCGACCTAGAGGTCGACCGCGAGGGTGAATTAGTGGTCGCGATGATGAACAACTGAGTTTGTTTTTACATCGATGTTCAGCGGAAGCATCGCTGTGGTTCGTATTCTCATTGGCTCTCCCTGAATGCGCTGCACGGAATAAAGTCTTCATTTGTTTAGAATTTCGTCTGCAGAGGAGTGTGTGTGTTTATGCTCAAGAGGTTTTGTTGCACTATTATATTTGATTATGAAATACATATTAACAGAACTAATGAGGAATATTCCAGCAATATGGAATAAAAAAAACACAAACATCATAATAGGCACGTTTTAAACAGAGAATAGCAACTGAAATGGGAATGTCAGATAACTTATTTATTTGAGAATTATACTGTAGCTTATTATTATAAAAGGCAGTGGCAGTCACAGGGAGGGAGCTTTCGTGCTGAAGTCCGTAAATTGTAGAATTTTTAAAGAAAAAAAAAAGAAGCTACTATTAATCATATCTATGCTTAAAAACTCCACGCCCCCGCCCCAATTCCGAGATTAATAAAAAAGGTTTCTTCTAAATTCGTTATTGATATAAGGTAAAGAAATACCTGTAAAGACAGGCACGTATTCACAGGGAGGAAACATCGAATAATGAAATTGCAGTACCGAAACTTCATGTGCTGCAGTTAATACCTCCTCTACCTCGAAACCTAAAGACATACCTGATTTATTTATTTATTTATTAAATTTTACTGGGAAACGATTTCTCGCCTCAGTGCTGAAAGAGGGCATTTCTTCACAGAAAATTGAATAAAAGGCAAAAGTCTTTGATTTAGAATATTGATAGAGATGAACAAGAGATGAGACTCAAATATTTTTGCGAAACAAGAGACGAAACTTTGCCATTTTTCATATCTCGTCCCGCGTCCATCCCTATTTATAAACTGTTTGGTCCTTTCAATTTCAAAATGTGGTTTCGCAGTGATTTTTATGTACTGACGGAATAATTTCACATGCGTCACAGCAATGAAACGCATGACAACTGAGAACTTAACAGCGAGGGTGCGACCTCCTCGCTATGTGCGCCCTTCATCCATCGCGACCTAGACATCGAGGTAGCGACCGCGACTTGTACCTCGACCTCGATCGCGAGGTATCTTCGACATGCATTTACCCTAATACGGAGAAGCGAGTGGTGCTCTATCCTGAAAAAGAACGAGGTATGAACCATTATCCTACGATAAATAATAAGGAAACAGTAGCTGTTTGAGTGAAAGTCTAAAATTTACCTCAAAAAGTGGAAACCGTAAAAGGGATACCGTATATACATATTCAGACTTTTAGAGACATATAGAGATAAACATATAGGGATGGGCACGAGTCGAGCTAAAACTCGACTCGACTCGAAACTCGGAGCGAATTCGAATCGAGTTTCGAGACGAATCAAAAGTAATTTTCTCGAGTCGAGTTCCGAGCTGAGTCACTGTTTTGAGGTCGAGTTTCGAGTCGAGTCGAGTTTGATAAATGGCTCGCTCGTTCAGCTCGTTTTTACTCGTTTTGAAATCATTGCTGATTAGACTGAAAAGCGAAACCTAGAGAAGTGTAAGCAGTAAGTTTGATATTTTTACTGTTGCTCACGCGATGAGACATTCCATCTCGATTAATAAGACGACAATGGATTTTTATAACTAGACAGCCTCAAATGTCGTGAGCACCAATATAACTAAATACTGCAGTTCTTACCATCAAGGCTGAGACCTGCACGGTCGAAGTTTTGAGCCCAAGCTGAAGCCCAAGCCGGGTAGTAATGTCAACCTACTCAGCTCGGTTCAGCTGAGCGAACAGCTCTAGCCGGCGCGGTTGGGATGAGCTACCGACTTGGTTCAGGTGAGCCATTGGATCGAGCCGGCTAATAATAATAATAATAATAATAATAATAATAATAATAATAATAATAATAATAATAATAATAATAATAATAATAATAATAATAATAATAAAATTCTAGTAGTAGTAGTAAGTATCATTAATAATAATTATATTGTCTATGTAGAATCCTTGAAAAAAATACTTGAAACTACACACAGCATTTGGCTCGATGTGGCTCGTTTTGGCTCGACTCGACTCGAAACTCAAGTCAAATTCGGGTCGAGTTGGAGGAAATTTTTCGAGTCAAGCTCAAAGATGTCTATTTTGAAGTCGAGTCGAGTTTCAATGAAAACTCGGTCGAACTCGCTCGAGCCCATCCCTATAAACAAAATACAGTAACTTTGTGTATGGTGGAGCAAAACTTGATATGGTTATGGTTGACAATGCATCACGTTGTTGCCAGCAGAGAGTAGACGAAATGACACCACTGCATGTGTTCGAAGTCTAACAGATATCAAATACCATGATTAATTGTTTGTTTACGAATTAGAGTACACGAATGCTTACCCTACATTCTTAGAAAATACATGTTAAACGTATCTTGCTTTCTATTTCAATTTTGGATCTAAATAAAAGTAACACATTGTGCATTGAAGTAATTTGAGAGTGAAATATGTAAATGCATTATCCAATTGCGTAAATAATATGTTTACTTGCATAAAATAGTATAAAATAACAAGATCCAGATTTAACATTCTAAATTGTAAGAGGGTATTTAAAATATTTTGATTTGTCTTAAACGAAGTCTTTACAGTAAGTAGGCCTATTCATTCTTGATTTTCCCAGGATCAAGTTAGAGTCAAAAGAGCGTTCTGTGTGAGTTGTTAAATCCCGCTTTGCTCTCCGACTATTTTAAGTTTATTTCATTTAAATTTTCAAAAGGTTTATTTCAAAAGGAACCGAAAGGCTAAACTCATAATATGTATAATTAAAATAATAGGTATTTGGTTACTCAAAACTCTTTGTAGGTTAATAATCAGAAGTTTTTCTATTACAATAAATATTTCGCACTATGAATTTCTGGTAAACAATATTAATGTCTTCTATCGGGTTAACATCTTTCGATTAAATTGCCTCTCTTTCTTTCTCGTTGTGTAATTTCCGTCTTTTATTTTCTTTTTGTCCTTTACATACAAACATACGCATGCACCACGTGACCATTCTCATGACCTTGAGAGCATTCACTTACTTGACTCTTCCATCATTCTAAATAGATGAACTCAGCCTTGAAATATTGCTTCTGTTATGTTCAGAGAATTTAAAAGAGATTGCCATAGGTTGTGGACTACTTTTCAATATTATTTTTTCTTTAGCATCTTGGGCACAGAATATACAATGATTGATCATGTTACAATAACATTAAAAGTTTCTCTTGAGTTTGTTAGTCAGAATCACATGTAGGGGAAATGTTCGTAAGAAATATAAAGAGTAACCAGCAACAAAGTAATGTAATACTGCCAATGAGATCAATGATATTTCAACTTTAATTTTTGATGCTCGAACCTAACGCTGAAAAAAATGAAGTAATTTGAGGAATAGTGTCAAGACACATTTGTAACCTATCTTTCATTTGGTTTTATGGAAGTATGTCTGGGTGCAATTAGGAATGTGCTTCTAACCACATTTCATAAATTCTGACGATTTTTAAGCTTTACAGCGACATATATTGAAATTTATTTTTGCTCATCTGAAAAATTACTATTATTTTAGTTAACCTCTTATGATTGTGCATCAAAGATTTTTCACTTGACACAATTAAATAATGAAATTTGTTAATACGATATTTTGGAAGGAAGTTGATTAACGTGATCAAGGGAAATACTAGAAAAATGTGTGGAGGACTGGCTGCGAGATTCAAACCTTGGACTCCCAGGTTGCAAGAAGGTTAAAATTATATCTACCATAACAGTGATATAGGGCTAAATGGAAAAATGGTAAAATTTATAAAGTGTTCATAGAGTATTTATCTCTGTAGAACTCTCATATTACGATTTAAGATCGAAACTCACGATGCTGTTCAATAGAGGTTCCAACATTCTTGAGCTGATATTCAATAAACTTCGAAAAAGAAAAAGAAATAAATTTTGTTATTTTTCTCCATAATATAATAATTTTTAATTCATGGGCCGAATAAGTTTTTGAATTGCTTATGGAAATGCTGAAAATTTAAGTAGCTTTTTATTTCGAGAGTTTTAATGCTATTGAAACCGAAAACACGCTCAGCGTTAGAAATAAGTTGGGCGTACATCTATAAAACTTGAAGACAATCGTGTATTGTAAATCAATGCCAGATCTAGTTTATCCAGTTCATCCACATATAATTATCTACCTGTTCCTTTCTTTCTTTTCTTCTTCTTTTTAGACACAAGCAAATTTTAATTACTAAGAGACTGGACAGCACAGCTCAAGGGTAACAGGGACGAAAACTTCCCAAATGGAGTTGATCTCGAACGAAATTTACATTATATTAAAACTTAATTTCATTATGCTGATGTTGTAACACATCCAATTATATTTACAAAAATATACTCTGGCGAAATACTTTTATTTCTTTGCATAATTAAAAAATTCCTTTTTCTCTATAGCTATGCACTGATAAAAACTGTGGTCTTGACTAAGGTTTACAAGGTTCAGAAACATTTAGTGAATGTCATAGATATTTTTATCTTGCCAATGTTATTTTTATTATTTTTTTTTTATTTCTTAACTTTAACTCCCTTTTCAGCATTTGTTCTATAGTGAATTTGGATCCACAACTTTACGTTGAGTCACAGGAACAAGTAATTGGTATTTTTCCAGGCATAGGTTCAAGTGGGCTCTATCTCCTTAGCGTTAGTCAAATGACAGATGACCCCAGAGCTAAAATAAATTGTAATTACATGTTAATCTTGTGCAGGGGATGCCATCAGCAGGACGGTCACCTTCGACAAACTGTACCAAAGTCCGCATTCAGAAAATTTTCAATATTATATATAGGCACAGTGCGAAATCCTTGGATGTGGAACAATCCTCAACCCTACTTGTAAATATTTCAAATAAAATCCACCCCACTAGTAAATTATTGGGGTCAACAAAGACACTATGGTCAAAATATTGTAAATTACTTTCAATAATTCTCAAGTAACGAAAATGTATTTAATCTATAATTAACGTGTGTCCTAGTCGTATGGAAGGGCAAAAACACATCCCAAATTCCACATAGTTTAACAGTTATGGATGTTTAAATATGTGAACGCTCTATATCGAAGCATTCCAGTGCTAAGTGTTTTATCTTTTTACACTCCTATCCCACCTCATCCCCACCTCCACTTCGACTGTGAGGATTTCGTACCCTGTATACAGGATGTTTCAAAACAACACCGACAACGTTTGGGAGGTGATTCCTGACACCAAGATAAGACAAAAAGTATAGACCAACTTGGGTGCACAAATGCTTCCTTTCGGAGTTATAGACTGCCAAAAACATAAAAAAAAATAATTTTAAAGGTCCACAGCCTCCAAAACTATGGGACCTACCATAGTCGGGTCAAGACTTTACTTAGGAACTAATATGTGCCCTATCCTAAGGTACTCACGCAACAATTTTTATAGAGGTAGTTGGTGAGTACTTCAAATTATATGCTCTTAGCCATTTCAAAGAACTCCATTCGCAAGTGGTATCAACAATTCAAGGAAACACTACATTTTCAAAGAAAGGTCGTTTGCCTACGGCAGATGAATAACAGCTTGTAAATTAGTCATCAAGATCATCGGACTTATCCGTCTCCGATTTTTCTTCCTCTGGACATCTCAAAGACATTGTGTGCAAATCACCTCCTCACCAAGATGTTGGTGAACTGCAACAGCACGTTACTGCTGCAGTGCAAACTGTTGATGAAACTATGTTGAAACTGGTCTGGAAGGAATTGATTACTGAGTTGATGTATGTAGAATAACAAAGAGAGGTTACATACCATATGTGAGTTACTGTGTTACAATTTTTAACACTAACAGGGATAATTATAGTACTTCTGTGTAAAATTTTAAGTAATTGTTATATATATATATATATATATATATATATATATATATATATATATATATATATATACAGATGGTGATCAGAAAAATGGAAACACCTCTAGTTGGCAACACGTCAGATATATGGGTTGGCAGTGGTGTCGTGGCGCCCACAGCGCCGGACCGCTGGTGGTGGTGTGATAGGTCGGTCTCCATACTACGTAAGGCGCAGTGGAACAGCAGTGTCCAGTGGCTGCAGCAGACGGAGGTAGTGTGAAATGGGAGATCTCTCAGAGTTTCAAAGAGGGCAAATTGTTGGTGTGCGGTTATGTGGAGTGAGTGTGACGGCAGTGGCTACTGTGATAGGTGTGTCGCGTGGGACAGTGTCGAAGGTGATGACGGCCTACACAACACACGGGAAAACCACATCGGGGAAGCGGAACAGTGGGCGGAAGAAAATCATGAGTGACAGGTCACGCCGGGTATTAAAGCGCATTGTCACGCAGAACCATCGTGCCACTGCGGAGCAAGTGACGGAGGAACTCAATCAGCACCTCCCCACTCTGTTTCGACAATCACAGTCCGCCGCGAAGTACATGACATGAACTTACGGGGTCGTGTTGCACGGGCCAAACCGCTCATCAGGGACCATAACGCTTTCGCACGCCGCAAATGGTGCCGCGACCATGCAACTTGGACCGTTGAGGACTGGAAACGTGTGATATGGTCGGATGAGTCATCCTTCACCCTATTCCCAACCACGGGCTGTGTTTATGTGTGGAGAACGCCCAAAGAAGCTTATGATCTGCAGTGTCTCCGCCCAACTGTGAAACTTGGCGGCGGCTCGGTGATGCTGTGGGACGCAATATCATGGTTTTCATTGGGTCCTGTGGTCAAATTTAGCGGACGAATCACTGCCAACGATTATGTCGCAGTTTTAGGAGACCACTTGCATCCTATGGTCCGGATGTTGTTCCCGGACAATGACGCCACCTTCCAGGATGATAATGCACCCATTCACACAGCTGGCGTTGTTGCAGCGTGGTTTGAGGAACATCGGGATGAAGTTCAACACCTCCCTTGGCCCGCCCAATCCCCAGATCTCAACATAATTGAACATCTGTGGTCCGTCTTGGAAACACGACTCCGGCGACAATTTCCATCTCCATCCTCTCTCACAGAACTGGCCGATAACCTGCACGAGGAATGGTATAAAATTCCACTTGCTACCATTCACGACCTCTATGCCTCCATCCCACGTCGCATCAAGGCTGTTCTGAAGGCGAAAGGTGGCCCGACACCATATTAATCTGGTAAGTTGCAATTTCGTTCAGGTGTTTCCATTTTTCTGATCACCATCTGTATATATATATATATTTTTTTTTGAAACAACCTGTATATGGTAGCATATGTGAGATGTCATGAATAGCAAGTGTACAAATTAATTTTAAGAGGTTAAAATAAAAATATTTCATCAAGAAATGTAGCAACTGATCCATTTTGTTGCTCAAATTCTATTTTATGCAAATTTACACTACAGTACAAACGAACTCGTGTTTGGAGTAAGCCAATGATATCAGGACGCTCTATTGTCAAACCTTCGGCGAGGAAGTTGCTTTCAAAAGTTCTCGTCTGACTAAGACCATATAGTATGTACACCGAATCGGAATCCTAATCACAGGTTGGCGCAATAAGCAGATCGTTTCAAGGTCAAATGTCAATGTGGCTGCCGTGCACAATAACTGCTAATATGCACTTTTACCGATACCTTTGCAAAATTAGTATATACCAGATGTTTTAGATAAAGCACCTAGTCCAGACTGTCATTCAAAAACCAGGTCACCTCCAGATCTAAGGCATATCGGCTTTTGGATGGTTATATATGTTGTAGAAATCTTTAAAGAAATCAAACTCAGTAGATGAATGATTAAATGAGGAGGAATGAAAAGGAATGTCTGTTTGTAAATGTAAGCAAAAAACAGCAACTGATTATCGACTACAGTACCATCAAAACATAAACATTGCCTTCAGGAAATAGTGGCCGTGGAAATGAGTAAACTCGAAAGCGTGCTCTGAAATTTATGTCAGAAATCTAAAGGAACCGATTGTCAATTTTTGAATGACAGCATATACTTATAAATCACAAACGGTTGGAGATACGAGGATGAAACAAAAGCACAAGTGAGATAAGAATATATGAGAGGGTGCATCGAATAAAGCAGTTTGCTTGCCACAGGACTCTCAATTATGCTCCAAGTAGTCATCCGAAAATATTAAACAGCAAAGCATTGAATGTTATACACCATTGAAGAGATGTATATTTTATCACCTAGAGAAGAGATTTTATACAACCATGGACAAACAACTTTTGTAGAATAAAGTTTTTTGTGTGTGTGAGATACCCTTTACAAAATGGTCACTATGTAAGTGTGATTTCTTACACATTCAGATAGTACGTCCAATGCTTATAAGTCTAAAACAGATCAATATAAAAAGATGAAACAAAAGAAAAGGTAGGAAAATATCAGAAGGCGTACGGAAATGAGCAAATTGCTTGCCTTCACAGAGGTTTCTGTCCTAGCCTTAGGGACAATCCGATAATTGAAGAGTTTGATGCAATAAGGGCGTAAGTCTGAAACATACGGTTGTAGAAAAACGGTGTTGAAAATTTAAGTAGTGTTTTTTCGTACATAAAACAACGTAATATACAGCATTTTATTCCTTTATTGAATTGAAATGTTACCAGGAGGCTAAACAAGCATGGCAAAAGCCACAAATGCGTTTGATGCAAAAAAGGCTCATTCTTGCATTCGCCCCTATTACATCAAACTCCTCAATTTTAAATGATATGTTTTGTAATTTGATACATCATTGAAAGGAACATTGAAAACAAACAAGTTTCAGGATAAAGTTTTCCCTGTAAGGAATCGTTTGGGAAATAGCCACCATCGAGCCATCAGATAAAACTCTCAGTTAAACGGTAGTCGTTTCATAAACAATGAATTATACGCAAAAAATTCTCCTACAAATATTGTTTGTTTCTCCAGTATCTTTTCAGTTATGTATATAAACAGAAAATCCTACTTTGCTATTTAAAAGTTTCAGTTGACCCCCGGGGCCCTAATATAGGTGATTCTGTGAAGTAAACAGAACGCTTCAATCAATGTGTATTCGAATATTTTCCTGTCTCATTTTTAGTATCATTCTTTCTATCTCGATCTGTTTCAGATTTATAAGCACTGGTCGCTTTATATAAAAGAAACTTATCCCTAAGAGTAAACTTAACCTTTGTGAATTCTTCATGAGAAGTGAGTTACATAACATTACAAGGTTTTAATGAAACATTTATTTATGAAATGTGAACAAATTCCCTTGAGACATTTTTGAAAAATTGTCATGGATGCCCGCAACAGGGGGCAAAGGGGGCAACTGCTCCTGGATTTTTAAAGCGTTTTCAGTTCTTGGGGAGCTCTCTTGTGGTTAAGCGGTTAGCGTAAGTGCCTTTGGCGTGTGAGACCTGAGTTTAATACCCGGCGGGAGCTCACGTGGTTAGGATTCCATCTTAAGCCTATTCTTAATCTCTTAAATCACCCGACCGATCTCGATCAAATTTTTGACGTAGATGCAGTTCTGATCTGAGAGTGTTTTCAACTATTCCCTTTGACGGTAGAACTTAGGAAAGGGAGAGGAGAGGGAATTATAAAAAAATAAATGAAACTTAATAACTCTTGAACCAAGCGACCAATCTCGATCAAATTTTCAACATAGATGATGTTCATGGCCTTGGATGTATTTTACCATTTCACTTTGACGGAATAACGTAAGGGATGGGGAGGAGGGGGAGATATACAAAATTAATAAATATAAAAATAAAAGTGACCATGTTAGTGAGTTAATAATTCTTTAACCACCCGAACGATCTCAATCAAATTTTCAACATAGAGGAAGTTCGAACCTGGGAAGTCATTATTTCATTTTGATGGTAGAACTTAGAGGAGAGGAGGGGAGGAGAGGAGGGTAAATATATGAAAATGAATAAAACAATAACCCTAGAACTACCCGACCGATCTCGACGAAACCTTCAACATAGGTAACGTTCGGACCTGGGATATTTTCATCATTTTACTTTGACGGCACAATGTAGGGGAGGAGAAGAGGGACATATATATGTAAAAAAAAAAAAAAAAAAAAAAAAGATAATAATAATAAAAAATAAAAGTGAGTGTCTTTGTGACATCGTCATGCTTAAAACACTGAACCAATCTTAACCAAATTATCAACATAGATGTTCGAACCTGGGGTGTTTTTTTTTTTTAATTTTTTTTATCATATCCCTTCGACGGTAGAACTTAGGATAGGAGGAGGAGAGGAGATATATAAATAAAAATAAATAGAACTTAACTCTTGAACCACCCAACCGATCTCGATCAAATTTTTAACATATATGACATTCGGGCCTGGGATATTTTTTATCGTGTTAGGCCCCGCAACATGGGAAGGGGAGAGGGACGTATAAAACTCACCGAAAATGACCAATATCAAAGAGCGCTTTAGTAACAGTAAAAAAGGAACACATTACTATTTTACCTTAATTTAACCCAGCGAAATTGGGGTGCGTCTTCGATTCGAGGACGTCTTAAATTCGAGTAATTATCGAGAAATTCTTAATTAAAGATATTATTAACGTGTTATTAAAACTACTTTGCTAGTCATAAATATTTTAAATTTTGTATCATATTCAATCATTCAGACATATAGTAGTGTTCTGCGCTTGCGCAGGACTTCGGGTTTGGTAGTAGTACTTAATATATTTAACAGTTTTCTCTGTAGTTAATAAGATGTGTGCGTAAATAAGTGTTGGTTTATATAACATAGTACAACGGTACGTTTGTATATTTTCTTGTATTATTATTTTCTTGTAAATTTGGACAATAAGTTATTCGAAATATGTACTAGGCTGGCTGCAGAAGAAGAGAAAGAAATGTTTTAAAATATTGTCGATAATGCTGATATATATAAAAAAAGATATTTATATGTTAAACTAATGAGATTGTCAATACGTGGTTGGCAGGACAACCAGATAAGAATATAAATAAATAGAATTATGAAACGGGCAGCTTCGTCAGGGACAACCATATATACAGATATAAATAATAAATGGAAGTAAAAGCGGACGAATGAAGTGTATATTATTTTAATGTGGTTCAATTTTAGATTACGATAAAAGAACCAGAGTGTTGTTTATTATTGATTTGTTGTATTAAAAAATGGCACCGGAAACCCGGGAATTGAGAAGGAGCGTTTTTGAAGTTCAGTAAAAAACGACCAAAATTGAGTCAGATATTAATTATATTTGTTTAAGAAGCGGCCGAGTTATATATCGGAGCAGAATGAGTGACATACATGGTGAAACGATGGACAGCCCAACAATAGATTCATCCAATATGTTGGAAATTTTCAAGGAAATGTCCCGACAACAAGCAGAACAATTTGCTTAATTGAATCAGCAGTTAGAAAAGCTAGATCAAAAGACGAATCAGCAAGCCCAACATTGATGAGCGCCTGGAGCAATTGCAACAGTGCAATGACGGTTTGCAACAGCAGTTGCAACAAATTAACCAACAGACCAAAGCTAAATTTGAACATCATGAGGTTGAAATGGGCAAAATAGTACAAAGGTGTACTGACATTCAAGATTCTGTGAACGTTATCGAGACGGTCGTAGAAGAACATGACAACCGAATTAAACAACTGCAGGATGAATTGAATTTCAGAAAAGAAAATCGTATGTCAGAAGGCGCAGTGCAAGATGGTGGGCACATGAATCCTGTACATCCCACATCCAACGATTGGGAATCTGCACACCATCACCGAACAACGCTTGAAGATAACCAATCTTCGAGTAATGAAGATAGTACAGAAGGAGAAAGAAGAGTGAGGCGATCATCTCTGCAGAAGCGGGACCACAGGTATTTAAGGGTTAAAACAAATAAATCTTTGCGTGTTAGTGAAGTGAAGTCAATCACAAAATTTAGTGGTATACCGGAAGATATAACTGCGAGGGGATTTCTCGAAAAATTTGAAGATGACTGTGAATTGATAGACATAGATAAATCACAATATTTGAAATTACTGCCTCATGTATTGTTGCCACCATGTATAACGTGGTTTAAGGCCATTAGGAATAACCTCCGTACGTATGCTGACTTTAAAAATGCATTGCTTTCCAATTATGAAAACGACTTCATGATAGCAAATAGAGACGCGTTGTTAAGATCGAAACCCTTCAATCCAAAGCTGCATAGGAGTATTACATAATTTGTAATTTTTACATTTAATGAGTTGAGAGCGTTAAATCCGGGTCATCCAGAATCAAGAATTATCGCTTCTATCCGGATACTATTGCCTTTTAGATTACAACAGCTTTTAATGTCTGCGCAATGTGTTAACTTTAATCTTCTAATAATGCTTGTTCAGAGTTATGAAAGTCAATTTGTAGCACAAAACTGTAATAGAGGACAGGACAAAGGTCAAAGCAACTCTGATCGGGGTCATGTACAATATGCCCCAGTGCGCAATTTAAGTATACAATCTGAAAACACATTCGATAGCAGAATAAACAATGCTACCGGTAACCAGATGCAAACGAACCGTGGTAACGTAAACAGGAATTATAGAAATAACAACCGTAATTTCAACAGGAACAACAACCGTCGCCCTTTTGTGCAAAATAGAAGTTCAGATGGTAGAAATTATTTTGATAGGAATAGGAGATATACAGATGGCAGTAGTTACTTACATAGGAATAGGAAACCGTATGTTGTAACTTTGCATAATCGTCAAGAAAACTCCCAAGATTGTGCAATACAATGTGACCTAACTGAAGCTATAAGACACCGTGACTTGGGTTAGACTATGTTGATATGAAGTGGATTGAATCTGCGTTGAAGAAAAACAAACATACTCTATGGATATGTCAATCGGTTTAATGTATTTTATTTTATGTTATTTAATCTTGAGTTCATGTCTATGATCACAGTTATTCAATTTATATCAACATATCTGTTAATGTTATGTGTTTCCTTTGATATGTGTACTATCAATCTCATCATTCGTGTCCCATGTTATTGACGTATATTGAAAAGCATCTTTGTAATGAGAGGATATATATATATATATATATATATATATATATATATATATATATATATATATATATATATATATATATATATATATTGAAGTTAATAAGTTTTGTTCTCTATAACGAGTTTGTTGGACATGTAACTTAAATTGGAGTTACGGCGTCTGAGGGGACCGTACTCAATTGATTTTGCTTCAAATGTCATTATGATTTCATGTGTTGTTCGTATCTTGAATTCATGTATATGATAGCAATTACTCAAATTATGTCTACAAATATCGTAATGTTATGTGTTTTCCTATGATTGCCAAAATGCAATATCAATCACATTGTCCATGTTATGATGTTAATAAGACATTAATTCTTATGTTATGTCCTGATTATTATCGATATTGCAATCTTAATTTATATTTTGTTTAACTACATCTTATATTCGATCATGTTATATTCAAAGAACGACTGTATGAATATCACATACATCTTTTTCAAAACCTTCTTCATGATGCCCAAGTAAATAATTATTAATAGCTTGTAACCAGCATTTAATGGCCCCGAAAAGGAATCAAATAGCTTATAACCAGCATTTAATGGACCTGAAAAAGGTCTTAAATAACTTATTAATCTAATTTCGAATGTGCCTTATCGTCGGTAAAACGTATAAATAAATGAAAATGATGATAATATTTTTAAAAATAAATATGATAAATAAATATGATAATGATATTGTTATAGAATTAGGTATAATATATATGTATAGTTATATGAATTGTAATTTTAAATATACGAGGTACATTCGAAAACTCGAATAATTTCCATATGTATATAAACGGTCCAGAATTATTTTCCCTTTTTATGATAGTTAATGAATAAAAAGGGAAATTACGTTCGGGCATCATAATATACAACAGTACGTTTGTATATTTTCTTGTAAATTTGGACAATAAGTTATTCGAAATATGTACCAGGCTGGTTGCAGAAGAAGAGAAAGAAATGTTTCAAAATATTGTCGATAATGCTAATATATATATATATATATATATATATATATATATATATATATATATATATATATATATATATATATATAAAGATATTCATATGTTAAAATAATGAGATTGTCAATACGTGGTTGGCAGGACAACCAGATAAGAATATAAATAAATAGAATTATGAAAAGGGCAACTTTGTCAGGGACAACCATATATACAGATATAAATAATAAATGGAAGTAAAAGCGGCCGAATGAAGTGTATATTATTTTAATGTGGCTCAATTTTAGATTGTGGCTCAATTTTAGAACCAGAGTGTTATTTATTATTGATTTGTTGTAATAGTATATGCACGTATACACTAATGCGTGTCAGACTTCTGCCTCCCTCCTGTAATCGGTCTTAGAAAAAATCCTCGGATGTACCTGGATACAGTGAGTTTGAGCACCAACTATACAAAAAGATTTAACAAAATATTATTTGGGCTGAGTACAGGGCAGATTCCACAGGCTCACTCCTTCATCAGAAAAACATGTAGCTTTTTATTTCTATGATTATCATGCGCTAGTACCCTGATAAACCTTGTAGTTGTTTTTCAGTGCAATGCTTTGACACGCAAACACACACACACAGAGACGTACACGACAGAAAAGAAAGAAAGAAGATTTAGTGATAAGACAGAAAGAGAGAGAAGAGTGAATAGCGTGTTTGTTAAAACTACAATAACAGCTTCATAGAAACTTTCCATATATACAAATGACGATGTTTCTCTTCTTCGGGTTAGAGCGCGTCTGTCTCGGTCATCGGATCAGAGTAGGTTTGTCCGGGTTACCGTATCCCTTCCATCAGACTACAAAAAACGGCATCAAGTGATACAGATAATAGACTGGCAATTTTAAGTATTACTTGAGAGAAAATTGTTACGCTCTCTCGTGAAAACAAGATTAAGTGCCAACAACAAGCAATACTCTTATCTTCAGAAAGTTACAAGTGTATTGCCTCTTTCCAGCTTTCTCGTAACTTTATATTTTATGCTGTATTATACAGATTACTTAGAAATGACTGATAAGAGATGTTAAAAGTCTGGTAACTGAATGATATATTTTTTTCATCGCTTAATTAAAAAAAATACCTCTACTCATGCGTCAACTGAGTTAATTCGATCCCACTCCATAGCTTTGTGGTGCAATATTGGAAATCACGAATACGTATAAAGCATAAGTTCCATAATTCTGAAGAAACAGAAGGGGATTCAGTTAGTATGAATTAAAGATTTGGTTTTAGCATGGTACATACGCGTAAATATCTTTATCATATATATAGAATCTACGAAGATTTCTAAACATTAATAAATGTAATGGCACAATAGTTCAATGTAGAGACTGATATGTAAATGAAGCTGTACGAATGGAGGCTTCGGAGCCATATTGAAGTTGTAATTTACTGTATTAGTTCTAGATTTTCTTACGCAGTATTCGATACGTTTCATTACAGATAATATGTTTCTTTGTGGTTCTACTGAGCTCAAATCATAGTTTATATATGAATGTTATTAATTGTACTAGTTTTCCCTTAGCAAACTATATAGTTTGCTTTCTTGGTGTGCACATTACTTTGATGCCTCTACCGTACCCAGGTTTTCACCGAATAGTGTGATAATAAATTAGGCTATGTGCACCCGTTACTATATACATAAAGGAAGAATATGTTAAAGTTTGACTTCTGAAGATGCAATACTAACCCATCATACTAGAATTCTTTCAAAATGTTTACAAGCGCAGTTGGCAAGAACTGCATATTGACAACTCAGAGTACAGTATATCAGAAGTTCCGTGACGTCAAACTCATAATTAACTTATCTCAGAAAGCAGTTGGCACTGGATTGGTTAAAATAATCAGGATTTTAAAGATAAATACAAAATCAGAATTATGAGCTATTTTATAACTTTATTAATAAACCATAAGCATCAATGATACTGCGTCTTTTGTTGAAATTATATTTGAAAGATTGATAAACAATGAAACGAAAATAATACAAAGATGATAAAAATTGAAATCTTTTGGTTTAACGTCTGACGATTATGCCCTTTAGGCTAAAGAAGATCATAGAAAGAGACAAATAAACATAATTGATGTTATTGTTTGCGCTTCATAATCTGAGAATCCCGGATCAAATTCCGTTACAAGATATCGGGACTAAATTTTTCATTTGTTACACAGGCATTGCTTGAATGGGTTCTGGATGACATTCTTCGTATTCTTCGTTGTTAGTTGCTCTCAGATAAGGAATGCTTCGTTCTTGTAACGGAACATTTTAATAAATAAATACGAAATATTATAGGTGTGTGTATTAACAGTTAGTTTGTATTTCTAACTGTAGTTTGTATATCTACAGTTAGTCTGTATTTGTATTTCTTCCATTATAATTCACTTGCTTTAATCATTGTCTCCCATAGCCTAACGGGCGTAAGGCATTTCATTATTTTTTTTTTTTTCAAATAAAATAAATTTCGCTCAGAAATGGATTTTAATACTAGACTCGAATAATACAAGATTAAGTTAATTACTGTTACCAAGCAAATTTTAATTTAGCAACTCATAGAGAAGAAATACTTAGAACTAATCAGAGACCAACCGTATGAAAAATATAAATTTCAAATTACTACTTACGTTACTGGCTATTCCGAAGCTGCTTATTAAAGCGTAGCCAATAGCAATTGGTGCGCGTAGAAGGAATGGAATATTAACGAAATGACTGTGTTGTTCATGTAATGGTAGAATCTGAAACCAAAGGAATACATACGTTAACAAAACAAATACATAGATATGAAATCAAATTCATTATGTTACACAATTATAGATTACTACGTCCCTCAAGCAGTGTTGGGAAGTAACGTAACGTAAGTAACGCGTTACTTTTTAAGTAACGTTTCCTAGTAACGCGTTACATTTTTCCAAAGTAACTGTAACGGTAACGCGTTACAAATTTTTAAGTAACGTACCTAGTTTGCGTTACTTTTTTCGCGTTACATTTCGGATGAGTAACTACAATATATGTATTTTTTTTCGAAACAAATGTTTCTGTCCTGTAATTGAATTTCTCAGAATGGAACAATGGAGCATGAACGATGTCAGTGACCGACGATTCCTGCACTGTTCGCCCTTTTCCGTTTCGCCTTATGACCTCTAGCAATGAAATTTGTATGTAAAACCTATCATCACTTTTCATCTTAATGTAAGGCTGAACGGGAAATCTCGATGTGCGTTTTCCCGTTTCGCCTTACGAACTTTATGTTGGTGGGCTTGCAAATACATTCATAGATAAAATTTGATTTGTTTATTTCTATAACAAAATATAGTGCCACTTGCTGTTTTTGAAAGATGAGGACAGTCTCAGATAAATCACGTGTACTGATTGCAAGCACCTGGAAGATTTTGTCTTAGATTTTGACAGCTCCAAATCAATACATTTACTGACTGAACTACGAGTGCAATGGTACTGGTAGTCTATTTTACTTTGATTGGTGTTGAATTTATAAAGATGGAGAACGAAGATATTTTATCGTTCGAACATTTGAAAGAATGCTTTTTTAAAAAAAAAAAAAAAAAAAAAAGCTGAAGATGGTGGTGAATAGAATTTAAAAGTAAAGTGGTGCCCCGGCGAGAAATATTTATCAACAATTAGGGTGCCATAATTAACGACATATAGTAAGGGGTTAATATGAATAAACTGTGTTCTAATGAGCAGGCCTACTTTATTGATGTAATGTTGATGCTATGTAATATTAGAGTTCTTTTAGATCAGTTTGCATATCCTAAAGTCCCGTTGATTATAGAGTTTGGAACAACTAGCTTTAAAAAGCTTGTATCGATTTTAGATTTTTTGGCAAGTTTTGATTCACCCCCACATTCATGTGTTCTCATTTTGTCAGTTGTAGTGTAATGTTTCTCTATATTCTGTATTTTTAATTTTACATAGCAACATTGCTATTATTATATAATTAGTTTAGCAGAATAATAATAGGCAACCATTTTTCTAACGCATAGGGATGGGCACGAGCCAAGCTAAAACTCGACTCGAATCAAAGTCGAGTTTCGAGTCGAGTCAAAAGTAATATTCTCGAGTCGAGTTCCGAGCGGATTTCATGTTTTTCGCGTCGAGTTTCGAGTCGAGTCGAGTTGGATAAATGGCTCGCTCGTTTTAACTCGTTTTGAAATCATGGCCTGATTACACTGGAAAGCGAAAACCATGAGAAATGTAAGCTAAGCAGTAATATGGAATACTTTTAGTGTTGCTCACGAGAGGAAACACTGCTCGCATCTCGTCGCGTCTCGGTAGCGAGACTACAAGAGATTTTTATAACAAGCTTAGCTCGGCTCGGCTTAACTGAGCCAATGGCTCAAGCTGGCTCGCTTGGGGGTGAACCATTGGCTCGAGCTGGCTTGGTTGGGATGAGCTATCTGCTCGGTTCGACTCAACTGAGCGAAGGGCTCTAGCCGACTCGGTTGGGTAAGCTGTTGGCTCGGCTCACTTCTCGGTTTGGTTCGATAGTGAATGAGCTGTGAGCCGAGCTTCTCGAGTCGTTGACAATTCTAAACCCGGGCCGAGCAGTTTTGAAGATATTTTGCTAGTACCCTATAACTTTTAACAGTGTTTGGCTCGAGCCCGAATACTCAACCTAGACCCTCAATCCAAATTCAGGAGCTCGTTAACATATCCTTGACTTCTAGACTTCATGACTAGCGAGGTTGACAACCAACTACTTTTTTAGTAATAATAATAATAATAATAATAATAATAATAATAATAATAATAATAATAATAATAATAATAATAATAATAATAATAATAATAATAATATAATAGCGGTAGTAATAGTAGTACGGAAAACTGAAGTAATAAGATTTTTTCACATATTCAAAGTTTCGGACCTAAAAGTAACGCATTAGTAACGCGTTACTTTCGAAGTAAAGTAACAGTTACTTTTTTGGGGCAAGTAACGCGTTAGTAACACGTTACATTTTAAGAGAAAGTAAAGTAACTTGTAACGCGTTACATTTTTACAATTAACTTACCCAACACTGCCCTCAAGTTTTCGGCCTGCTGTACACTATAAGCGTAATCGTGGTTAATTGAAAGCTATAATTGCTTACAGTTTTTTGTAAATTTTGTGCACCAACACTCAAAACTCCATACTATATTTCCATATCTATGCAATTATTCAAGGACTTCGTTATACAAAACATTGTGGCGACTTAAACTATTCTGTAGCAAGGGATAGCAAGTCAGCGATGTCTATTAGCACCAATCAGAGAAGTAAGTCCATATCTAGCGACCAGAGATGCAGTGAGTTAAGATTTTTGAGCGAGTTAGTGGATCATAGATCAACAGATGTTACCCACTGTGACTCACTCTGATCCACCGACTCACTCTACTCAGTGCATTGTAGACCCACGCCATCTCTGCTAGCGGCATATTAGCGTACTAGAAATTTCGTGATGCACAAATTGGGACGTTCGTCTTTCATTGTTAAGACTAGTTGAACCCAAACCTTCAGCTCATTGTACACTATAGCTTAAAATGGTGATAATTAAGAGCTCTAATTGTTTATAGGCTTTCTTTTAAAGTTTACACACTTACTAAGTCGCAACCAACTAATTACTAATGCTCAAATATGAATATGGTTATGGACCTTGTTGTACTTTGAAAAATTAAATTGAAATAATGCAGTTTTTAAAAATGCAATTAAATTGTCATAATAGTTTTAAATCGGCAAATTACATGCACACTAGCGACGCCTATTAACGTCAGCAAATAGACAGTGCAAATACCGGCACCTATTAGTGTGACTTTTTACTATTAGGAAATAGCGTGACGAGTGTTGTTAAGGATGAGAACGAAGTTGAATACTTTTTAGATATTATTCAAAATTTATGAATAGTAATAATAATAACAATAATAATAATATCAAAATATGAAACCACGGCTAAACTGTGGTATTATGATAGATTGAGCTAAATCACAACACCTGCTCCTGGAAAGATAATGAATACTTACACATTTTTGCTAATAGATTAGAGTATGTTTACCATCTTGTAAAATCTACTTTGAAGAATATTGCAATTGTTGATAAAGTACGGATATTTAACGATTCGTATACAAATGTGAAAGATAAACTTTAAGCTTTGATCCTTGAGCTCTCATAAAAGTGGAAGTGTCCTAATTTCACTTTGACTCTTCATTCGAGTTAATTCTTTACAAAACTAACGGAATACTTGTATTTCACAGAAACAACAACGTAGTCTTCATATATAGATTTATATTTTTCTATTCGGGGGTTGATATACGGATAAGGATATTAATGAATTATGTTATTGGTAGATCATTCTCTAGTGTAGCAGTTCTCAAATTTACTGTAATGTTGGACCACTTGTAAGAAAACAGTTCTGCTGACCCAAAGCGTGGTTGAAATGACATAGGACTAATTAAAATTGTATTTATCATTACCATCGTGTAGAGTTGCCATTGTTGGAAATTATTTAGGGATAATTACAGTAGAGCCGAGATTATCTGAGTTAATGTGGACTTGATTAACTGCGACCGCGAATAACCAACAACTCGGATAATAGAGACTTTCTCCGTAATGAAGGAGGGTACTGTACGTACAGTAGTAAAGGCGTGAGATACAGTATAATAAGCAAAACTAACGGAATACTTGTATTTCACAGAAACAACAACGTAGTCTTCATATATACATTTATATTTTTCTATTTGGGGCTTGATTTACGGATAAGAATATTAATGAATTATGTTATTAGTAGATCATTCTCTAATGCAGCAGTTCTCAAATTTACTGTAATGTGGACCACTTGTAAGAAAACAGTTCTGCTGACCCAAAGCGTGGTTGAAATGACATAGGACTATTAAAATTATATTTATCATTATCATCGTGTGGAGTTAACCATTGTTGGAAATAATTTAAGGATTATTACAGTAAAACAAAGATTATCTGAGTTAATGTGGACTTGATTAACTGCGAATAACCAAAAACTCGGATAATAGAGACTTTCCCCGAAATGGAGGAGAGTACTGTACGTACAGTAGTAAAGGCGTGAGATACAGTATAATAATCAAAGAGGGCTATATTACAGATGTATTGGCCAAATGTAGACTGAACAACCTCTGTAATTGATGTACAGTGTGTTTAATCGTTTTAGTATAGGTTAAAAACTCATAATACCAGGCGCGCACCCAGAATTTTTTGTTGGGGGGGGGGTTCGAGCTTTGTGGGGGTGTCCAATAGTACAAGCTACTACGTCTATGTAGTACTGAACGGGTATTATTCTCCACTCGAAAAGACGTAAGTAATTGTAAAATACTTTTACTCTTGCAGAAAAACGATAGAATGTTTTTGTAAGACTACAGATGAAGTATAAGATCCAATTTTCATGCAACATCAATCCTTTCCCTGTTAAACAACTATAGTTTTATTGAGAAAGTGTACAAATGTATGTTGAGCTAGGAAGTTTGGGGGATCCGGACCCCTGGAACCCCAATGGGTGTGGCCCTGCACAGTACAGTATTTTTCAAAATTACCTTACAAAATACTCCTGAAGATAGTCATGTGCACTAAAGTTTAATGGTAGTGATCCTGGGTTCGAGCGTTTCAATCTTCTCGATTTCTTTTGGATTTTTTTAAAAATTATTTTTTGTTAATTTATACCGATTGCCGCATTCGTACACTTCACCTCGGTTAACCCTGATCTCAGTTAATCGGGGCTCGTATAAACAGGGCTCTACTAAGTTAATTCCTGAATATTATTTTTATATCAATTAATACAGAAAAATTGAACAGAAATAAAGAAATATTTATTTATCCTTAGTCTATTTTAACCTTGACTTTTCCCACGAAGAAACTTCGTCTGCCGAATGGGTGTTTCGTTGGCAGAGAATTTATGATCACGAGGAGCTGTCAAACTGTTGCAACAGTAGGTCGCAGGGCAGTGTTGCCAATTTGGGGGAAAAGTCGCTAAATCTAGGGGATTCGACATCCAGGATAGCGACAAAAAATATCTTTTCCGATTAGCGACTTTTTCGGTGATTATTGAATAACATTTTGGCGACTTACTTGTAAATCTATCGACTTGTGTACTACGAACAATTTGTCTTTCTGTAATCAAGTACTATTAGATTGAATCAGTTTAGATAGGCCTACATGTTTGTTTTTCTTCTGTTTATTTGAATTAGCGGAAGCAGTGATGAGCTGGGAAAGTACATAGCATTACCAATAGTAAGCTGATAATTTGTAGAAACGTAAGTAAAAGTGAAGTGGATGTAAGATTCTATTTTTACTTTTGTCAGATTTTACTTACTTCTGTAGATTTTTACTTCTGTTCGTTTCTCTAAACTCATTTTTTATTTCACTGAACTGAAATTGGTCATAAAGTAATATATATAAAGTGTATGTGTGTGTGTGTGCGTGTGTGTGGAGAGAGAGAGAGAGGCGAAATTCCAGGAATAATTTTTTTTAGCGACTTTTCACTCAAAATTGGAGTAATTTTATCTCCCATTCAGCGACTTTTTGGGCCAACTTGTTGGCAACACTGTCGCAGGGTAATTGTGTTGATATGTATGGGTCAAGTTGAAGGTGATTCCAACACGATTTCTGGTGTCAGTGGTTTTCGGTGGGATCTAATGAAATGTATGTATATAAAATATAGAACTTAAAAAAATGATTATATTTTCCACTCACCTATTAACGTTACAGTAAAACAACGTATTACTACGACGCTTCTTTAAATTTCCGAGAATAGACACTTTGAAGGAAAATTGAATCAAAGATAAGAAGCGTAAGAAAACGAATCTGAATGAAAATAAATATGAAATATAGCAGGCTTTCTTTAGCTAGCAGCTAATGAATTAGAGACTCGAAATTACGTTTTGGGGCGTTGCACTTTCATTGATACCAGAAGTGGAATATTCAGCTGATTCATTTATTTTCGGACTTCATGCACCATGTTTACTTCTCTCTTTGTTTTTTCTATCACTGTTGTTTCTATTGTGGTGTTTCGCTGTAAATATTTGATCGAAATTGTAATTTCAGAGTAGAATTGCCCACGGTATGAGAAATTTCACGGTCTCGTGGACAACACTTAAGAGCCTGCCTTACTAAAAATGATACGAAATTTACCTTTTTTTTTTTTTTTTTTTTTGCTTGACTATTCATCAGTGAAAGGAGATAATGAAATGCAAGTTACCACAATCATAGATAATGCTATTCTACAACAGAAAATATGAACCTGAAGAATGTTCAGTGTTGCTATCCATAGAAATTACAGTGTTGCCAAAAAAAAACAATTTCCCTAAAATCTAAGTTAAGACAGCGAGTAGAGGAACAATCTCAACTGCATTTGATTACGTATCATGTTGTTTTGGTTTCATGTGAACTACTTTTTAATTAACATTATTATTTAGTTTTAATAACTGTATGTTAAAACTATTTTGTTTATTACAAACTAAGTACAACTATTATTTAAAAAGTAGTTCACAGGAAACCAACACAATATGATACGTAACCAAATGCAAATGAGTTTGTTCCTCTACTCCCTACCTTAACTTAGATTTTAGGGAAATTGTTTTTCTGGCAACACTGCAATTTCTATGGATGGCAACATTGAACATTCTTCAGGTTCATATTTTTTGTTGTAGAATATCATTATCTATGATTGTGGTGACTTGCAGTTCATTATCTCCTTTCATTGATGCAGGCACGTAGCCAAGGGGGGTCCGGACCCCCCTTCCCCCTTCGACACTAGAAATTAAAAAAGATTAATGAAGGATGAAGCAAAATGAAATGAGAACAAGAAGGATCAGCGTTAAAAATAAACTACAGGAAGCTTTTGGTTACTCTTTCTTATGAGGAAATTTGTATTACTTGCAATACATGGTTGCGAGGTGACCGATATATCCTGGAAGAGTCCGGGAATTTGAAATTTCTAGAAAAGTTGCGGAATTCTCAAAATTTCTGCTACTAGTCAGGGAGATTTCAAGCTTCCGAAAGCATAGTGCCGTTGTGTAACAGCATGGACATTTTTTATCGTAATTTTTCGTCATCGCATCCTTGCAATATCAAACATATTATTTCAAAAACAATTTTCTACTGTTTCTTTAACCTGTCATTTGAAGCAGACAATAGTTGTCGGAATAATATACACAAAAATATATGTGGAAAGAAAGTTCTGCTAACATTTGATTTAACAGAAAAAGGAACGCAGATATTGCAGAATATTTTATAATACATTATTGAGTATGTACTTTTTATAATGATTGAAGTCATAATGAAAGGAAAATTGTTATATTTGAATAAACAGAGGAAGGATGTAAATATTGTATAATCGTTTTCAATACGTTTTTTATTATTATTTTACTCGAGATTTCTTCATAGTTTATTAAAATATTTACCAACATATCCTCACAAACCAATATAAGTTGATAGTAAAGTAGTTTAGATTGATCGAGCTCCTGGGCCTTCAGAATTTCATGTTACCCCTCCCCCCGTTACGAAATCCTGGCTAAACGAACCAATATATGTTCCAGTAAAATTGTTTAGAATGATCGATCCCCTGGTGTGATGACCACAGTATTTCATGTCACGGACCCCCCATTCACGAAATTTTGGCTTCGTGCCTGATTGATGAATAAACAAGCAAAAGAAAAATGGTAAATTTTGTATTATTTTTAGTAAGGCAGGCTCTTAAGACGAAAGTAGACCAAGAATAAAAGTCACCAAGTGAAACAAAACTGAAAGCTGGACACTTCTCATGTATACAGAAGTAAAAGAAACTTTGCTGTGATTCAGCTCTAGAATTTCTGTTTAAGATATTCTTAAAAAAATATTTCGCAGAAAAGCTGAGCCTGTTATTCATTACATTGTTGTAAACACCAGTTGCTGTTGTTTAAGTAACCACACTACAGTAACTGTGGAAAAACTAACAGTTCGATTTCTAATATGCAGTATTTTATGGCGAAATGACACCTTTATGATGGTTTTACTGTTTAAATCAAAAGTCATATTAACTTTTTTTTTAAGAGGAGAGTGGCAATCAATGAACTAATATTTTGTATGAATTATTTATTTTAAATTAGAAACCATTTTACATTAGGATCTAAATACATTATGAATTCATTGTAGACATCCAGAGAACCGCAAACTCTACTTTAAGTTCCATTGTTGTGGAGATTAACATTTACTTAGGGAATTATTGTGTATTAATGATGACTTGTAAATAAAGTTGTTTAAGAAAAATGTATTTATCGAATGCATACAACATGAAATTAAATCATTGATGCCTCAGTATTTGTTACAGACATGACAAACATAAAAACTTGTGTTTTGATAGTTATTGTGTTGAAGTAGTTCAGAGAATAAACAAATAATGAAAATAATGAAAAACTTCTGTTTGAAAAGCTTTTATTTTGTTTTATTTATATTCCATTATTTTGAAACAGTAAATATCCATTTTCACTTTTTCAAACAATCGAGATTTTTTTTAAAATTATTTTTAAATGATTTTAAACTGCACGATGGGAAGTTCCATGTACAAGTTCATTATAATCTGCTAATAAGCTGTACTTAAAGTAGAAATTCAGTTCGATAGACCTTTTATTTTATACGAGATGAAACACTTATATACCAGTTCTATAAGTGGTAGCTTACTTTTAACAATGACGGAAAAACTTGAAATTAGAGAAAATGTCGTGTATATTACATAACTTCGACGAATCGATGCGATTAATTATATCTTATGAATTAAATTGTATCTCATACAGGTAATAACCTCAAATAGCTTATATTTATTTCCAGTAATTACTATCTTTTCCACTGAAATGAAAGGTTAGGTCTGGTAAATAACAATTAATGTTGCCCTGGAGACTATAATTGGGGTTGTCTCGTCTCAAAAAGATAAAGCGAAAGTGCTTTTTCTGTGTGTCTGTTTCTACTGGAGTAGCTCTTCTCGTGTCGTATCTCACCATTAAAAAAAAAAAAAAAAAAAAAAACCTGTTATCTCGTATCGTGGACAACACTAATAACAATTAAAATAAGGATTCACTTCATCTAATGAAAACTGAGAATGAAGCTAGTGCTACAATGATACATAATTAAATTATTTTTAGGAGTGAACTTCGTAAATATGAACTATATTTTTCAAAATGGAACAGAAAGTAAAATAATTATTTCATATTAGTGAAATTATATAACTAAATTATATGTTACCGAGCAACTTATACTTAGGAGATGAAATAATCCTCTCTCAGCGTGGCGTACAACAAGGCGACCCTCTTGGCCCTGGTTTGTTCGCACTAACTTTACAATCCATCGTTAATAGTATAAATACAGAACTGAACATATGGTATTTGGATGACGGGACTATAGCTGGAGACAAGGATACAGTACTAGAGACATTAGAAATGATCCGTAGACGGGCTAAGGAGATCGGATTGCAAATGAATTTCTCCAAATGTGAGGTCAGCTTTCTCGGAGTTTCCAATGAACAGTCTAATAACCTCTTCAAGCTGTTTGACGAAGCCGCGCCTGGGATTCAAAGAATATCGACAGATGACGCCAGCTTATTAGGAGCAGCATTATCTAATGAGGCAAGACGAACAATATTAAAAGACAAAATTTCTAAATTAGAATTCTTCTTTACACGTCTTTCCTTGATTTCAGCTCACTCTACCTTTTACATACTACGTGCCTCATTGTCCATGCCAAGGCTGCTATATTTTCTTCGCTGTGCTCCTTCTTGGCGGGATGCTGATCTACTGGAATGCTATGACAACACCTTGAAAACCGGTCTAGAATCTATCCTGAATTGTTCACTCAACAATAACTCTTGGTTGCAGGCGTCCCTTCCTGTTAACCACGGAGGTCTCGGCATTCGTCGCGCCATGGATCTGGCTATTTCATCCTTCCTGTCTTCATTCTATGGCGCTAAGCCATTGATCGAGACCATTCTCCAACAAGATCTTAGCCTAGTATCGGATTCGGATGTCAACGATAGCATTGCTAAGTGATCATCTATAGTGGGATCAGATCCACCTGACCTTGATAAGAGAGGACTACAATCCTCTTGGGACGATCCTCTTATAAGTCATTACTTTTCAGCTCTACTTCAGTCATCCGATAACCCAGAAGATAAGGCCAGACTTCTAGCTACATCATCTCCAGAAGCAGGCGCTTGGCTTCATGCTATCCCGTCACCTTCTTTAGGATTACATCTTCCCAGACAGTTTTCGAATTGCCAGTGCACTGCGTTTGGGAGCAGATGTTTGCGAGCAACACAGATGTCCTGCCTGTAGAAGTGTCGTAGACAAGAAGGGCCTTCATGGACTCTCCTGTGCCAATAGTGCGGGCAGACATTCACGCCACTCCAGCGTCAACGACATTATCATGAGGGCACTAATTTCAGCAGGCGTTCCTTCTATATGTGAACCGTTGGGATGCAGTCGTGCAGATGGCAAGAGGCCAGATGTTATGACCCTAATACCGTGGAAGAAAGGAAAAGCACTTCTATGGGATTTTACTTGTTCCGACATCTTCGCTCCTTCAAATTTACATTCTTCCTCAGCACAAGCTGGCAACGTGGCTGCTCGCCGAGAAACAGAAAAACGCAGGAAGTATAGCAATTTACTCGACAAATATGATTTTGTCGCTATAGCTATTGAATCGGGTGCTTAATGGGGTCCCGAAGCCCTTAACTTTATAAAAAAAAAGTTGGTCACCGCATTTCTTTATCGTCAGGAGATGCTAGAGCAACCTCTTTTCTACTGCAACGCATCAGCATGGCAGTACAAAGAGGGAACGTTGCATCAGTTTTGGGAACGCTACCCTCTGATAAGGAACTGGAGGAGATCTTTTGTCTGTAATCTCGGTGAAGGTTTGAGGATGCTGTTGCGAGGCTTATCACAATAACGTGTAAAAAAAAGAAGATTAATGATCTTTGCGTAACATGAGATAATCATGCTATATGACACATACTCAATCAGATAACCCACACAAGAAGAATTCGGAAGTTTCCAGATCTTTTTAATGCAGTTCTTTTTCATTTGTGTGTGATATTTATATAGCTATAAACTGTATTGTTTCCATATTAAAATTAATTTTATAAAAGAGGCTTACCTCAAATTTTTTGGCGAAGAGGACTATGTTGCTGGGGGTAATCCACCTCATAACTTGCCATTTGAAGCCGGTACCCGTGAGGATTAGTACACCGCCACGTGCCTTTGTAGTTTGCTCATCCTCAAGGAACAAAGTAGCTGCTATATCGTCCATTATTGTAAGATCTTCGAAAGTATGTTTAGATGGATCAAAATTGCCTGTATACAAAATAATTATAGCATTATTGTTTGAGCTAATTTTCAAATAGCATTACAAACATATTTGATTTTGAATTATATATTTCACGAACAGGTTGATTGCCATGAGACTTTTTATGTAGATGTGTTTCACGTCATACTTGTTAACGTATGGATAACTGTTGTTTAGACTCCATAGTGTTGCCCTGTACTCGTAACCTGGCATCGTAGAGCACTGCGTTAAGATTGTTGTAATTAACTTATTACGTCATCCTTTTTTGCACACATTATTTATAAATTTATTGTGTTACAATCCATGATAATAATTGAATGTTTCATTAATTTGTTAGTTAAATAGAACTACTTCGACACATGTTAATTCTGGAAACGAGTCTCTCAGTGACTTTCTTTCTGCTACTGCAGAAACTCTAATCTCAGCCAGCTTATTTAGACTGTGGGAAACAAAGTAGATTTTTTTTCTGTGTTGTGTGTGAATCTTTCTCTCTCCATTATATGTTATTTAGAGTTTTTTTTTTCGTTTTGTATTGTTCTATTGTATAAAATCTTTTAGTCTTAAATCTTGAAAATTTTACTAATGGATTAACACTATACTATTTTCTTTTACATTTTTAGTTATCCAATATATTACAGTTTCCTTTTCTTTTTTTGGGGGGGGAGGGGAGGGAGTAGGCGTTGTACATTAGATCTTCTACTTTCATTCTCATCTTTGTACTTATGTGGATGAATGTGTTGATTAGTATTCTGCGTAAAATCAGGGCTGAGAATTCGACAAACTCTTTTCATGGGACGAACACCGTGTGAGTAGGTTTTTTCGTGGTTGTCTCGTTTTCTCCCACTTTCTTCATTCCACCATTTCATTGATTTCTCATCACCATTGTCTCCTTTAGTCTAGCTGGCATAACCGTGGGATGTAAAACTTAAAGATTTCTTTTCATTTCGTTCCTTTTTCATGGAAGTCATTATTCAAGACATCTTTTTTTTTTCTGCTTATTATTTTCATCTCTCCTAATCAGGTTCTATTATCATCACTCTTATGTTTACATAATTGCTTTCTTTCATTACACGGTCATTCCAAGTTAGACCTAATTTGAATCTTCTTACTTATGTTTACATACATGATTATTTGTTTCACTCTATTCCTTCATGTTTTCTCACACATTTATTGGTTTATTTGGTAACATGTCTTTCTGATATGTTTTCGTTCTGCTATATATTTTACATTTGCTAGTTTATTATTATTAAATTTTAATAACAATTGTGGGAGATCTGAGTTATATTTTAACATGTGAAGAAACTTTCATTAACTTTTTGTATTGTAACGCTTCATGAAGGATCACCATCGGGGTGATAACATTTATTATTGCGTAATCTATTTTTAGTATTCAAAAGTAATTTATTCTCGTTTATCTTCAATTTGATTCCTATTAATTCGATTAACACAATATACGTATCACTTTGTTATCAATTCGATGCAATGGGAGATGGCAATTCTAGTAATTGCTTAAATCTGGACCTGGTTGTAAAACCAATTGATCCTCGATGGGAAAAGAACATTTCTCGTTGTAGAATGGAGTGTGGAAATGTTCATGGTTTCGTCAAGACTAGAGCTATAGGGATGAACCTACAGATGGTGATCAGAAAAATGGAAACACCTGAACGAAATTGCAACTTACCAGATTAATATGGCGTCGGGCCACCTTTCGCCTTCAGAACAGCCTTGCGACGTGGGATGGAGGCATAGAGATCGTGAATGGTAGCAAGTGGCATTTTACACCATTCCTCGTGCAGGGCATCGGCCAGTTCATGTCCATGAAGTTAGCAGGCCACCTATGGCAGGCCAGAACTTCAACATCACAGATCGTTAGTGCTTCGTTAGTGCTCGTTAGTGCCGCAAACCCCATCGTTAGTGCTACAAAAATAACGTCTGAATTTTAATAGTTACTATTGGCCTGCTAACTTCATGCCAGCAGGCCAACATATGAGAATCACACCATAAGTGAAAGAACCGGTTTGAGCATCGTTAGTGCTCGTTAGTGCTGTAAACATTGACGTTAGTGCTTCTATATATACAGTTTTTAGGGTAACAAAATGGGTCAGTTTTATGAAGCTAGCATGAACTTAGCAGGCCACATATGGCAGGCCAGAATTTCAACTTCACAGATCGTTAGTGCTTTGTTAGTGCTCGTTAGTGCCGCAAACCTCATCGTTAGTGCTACAAAAATAACGTCTCAATTTTAATAGTTACTATTGGCCTCCTAACTTTATGCCAGCAGGCCAACATATCAAAATCACACCATAAGTGAAATTGCCGGTTCGAGCTTCGTTAGTGCTCGTTAGTGCTATAAATATTAATGATAGTGCTTCTATATATATAGTTTTAGGGTAACAAAATGGGTCCATTCTATGAAGCTAGCGTGAACTTAGCAGGCCACTTATGGCAGGACAGAATTACAATTTCACAGATCGTTAGTGCTCGTTAGTGCTCCAAACCCCATCGTTAGTGCTACAAAAATAACGCCGCAATTTTCACTAGTCACTATTGGCCTGCTAACTTCATGCCAATGTAATTGGCAGGACACATATGGCAGGCCAGAACTTCAACATCACAGATCGTTAGTGCTTCGTTAGTGCTCGTTAGTGCCGCAAACCCCATCGTTAGTGCTACAAAAATAACGTCTGAATTTTAATAGTTACTATTGGCCTGCTAACTTCATGCCAGCAGGCCAACATATGAGAATCACACCATAAGTGAAAGAACCGGTTTGAGCATCGTTAGTGCTCGTTAGTGCTGTAAACATTGACGTTAGTGCTTCTATATATACAGTTTTTAGGGTAACAAAATGGGTCAGTTTTATGAAGCTAGCATGAACTTAGCAGGCCACATATGGCAGGCCAGAATTTCAACTTCACAGATCGTTAGTGCTTCGTTAGTGCTCGTTAGTGCCGCAAACCCCATCGTTAGTGCTATAAAAATAACGCCTCAATTTTCACCAGTCACTATTGGCCTGCTAACTTCATGCCAGTGAACTTGGCAGACCACATATGGCAGATCAGAATTTCGACTTCGCAGTTCGTTAGTGCTTCGTTAGTGCTTGTTAGTGCCGCAAACCTCATCGTTAGTGCTACAAAAATAACGTCTCAATTTTAATAGTTACTATTGGCCTGCTAACTTCATGCCAGTGAACTTGGCAGACCACATACGGCAGACCGGAATTTCGACTTCACAGATCGTTAGTGCTTCGTTAGTGCTCGTTAGTGACGCAAATCCCATCGTTAGTGCTACGAAAATAACGTCTCAATTCTTAACAGTCACTATTGGCCTGCTAACTTCATGCCAATGAACTGGCAGGCCAGAATTTCGACTTCACACATCGTTAGTACTTCGTTAGTGCTCGTTAGTACCACAAATCCCATCGTCAGTGCTACAAAAATAACGTCTCAATTGTTAACAATCACTATTGGCCTGCTAACTTCATGCCAAAGAACTTGGCAGGCATCCTATGGGAGGCCAGAATTTCGACCTCACACGTCGTTAGTGGTTCGTTAGTGTTCGTTACTGCCACATACCCAATCGTTATTTCTAGGAAAATAACGTCTCAATTTTAATAGTTAGTATTGGCTTGATTGGTCTGCTAACTTCATGCCAGCAGGCGAACATATCGAAATCACACCAGAAATGAAACTGCCGGTTTGAGCAGCGTTAGTACTCGTTATTGCGATAAACATTAATGTTACTGCTTCTATATATACAGATTTTTGCGTTACAAAATAGGCCCGTTTCATGAAGCTGACAAGCCACCTATGGCAGATCACGATGTCAACCTCACATATCGTTTGTGCTTCGTTCGTGCTCGTTAGTGCTATACATCCCTTCGTTAGTGCTTCAAAGACAACGGATATATACAGTGTAATATTTAAGAAATCGATTTTCCTCACGTAACTGCATGTCACACGTCCCACAGAGCTTACCCCAGAGCACAATCTCTATTGCACTCATTAGTGGTCGTTAGTGGCGCATGCCCTATCGTTACTGCTCTATAGATATTGCCTACAAATTTGTAAAAAGCTGTTATTGGCCTGCTAACTTGTGGCAGCATGCCAGGGACGAAACCTACGACAGATGGCACCCGTCATTAGTGCTTCGTTAGTACTTGTTACTGAAGATTATTATATCGTTATTGCTTCATAGTTAATAACTACATTTAAAAAAAACATTAATGGCTGCAACTTAACGGCAGCAGACAATGGACGAAATGTACGACAGACCACAATTTCGATCGCATCCGTCATTAGTGCGTCGTTAGTAGTCGTTAGTGCCCCATATACCACCGCTAGTGCTTCACAGAAAACGAATATATTTTTAAGGAAAGACATTTTTGCCTGCTAATTTCATGCCAGCAGACCAGAGTCGAAAACTACGGTAGACCACAATTTTTATTATACCCGTCATAATTGCCCATTAGTGCTGCATAACTCATCGTTAATGCCCTACAGATAACACTAACATTAGCGGTTGGTGAAGTAATAAGCACTAACGATACACTAACGAATGACACTTATTATTTCGTTAGTCCTCAAAGTGGGGACCAGCGTCAATTTGGAACCCGAGAGGGGTTTTACTTGTAGCATATACACTAATGAAGCACTAACGTTAGGGTTGGTGCACTAAGAAGTACTAACGATGCAACAATGATTGACACTAATTTTATCGATAATGCGTTAAGTGGAGGCGCAAAGTTCACGAACGTGTAATTTCAACATCACTAACGGACAAATTGAGTCACGACCAAGCACTAACGTAGGACAAACAGTTGGCATTAGAAAATGAATTCTATCTCAATTAGGGAAAAAAGCGGGGACAACCTGACGGAAATTGATTTCGTTATAACGATGTTATTAGAACAGCACTAACGCTCAAATTTGCGCACTAACCTGCAATAACGTAGCACAAAGGTCTGGCATTACAAAATCAATTCTATCTCAATTAGGAAAAAGAGCGGGGCCAACTTGACGCTAATTTATTTCATTATACTGGCGTTATTTGAACAGCACAAACGCTCATATTTGGGCACTAACCCGCACTAACGTAGCACAAAGTTTGCCATTATGAAGTCAATTCTATCTTAATTAAGGAAAAAAAAGCGGGGCTAGCTTGACGTCAAGTTGGCCCCGAAATTTAAATTGTTCATAACTTTGTTATTTTGATAGCACAAACGCTGAAATTTCTGCACTGACCAACACTAATACAGCACAAACGAATGACATTATTTATTTTTCCCAGTCGAAAAGTGGTGGTTCCAACTTGATACTAATTGTAATGTGTCGTGCACTAATGATATGATATACAACATTAACGAGTACTAACGAAGCACTAACTATAGATAAAATCAAAATTGTGATCTGCTGTAGGTTTCGTGCGTGACGTGTTTGCATGAAATTAGAAGGAAAAAATGGATTTTTTTAAAAGTATAGGTGTTATCTGTAAGGCATTAACAATGAGATATGCAGCACTAATGAGCAATAATGACGGGTATAATAAAAATTGTGGTCTACCGTAGTTTTCGCCTCTGGTCTGCTGGCATGAAGTTAACAGGTCACTAATGGCGTTAAAAAATGTAGCCGTAATCGGTGGATCACTGATGGTGGGATAGCGGCACTGGAAATACTTAAGAAGCACTAGTGACAGGTGTAATCAAAATTGTGTTCTTGTGCGCATTTCGTCTATGTCTCCTACCATAAAATTAGCAGGCCAATACTGCCTTTCTTAAAAAATATAGTCGACATTGTGCAGTACTTATTATAAGATATGGAGCACTAACGAACACTAACGATGGGATGTGTGGCACTAGAGAGCACTAAAGAAACACTAATGACAGATGTAATCAAAATTGTTGTCTGCATAGATTTCATCCCTGCTCTGCTGCCATAAATTTAGCAGGCAAAAAATGTTTTTCTTGAAAGATGTAGCCGTTAGCTTTGAGGAATCAACGGTCTGACATGCGACACTAACGAGCACTCATGAAGTACTAATGAAGAGTGTAATCTAAATTGTAACCTGCTTTAGATTTCGTCCCTGTTCTGATGGCATCAAGTTGGCAGGCCAATACTTGCTTCTTAAAAAATGTAGCTGTTATTCGTGAACCATTAACGATGGAATATGCTGCACTAACGAGCACTCGTTAAGCACTAATGAAGGATGTAATATAAATTGTGTCTTCTCTGGTCCCTAGTATGCTGGAATGAAGTTAAAAGACTAGTAATGGCTTTATTAAAAACGTAGCCCATATATATGGAATATTAACGATGGGATATGCAGCACTAACGAAAATTAACGATGGGATGTACGGCACTAACGAAGAAGTAATGACAGATGCACTAACGGTTTCATATGAGGCACAAAAGAGCACTAATGAAGCCTAATGACGGGCGTAATCAAATTGTGTGTCTCCCGTAGATTTCGTCACTGGTCTGCTACCATACTATTATCAGATCAATATTGGCTTTCTTAAAAAGTGTAGCCTTTATCACTGGATCACTAACGGTGGAATATGCGCGCCTGACGCGTGCTGATGAAGCACGAATTGCATATGTAATCAAAATTGTACCCTCCAGTTGATTTTGTTCCTCGTTTCCTGGGTTGAGGTTAGCATGGCAACAATGGATTTCTTTAAAAAATGTAGCCGTTATATATGCAATACTAACGATGGGATATGCAGTACTAGCGAACACTAACGATGAGATGTGCGGCACTAACGAGCACTAACGAAGAACTAATGACAGATGTAACCAAACTTGTGGGTTGCCGTCTATTTCGTCCCTCGACTACTGGCATGAAGTTACCAGGCCAATAATGGTTTTCTTCAAGAATGTACCAGTTATCTGTAAAGCACAAACGATTGGATATGGTGCACTAACAAACACTAACGAGGAACTAATGACGGGTGTAATCAAAATTGTGGTCTGTTGTAGGTTTAGTGCGTGGCTTTTTTGCATGAAATTTTGAGAGGAAAATGAAGTTTGTAGAATTTTAGACCTTAACTGTGGAACACTAACGATGGAATATGCAGCACTAGCTAACACTAACAAGTCACTAATAACGGGTGTAATCAAAATTGTGGTCTACGTAGATTTGGTCTTGATCTGCTGGCATGAAATTAGCCATATGTGGTCTGCCAAGTTCACTGGTATGAAGTTAGAAGGCCAATAGTGATTGTTAAAAATTGAGACGTTATTTTTGTAGCATTAACGATAAGGTTTGTGGCACTAATGAGCACTAACGAAGCACTAACGATCTGTGAAGTCGAAATTCTGGTCTGCCAAGTTCACTGGCATGAAGTTAGCAGGCCAATAGTGATTGTTAAAAATTGAGACGTTATTTTTGTAGCACTAACGATGAGGTTTGCGGCACTAATGAGCACTAACGAAGCACTAACGATCTGTGAAGTCGAAATTCTGGTCTGCCATATGTGGTCTTCTAAATTCACTGGCATGAAGTTAGCAGGCCAATAGTAATTGTTAAAAATTGAGACATTATTCTTGTAGCACTAACGATGGGGTTTGCGACACTAACGAAGCACTAACGATCTGTGAAGTCGAAATTCCGGTCTGCCATATGTGGTCTGCCAAGTTCACTGGCATGAAGTTAGCAGGCCAATAGTGACTGGTGAAAATTGAGGCGTTATTTTTATAGCACTAACGATGGGGTTTGCGGTACTAACGAGCACTAACGAAGCACTAACGATCTGTGAAGTTGAAATTCTGGCCTGCCATAGGTGGCCTGCTAAGTTCACTGGCATGAAGTTAGCAGGCCAATAGTGACTGGTGAAAATTGAGGCGTTATTTTTATAGCACTAATGATGGGGTTTGCGGCACTAACGAGCACTAACGAAGCACTAACGATCTGTGAAGTTGAAATTCTGGCCTGCCATAGGTGGCCTGCTAAGTTCACTGGCATGAAGTTAGCAGGCCAATAGTAACTATTAAAATTCAGACGTTATTTTTGTAGCACTAACGATGGGGTTTGCGGCACTAACGAGCACTAACGAAGCACTAACGATCTGTGAAGTCGAAATTCCGGTCTGCCGTATGTGGTCTGCCAAGTTCACTGGCATGAAGTTAGCAGGCCAATAGTAACTATTAAAATTGAGACGTTATTTTTGTAGCACTAACGATGAGGTTTGCGGCACTAACAAGCACTAACGAAGCACTAACGAACTGCGAAGTCGAAATTCTGATCTGCCATATGTGGTCTGCCAAGTTCACTGGCATGAAGTTAGCAGGCCAATAGTGACTGGTGAAAATTGAGGCGTTATTTTTATAGCACTAACGATGGGGTTTGCGGCACTAACGAGCACTAACGAAGCACTAACGATCTGTGAATTTGAAATTCTGGCCTGCCATATGTGGCCTGCTAAGTTCATGCTAGCTTCATAAAACTGACCCATTTTGTTACCCTAAAAACTGTATATATAGAAGCACTACCGTCAATGTTTACAGCACTAACGAGCACTAACGATGCTCAAACCGGTTCTTTCACTTATGGTGTGATTCTCATATGTTGGCCTGCTGGCATGAAGTTAGCAGGCCAATAGTAACTATTAAAATTCAGACGTTATTTTTGTAGCACTAACGATGGGGTTTGCGGCACTAACGAGCACTAACGAAGCACTAACGATCTGTGATGTTGAAGTTCTGGCCTGCCATAGGTGGCCTGCTAACTTCATGGACATGGCCAGTTCTGTGACAGAGGTAGAAATCGTCGCCGGAGTCGTGTTTCCAAGACGGACCACAGATGTTCAATTATGTTGAGATCTGGGGATTAGGCGGGCCAGGGGAGGTGTTGAACTTCATCCCGATGATCCTCACATCCCGCTGCAACAACGCCAGCTGTGTGAATGGGTGCATTATCATCCTGGAAGATGGCGTCATTGTCCGGGAACAACATCCGGACCATAGGATGCAAGTGGTCTCCTAAAATTGCGACATAATCGTTGGCAGTGATTCGTCCGCTAAGTGTCACCACAGAACCCAATGAAAACCATGATATGGCGGCCCACAGTATCACCGAGCCGCCGCCATGTTTCACAGTTGGGCGGAGACGCTGCAGATCATGAACTTCTTTGGGCGTTCTCCACACATAAACACGGCCCGTGGTTGGGAATAGGGTGAAGGATGGCTCATCCAACCATATCACACGTTTCCAGTCCTCAACGGTCCAAGTTGCATGTTCGCGGCACAATTTGCGGCGTGCGAAAACGTTATGGTCCCTGATGAGCGGTTTGGCCCGTGCAATACGACCCCGTAAGTTCATGTCATGTAATTCGCGGCGGACTGTGATTGTCGAAACAGGGTGGGGGAGGTGCTGATTGAGTTTCTCCGTCACTTGCTCCGCAGTGGCACGATGGTTCTGCGTGACAATGTGCTTTAATACCCGGCGTGACCTGTCACTCATGATTTTCTTCCGCCCACTGTTCCGCTTCCCCGATATGGTTTTCCCGTGTGTTATGTAGGCCGTCATCACCTTCGACACTGTCCCACGCGACACACCTAACACAGTAGCCACTGCCGTCACACTCACTCCACATAACCGCGCACCAACAATTTGCCCTCTTTGAAAATCTGAGGTGTCTCCCATTTTACACTACCTCCGTCTGCTGCAGCCACTGGACACTGCTGTTCCACTGCGCCTGACGTAGTATGGAGACCGACCTAACACACCACCACCAGCGGTCCGGCACTGCGGGCGCAACGACACCTCTGACGTGTTGCCAACTACAGGTGTTTCCATTTTTCTGATCACCATCTGTATATAGTTATTCAATATAGTATCATTGAGAGTGATGAACTTTATATACTAATGTTATAGCTTTCTAACCGTTTTTTAAAAAAAAAAAAAAAAAAAAATTCGTATTGACTCTGTTTTACACCAGGTCTTTGTAATATATTGGACGTTAGAACTGTTCTAAAATTATGTCAGTTCAGGAATTTTTCAAATTTGGGAAAAATAATCAGAGACAGCCAGATCAGATCAATAAGGAATGCCACAATAATTGGAATCCCAAGATAGTCAATTTAGCAATCACAATGTAGGATATGTGACCTTGTCAATAACTTACAAGAAAGAATTACACTGCAATTTCATCTTAATGACCTCATGTAGTTGTTGGCATAGCTTATCATAACCCTATAATACCCCGCGTTACATATATGTAACATTGGGATTTTACTTCTTTATATTGAATACAATGGTGTTTTGCTGCTAATGCCCACTGTGACACATCTGTAACAGTACGCTCAACACCACCTACTGGATTATTGCTGAACTTCTTGTCATTTTGTCCTCCCAGAAGTACTTGAAAGCATATTTTTTTGATTCTATGATATCACACTCTGGGTATTATAGGGATAATACTTGCTTCTGATACTTCAGGTAAGTTTACTAACGGAATGCTTAATCCTTTTCTGTTTACTTATTGTTGATCAAACTTAGACGTCATTAAACTAATGCTTATTTAGAAAAACAATATCTATCTCAAAGCTATTTTAATATTTATTGATTCACTGTTGAAAAATTACAGACAGATGTCTTAGCAACAAAATTTATTTGATCATACAAAATATACAGTACTGTACTGGATGGTGGCGATATGGAACAAGCTGCTTTATTATTAAAGGTATGTGAGTTCTCTATCCTAAATGATGTATACATTTTTGAAATTACGGGCAAGAAAGCAAGGTTATACTTTTCTTTTTATATGTACTAATTAATTTAATTATTCCATCGTATTTTGATTTAGAATCCTTAACAAAAGTTTAAGCCACCTTCATTCGAAAGGTTTATTGAAGAATAATATGCTAAATATTTATAAGAAAAAAACATTAATAGGTCACAGAATTGCTTAGTACTCAGTTGATACGCCTCTAGCTTTTTGCATATTATTCTTTGCAAAATATTTGCATATATTTTTACATATTATAATAATATGCATGCTATTGGCATAGACCCTATTAACAGATATTCACTCTCTTTCACATGAATGCAATCAACCATTTGAATTCTCTTAGCTTTCTTGTCCAACATTCACATGTAGCACCTGTGGGATAGTTTTGATAAGACACTGACGCTAACTGTTTAAATTGTATCCTAAAGGATTGTTAATAGAGTTAAATCTTGGTTGTGGGAGGGGCACGGCATAATTAACACACTATTTTAGTTAATCTTACTACATAGAGCTTCTTGTTTGTATGAAAGGTAGCGATGCAAGACCTTTCAATAGATAGCAACATGTTTTTATTTTATCTTTGGACTCTTTAGTATGTAATTTGAATCTGCATAGTCTCATCAATGAAACGATCGATAACTAACATCTACATAAATAAATGCATCTCAGACTATAATAAATAAGCCATCTTGGTGCACCATAGGGGACAATTTAATCAAAAAAACTAATTAAAATTCTTTTCATATTTATTTTTGTCTTATCCAGACATAAATTAATTTCGTGCTGATTATCATTTGTATGCCGATTCATTTACTTGCCAAATTTTAAATTCATTCTACTACTTCAATTATCAAAACTGTCTGTTTTTATTAATCTGTATATTATAAAATTGAAAGTGACTATATTTGTGAGTTAATAACTCTAGAACATAGATGAGTTTCGGACCAGGGGGTGCTTTTTTCTATTCACCTTGACGGTGGAATTTAGGGGAGAGGGAGGATTGGAGACATAAAAAATAAATAAAACTTAATTACTCTTGAACTACTCGACCGATCTCGGTGGGAGACCAGGGTTCGATTCCCGGTGGGAGCTCATGTGGTTCGGATTCTACGCTAATCACTAGGTCCATGTCTCATGTAGCCTCGCTGCTGGAAGGGACGCTAAACTCAAAACCCACTCGACCGATCTCGATCAAATTTCTACATAGATTAGACTTAGGTGTGGGAGTGTTTTTATCACTTCACTTCAACGGTACTTCGTAGGGGAGGGGAACGGAGAGAGATACGTATAAAAAATGACAATGACAGACTTCATCACTCTGAAACCACCCGACCGATCTCGATCAAATTTTCAACATAGATAAGGATCGGATCCGGAATGGTTCCTATCATATCACACTGACGGTGCAACTTAGGGGAGGAGGAAGATTTAACAATGATCGAAAATGACCGATATTACTGTCGAATTCATAGTTTTCGTGGTCGCTAAGAAGAACAATGACATTTTCGATGCTGTTTAAATCCAAATTCAGAAACGCTACTTGGGGGAAGGGGAAGGTAGATATATAAAAATAATCGAAAATGATCAATATTAATGTCGAATCCATAGTTTTGGGGAACACTGAACTGAACAGTGACACTTCTGATCCCGTTTATACCAAAATCAGACCCGCAACTTGCGGGAGGGAGAGAAGAGAGATACATAAAAATGATCGAAAATGACCAATATTAGTGTCCAGTCTATAGTTTTCGGGGTCGCTGAGATGAACAGTGACACTTCCGATCCCATTTAAATCCAAATTCAGGCACGCAGTATGAGGGAGAAGGAGGGGAAGTAAATATAAATTTATTTATTTATTTATTTATTTAAATAAATACATTTATATTTACTTCCCCACCTTTACAATTTGCAAAATCTCACCATATATGCAGCTTAGGGTGCAAGAGTAGCATTTGTTACAAACTTGCAAATTTCTACATCTAATAGCTACGGAGATCTGGCGAACATCAAAAGAAACTATTTAAGCCTCTTCCATCTCTCCTTAGGATAAGTGATTCTGAATATCTTGCCTTATATGCATCCTTGGGTGCAAGCAGAACATTTGTGCAACATTTCAATGTTATACTTCTAATAGTTTTGGAGACCTGCCAACACCAAAAGAAAATAGTTAACACCCATCCATCCTTAGGATACATAATTTCAAAAACCTGGCTTATTTGCAGCCAAGGGTGAACGGAGAATATTTACGGAAATTTCAAGGGTTTACGTGTAACAGTTTCGGAGATCTACCGAACGGTATAAAATAATACAAGCCCCCATCCCCCATTAGAATACCTATTTCTTAAAATCCCATGTTATCTCACAGTTTATGGTGCAAGAGGAACGTTTCCACAAAATGTGAAATTTCTAGGTCTAGTAGTTCCTGATATCGGTTTATGAGGGAATCAGTGAGTCAGGCAGTGGATTTACATTACCTGCTTCAATTAAGCCAATTGTTGACCGCTACGCAATGTAAACAAACATGGCGAACCGCTTATCTGTTTATGAGCGAGCTCAGAAAGCTACGAGCTATGAAGTGCGGAAATAAATCGTTTTAGTGCAGAGTTGGTGGCCTGCAGTTAATCGGGTGAATGCTATAATTCGTTCAGAGAAAGTGAAGTATTGTCACACTAATATAAGCTATATAATACCACATATAAGCTTATAAATTACCGCAAGCTCAATGATGTAATAAGAAGTGGCCACCCATCTATAATACATCAGGGTCGAAGGAAAATGTGGTAAGAGTTCAAAAAATGTTTGCCCACAGCCTGAAAAAAATCAACATGTTAAGCAGCTTGCGAAAGTGGATCATCAGAGCATACAATACGTGGTTTTGCATAAAGAACTCGCCCATGGAAGCTGTATTATGAAACAAAAGTTGAAATTCGTAACTGTGACCGAAGGATGCAATTTGCGGACTTAATTCTGATTTGGCACGAAGATATGGCCAATCTTGTGGATTTTTTCTTGTGAAGCTCAGGCCTCCCAGCAGGACATTTAAAAAATATAGTACAGTTTGGTTTATACAATAGAATATTATGATCTGAAGCACAAATAAATAAATAAAAATAAAATAAAAATGTATTGTAAGAAAAGGCCACCCTTCACCCCAATAGGCAACTGGAAACAAGATTTAGATTAAAACAAAAATAAGAATATATATAGCCTTTTGCTTTTAAAACTTAATAGACCTGCTACATTGTTTTGAAAAAAAAAAGAAGAAAAAGAAACTGATTGGAATAAATGACTTGATTCTCTGATTAAAGAAAAATGATCAACGTACAGTAGAGCGTCGATTATCCGAAGTAATTGGGGGACATGGGTGTTCGGAAAACTGGTTTGTTCGGATAATCGAACTGTACTGTACTGTACTGTACTGTACTTCTACAGCCAGTGCCAAACCGACAGAAGTGTGCTGATTGTTGAAACACAGCGACTGGCGGCTTGGCCGGTCAGCAGCGCCTTATGAAGGCCCCATTAGAAGCAATGTTCCGCCAGAGGTGGCTCAGTGCGGCGACTACTGTGGAAAACTTGGTTTGGGAGTGAGGGGGATGATGGACGGTAGGGTGGGAGAGTAACAGGTGCGAGCGAGTACACAGTTCGGTTAAGCGGTCGTTTGGTTGAACGACGTTCGGATAATCGACGCTCTACTGTATTTCCCTCTCAAATAAACAATGTAAAAGGAATTTTATTCATCATAACTCTGAGAATTACATACACACTTCTAACAACTGTTATACCTAAGTACACTATAAATTTCAGGCTTTTTCCAGTTCATAAATAATTTCTAGGATTTTCACACTTTTTCTGCTTTCTATGACTTTTCCCGGGCGTTTTCACAACACACTTTATTTCCAGGACCAGGACGCGGGAACACTATATATTATGCACAGCAATATTGGAAGGCACTGGGAAAGTTGGTGAATACCAACACACCTCAATGGCCAGCCAATACTGCTGCAAACACTGTTGAAAGAAAACACTGATACACCTTGCGTTATAAGAAACTAGAGCATGGCAAGGTTCCTGTTAAGCTTCGCTGGGGAAGAACAAGCACATAGGAAACAAAGATAAAAAAGAGTAGACATGGGAAAATAGAGTGAGAATTAGTGACTAGTCCTCAGAAGAAAATGCTAAGACACATTTATCATATTCCTAATATGTAGCAATTTAAATTATCACTGAAACTACCCTTGGCTTGTATTTTTAATAATCCAATGACTGAAAAATACAGGAAATAAAGGACAAGATTAAAATATGGGACAAACATACACAAATTTCCAAAATATAGGAAAAATAGGACAGCTGGGAGGCCTTGAAACTAGGGATAAAACGCATGGATTTAAGAAGTTATTGCCAACATCCCACCTGACTTCCTTAAAAAAAGAAAAGAAAAGAAAAGAAAAGAAAAAAGTATCAATATTGCACCTCTGGCCGTTTGAGTAAGCTGGTTAATAACATAGGTGTCTATGTTGAAATTTAATATTTTCTTTTGCTCTCTTATGTAACAAAGGACATGTACAGTACATGTTTCTTAATAAACAAGAATCAATATCACAGAATTTATAACAGTCTTTTTCACCCAACGAGTATTAATCGTGTGTTATTCACGTCAGATCAAAAGAAGTTATGAGAATTATTGCTGAAATAAATTAAAAACTTCTTACCTTCATAACTAAGGCCCGGATTTTTATGTAGTCCAAAGTACCGAAATATGTACATAAATATGTAGCAAAAATCAATGAAATATGTAAGAAATATGTTTAAAATATGAAAATATGTAAAAATATTTTTTCGTGTTTATTTTGTGTCTGTGCTATTTTCTTAGCTAATTAATATACTGTAACATATTTATGTAATAAAAGCTTAACAAGTGTAAATAACTTCCTACAGATACGTACAAATTTTCAGAAGAAACAAATGAAAATATGTATAAAGAAGTTAAAAAATCACATTATTGAACATATAAACACAAAAAAAATATTTATTTAAACAAAAGGCACTTACTTTTGGGACGAACAATGAACCACTAAATAATTTTACGCAATGGAAAAACTTTGTCACTAACTTGTCACTGATACCTTCAAATTTTCACTAAGAACAAATAAAATTGTCTCGTGGAGAAATGAAAATCACATTATTGAATATCAAAAGAGAAAAAAATATTTAAAATAACAAGCGCTTACTTTCGGAGCGCACCATGAACCACTAAGTATTTTATATGATGGTATTCGAAAAAATCTCTCACTTGCCACAGATACTTCAAGCTTTTACTAGTAACAAATGAAATTGTCTCAGAAAAAATGAAAACCACATTATTGTATATGATGAAAAAATCTTAGAAAAAAAAGCGCTTACTTTGCTGATGCTCAATGAACCACTACATACTTTTCCAATTGTTCAGGAGCTAAAGAGAGTCGTTGGTCAGTCAGGATCCTTTTATAGGCTGAGAAAGACCTTTCCACGTCGCAGGAAGTGACAGGCGCGAACTTCAGCAAATGACATTTTCCAGGACTGATTTCCTCAGGTGCCTCCGTTTCTTCTCCATCCAATATCCTGCATGCAGTCCTCAATGTTAGTTATCCTGGATTACTCTTCAAAACTGACTGCAACTTTCGGGCAATTTTCGCACCTGTTTCTCCCTGCACAATGTTGAGTTTCTTGTGTTTCCGTAGAGGTTGCACATACAAAAAAGGTGAGAAAGCCAGCCAACTGTATGCGTTTTAGTTTGTTTTGTCGGCACACCCGAGTGGCGTCTGCTTGCAAAGGCGATAAGCACAAAAATCCTTATATTGTTTTCTTTATTTATATATAAGAAAACAGATTTTTTTCAGGATTGAAAGCGGTAACTGACGACGGTTTTTTTTTTTTTTTTTTTTTTGCATATTATAGAGTGTACGATTTGGTTTAACCTAGCTTTCCCTCAATGCAAATCGGTTGAACAAAGTGAGAGAAAAAATACAGATAATTAAATAAAGTACTTTTTGAGTTGTTATTACATATATAGGCCTATTTTTATTTGCGTATTATTTAAAGAAAATTAGCGAAAAGGAGCCAGAAAACTGAATTTATTTAAAAATATGTACAGTAGACGGAAAATATGTAACAGACTTCAAAATATGTAAAAATATGTAACGTGATTTTGGTTTATATGGCTTCTTACTTCGTATTTTGCGAACATTTCATATTTTCACCAGCGTACATACAAAGGAAAAAATATGTAAAAACATAAAAATCCGGGCCTTATTCATAACACACTACTATAAGTCTTCCATCTTTGTCCCTGTTCTTTAGTAGTCGAAACAAATTTAAAGGAAAGAGATGTTTGTACTTCAATGGATTCTCATGACAGAAATTACGACTTTTATCTTTCCTTGTTCTGTAGTATTTGATTATCTACAAATACAATGGTGAAATATATTATTAGTGAGAAAAAGAAAACAATGTAAATTATATTCGACCTATAATACTTGAAATTAAAATCTTCCACAGAATGTATATAAAATCTGCCTTCTTAATAGCCAATACTAACGAGTTTGAAGTTAAAATTAACCTTATCCTCACATATAAATAGATGAAGGAGCGTAACTCGAATGTAATACGCACAGAATGGTTCTTTAAGAATGGAACTTCAGATGGTTCTTAACGGATAGACTTGTATTGGTCAATATATACGTTATACAGCACCGTTCCAGACATACAGAATATTAAAGAATATGGTCATTAGATAACAGATCACCTATCGCACAAGAAACGTAAAAGACATCGTGCAAATATTAGTCATGCACGTATTAGTGCAAAAATTCCCGGCGGGTGGTTCGGATCCTATACTAAACTGTAGATCCAGAGCTCCTTCGTAGCTAAGCGGTTAACGCACGCGCCTTTGGCATGGGACACCTGGGTTCGATTTGCGACGGGGGCTCATATGGTTCGGATTCCACGTTAATCAGTAGATCCCGTCTCATATAGCCTCGCTGCTGAAAGGGCCGTTAAACTCAAAATCAACTCAACTGAAACTGTAGGTCCATGTCTCATATAATCTCATCTTAAGCAAACAATTTAAGTAGACTTAGAAGAAAATCAGTCCATAAATAAAATATTCTTTTTTAGTTTAACGTCCTACAGTTAAGCAACGAAGTTATTAATGATAATGAACGAAATGGCGGAATGAAGAAAGTGGGAGGAATTTGAAGAACACCAAGAAAACCCATGCAGGCGGTGATTGTCCATCACAAAGCTCACTTGGCGCGAGCTGGGATCAAACCAGGGACCCCCATTTATCAGAGGTGAAAACAGTATTATTGAGCCGCCACGGGTCGACATTAAACCATTAAAAATTTAATTAATTTCAAAGAAAACAGAAAAAATAATTCCTCATGTAAATCAGTGGGCTGAAACATGGAAATGGCGAAAGTTCTCATTACCGTTAACAGCTTGAAACCCATTTGAATTGTGGGTTCCTGTCAACTTTTCTACACCGGTTCCTGTTAAACCAATAATGTTTGTTCAAAGATCTTCATTTTGTTTCGTGTTGCGAAGCTTGTAACTAAGAAACAAATCCGATTTCGACCTACGTGCATATTGACTATGTTTGGTTTTCTTTCGTGAGTAGAAAGACTTCCCATATGTATTGTGAAACATCCTATATACAGTAGACTTCCGAATATTCGGCCTAATGTAGCGGAAGGGCAGGTCGGATAACAAAAAACCGGATAAGCCGGAGTTCTATGAACTCATTAAGCATACCATTAGGACAATTTACTAATACAGTACTCTACGTACTGATTGAAGTCCGTTACACACTGACGGAACAATGAACAAGGAACAGAACGCTGCTCTTTTCCTGTCACAACTTATTTTGCACACGACACGTAGGAGGATCATAGCAGACGCCCGCTAAAAATGCCTTGGCAATGTTGCCAATGCAACATCTTGCCTTCCTCATTTAATTACGATAGAAGAAAAATAGGCCGGATAGTCACGAGCCAGATACTCGGGAATCTAGTGTATATATATTGGCACTTATTTGGATTTCGAACGATTATATTACATAGAGAAGAATAGAAAATAATTCCTTGGGTTATAAAAAGGTAATTCAACGATAAAAATGTAACTTCATACCTTTATGTGTAAAGTTATTTTGATGGCGCTTTGTGGTAGTACTTCTCAGTTTCAGTTACCTCCTTTACGGGAGATTTATAAAGGAAGTCCCGGCCTTAGAACCCTGTGGACTACGTCACTATATTTGTTTTAATTATAAATTGTTTGAAATAAGAATATGTACTGAAATGACACGTGCCAAGATAACCGAATTTGCATTTTAAATATAATTGTGTATCACACTATTAATGTAATAAAGAAGAATAAGCGGCGCATGAACATATTGAAAATGAAAAACAGTATATGAAGATTGTAACAAATAATAAAATTGTCCAAAGTAATGAATTGTAAATAGTAAAAATTGGATAAAAAATGAGAGCAAAGCTCTCCAATATTTAGTGTTTACTGCGCCATCTCTTATCCAGCACTTCTCTAAATCCAGCCTTGTTTACTTCGATGGTTTACAGTATTGTTGCGACCAATGGTGTATTTAGGGGGGTGGCTTCCGGGCTTAAGCCCCCCCTGAAATCTTACTTAGTATAGTAAAGTAAATGAAGTATCTTGCAGAATTTTCACATTTCCAGGCAAAGCCCCTCCCGAAACAAAATCGTAAATACGCCACTGGTTGCGACTAATCTCTTTTGGTTATCACTTGTTTCCTTTTATAGACCATACGTTTTTTTTACAGTCTTTTACCGGTATATATATGTAGGTGGCCATACCAAGAATATGTGGGTGGCGCTAGCGTGAACCTGGCCCCACCCACTCAACCGATTGAGATTAAACCTATGCACAATGTTAGTGTTAAATTAGTGCTGTCGATACCACATATAAAGAAAATTAGTGCCATTATCAGTAGGCCAAATATATTCGAAAATCTAATATGGCGGCATTATCAAAGAAAACAATTGATCCACATTTTTATCATACTATACATAGCACTAATTTTCTTTCTATGCGGTATCGTCAGCACTAATTTAGCACTAATTTTTGGCATTGTTTTCAAAATTAGTGCTGTTACACAGACGTCAAAAAAACAAGAATATGTGGGTGGGGCTAGCGTGAACCTAGCCCCACCCACTCAACCGATTGAGATGAAACCTATACACAATGTTAGTGTTATATTAGTGCTGTCGATACCGCATAAAAAGAAAATTAGTGTCATTTTCAGTAAGTCAAATATATTCAAAAATCTAATATGGGGGCATCATCAAAGAAAACAATCGATTCTCATTTTTATCATACTATACATACCACTAATTTTCTTTCTATGCGGTGTCGTCAGCACTAATTTAGCACTAATTTTTGGCATTGTTTTCAAAATTAGTGCTGTTACACAGAAGTAAAAGAACAAGAATATGTGGGTGGGGCTAGCGTGAACCTAGCCCCACCCACTCAACCGATTGAGATGAAACCTGTGCACAATGTTAGTGTTAAATTAGTGCTGTTGATACCGCATAAAAATAAAATTAGTGCAATTATCAATAGGCCAAATATATTCGAAAATCTAATATGGCGGCATCATCAAAGAAAACAATCGATCCTCATTTTTATCATACTTTACATAGCACTAATTTTCTTTCTATGCGGTACCGTCAGCACCAATTTAGCACTAATTTTTGGCATAGTTTTCAAAAGTAGTGCTGTTACACAGACGTCAAAAAACCAAGAATAAATGGATGGGGCTAGCGTGAACCTGACCCCACCCACTCAACCGATTGAGATGAAACCTATGCACAATGTTAGTGTTAAATTAGTGCTGTCGATACCACAGAAAAAGAAAATTAGTGTCATTATCAGTAGGCCAAATAAATTCAAAAATCTAATATGGCGGCATCATCAAAAAAACAATCGATCCTCATTTTTATCATACTATACATATTACTATATTTCTTTCTTTGCGGTATCGTCAGCACTAATTTAGCACTAATTTTTTGGCATAGTTTTCAAAATTAGTGCTGTTACAAAAACGACAAAAATGGCACTAATATTTTCATTATTTCTGCCAAGTTAACGCTGTTTTCAAAAATTTTGTATTTACTTGTAGCACCTACATTAATAAATCAGGAACGGTAGGTTGTTGTGCATTAAGAAGTACTAGCAATGCACTAACAATTGCGCTAGAAGGGATCATCAGTGCTTTTGATTTTGGTGGAAATTTAACGCCTATGGAGTTTCGTGACATGTAATTAGCCATATCTACATCAATAGTTAAGCATTTACGAAACTATGTGTGTTTTCGAGAAGCACAAACGATGCATGAACGAATGAAGCTTACTTTCCGTTAGTGCTTAAAATGGGAGCCAAATTCACGCTGGTCCCAAATGTTTTTCTACTTGTAGAGCCTACACTAATGGAGCGCTAACGTTAGTTGTCGGTGCACTAGGAAGCACTAACGAATGACACTAGTGCAATCACAATTTACGAGATATTGAAGATTTTTGGTAGGGGCCAACTTCATATGTAGTTATTCTCCCCACTAATGATGGATTTGTAATTGCCGTTAACCCCATGTTTCTACGTCCATTTGTACGGATTTTGATATTTCTGAAGCAGCCCCACCACCAAAAGTATTCAATAAATCACAAAATATGATGACACTAACGTTAGTGCTTAGTGCGTTTAAGTGCACTAACGATGCACTAACGACTGCCGTTAACTCCATGTTTCTACATAAATTTATATGGAATCTGATATTTCTGAAGTTCGCCCCTCACCAAAAATCTTCAATTACTCGTAAACTCAGATAGCACTACCCTTTGTGCCTAGTGCGTTTAAGTGCACTAACAATGCACTAACGATGTGTGACGTTTGGTGTAATTTGGAAGAGATGGGAGAAAACTACAAGCAGGTTTATACATAGCACTAATATTTTTCTATGCGACGTGTCTGAAGTTTGGCTCCCACCTTCCAAATTACAACAAACGTCGCGATTGTTAGTGCATCATTAGTCCACTAAACGCACTAAGCACTAACGTTAGTGATATCAGAGTTTACGAGTTATTGAAGATTTTTGGTGGGGGCCAACTTCAAAAATATCAAATTCCATATAAATTGACGTAGAAATTTGGGGTTAATGGCAATCCTTAGTGCATCGTTAATGCGCGTAAACGCATTAAGCACTAATGTTAGTGGTATCAGAGTTTACGAGTTATTGGATATTTTTAGTTGGGGTACAACTCCAGAAATATCCATATCTATACAAATTGATGTAGAAACATGGGGTTAACGTCAATCGTTATAGCATTGTTAGTGCATTTAAACGTACTAAGCATTAACGTTAGTGCTACCATATATTGTAATTTATTGAAGATTTTTATTGAAGGGCCAACTTCAGAAACATCAAATTCCATACAAGCTGTTAGTGTTTAATGAAAGCACTATCGATATACTAATAAATATCACTAATTTTTTCGGGGGGGGGGAGTTCAAGCAAAATCGAAAGATATTTTACTTTTAGCACCTACACGAATGAAGCACTAGCGTTAGTGGTTGCTGCACTAAGAAGTACTAATGATGCACTTACGATTGCACTGGAAGAGATCATTAGTGCTTTTGAATTTGGCGGAAATTTGACGCAATGAAAAATTTAACATACATTTCTTATCTGTGTTTTCTGACATGTAATTTGACATAAATACACTAACAGTGAAGCACTAACGAAATTGTTAGTGTTTCATACAACCACTAAAGATGCACTAAGGAATGGTACTAATATTTTTGTTAGTGCTTGAAGTGGGGGCGCCAAGTTCACGCACGGCCTATATTAACGAAACACTAACATTAGGTGTTGGTACACAAAGAAGAACTAAAAATGCATTAACGATTTCCTTAGAAGAGATTATTAGTGCATATGAATTTGGCGGGAATCAATGCAATGAAAAATTCCCCATATATTTCTTATGTGAATTTCGTGACATGTAATTGGCCATAACTAAACTAATAGTCCAACATTATTGCAACTGTTAGTTTTTCGAAGCACTAATGATGTACTAACGAATGCCACTCATTTTTTAGTTAGTACTTGATGTGGGACAACTAACTTCACCCTAACGTTCAAACCTATTTTATTTTTAGCACCTATACTAATAAAGCATTAACTTCAGTTGTTGGTACACTACGAAGCACTTACGAATCACTAACAATTGCACTATTAGAGGTAATTAGTGCTTTCGAATGTGATTGGATTTGGAACAATAAAATATCCAAATGTATTTCATATGGGAGATTCATGACATAACTCAACACCTGCAGATAAGCAATAAAGGAAACAGTAGTGCGGTTTTAGCAGTTTGTGTAATAGCACTGATTTTGTAAACTATGCCAAAAATTAGTGCTGAATTAGTGCTGACGATACCGCATAGAAAGAAAATTAGTGCTTTGTATAGTATGATAAAAATGAGGATCGATTGTTTTCTTTGATGATGCCGCCATATTAGATTTTCGAATATATTTGGCCTACTGATAATGACACAAATTTTCTTTCTATGCGGTATCGACAGCACTAATTTAACACTAACATTGTGCATAGGTTTAATCTCAATCGGTTGAGTGGGTGGGGCCAGGTTCACGCTAGCCCCACCCACATATTCTTGTTTTTTTGACGTTTGTGTAACAGCACTAATTTTGAAAACTATGCCAAAAATCAGTGCTAAATTAGTGCTGACGATACCGCATAGAAAGAAAATTAGTGCTATATATCATCATAAAAATGAGGGATCTTTTGTTTTCTTTGATGATGCCGCCATATTAGATTTTCGAATATATTTGGCCTACTGATAATGGCACTAATTTTCTTTTTCTGCGGTATCGACAGCACTAATTTACAACTAACATTGTGCATAGGTTTCATCTCAATCGGTTGAGTGGGTGGGGCCAGGTTCACGTTAGCCCCACCCACATATTCTTGGTTTTTTGATATTTGTGTAACAGCACTAATTTGGAAAAGTATGTCAAAAATTAGTGCTAAATTAGTGCTGACGATACAGCATAGAAAGAAGATTAGTACTGTATATCTTACCATAAAAATGAGGGATCTTTTGTTTTCTTTGATGATGCCGACATTGAACATTTTCGAATATATTTCGGCCTTCTGATAATAGCACTAATTTTCTTTTCATGCGGTATCAACAGCACTAATTTAACTCTAACTTTGGGTATAGGTTTCATCTCGTTCGGTTGAGTGGGTGGGGCTAGCGTGAACCTAGCCCCACCCAGAATCTTTTTTGTTTTTTGAAGTCTGTGTAACGGCACAATTTTTTTTTAACATTACAGGTCGTCAGCACTAATTGGGCACTAATTTTTGGCATGTTTTTTTAAAATTAGTGCCGATGTGGGAGGGACCAGGTTCACGGACATTGAGTTTCGTGGAGATATCGCAAATTTTTGCATAAAAATTCATATTATCAATTATGTGCTTATCATTAATTAATCTAAAACACATCTGTTGGAGTAATTTTACAACATTGTTGCCAGGAGCCTCGTTTCTGTCAAAATATACCCATTTTACGGACGCATTAAATAGCCTTTTTATATGGCAACATTACATCAACATTATCACATTTTAGCAACAATGGATAAATGTTGATGCATACTGTGCATATATACAGGAATTCACCCACAGGAAATCAGTTTTCTGCAACTGAATATTGATTTTCTTCATTTTGCACATTTTTTTATTTTACACTTACGGTAGTTTCTTTCGTTACTACACAAAAACGTTACAAGTTCCAGCATTGGTCATGATCTCGAAAATATTTGCATAGAACATGTTTACATTTGTTTCAAGTCGCAGGTCTTTATCATTTTTAGATCAAAAGATATACACAATCAAACTTTGGGTTGCACAACTTGACGGACACACTGTATTATTGCTATTGTATTGGTTTATTTCTGAAGAACAAAGAAAAATTTAAACATTTATGTTGGTCAATTACTTAGCGCGAGAATTTCCCTGGCTTTTCACAATTTATCGAAAAAAAAAACTTCTTGTTAAATTTACCTACATTAGGGAAATTTCCCTCTAACTACGAACACTAAGTACGACTAGTGCTGTTTGCTATGGTATGAGACATCTTTCTCGATTCAATTAATCTATTCTTGATGTCATACTTGTGTCGGCCAATAAGATTACAGAATTGCATCTTCCTATCCTCAAAGCTTTGGAATCTGCAAATATTTTAGCGGGTCAGGGCTAACGTCATTTGACAACTGACAGTTGAAGCTAGTACAAGTGCAAAATGTGCTGGAAATCTTATAATCAGGCGAAACGTATTGCGCTGTAAAGATGAATGAACTTTTGTGAAAACTACACTACATTTTACAATTTTATTTCAATAAAGGCACAAATGCTATGCATCACCATGAAGAATTGTGTGCTGTTTACGGGCATGATACGTTATCGAAACAGGCTCAAAAGGTGATTCAGTTGCTTTCGTTCTACACGTTTCGATGTCCATAATGCTTATTACAGTATGCGATCAATCACAGAAAAAGTGGACGATATCCTAACAAAAGTTGAGCAAGAAGAGCATATAAGCAGTCATTACATCGCCAATGACCTAAGCATCCATCAGCAAACAGTATTAAACGTTTTAGAGAAAGTTAGCTACAAAAAGAAGCTCTACGTTTGAGTGTCACATGATCTGACTCAAAACGATTTACTCTATGGCATTTCTTTCTGCAAATCTCTACTTAAGGTTAGTGTAAAGGGACAAGTTTTGCCGATAGATGTCACTACAGTCTTCGTATCTCTCCCGTGCATTTTTTACCTTTCACGAAAATTTACAATTTCTCTTACAAATTTCAACTTAGAGACTTCAAATTTTTACATAAGGAACTTCATAACCTATTAAAGGGAACAATCCGTGCCGATTTTTTATTCAGAATTTTCTTAATTGTTGAAACAGTTCCATTGTTAAAGGTTTGGATATCCATTTCAACAATCAAACCATTCCAACAATGAAGAAATTTCTAAATAAAAAATCTGCACAAATTATTGCCTTCGATAGATTATGAAGTTTCTTTTCTAAAAATTTGAAAACTTGTCTTTTTAAACCAACCTTAAACGTAACGAACTCGTGCCATTTTTGAAACGGTCACTCACGAATGGTGAAAAGTATCAAAATAAGGAGAAGCTGCGCTCCACAATTTATGGCAAAGTCCACATTGACGCCCAGGAAAGTTATGCTGTCCGTTTGATGAGATTGTAAAGGCATGCTGGATATGAGCTGTTGCCGCCTAGTAGAATGATATACTCGGACCTGCGCTGTTAACAATTAGTGCAAGTTAAACTAGCAATTCAAAAGAAACGGCCGGAACTCGGGTGTCATATACTACACTGATAACGCCAGACCGCATACATCTCTAACGTAATAAATTGAGAGAACTTGGCTGGAAAGTTTTTGATGTCAGCATATAGCCCAGACCTGGCATGTCAGAGTATCGCTTGTTTCGGTCTCTGTGGCACTCCTTGAATGGCGTTAAGTTAGTTTCAAAACAGTACTATGAAAACCATGTGCCATTTTTTCTTTTCTTTTCTTTTCTTTTTTTTTTTTTTTTAATCAGAAGCTACAGAAGGTCAATAGCGACGCAGACTACGGGGCTGCCGGGAAAATGACAGAAAATCTGGAATATAATGGTGCATATGTTGTTTTTTAATGTTATTTTCAAATAACAATAAATGTATTCTTAATTTTGGCCTCCAAAACTTCAAAATTTGGTACAAATGAATACAACATATAATATGAAATAAGCATTCAAACAAAACCAATATGCACACATACATGCATAAGAATGATAAATAAGTGCATGTCAACGCAAGCATATATAGCGACCAATACTTTGAAGTGCTATAGACACATTAATTAAATCTAAAACTACAACAACTTTTTCTATGAACATCTGTTGTATTTTTAAAGTTAGAATGTAAGAAATAATTCCGTCATAAGAAGAGAGAAGAAAATAGATGATAGTCCGACATTTCTATTATTAGATCTAAAGCACGTTGATTATCCAATTTTGTATCACAATTATTAAAATCTAATAATATGCATTATATTGGGAAGGAAAAAAGCATCTTTTGTTCTCTTCAAAGTGACATATTGAAATCAATTCAAGAGTTTTAATTAAATCCAGATCCACAGCTCCATTCTCAATTGTTACATATTTTTACAATTCGATTTTAGATTTAGTTGCTGTTAAATCGTCTACTAAACATTAATTTATCGTATGGATGTAGTTAAAGTATAACATATTTATGTCGTGATAACTTCAATAAAAGAAACACACAATAACTTAAGAGTTGAGATAATCTTAATAAAGGGGACACACAATAACTTAGTGTCGAGATAACTTCCATGCGGGGAACACAGAATAACTTTAAAAGTTCAAGATAGTAATAACTTTAGAAGTTCAAGATAGTAGAAATGTGTAAGTGAGAATTTCTTTTTATAGAATTCCTTAGCATAAATAATATACTAGTATAAACTCTTCTAGTATAAATAATATTACTTTACCCTTTCAAATGCCTTTTTTGGATCTAGGTCATTTACCCAAAGAAATTTCATTAGAAAATTGTCGTCAGTCCCTGTTTTCAAATTTTTCTCACCTGAAAAAAGACAAAAGATTAGTAAGTATATAACAAGATGGACTGGCATGAATTTTTAAATCAACCCTCGTATTTTTCCAACGTCAATTCTTAGAAATGAAACGCAACCAGTTAACAGTTGGAGGAGAACAATGCTCAGGAATTTGTCACTCAAAAGGTGCCTCACTTTTCCAGACAGCCCTGCTTCCTCCCGTCAGCCCATATAAGGAAGAGGAATTTTGCTACTCTCGAGATAAACACCTACGCACAAGTCCTCATGACGATGACAGACTTTTACGTGACAATGTAAAAATCTATCAATAATCGTCAATTCCACGACTTATTGGAACAATTAGTGTTTTTAATGTGATTTCTATTAACTTATGAACCATTCTTTGTATATTATTAGCAATAGAATAAGTCAAAACTTAATGTTTTCTACGAACTATATTTTAGTTTTGTCAGTGTATTCTTGCGCTGCTAACTGGCAACTATGTGACGCATGAAGAGAAGCGTGTGTGTCCTGCTAGCCGTCATGTGAAGTGAATGTACTAAGTTTCTGTCTTCACGAAGACCATTAAAGTATGTAAAGTTTTAGTGTTTAACTCCCAAGAATAATATAAGATGATTTGAGCAACACAACACTCGAATCTAAGTAAGCAAATCATTACCTTTTCATTTACCAGTGAATAATGAAAACAACATAATAATATAACGGAAATTCACAATTCGCAATGTCAAGGAGAGCACCGACTTCTAGTAAGCGACGTAGACATATCCACCGGTTGTAGTTGACTTTTCCGAATGAGGAAATTTATGGAAAACGATGCAAAACTCATTTTTATCCAACAGTGCACTAGTGAATTTTATTCCGTATAGTTGCCGGAATCGTCGTGCGCGCTTACGTATCGGTTCGTATACCACAGTGATTGGGCCATTCTTTTTTCTAAGTCAAATCTTGTGTTCTCACACGTTTGTAAATGTTTTATATTTATTGAAGTTAAAAGTTAAATATAAGTGATTTGCAAAATATCTCAATTTTAATATGCAATGAGAAATAATATTTAATAATTTCAAAGTGTGTGATCTACATTGTCTCTTTCGCAGCGAATGGAGGATATTACCTTCTAATAGTGTACATGGCTTAGAGTAGAATTAAACAGGTAAGGTATTTGTGAAGTGGTGAAATTCAAATGTTTACTTTCGACTCGACCCACTATCCATCTGGCGTAAATCATGCATTGCTGTCCCACCTTGTATTTTTTACAGGTATTGACCAGTGTATCTTGGAGCTGACGTACCAGCGACGGTGGGTATACGGCTTATGCCTCTGATATGTAAAACGCCCGAATCCCAAGACCGTGGGAGTGAGACTATTTGTTTACTTGCCGGTTCCTTATTGGATCTATTAGTCTTTTACAAATGAATGATGTTTTAAGGAAGACCTATAACAAGATCCAAGGTTCGAATCCCAATATTATTAGTTGGTCTTCTCGAACTGGAACAAACGAGTATCGAATCTCATACCCTTATAGGGATGGTACCGAGACCGAGACTAAGTTTTATATACCGAGACGAGACCGAGACCGAGACGGACTTTTAAACACCGAGACGAGACCGAGACCGAGACAGACCTCTATAAATCGAGACGAGACCGAGACGAGACTTAGGTCAGTCTCGAAACTCTCGGTCTCGTCTCGAATATTGATATTGATAAATACTAAAATTACCTTCACTCAAAATTTGTTTCATTGCTGTGTTAGATAATATGAGAACGGTTGACTCATGTACAGTGGCGTATTTAGGGGGTGGTTATTGGGCTCAAACCCCTCCCGAAATAAATTTGTGATAAATTTTTGCATTGCACGTACAACGCAAATGTTTCTTATTCGTTCCTCAAGCATCTCCCGAAACAAAACCCACTGCTGATGCAACTAGAATTCTCTCTCTCTCCCCCTCTCTCTCTCTCTCTCTCTCTCTCTCTCTCTCTCTCTCTCTCTATATATATATATATATATATATATATATATATATATATATATATATATATATATATATATATATATATATATGTATATATGGTCGCGTTGCCACCCAGGTCCGCCCTGCACGGGTTCCCGGGGGCCCAACTTTAATTTTAAATGGAAGCAAGGGGTGAGTGGTACCTCGTTCTATAGATCTTGAAAGACTAAAAAGCGTTGTGGCAAAAGATCTTTCATATCGGGCACTGTATTCAAAGTGGCCTCCAATCCAAGACATGTTGCCTTTATCAGATACAGTAAAACGTGCAGTACCAGACCACTAATATGAAAACGGTTGAACATAAATGAATCGAACAAAAACTCAAATAGAAAATGTCATGTGGCACATCGATTGATATTGTCGCGGAGACTCCCAGGGCCACCCTTCATGGGGGCCCAGGGCGCAACTTCAATATTGTAAATTGATACCTCGTTCGACATATCTTTAAAGACTAAAGAGTGCTGTTGCAAAAGATTGTTCATATGGGTCACCGTTTTCAAAATGACCACCAAGACATGGTATCTGCATTAGGTAAAATGTCCAGTATCACTAATATGAAAACACCAGAACAAATATTAGAAAGGGAAATCACAGAGGGTATTTATCATTCTATAGCTCGGGAATGTTGCAACAGTCGAAAAGATGATTAGAGTGCAACAGTCGAAAAGATGATTAGAGTGAAAGTGCCATAATGGAAAGGAAGAAATCTAACTCCTACAAAATTATCGCTCCAACCTCACTCCGTACGTGAGTGAAGCGGGAAGGATCGGTGATATTGCTAATAAGAGCCTTAGTTTTTGCAAATTGTATCTAAGAAACAAAGTTATTTGAAATGTGTTTTTATAAGAGATTAATGTCTCTGTAATGGGATAAAGTATGTAAAATTCTTATTAAATGGTACCTTCCATTTTGATTGCGCGCAATGGTTTGATGCAAAAATGAATCAACTGAAATGCGAAACAAATTTGTCAAACAATGCAATTTTAGAACAAGGTTTACAAACGTTGGGTTTGTTCAACAGTCCTCTGCATGATATTGGTTCGCTTCTTTTCCTTCTATGTCTTCTTGCATGTGATAGAATATGAGTTTCACTGAGATGTCCACAGTTACATTCCGAATAACTTTCAATTTCAGTTGTGATCCTTAGTAACAAAACGGTACATATTGATGCAGATATGTCCCAAAAATCTAGCACGCAATGCGTTAAGTTATCAGGGGCGAAGCGGCGAGTAAAATGTTGTTAAACTTGAATTTCACCTTATTTTTATTCACCTTATTTCACTTTATTTTTACTCATTATAGTACCAGTCATTTGTACACACAAGTGTTTCAGACAAACCATATCTATTGCAAATAGCTAAAAGTGAGGTTCTCATTTGAGATTTTACCATTCATTCCCGCTTCACCTACTTACGGACAGAGATCGGAAAGATAATTTTCTATCATTTCCTCTTTTGCATCATGTCAATTATATTTTAATAATCTTTTTCCCCGTTGCATTATACTCGAGCCGTGGAATGATAAATACTCTCTGTGCTTTCCTATACGAGTTTTATTCTGTTCATTTATCTCCAACTATTTTCATATTAGGGATCTAGTGGTACTGGACGTTTTATCTGATACAGGCACCATGTCTTGGCGGCCATTTTGAAAACGGTGACCCATATGAAAAATCTTTTGCCACAACGCTTTTTACTTTTTAAAGATCTATGGAACGAGGTATTACTCGCCCCATGTTTCCATTTAAAATTTTAAAGTTTGGCCCTGGTACCCCATGAAAGGCGGCCCCGTGAGGCGCCGCGACAACACCATTCAGTGTGCCCCATGGCATTTCCTATTTGAGATTTTCTTTGGTTCATTTATGTCCAACCGTCTTCGAGATATCTCCGTGGAAAGATTAAAATGGGCCATCCTGGCTATATAGCCACGGACCCAGTATATGATCAAGGGAGGGGCTAAACCATGGTTTGCCGCTTTATCCAGTGCAAAGGAAATAGGATTCAAGCCCATTTTATCCAGTGCATACCTGAGCGTTAAAGGGGGCTATAGTCCCTATAGCCCTCCCCAAGGATCTGCGATATATATATATTTATTAAAAATGCTGAAATTTTGTACCAAGTTGGGAAATTTTTCTTGATACTCTGCAATATCACTAGATAAACAAGCAATGTTGCTAAAGCAAAATAGTTGTATTTTCTCAAATTGCGCTACGTAAAGTATTACATATTTCTAATTTAGTTATTTAACAAAACCACAATAGCCCATACATTATTTAGTGTAGCTTGGAAATCTCTAATAACTCAAATGGCATGGACGGTGCAATGCGCATCAACTGTACCTTAGCGTCAAATACTGTGATCATGGTATAATATATTTCGAATGAATGAAGGAACAAAGCTACAAGAAACGGAAAATTTAAATGTTTCTAAAGACTTTACTTTGAAAACGCGCTGACATATCACGTCTCATCATGCAGATGCTTTCAAAAGACTTAAATGCTTATAACGCCATTTACAACAATTGTTATTTCAAATCGTTTCAGAGATCAGTGTTGCCAGACCAGTCAATTGGAAAAGCAGGAGATTCGAAGATAAAAAAACAGGAGAAAGCAGTAGACACATAGAGTGGTGGCGTTTGAATGTAAATCCGGGGAAGGGGGAGCAGTAAAATTTGCCATTATTACGGGTGCAGTAGTCAAAACAAGGAGTCCAGAATTCATTTCCGATGAACTACGTTGAGCAAATGAAAGGGAAAAGTCCCGTTTTATATTAGTATTATTTGATACACACGTGTGTGAAGTAAAACGTAGTGAAAGAGCAAAGTGGAGTGGGAAAATTTCTTTTCATGCACATAGCGATAACGTAGCTATATGGTACAGTCACACATGATCGTGGCGTAAGACGATTTCTTGCTGACGATCGTGGAGAAATGATCTAAGCCACTCTTCCAACCCAAGTCTCAAGCTAAACAACACTTACTTGTAAATCTTACAGAAAGTCGTAAAAACTCTAACCATAATGCATATAGAAGATGACGTACAGTTGTATTCTTTGGATTCATATTATATACAGTTAAGCTCTATATCTATACGCTCTACAGAGCTTAGTGTATTATAACAGAGAAATTTCATCTTTTTATGTGAGGAAACATTCAAAATTCAATATTAATAATAATAGATTACTTCAACTTCTCAAATAAGAAAAAGCAGGAGATTGTTCACTTTTCATTTTCTTTCGCAGTAGATCAGTAGAACGGAGAGAAAGTAGGAGATCTCCTGCAAAATCAGTAGATCTGGCAACACTGTCAGAGATACCAAACACATTGGTAGTGATTGTTATACTGCTTAAAATGATGTATTTGTCTTAAATTTTTATAATGATCATTGCTTTCCTTTGCTTCTATAACATTACAACAATAGTTTCTGGTTGTCTTAATTACAACAAGTCGCAGTTACATTATTTTAAGCAGTGTGGCTCACTTAAATAAATTGCTAAATATTATTCTAAATATGTGCAAATAGATAAACTACAAAATATTTTAAAATTACTCGTAATTTGTTTCATGGTACAAGAATGCTTTCAAGAGACGACGGTTTTCATAGTCTTTGGGCTACTTATAATGTTAATGTTTAAGTCTTCGTTCCAGCAATACATGTAAATGCAAATTGTGACTGAAATTAAATATAACTGATATATTTTCAGTAACACTAGTTATTCTCCCTAAGCCTTAGGCCTGGTGTACACTTTAGATTAAGAGCGTGCTTAATTAAAAGTTCTAATTACACTCTAATTACATTTCACTTGCTTTAGTTTGACCACCGACCACCTCAAACTCGATCTATACCAAATAGCTATATGCAATAATTCAAGAACTTACAGTTAGTAATACACAGTGTTCACTTTTGTTTTGTTTTGTTTTAGTTTATCGTCCCACAGTTATACTAGGACGGCTAAAGGAGACGTGGAGCTAATGATTATAGTGGAATCCGAACCACTTCGGTCGTTCAACTTTACCCCTACCGGAAATCGAACTCCAGACCACGCGAACCGAAAACAAGAGTGCTAGCCGCTAGACCAAATGGGGGTCCTCACATTGTGTTGATTTAAATCATTCAGTCAGAGTTGCCAGATCTGAAGATTAAAAAAGTAGCGTGTCTGTACTCCGAAAGTAGTGAATTCGAACTATTTGTACCCCAAATATATAGGAATGAATACTGATGGTGCTAATTAAATAATTTAATATGAGCTGGAAAGTGTGCTGGACGTATTGCAAGAAGAAATTATGATCGACGGACGAAAACAATTCTAGACTGAATACCACGAGACAAAACCAGCCTAGGAAACCTCCCCATACAAGAAAGTGTGACGAAATCAAGAGCCACTGAGGAGTAACCTGGAAAAGAATTGCCCAAGTTAGATAGTTGTGGAGAAGAATTGGAAAGACCTTCATTTAGCAATGGATTGATAATGGTTGATTATGATGATGGTGATGATTTTAGTATATCTGGACCTCGGAGGTAAACTAAACCAAGTCATAATTTCGTAATTTTACAGATACGAAAAACCGGTTCCTTAACTAAGACTAAATATATTACTTTTACTAGGTAAGGTAGGGTAAAAATGGATCCAAAATTTAATGAAAATCATAGAGCGAAAAAAAATATTTTAGACGATTCAATCCATCATGTTGCAGCAAAACTACGAAAATTAATACAAAAGAAAACTAGAAAGTTAAGAATGACTTGTTTTGGCGAGTGAGAAAAAATAGATACAGATAACTCGAATTACCTGTATGTCCATGTTTCGCAAGTAATTTTTAATCAATATAAAATTTCAACGTAATGAAGCAAGATTAGATTTCTCGAATAAAGATTGCATGCACCGTTGAGAGCTCAGGAATAAGATTAATCTGTTACGGCATTGGATATGTGCTTACGTAATGCATTACGACCTTATGAACTTGTATAAGAAAGAGAATGCACTTAAAATGAGACGCGAACTATGCGAAACATCGGACTTTGAATCTAATTTGTTTTGTGATCCAACTCGAGACCTCAGATAGCAAAGATGAGTGTAGTAGCTCCCACCACAAGGTTCAGGACGTTCGTGTTATAAAGTGTCAATTAAACACGGAGATGTGAAACGGTAATATAACATTTCATCAATTTCAAACAAATTACGTATATTGTAGTAATAATTTACCCTATTTGTTAAGATAATGAACGTTATGTTTTGTTTTTAAAATGACAGTCAAACAGAATGTATTGAATAATAAATGAGAAATTGTAAAGTTTCAATTTCGGTACGATTAAATACATTCGTGCTGCTATGTGTTGCGTTATCCGTTAGGAGGTATTGAACAATCCTGATTCAAAGGAAGGAAATAAACTACTGTAGAGTACTGGAGTTAATTTAATAGAGTTTAATTGTATACGCAGTTCTGAGGCTATATGAGACAAAGTCTATTGCTGAAAGTGAAATATGGGTTCTATTTGGGTTTAGCGTGATATATCCACTGATCATTGAACCTGAAATACGCGCATGGAAAGCATTAGCACTAGCAAATTAGCTACGAAGAGGTACACGATACCATAATTCTAAGTCAAAATGAAAGGAAAAAATAAGCGGAAACGACAGACTGTACGAGAATAATAGTTTTACTATTTTAATTTCACATTATTTATTTCGAGACTTTTGAGACTTTCGAGACGAGACCGAGATTTGGAACTCGAGACCGAGACCGAGATCAAGACAAGCATCTGTTGACCGAGACGAGACCGAGACCGAGACGGTGATCTTTTACTCGAGGCGAGACCGAGACCGAGACCGTTATTTATCAACCGAGACGAGACCGAGACTGTACAAAGTCTCGTCTCGTCTCGTCTCGTCTCGATACCATCCCTATACCCTTATATCTGGCTTTCCCGAACAGGAACGATTAAATATTGAACCTAGGACCATCACCCTTATAAGTACTAGTAATTTAAGCAATTGCGATTCCGTAAATTATTATATTAACTATTTGCTCCTGTTTTTTTTTGTATAGCTGAAGTTTTGAGTCGAGAATCACCTTGAACTAGCAACCATTAGATCAAATGAGTTGGGTAGCCTGATGCCTAAAGACAGGCCACGCGCGTTACTTATTATCTACCGGAAGAGCCTACTTGCACAGTGCTCCCGTACAGGTCGGATAGAGTATGTGAATAGACTTGTAGAGCTTTCAGAACCAACGCAACCGAAAAAAAAATGAAAAGAAAGTTGCAAGAAATTTCAGTTACTGATAATCCTTAGTGCGGAGATATATTGTATCACACAACCATATATCGTTTATATATACAGGGTGTTAATGAACTACATCGACAAACTGTAAGAGGTGATTCCTCATATCAAAATAACTAACTAACTAACTCTATGGCCTATAAAACACGGAGGTTCAATGCCGCGTTCACAAAAGCTCTCCACTGACTTCTATCCTTAGCTAACTGCATCCAGTTTCTACTTGGTATTCCAATCTCTGCGAGATCCATCTTAATATTGTCCTGCCATCTGCGTTTGTAGTGCCATTTGCTGTTTTTTGAAGATGAGGACAGCCTTAGGGAAATCACGTGTACTGATTGCAAGCACCTGGAAGGTTTTGTCATAGATTTTGACAGCTCCAAATCAATACATTCAATGAGTGAACTAGGAGTGCAATGATACTGGTAGCAGTGGCGGCTAATGTTAGTGTTGCAGCGTTGCGCAACGACCAAAGTATTTCAAGAAAAAAAAATATTATCAATAGTAGTGAAGAACAAAAAAAAAATACTTTTTAATACTTGCATATATACACTTTAAATAACATATTTTTTACTTCTGTAACTGTCCGTTCCGTTAATCCGTTTTAAAAAGCGAAAAATAATCCGTCACAGAGTCTTTAGTTTATATTGTGTTGCAGCGAGCATACAACGACCAGATTCCTTCAGCGCGGCAATTGGAGCAAATGTAAAGTCTCTTTTCCCCTATCTCAGAAGTTAAAGGGACTGGTCGTTGCAGTGCTTCTGCAACACAGCATGGTTTCCAGTGAACGAGAAGGTTTTTCGCGCTAAATAAGATTTCTGAATTTTCTTTCACTAGTAAATAGAAATGGAATTTGTTTTTATACATTCATATTTTTAAATTACGGGACCATACTGAAGCAAATCAATATAATGACAATTAAAAAAAAGTGATTGCAGAATTACAAAATAACAAAGAAAATATCTAGTAAAGGAGAAAACAAATGAAAGTAGACCCTCATTTACAAGTTAATTCTTAGCTTATGTTGATAATGAGGGCTTCTTCTACAGTAATTTGTGAATCAAATATTAATAAGTCAGTATGTAGAATCGCCCCCCCCCCCAAGTATATTTTATACTCTTGATAATTTCCACATAAAACTGTATGATGGGGAACGCCACATTGAATTTGGGACTAGTTAGGAATGATCAGTGTGTAGCCACGGAAGGGGGTCCACCGGGTCCGGACCTCCCAAAAAATTCGAAACTTGACTAACATTTGTAGACTTTCTTAACGAACTATACTTGTTTAACAGAGAAACGATTGATGTAGGCTAAATATTTTATTTTACGCCTCATCATGTACTCTTCTTTTCTTATAAAAATAATTGTTCTATCATTTTTTTTCTAAAAATATAGGTGACAGTAAGTAAGAATTACTTACCATCTTTTCGGGTGCAGTATAAGACAGGTTCCATATTATGTAGACGTATTGGACCTCCCTCAAATACTTTGGACCCCTCCCAGTTAACATTTCTGGGTGTAGAACTGGCAGTGCTGTTTGTTTTTATGTTCTTTGATTTTTGGCTTCTGTTACATGCGGATCCTTCATCTCGCGGGTTTCGAGGTTTCCTTTCCAGAACATATCACATTGGTAAGCGTTGCTTTGCCTCATGTGGAAGTATGTTGTGTTCATCGTGCATTGCGTAACAACCAAGACGGATGATTTGAAATGTAGTTTTTTTTTCTTTTACGCACATGTGTGTGTGTGTGTGTGTATGAATATGTGACATTCAGAATTCATATACCAGTACCTCTTTTGTATCAGCTGGTTTGGTTTTTAATTATTAGGTTTAATTTTATTGTGTGTGCTTTAATTCTGTATATAACCTACAAATTCTGAATGAATTGTATACCATGACTTCTGTAAATAACTTTCAAAAAACATTGACCAGCTTTCAACTGAGGAAAAATTTGCAATTAAGGCTTAGACAAAACAAGCAAAGGGCAATTCAGGAGAGTGTTTAAAAAAATCCAGTTTAAATTTACAGGATATCTTATGGCAGTAGTGTTGTTTGCACCAGATACATTTTCTCAATTTATTTTAAATTTTCCTGGATAAACTGTGAGTAAAGTGTGTTCAATGGACATTTTTTTTTATAACATTAATCTCTGTTACGAACTCTCTTCAGTCAACGCTGAAGAGGAATTCGGATCACTGTCAGGGACTTAGTTTGCTAGAATGAATCGTTCACAATAATCTAGAAGACATATTTAGTGAATCTACAAAGCTTCTGAAATTAATATTAACTGTGCTTATGGCGTCAGCAAAAGACGAAAAGTTTTTTTACACATGAGAAAGAATTGACACTTTCAAGGAATTGAATGTCCCAAGAAAGGTTATCACCATTGGTTATGCTTTCCATCGAAAAAGATCTGACAATAAAAATACTAGAGTTCAACCAGCATGTATTAGACAGATTTGCTCCAATCAAAGAGAGAAGAATGAACTTACTAATTAATTAAGGTGATTAGTCGGATTAAATGTTCTGCATTTTTTATATTTTAAAAACAGAATTTTATTTAATTTAACATGTCACATAGCATTTGTATCTAAAGTTATGCTGATTAGTCAATGAGTCAACTTTATATCTTCTGTCTCTTATCGTTCGTACTGCAACACCCGAAACCACAATCCACCGGCCGCCACTGACTGGTAGTCTATTTTACTTTGATTGGTGTTGTTTTTATAAAGATGGAGAACGAAAATACTTTACCGTTCGAACATTTGAAAGAATAAGTTTTTCTTAAGAACTGAGGATGATGGCTGACAGAATTTAAAAATAAAGTGTCTGAAGTACCCCGGTGGAAAATATTTATCAACAACTAGGGTGCCATAATTAACGATATACAGTAAGGGGTTAATATGAATAAACTGTGTTCTGATGAGCAGGCTTACGTTATTACTAGAAAATAGTTTGCTGGTAGTATGTAATATTGGAGTTCTTTCAGATCAGTTTGCTTATCCTAAAGTCCTGTTGATTATAGAATTTGAAACTAGCTTTAAAAAGCATGTATCGATTTTAGAGTTACTGGCAAGTTTTGATTAACCCCCAGTTCATATGTTCTCATTTTATTAGTTGTAGTGTAATGTTTCTCTATATTCTGTATTTTTAATTTTACATAACAACATTGTTATTATTATATAATTAGTTTAGCAGAATAATAATAAGCAACCATTTTTTCTAACGCATGGGAATGAGCACGAGTCAAGCTAAAACTCGACTCGACTCGAATTCAAGTCAAGTTTCGAGTCAAGTCAAAGGTAATATTCTCGAATCGAGTTCTGAGCCGATTCAGTTTTTCGCGTCGAGTTTCAAGTCTAGTCGAGTTTGATAAATGGTTCGTTCGTTTAAACTCGTCTTGAAATCATGGCCTGATTACACTGGAAAGCGAAAGCCATGAGAAATGTAAGCTAAACATAATATGGAATACTTTTAGGGTTGATAACAAGAGGGGACACTGATAGCATCTCATCTCTTCTCGGTAGCGAGACCACAAGAATTTTTTTTATAACAAGCTCAGCTCGGCTCGGCTCAACTGAGAAGGTGGCTCAAGCCGGCTCGATTGGAGTGAAACATCGGCTCGAGCTGGCTTGGTATGGATGAGCCATTTGCTGGGTTCGGCTCAGCTGAGCCGAGGGTTCTAGTCGAGTCGGTTGGGTGAGCTATTGGCTCGGCTCACTTCTCGGTTCGGGTCGATATTGAATGAACTGTGAGCCGTGCTGCTCGAGTCGTTGACAATTCTAAACCCGGGCCGAGCAGTTTTGAAGATATTTGGCCAGTGCCCTATAACTTTTAACAGTGTTTGGCTCGAGCCCGAATATTCAACCTAGACTCTCAACCCAAATTCAGAAGCTCGTTAACAATGTCCTTGACTCGTAGACTTCACGACTACAGAGGTTGAAAATCAGCTAGTTTTTTTTTTTTTTTTTTTTTTTTTTTTTTTTTTTTTTAGTATTCAAATATAAACCGCCTATCTTTCATGTTTATATACAGTGTTGTTATAATTAATAATAATAATAATAATAATAAAGTTGTAGTAGTAGTAGTGTCATTGATAATAATTATATTGTCTATCTAATATACCTGAAGAATTTACTCGAAACTACACGCCGGATTTGGCTCGACTCGACTCGAAACTCGACCCCAACTCGAGTCGAGTTGGAGGAAATTTTTCGAGCCGAGTTCTCGGGTCGAGCTCAAAGATGTCTGTTTTTAGTTGATACGAGTTTCAAAGAAAACTCGTTCGAAGTCGCTCGTGCCCATCCCCACGAATAACACAGTATGGCATTTTATCAATGTTATATTATATGAAAATGTTCACATATCAAGTAAAAATGTGTCCTTGCATTTACATAAAGCGATTCAGAACGTGCAATAATAATAATAATAATAATAATAATAATAATAATAATAATAATAATAATAATAATAATAATAATAATAATAATAATAATAATAATAATAATAATAATAATAGCAGTAGTAATAGTAGTACGGAAAATTGAAGTTATCATTTTTTCACATATTTAAAGTTTCAGACCTAAAAGTAACGCGTTACTTTCGAAGTAAAGTAACAGTTACTTTTTTGGGGCAAGTAACGCGTTACATTTTAAGAGAAAGTAAAGTAACTTGTAACGCGTTACAATTTTACAAGTAACTTACCCAACACTGGTAAAGTTACACTAAGACATTCAACTTAACAAAATATATGCACTGGGGAACATAACTTACAAAATACCTGCACGGGAATACAACTGACAAAATACCTTGTTTAAAGGAACTAAGCCTGTTTTGTTGAAAAGATCGGATTTGTGTAATGGTTTTGTATTTGTATACTTATTCTTAATTTGCACCTTTGAGACATCTAGTTATAGATAAACGTATATCTTTATAATTTGCAGAGAAAATGTTACCATAAAAGTAGTTCTCGTTACCCTTAAATGCAGTTTGAGTCGAATTGAGCCCAGAAAACGCTGGGATGTTAGCCATGATATTTAAGCCTCTAAAGTAAAGCTGCTCCAAGGATTGCAACTTTGTCTATGAAATAACATTTTTGAATCTACTAAGAATCTGTTTTGTCCTGTCTACCTAGGTAATGATTTTGTATTTGTACACGTATCCTTAATCTGCACCGTAGAGGTATCTAATTATAAATAAATGTATAACGTTTAACTGCCTTTTTCTAAGAAACTATTACCATAGAAATGATATAATTTTCCCCTAAATGCAAATAGAGTTGCCCTTAGAGATAAGTTTTACACCAAGGATTACAATTACGCTTACAAAACACCATTCTTGAGCGTACTAAGAGTCTGTTTTGTCCAGAAGATGAAATTTATGTAATGATTTTGTATTAGTATAGGTATTCTTAATCTGCACCGTAAAGACATCTAGTTTGAAAGATACGCATAACGTTTCATGAGTTAAAAAATCACTTTTGATCAAAGAATATAATTAATTCATTTTTTAAAGCAGGCAGTATTGAGTAAAATGGAAATAAATGCTCTCATTTCTCTTTGTTGTAAATCATGTATAAAATGCGATCGTGTCTAAACACTTTTCTATCTGTAACTCATGTGGCAACATCGCATGTATCGCAATATGCTCTGCCATCTAGTGAGAAGGTTTAACCCTAAAGATGGCTAGCGATCCAGCTTAAGATTGAAATTAAAATTGAGATTCTTAAGAAATTTCTCAAGGTATTCTCAAGATGTCCTCTTGAGATCCGACGAACATCTGGAAAAGGGCGGTGAAGTGTCATACTTGTATACAATACATATTTTTTTCTATGTTGCATTTTTATGTTTCTAGTGTTATCATTTAATCATATTTTAAAACATACTGATATATTTCTTTATTTCACTGGTATATCTTACGGAACTATAACATTTGATTGAATCAATATCATACACTTCAGATCCAATGTAGGTAATTTGTAAAGTTACATGTATTTTTCTTTTCATAATAATAATAATAATAATAATAATAATAATAATAATAATAATAATAATAATAATAATAATAATAATAATAATAATAATAATGCAGTCACTATGTTTTAAGTGCAAAACATCTTTAACTAGAATGCATTTTCTAGTCAAGGTGAGGAGTCGGAATTTCGAAACTCAAGGCGACTCTCACAGTAAGTTAACATTACTGACGATTTTATGAAACTTTAAATATGTTGCACATTAACTACTGAGAATATGTTTTGTCTTCTTCTGTATACTTGACACAAAACTCCAGAAACGTACAATTATGGAAAATAATGAGCTGTAAATGTTGCGCCTCTATGAAATATCAACATAGATTTACATGAATGTTTATACATAGATTAGAAAATGCCCCTACGTGAACTGTGATGTTTTTTTTCTTCACCTGCTTCTTTCGTATAAAATTCGTGAATATTTAGTTTTCAACGAGTCATATGGGCATCTTAGTGAACTATCCCTTCTCTTCTTCTTGCATTGTAGGTGAAACATAAAAGAACCCTGAAACAATGGTCTAATCATCTTAAAAACGTATTTCATTATCTTAAATGAAAAATACAAATACTAGCGATCTTGTCTGTTGCGGTTTTTATACTGGATCTAGGACACTTCTTCAAACAGTTAAGCTACATTGTTAAAATACTGTCGTTGAGATATTGATATTTTTAAAAAGAAAAATCAGATTAAGGATGGAAAATAAAATATTGTATCTTAAAAATCAATATGACTTCTATTTTCAGCAAAGTATACATTTCGTATCATGGGCGCCTGCAGCGGAGGCAAGGGGGCAATTACCCTCCCTTGGATTTTCGAAAGAGATTCGATTCTTCGAAACACATGTCAAAACGTGTTATTACCTGTTTTTTCACCCTATACAGTATTTAATATATTTACTGTACTTAATAGAGTTATACAATATGCGTCAATAATAATTATGTTACATTGATTTTGATTTAATTTTGAGTTTAGCGTCCAGTTCAGCAGCGAGGCTATATGAAACTTGGACCTACAGCTTAGCATGAGATCTGTGTCAAAATTACCGCTTGCAATTTATTATGTAAGAGTATTTATTGTTGTTCATTCAAACACAAAATTTTCCTGTATTAATTAATATATATGTTGTGTACATCTAAAACAGCGTTTCCCAACCGGTGTGCCGCAGCACACTGGTGTGCCGTGAATGGACCGCTGGTGTGCCGCGAGGAATTGAAACAAAATGATTAATTTTATAGCAATCAAATTGCAAAACCTAGGGAAAAATGTATATTTTTGTATTTCACATTACTATGAACCACTACTGTGAATCTACAATTTTAAGGTTCATACCGGGTTACTGTTCTCTAAATTGGCCTACTGCTCATCTTGGCCTGCCTCGTCTTGAACCTGCATTTTCCCCATAAGATATTCGTTAATTATTACTCTGTAAGTTGGCCACCTGTCTATCTTGGAAGTTGGCCGCAATGAAGCAATGTTTACCCTATGATGATAATTATAAATTTAGGTACCTGCGTATCTTGGCCATGCAAAATACCGTTTTGTTATTTTTCTTAACTCTTTCCTGTTCCCATATGAGAAACAGATGTTTTGTATTTGTGACTGGATACAAAGAAGCATGGATTTTCACGATTTGTTCTTGGAGGTCAATGGCCAGAACAGTACCCTGATAAACGGGTGGTGAAGGAAGATGTGAATAAGGAGAAGCACATACAGCAATTCAGGAAAAGTCATACGTATTTGTTTATCTTGTCTGTTTTGATAAAAACCATTAGCTATATCGGCTTATTTCTTCAGTGGGGAGCTTTAGTAATTCCGTAAAATTCTCACGTTTTAAAGCTAACCATCTCAATTGTCAACTATTGGCACCTGACGGTTTGTTGAAAGGTAGTAGAGGATTTGAGGTATGAATTCCCTTAAGATTTTCTCAAACATCTTTTGCTCCAAGGAAAACACTTGTAGCTCATTAACAAGAGGTAGTTCCCTACAAAATTAGAATGTGCAATGCGTCAAAACGAATAAATACTCTCTCTCTCTCTCTCTCTCTCTATATATATATATATATATATATATATATATATATATATATATATATATATATATATATATATATATATATATATTAAAAGTAACTGTCGTGCCATTACTTATTAAAATTTTACAATCAAGTAATACTAGAAATCCTATTCTAAAAATACACCAATCACACATATTTTCTGTAAGTTAGCCACCTCTCTAAGTTGGCCAGTTTTCAATGGAACCGATGATGGTCAACATAGACAGGTTCACTGTACCAAGTGATCAGGGATAAAGTTGCTCCCTATTGCCCCCAACAAGGTCATGACTACTTTCATATTCAGGAAATTGTTTTTCTATCATGCACATACCTTAGGAATGAAATGCATTTTGAGTAAATTCAGTACTTTGTTTCTAATGAAATATTCCAAATGAAATGAGATAGAGATTGTTCTATGTCTCATTTTGGTGACGTCTGGAGCTCCAAATATCTGTCTTAGTATCCATCTCTACAAGAAAATCAGACTACAAATCTCAAATGAATTTTATACGAATTCAAGAGTCCTTTTTAAACAGTCCTGTCTCCTATAACTCATTACATGTAGTCTGGCATTATGAAAAGTGTTGATGTATTGGAGAGGTTTAGAATTTTTAAAAAAAGGTACTAAATTCCAATTTATAAATATCATAAGACCTTGGTGCAACTTTGGTGCAAAGTAACCTCATAGGTGGGGATACTTTGCATAACATAAAAAAATATATTCAACATATGAACATAATGTTTCTTTGGAATGTTTTCCTTTCAGTATTTACACTTTTTACTTCTTACATGAAACTGCATGCAGTCAACAAATACTGATATTAGAATGATCGTACTGTTACCAGTACTTAGTACGAAATATCGATATTTGTAAAGGTTTTTTTTTGGGGGGGGGGGTGCCGGCACAGGACAATATTCTGATAGTATAGCATATGCCCCACAGCTAAAAAAAAAAAAAGCCCCGTGAATGGAATATTTACGTTTGGGACCCTCGGGCTGAAACCCACCCAAATTGCATTATTATTATTATTATTATTATTATTATTATTATTATTATTATTATTATTATTATTATTGATAAAAAAACATAATGTTAGTAATTCCTACGCGTATAAGCTTCAAGTCCCCACCCCCAAAAAAGTCTAGTGATTTCTAAAAAAAAAACTAAGCTTTTCTGAGTGAAGCCCGTTTCAAACTAATTTCCTGGATCCGCCACTGTTCCTAATTTATTTTCTAAGAAGCAATCCATTCCGACATTTTCCCAAAATAGGAAATTTACCTAAAATTCGAAGACAGGAGGTACCAGCAGTAGTAATTTCCTATCTAAGGGGTTACTTTCGACCGGTGCAAATAACCTCGATTCCCAGTTTCTTTTTTTATGACTTTAAAACATTTCACACTTCAATTTCAACTATTGTCTCAAAGTCCCATTATACACAGTGGTATTCTACGAAACTGACTTAACGGAAATTCTTGTAGGTGATATCTTTCAAATTTTGTCGGCTTTTACAGTGACTGCTTTCCATACCTCTACAATAACAAACCCTCCCGGTAATTAGAACTGAAGTTAACTGCCAATATTATGGCTAAAATACACTTAGATGTTCCATCTTACGGTAGCAATTGAAACTTTCTCTTTACAGTTCATGGTTTTACCGACAGAGGACTGTGCAACTCTTTTCATATTTTGTGCAAAGTAACCGCTGATGTGCTAAATTCCCCGTCTTACGGTATATAAATAATTTTAAAGAAACAGACTTACCTAAAACCATATCCCTTAATTCTTGCAGAGCTTCTTTAGTATTAGGATCATTGAAAGCATCGTCATAGGCTTTGGCATAATCTATTTGAGGTATATCTTTGGGAACTGGGTTAGTTATCTCTGCCATCGAGACCTAGTAGATGAAGACATACTGATATTAGAATTTTATATAGATTAGAATATAGATAAACATTTTAATGTACAAATGAAACTTATCATAACCTTTGTTACATAAAAAGCTAAAATATGCTATTTTCTTGTGTATTTCTAATATATTTATTGAACACCAGCTAGGACGTAATACCAAATTATAATGAGTATCAGAGATGAAGTGAGTAGTGGGTTGTAGATCAGATGAGTTAAGTTTTGAGTTCGGATCGATTCTAAGTGAATGAGTGTAACTACCACTTACTGTGGATATTCTTTGATGCGAAAAAAAAAACACTTTAAAAAAGAAGCACAAACGAACATGGTCGGTAACAGAGATCAGTGGGTCGTGGGTAAAGATTTGTGAATGAGTCAATGGGTCGTGGGTCAACAGGACGTGACACACTACGACCCATTCTGACCCGCCGACACACCCTGCTCAGTGCATTGTAGACAGCATCTTCTAAACACTGGTGAATTGGTCTACGTTTTACTTTCAAGGCCTTAATTTTTCTTCCTTTTTTATTTGTTTCTATTTACTTGCCTGAGATACGTATACCTAAGTGAAGAAAAAAACTTCAGGTACTTTTAAATATTGATATTTGTTATTGTAATAATAGCAATTGGAATTGCTACTTGGTTTTCGAGACACAGACTGTGCGGTTTTTTAGGAGTTAATTACTAGAAAAAATATATTTTTGAATCATCTCTAATATAGGAGTCTATGAATTATTATATAAGAAATTGAATGTAATTATGTGTGCGTGATAATCACATCCAAATGTTAAGCCAAATGAAATGACTTTTGGTAAATAGTTAGGCTCCAATCCCAACTGGGATGTTATCATATTGGTTTCATTACAATACATATCCTAAGAGATAAGTGGAGGTCCGAATTTTTGCAAAAATTGAGTGCCACAGAGTGGGTCACATGGGTGGTGGGTCAGAGTAGGTCACAGTAAGTGGTGGATCAGTGGGTCGTAGATCAAGTTTTTATTCACCTACGCCATCTCTGGTCGGTAAATGAGCTTTATGAGTATAATTTTAAAATAATAATAAGAAGAAGAACGCCTTGAGAAAGGGACGTAGCAACTGATTTTTTTTTTTCACTGAAAGATGTATCACCGATTCAACTAGTTTAGCAGCTATCGCGTGCCTTTGGTATACCTGGTCTACGGTTCGATTCGCCGTGGGAAAATATAGAAATTTGGATGCATTACGATACTTTGATTCTACCTCAAACTGTAGATTCATGTCTTATGACCTGTGAACTGGAAAAAGATGCCACACTTCAATAATCAAATAAACGTCTCATACAGACTCGGTGCTGAAAGGAACGTTGAAATTGATTAAACAAACAATCAAATATCTATCTCCCATACAAAATAAATGACATTTGAAATGTGTAATAGGTTTATGAACGCGATTTTCCTTTTGACGTTTAGACAAATAATGATATTTTGTCTCACCATATTGTGGGCCTGTTACCAAGAGATATTTTTTTAACACTTTCCGGACGAGTGATGGGTTATGCACGTCGTGAATCTAATATCCAGGACGATGATCAATGGATGTAGCTCGCCATTTGCAAATCCTGTTTCTTCTTATCTCCTTGCCTGTTTGTATTCTAGAGCATTATCTCTGGACTACGCATGCATATACAATACAATACTCGTGAAGAAAGCTAACATAAGACCTAAACATAAATTTGGTAATACAAAAAAAAAAAAAGTTTCTTCATATATGCTAACATCAGTATTGTCACCTCTATCAATGCGAAGAAATAATCTAAAATATAATTTTTAATTATATTGTAGTTCTAAATATAATTTTGCTTTGTATGCCTTTGAAATATAAAAATACCGAATTGTTGTATAGAATTTTTGAAAAACTTCAAAATATCCTTCGTATGCTGGGGAAAAATGATATTTTAAAGTTAGGTCGGCAAACAGTTAACATAATTGACATAATCGATACTATTGACTCTGTACAGCAAAGTTCGCTACCCCTTAATTCAACCAGGTCCCTAATTACCTCACGAAGCTAGTCACCGTTGAAAATTCTGCACTACCACCAGGAATTAAATCTGGAATCAAATGCGTAATGCGTATTATTCGGTTACAAAGTAGGATTCTGATTATTTTGAAAATTGTTTAAAATCAAGGAAACAAGGTCTCATTTGTTCCTAAAAAACTAGTGAAGATTTTTGTCAACTTTTAGCTGTATCTAGGATAATACTAACAGGATAAAAATTTTCAGAATTTAAGATTATTTCTGCCTTACGTAATGTTTGATAAAACTTGATATACATATGAGCTTTAAATATTAGCTTTAAATATTTTAAAGAACGTCATAATGTTTACAAATCGCTGATAAACTTTGAAGTAGTGCTAATGATGCCACGAAAGCAGTAGGATAGGTGCGGGGAAATCGGACCATGGGGAAAATCTGATCAGTCACAAACAACCCTTGTGATTGAACACCAAAAGAATATTTTTTGCGTCGACGTGGAACGCATTGTAGTGCCATCTCTCAGAAGAAATGGGTACTAACTGAAGACGCTGTTGATTTGGCGTCAGAAGAGTTCCAGGCAACATTGTTTAGTGACAACATTATGTGTTTTCTGAGTGACAAAAAATAACAAATGTAAGTTTTCCTTGTTGCAAAATAAGCTATTTTCTAACTGTGAGAATTATATTTGGTTTTCATTGTTCCATTCACTGACGCATGCAGTGGCGGCGTTTGGACGTTAAAAGTAAGGGGGGGGGATATGATCTGAATATTTGTATATCAATGTTAGTTTTCCTGGTTGTTTCTAGCATTATGTTTGACGAAAGGTTGTAAAAGCGTGAAAGCATATGTAACGTGTTCTACAATGCCTCCAGGCTTGAGAAAAAAATAGAAGTGAAAAGCTTTTTTGGTCCTTTTTTCAATCGAATAATGAAGACTCTAGCCTATCACCGAAAAATAGATGATATAATTTAAGAGAGTTAAGTGGTCATTCAAAAAAGTGGAGGGACTTCCCCCTCTTGCCCCCCCTAATCGCCGCCCATGGACGCATGCATCATGAGGCTGTACAACAAGTTGTTCAAAAATTATTAAACGTACTGTGTAAAAAAGGAAAATAAAAAACAAGAAAAGTGCAGTTGGGAGAAAATCGGGTCACTGAATTTATAATTTGCTTGAGATGTTTGTAGGAAGATTGGGAATGTATTGAAACTACCTATCTCTCTCTCTCTCTCTCTCTCTCTCTCTATATATATATATATATATATATATATATATATATATATATATATATACTCGTATATATATATATATATATATATATATATATATATATCGTTTTATTTTTTAAAGCTCTTATATGATGTTGCTATGATCATAGGGGACACTGTGGCTCAGTGGTAGAGCTCTCACCTCTAGTTCCAGGAGTCCCTGGTTCGATCCCAGGGCACGTGAGTTCGTGGTGGACGAGATCGTCTTCGTAGATTTTCTCGAAATTTTCCAGTTTTCTCTCACTTTATCATTTCACGAACTCTTTCATCAACATTCATGTGCAATTTCATCCGTCTTCTTGAGCACTTAGCTTGCATAATTGTGGGATGTTATGCAAAAGATTTCATTTCTTATTTAAAAATATGCTGTAATACATATGCCTTGAAACTATGTTCGTAAAACTGTTCATGGCCCTAATGCTTCCTGGTCAGTTGTTGCTATGAAAGAAGCTGTTGCTGCTGTTCGAGAAGGACAATATTCTATAAGGAAGGCCGCAGAAGTATTTGGTGTTCCATTTACATCTCTTCAAAGAAAAACGGCAGCTCCGCACGATTCACCTGTGAGTGATGTTGAGTAAATATGTGGTAGACGTGTGTGAAAAATACGATATAGAAGGTTGTTGTTGCCACCTCACACAACACATGTTCTGCAACGGTTTGATGTTTGTGTTTTTAAGCCATTAAAGGCATATTTCAACCAGCAGACAACATCTTGACTTCACCAAAATCCTTCCGGTGACAATATCAAAGTTAAGTTTTAGCTGCATCTTCAAACAGGCGTGGAATTTGGCAGCTACTGTTGGTAATGGTATTAAAGGATTTGAGGTTACTGGTATATAGCCATTCAATCCATCAGCTGTACCAGAACACAAATTTGTGAATAAAATTTCGAGTTCATCTTCGTTATCATGTTTCACTTTGAAAACAACTAAGTCACCCTATCTACAAGTGCCATAGATTCAAAGCAAAGAATCCTTTATAAGAACACATCAATGAAGCAAAAACGAAGACATCCTACATCTTCTCTGCATCTGAGATTAGATCCACATATTCATGCTCTTAAGGACAAATTGAAAGCAAAGAGGCAGAGTGTCGAAGAGGAAAACGTCACATCGTCAAATAAGACAGCAGTCAATGAAGTATGGAGTTGTGGATTTTGAAGTAAGTACTACTATCACGAAAAAAGTCATAAGGTGGGAGACTGGATACAGTGTCTGACTTGTAAAGCGTGGTTCTACGAACGTTGTGTTAATGTTCTTGGTAAGAAAAAGTTTATTTGCTGCATCACAATAACGTGATCCGATTTTCCCCAACATTGATCTGATTTACCTCACAACTTTGTGGTAAATCGGATCGATCTATCATCTGTTACAAAGTGAAATTTTTAGAGTAAGAACTATAAAATTTATAAACTTTTCATTATAATCTATTAGATGAATGTTCATTTATTATTATAGATGTACTTTTCGTTTAAAAGCATATTAAAAAACTTCCAATTTGACGTTTTGTGGAAAGGTGATCCAATTTCACCATTACCTACCCTATTGTCAAGGAATGTAGTGGCACTATTTCGTGAGAACGTGTGAAGTATGTCGTCTGAATTATAGTTAGTTTGTTGACAAGTAAAATGAAAATAAGTAAGTAGGGTGACGTAAGACAATTCTGGAAAGTAGCTATAATTTCAGTTTTAATGCTCAATTTAGTATAGATATAATAATGTGTTATTTAGCATAACATCTACCAAGATAAGCATCATTGAATTCTTGAGGGACGTTTTTGTTAGTTTTTTTATCCTACAGCATTAGTATAAAAAAGAGTAGAGAGATAGCAGTAATTACGTTTGTTGTGCGAAACAGTGTTTCTTCCAGACATGTTTTTAGGATGGCACTGTCTCCCGGAGCTCTGAGAGATTCCCCCGGAGGAGACCAAAATAATACGTCTATAATATGATAAATATAATAGTACTGTGTAAAAATAATGTGCCTCTCCGAATACTAAGTGCCCCTTCCCCCGAGAAAACACGTGTTAGTACAGCGCATGCTGTGTCTGTGAAGTGAAGTAGAAATGCCTAACACCTGCTGTGTTTTCTGTTGTAATTCTCGTGCAATTAAAGCTGAGGACAGAAAGTATCTTTTCTTACGTTTCTAAGTCGTGAGAAATCACCAGATCGATATAAATTTTGGCTCAAGAAAATCAATGAAAAAAAAATATACCAAATAAAATCATTCGTGTTCCAAACATAAATGTATTTGGTCAAAGTTGATAACAAATTAAAATCGCTTTCTTCGAAAACTAACCAACCTACTCTATGATTTATGGAGCTCGCAGGTTCAAAGCCCTGTTTCAAAAGCTCTCTATTGACATTTGTCCTTAGCCAACTGGATTCCTATTCCTATTTCTGAAAGATTAATCTTAAATTTGTCCTCCCATCTGCGCCTAGGTCTTCCTAATGATCGTTTTCCTATTGGCTTTCCATTCTAACTACACTAGACTTGATAACCCTAGCCTTGACCCTAATTCTTGGAAAATTAGGTTCGCATAGTTGCAATAATTAGAAAATTCTGTTTGGTCTCTTTAGAGTTTAACGTTCCTGTTTAGCTATTTGCGAGTTGAACCGTGACGAATAGATTAGATTATAATGTTTCTACCTTACATTTTAAGTTAAGTTTTCTTTGAGTAGACTGTCGTGTATGGTTGGACAGTATAAGATTTTAGGCTAGAAGTAATAAGGTTTGTCTGTCGTAGTTTGACTCTAAGCATATTCTCCTGTTATCATTTATTTTATTATTACCATTCACTTTTCATTTTCATCATCTTGAGCAAAAGGACATACCCGTGAAGGTAACACAGTATGTAAGAGATTTTCTTTGAGATTGAAGTAATTATAACGAAATATTTTTATTTCGTTACAATAGACGAAACACGGAAACATTACAGATTGTCCAAAATAGTGTAACTTCTTCCTGGACCATTTTTCACACCGATTTTTGGGAAACCACTACTCTAACAGATCTTTGCCAAGATGTTTTAATGAATAATTAGAGAAGGTAATAATTTTTTATTATCAATTTTCATGATTTTAACTCTCGCATTCCCAGAATCAAAAACTTAACCAAGACCTAGTATTTATATAAATAAATAATTTGTCAATTATATTACTTTGTTATTTTATTCATACCCAAAAAGTTATCCCAGGAAGCAAATTATTTCGCAATATGATTTTCAACACCAAAAGAATGTTGATTGTTTCGTGACCTCCATTAGTTATTGACAGAATAAGGTAATCGGGAATCTTACGAGAAATTAATTCACTTTCTGTTATTTGCTCACCCGCCAGCTATTTACAAAACTAGTTTGTCAAGTTACTGAATGAGTTAAAGTCAAGGCTTTTAAGAAATAATGAGAGGACAATATTTTAATGGTTTAATGACATGAAGATTTAATACCACATACAAACAAGCCTACTCAATCAAGACTGTTGTCATCTACTTTCATAAGATACAATAGTATGAACAAGATTTATGTATTTAGTCGAAACAAAGATTACAAAAGAAGGGTCCTTATTTCGCCTAAAATAATGGACAATAAAACCATTTCTAAAATCTATGATAAAAGTAAAATTAATTGAAATTAAAATTTCCTTGATTTTTTTTTTTTTTACAAGCTATACTTTTAATTGTCCTTTCAGGTTTTAAAATGAAATAGATTTATTTTCAAGTATACGTAGATACTTTACCATATTGCTTTCATGTAGTTCTAGACTGTCAGATTAGTGAGATGGCAAGTTTACTTGTTTAATTTATTTGTTTACTTCTAATTCATAATTAGTTTTAATATTCATTAGAAAAAGACTCATAAAATGCTTCGTTTTAAAACACATTTTTCTGACCAGAACAAAATTAATTATTTAAAACTTTACGATTTTTAATAATTCATTTTGTTCTGGTCAGAAAAATGTGTTTTAAAATGTTATTGTGATTATCCAGAACTATGGAGTATATTTAAAATGCTTCGTATGGAGAATTGTATTGTATAGGGTAGAAACATTGACATTACACAAAAGTGATGGAAAACAGTTGAAACTCTTGAAATGAATGTTGAAAAGAATGCAAAAAAAATAAGCTGGGTCAAAGAGAAAATGAATGAGAGAGTGTAGGAAATGGTGTGGGAGAAAATAACAATTTTAGATATTACTGGCAAAATAACCATTCGTTGCTCGGGGAGAATACGTTTCCCTTTGGACATAAAGGGCTGAATTTGAATTTGAACGACTTTGGAAGTGTCATTGTTCGTCTCAGCGACACCGAAAACTATGGATTCGATACTAATATCGGTCATTATCGATCATTTATATATCTATCTATCTATACATATATATATACACAGAGGGTTGATTAATACGTGTGTCAATTTGATTTGTTCACTGTGCAAAAGTTGTATGAGGTAAAGCCGTGCAATTTGGCGTAACTTTAGATGAAGGACATAAGTTTTGTTTCGCCATAGAAGCATGCCACTCGTACTAAAGATTGAAGAGATATAGGGTCAAAGGTCAAATTTCGATTTTTTCCTTATGGGACTGCAATGGTAAATTCTGAAACAGCCTGAAAAAACGTAAATCGAAGTGATAACAAAGAGAAAGCTGTATGGTATGATTCTATGTCACAAGCCGACCAAATATGCGTCAATCAAGTGTCATGGTCAGAGGTCACGGTCAGATCAAGGTCACAGGTCATCTTGAGAACACATTTGAATACACTGAAAACAACGCAAAGTCCGTACCTCATCATGTCAAATGGGTTCTCAAGGTCATCTGTATGCTTCTATGGCGAAACAAAACTTATGTCCTTCTCTAAAGTTAGACCAAATTGCACGGCTTTACCTAATACCACTTTTGCACAGCGAACAAATGAAATTGACACACGAATTAATCAACCCTCTCTCTATATATATATATCCCTCTCCCAAGTTGCAGGGCTTAATTTGGATTTAAGCTGCATCGGAAGTGTCACTGTTCATCTCAGTGACCCCGAAAAATAGATTCGACACTATCATCGGTCATTTTCGATCACTTTTATATATTTCCTCCCTCCCCTTACCTACGTTATACCATCAAATTAAAATGATAAAATCCATCCCATTCCCGAACCTCATCTATGTTGAAAATTTGATCAAGATCAGTCGGATGGGTCAAGAGTATGAAGTCACAAACAGTCAATTTCATATATATATATATATATATATATATATATGGATTGGAAAGAGAAAGAGAAGCTGGTTGGGATGTTGGCTAAGAAGAAACTGTATCATGAGAGACATGCTAGAGAATGCAGTGAAAGCAAAGAGAGGGAGAGACGAAGGAAGCTAAGTTAATGAACGGTATCAAAACAAAACAAAAAAATAGTACATGAAGACGAAAAGATTGACTGAAGACTATGAAGCATGAAGTATGAAATCATCTTAGTTGCGGCAAACGACCTGCCAATAAAGGCAGAATACCTATAATAATAATGGTGATGATTAGTTCATTTCATATAACGTCGTGAGAAATAAGATTAAGCTTCATTTCGAAAAAAAAAAATAATGGTTTTATCATTTCCCTTTACTTTAGCTGATAAAGGTTAAACTTCCTACAAAATCAAATAACACTAGACAGTAAATTTAAATATTTTATGTCTTTTCTGCATGAAAGTACCTGACTTTTATATATTTTGACTTCCTGAACCTCAATCTGAAATTTCTTTGTATGTATTAGGTCTAGTTTTGAGAAAGTTTTAAATAAAATTATTCTAATAAATGTGGAAAATATATAATTAATTAGTAATTAATTTATTAGATGTAAGCATCTGTTGGAGCCGAGTCTTAATTCACAACGTGAATGAAAAGAGACAGACGAAGAATGTCCTTGTCATTTATCTTCTGATGTTAGCCCGCATAACTGATATGTAATGATGGTTGCATGCACCCAAGGCGTTCTTACAATCTATGAGATACATGTGTACATTTTGACCTCCCGATAATTCATCTGAGTCGAAAACTGATAAAAAAAAGGGGGGATTGGTAGGTTATCAGATCTGAAGAGGATTTCTCTGTGTAGGACATTTACCGGTAATGGCGCTTTTATTTTTATGCGAAAAAATTGATAACAGACACACACATATAGTATTAGTCTTATAGAACGGCTTTGTCCGCCCGTCTGTCTATCTACTGGTATCAGAGCAAAAATAGTAAGATATATCGAGAAGTGATTTTTTGCAATCGATTCAGCGTCCAAAAAAAATGTTCCACTTCCTCAGTTAACCCTCTATTCAAATCAGAAGTGGTTCAAATTCGCCATTTCCGATTTTAACGTTTATTTCCATAGAACATAAATCGTAATACATAGCGAAAAGCGCTCTTTTTGCAAACAATTCAACGTTTTAAGACATGTCTATTTACAACCGGAAGTGGTTCAAATTTACTATTACTTCCGGTTTCGATATATAAGGCATTGTCTATTAATATAAAAGGAAAACGAAAACATAGCTAGAAGCGTTTTTTCTGCAACTCAAGTAAGATTCATCATCTCAAGGCAACATATCACGAATATCTAGAACACTCTGCCGAAACCAGAAGTGGTTCAAATTTACTACGCGTATTACTGCCGGATTCCATGCCTATTTCCGTAGATCAAAAATGCCAAAAACTATCAAGATGCGGTTTTCTTGTAATCGATTCAGCATCCATAGAATAGGTTCTATCTCCTCCATTAAATCTGTATTCAAACCGGCAGTTGTTAAAATTAGAGATTTTCGGTTTTAACGTTTATCACTACGTATCAAGATAACATATCATGGCTCTCTACAACACTCTACCAAACCCGAATGGTTTGAAATTTACTATTACTTTCGGTTTCAATATATTTTTGTAGAGCAAAAATGGTAAAAGTTATCAAGAAATGCATTTTGCAATTGATTCAATGTCCAAAGAGTAGGTTTAATCTTCTCCTTTAACCTTGTATTCAAACCGGATCTTCAATGTTTATCGACATGAACAGGAAACAGAAAGTGATAAGCTATTTTTTATTTACAAATGAATCAACGTCTCAAGACAACATATCATGACTATCGACAACACTCTACTAAAACAGGAAGTAGTTGAACTTTACTTCCGGTTTCAATACTGATTTCTATAAGCAAAAACGTTCAGATATCGAGATGCAGTTTTTTTTTTTTTTTTTTTTTTTTTTTTTTTTGCATTTGATTGAGCTTACCTGGCTTAGGCTCCATCTTTTCTGTTAACTCTCTATTCAAACGAGAAGTGGTTCAAATTAATGATTTTCGGTTTCAACATTTAGCACAATAGAACAGAAATATGAATAGACAGTGACAAACGGCTTTCTGTAAGCGATTCAGGATCTCAAGTTTCAACCAAAGTTTAGTTTCAGGATCAAAGTTTAGTTTACACTTTCTACCGCTAAGAGTCAGCAGCTAGCAATTAAGGAATATGGATTGCAAAACAAAGATCTTTCTGTGTGCTTGATTATCATGTAAACAAGTGTGTAATTAGAGTGCAACGGGATTTCCGAACCAAACATTGGAAAGACCCGCCTGCGGGGAAGGACATTCGTAAGTGGTATGAACATTTCAGAGATTCGGGCCGTGCATCATTGCAGCCATTGCTGATATTGAGCAAAACATGCTACAAAACGTTTGGCACGAGATAGACTATCGGCTTGATGTGTGCCGTGTTACGCGAGGTGCTCACATAGAACACTTGCGATGTGTTTGAGGAAAACTTTGACAAGTTACCCTTCTCAGTACATGTTTCACAATAACATATATTTATTAGATTTCACAGAATACGTTTCTTAATTCGTGTTTTATCATTTTGACTTGCCCTGTACTATTAAGTAGAAACATTATCAATTGTTGTTTTATCTTTTCGTAACTTTGACACGTGTTCAATCCCAGCTCGCGCCAAGTGGGCTTTGTGGTAGACAAACTCAGTATGTGAGAGTTTTTCTCGGCGCTGTCCCGTTTTCTCCCACTTTCTTCATTGCACCATTTTATTCATTTTTCACCATCACTGTTGTTCTCCTGTGGAACGTAAAACTGAAAGATTTCATTTCATTTCATTTCCAATTTTGATACACATATTTCTAACAGTGACACAGAAAGTTTTATTTGTGACTCATATACTAGTAAAGACTTATACACAGATACATATTTTTGCAACAAAATTTTTAGCATTTTTTTTTTTTACCAGCTACCATGCAATGGTATCTGTGGTTAAGAGTTCATGCTGAAATTAGACGAAGTTGAAAAATAGTTTGGAGTATTAACATATGAAGCAAGTGTGAATTTATGAGAGTATTGTTAGTAAATAAACTAGCTGAGTGGCACAGAGGTTTGCTACTGACAAATGCAGTATGCCATAAAAGTGGTGGGTACTCATATATACGTATATAAGCAAATACGAGTTTGTGTGCACGCAATAACTACTGAATCAATTAAAATGATAATTGGCATGATTATCTACCTTAGATCTCCCAGGGCCTTATGATTATTACCTGACAATTTTCTGCATGGGGTGTGAGGGAGTGAGGGGGAGGGATGGAAAGTGCTGACACGTAAAAAAAGAAAAGAAGAAAATATCAGTATTTGTGTCCAATCCATAGTTTTCGGGATAGCTGAAATTAATATTAACACTCCCGATGTCGTTTAAGCCCAAATTAATCCCTTACTGGGATGGGGATGAGAAAGGGGGAATGAGTGACGTTCGTATCCAATTCATACTGTCAGAGGTTGCTGAAATGAATACTGACACTATTGATGCTATTTAAGTCCAAATTAATCCCTTATTGACATGTGGGGATCAGGTTGCTAGTGAAAGAGAGTAACATGTAAAAAGAATCAGGAACGATCGATATAATTGTCCAATCCATAGGTTTTGAACTCGCTGTGATGAATAGTGGTACTCCTAATGCCGTTTCAGTACAAGTTCAACCCCCACCGATACGGAGATGAAAAGAGGTCAGGGGTAGGGTTGGAAAGGGCTGACATTATGGATTTTTGTTATTACAGTTTCATTAAAATGTGTGTTGTAAGTGGTGAGTGATTCAAATAGCGTACCTGCCATAAGCCTATTTTTCCTGCACGAAGAAGGGGTATTTCAACTAGCAGGGGCGTACGCAGGGAGTGGGTGCTGGGGGTCCGAAACCCCTCCCCCCGAAATCCCAACTTTTTTGTAAATGTAGTCTACTTTTAGGATCAATTTTAGAAATTTTCATATAATTTAGCCTCAAATTGTATTTGGACACCCCCGGAACGCTTTAGACCCCACCCGAAATAAATTCCTGCGTACATCCCTGTCAACTAGTAAAAACATATAGAAAAATACAACAAGCTGTCTAAGACATTAGGTTAGCAATCAGAAGATCTGTCTACCACGAGTTCGAATCGTGCTTAGAATATGAGTAATGCTATTTCAGAACTCATGCCATTATCGTCCTTCATTTCGCATCGTCTCCTTTAGTCAAAAAGGGCACAACCATGGAACGTACAACTCAATAATCTGGTATATAAAGCAGAATGATTGTTTTTATATTTGTCCGGTACACATGTCCACACCTTCGAACCGTCTAAAAGGAAACAGTTTTGAAAACAGTTGGTATTTGCAGTTTTTATCATTGTTACTTTGATTAAAATACGTGTCCTAAGGAGGGATAAGATTTTAAAATAATGTTCCCAAACCGGATTCGATTCTTATTGGAAGTGCAAGTGGTTCAGATCTCATAGATCCACGTCTCACATTGTCTCACAAGGAAAACGATTCAAGTGTGACACGATATTGTGGACGAGTTTTTGCGCAAGTGAAGTGCTTTTGTGTACAGTTAAACCCATTAGAGGGAAAACCCCTCGATCTCAACCGTTCTGGAGATATAGGCCTAGAGAAATAAGGGGAAGGCTGGTGCACCGATATTGTGCTAATTTTTGAATATGTAGCGATTGTATATACAAGTAAAAGAGACTTTTAAAAATGAAGAATTCCTTCATTCACGAAACTTTAGTAATACGTCGCCTTAGACATGAGGGTTACAAAACCGAAGAGTCCATGAAAATTCTAGGGGAAAAATATTTTGGAGAGGGAAGGCGAAAATAACGGAGTTCCTTTGTTGCCTGAAATAGGGATGTAAGGTGTCTATGTAGTATAGGTTTTTTGGTACGCTGCATCGAATAAAAGCATCATCAGGTCAAATAGAGTGAAAAAAAGTAAAAAGTGGTGGACATTTGCAACAACAAACAATATGCTTATGTTTCATGTATTTGATTTTTTTCTATAGCGTTTTTACACAGAATATGACCTGTTTTTTTCACATGATAATATCTGTTCCTTTAGCAATATAATTAATACATTTTCATATCACCTTTTCCCATTTTCTACGAACTAAAGACAAGAGATATTAGCAAGTAACATCATACAATCTTGTTCTTCATGTCGATGGCGTTTGTTATTCCTTCTTTTTTCCGGAGAGAAATTGACATATGTTTCGGTGTTTTCGAACAGAAGAACAAATGAAAAAGTTGAGGAGGAGCAGTTCGGGTTTAGAAGAGGTAAGGGCACAAGAGATGCTATTGGATTATTAAGGGCGATCGGTGAAAGATTTATAGAAAAAGGGAAAGAGTTATATTTTGTATTTATTATTATTTATATGTAATTACAATAAATAATATATTAGGATTAGGAATGAGGTTTCTGGGCCTTCGGTGTCTATGGCCATGTAAGGGATGTGGCCGTTAGCCCGTCATGTATAAGGGATAACGTCGGCCGAAGATCACAGTACCCGCAGAATTAGGCAAGAAAAGTATGAGGAAGGTAGGTAAAAGGTGAGTTACGCAGGGAAAATCTTACTTAGCATGGCTGGTCTTAAAAAGCTTTTACAATTTTCCAACCGAGAGTTCCCATCGCGAATCGAATGCGGGCCCGCTACCTCTAAAGGCGAAAGTGTTAAAGAATACGCTACCGGGGGCCACTTTATTCTCCAAGAGAGGAAAATTACTTTTATTGGCATAAAATACATATTTTTTACTTACCGAACTTACCGACGACTAACTTTGCTGCCGATCGAATCTTCACACATAATGCGGGTATGTTCTTCCAACTCGAGGGATAGCCGCGAAACAAGATGAAACGGGCGTGTTCCCCCTACTGGTATCTTTCCTCGATGTAATATAATTATATCATAATAATGTTGTTTTAGAAGGATAAATTGAAAGAAATTTAGTCTACTTACGAAGTTATCCTATTCGTCACTACCAACAATGGCCTTTTCGCTGCTTTTGTTTAGGGGAGAACCGAAAATTTGTTGGGGGATTTCGCCCATTCTCAATATAATAATCTACCTCTAGTTAACCGTTGAATATTCATCCGTCCGATACTTTAATGTTAAACATCTTCATTTTTACAGCCAGTACATAATCTTCTAAAACTGTTCACAAGAAAAGTCTGTTAGAACCATATAATTAATATTAAAGTGAATAAAATGTTCTGAGAAAACTAAATAATATGGAAATTCGTTCATCCTACCTGTTTTTTAAGTAGTTACTTTCCCAGCCGAGCGTCAGTATTACTGCTATACTTAATAGCGATTGTGATCTTTCGCAAGCAACCACAGTGATGTGAAGGCCAAAACAGTTTTCTTCATGAAAGAAACACGTTAAAGGAAAAAAAATGAGGGAAAAAATTGCGCACGCATTCAGAGTCCATCAAAATATTCGTGAACTTGCACGAAAACTTGTTTTAACTTTAGCCTTAGGTTTAAATGATCACCTAGAGAAGAAAGGGGGAAAGAGCTAAAAAGAAAAAAAAAGCATGGGAATTATATATTGCGTAATACCTGGGTCTCCCAAAGGTGAGTAAGAATGTATACTTACACTTGTGTTAGGAAAAACTAAGCAAGAAAGACAAAAAGTGAACAAAGAAAAGAAAAAAGAGAAATTAAAAAAAACAATAGGTTTTGTAGGAACATACAGGAAATGTTTATTGAATGAGGCAAGCTGACGCAAATTTTTGGCAGGAAGATATGTATAGATTTTTCTTTGTTTATTTCTTTGTTTGGATTTCTTCTGGGGTCAATAAAAGGCTGTTTATCCTTGAAAAGAAGTAGCAGGATAAACAGCATAGCATATCCATATATACATGTTATATACAGAGTTACAAAAACGTGACACAATATTTTGGGAACAAATTCCTTACATCAAAATAAGAAAAAAAAAGTTCTAATGGACCTATGCTCAAAAGTGGATAGTTTCGGAGTTATAGAGTGCCGAAAACGTAAAATAAGTGAATTTTATATGTCCATAGCTCCACTACTATGGAACCTATTGTAGTCGGGTCAAGACGTCACTGAGGAACTGGTATGTGAACTATCCAAATATCAAAGTTTAAAAATGCGCTAGTACTTGCACGCCAATTTTTAGAGTTCAAGTACTCCCAAACAGCCTCTCTAAAAACGATTGTGCAAGTACCGGAGGTTCTGAAAGATGGATATTTGGAAAATTCACATAGTAGTTCCTCAGTGATGTTTTGACACGACTACGATCCGTCCCATAGTAGTGGACCTTTTCACGTTTTCAGCACTATGTAACTACGAAACCATGCACTTTCGACGACGGTTCCATATGAACATTCTTTCTTATTTTGATGCGAGGAATATTGTGACAAAAATTTTTGTAACACCCTGTATACTGGATAGACTTTTTATCTTGAAACGCCCATATGACTTTTAAACTAATAAATAAAAAAAAAGCACCGAAATTTTGCATAATGTAAATACCGGCAGGGCAACATTGTTTGACATACTCATCAATACCACCATTTTAACAGTGTTGCCAACCAACATACAGTTGTAGTTTTTTTTTTTAATGGCACTACGTCAGACTATTACAAATTTCAAATCTATAAAGATTAATAAAATCATCCTATATCACACTTATTGTAGTTGCCAACTAAGGGTATAGCAACATAAACGTTAACAAACGTTAAAATTTTTGGTGGGCTCTTCAACATTAATAAGGCAAATGAATCGGACGGGCATTGTATATACATCCACACTATCTTTGTCTCGAATGCTATGATTACGTTGTGAAGTATTTTGAACAGATAGGAGCAAAGTTACAATGATTTGAAAATTTGACTATTCCAAAAGGTTTTCCTTCGAAAAAGTTCGTAGATAAGTACTACATCCAATCACGTGGATATACACTTTACTCAGGCACAGTGGCACAGTGGCTCAGTGGTATAGCTCTTATCTCTGATGAGTGGGGTCCTTAGTTCGACCCCCGGCCAAGTAAGTTTATGGTGGATAAGAACGTGTCCGTAGTATTTCCCGGGGTACTCCCGTTTCCTCCCACTTTATCATCCCGCCAATTCATCCATCATCATGCACTTGCTTTAATCATCGTGTCCCTTAGCCTAAAGGACATAATCGTTGGACGTTAAACTGAGAGACTTTTTATTTCTTTACTCACTTATTTTTTTTTCAATCAAATAATACAGAATATTCAGATGAAATATTCTTACATTCTAATTTAATTATGAAGGAACGAGAAATAATAGTTAACTATTCCTATGCCACACATACCCAACCAATGATGATTTCAGGAGGTAGCTAGTAGGAGGAGGGGTCCGGTTTCTCCTCGCGGTATATCTCGAATTGTACTGAACGTGGTTTACCAGTATTTCTGCATTATTGCTATCATCCCCCACCGTGTATTGAAATTCATCCTGGCGGGAATCTTATAAAATCCATCATCATGCCAAACTGTTCTCACTCATTTTGGTTTATGACACATACTTTTACATTCACCTGACATGTTTTCAAAAGAAAAAGTTTTATTTTGAACCTTATTTAACGGTTCTGAGCTCTAATTTCCTTGCTCCCAGTACGTCATTACTGGAAACATGTTGTTCGTGCATTAAAGAAAAATCTTAGAAATGTTTACACAGCAACGTGACACAATTTGTAAAATAACAAAGATTTTTGATAACCTGTTACTAATATAATTTGGTATGTGTCACATAACATGATTCTTTTCCTTTTCTGCTTTCTCTCATCTCTCAAATATAACATCAAAAATATATAACTGTTTAATTGTATATATATATATATATATATATATATATATGGTTTGGGTACAAAACCTCGCGGCCAGAACCTCGCGGCGACAACCTCGCGGACCAAAACCTCGCCTGGCCAAAACCTCGCCTCCCAAAACCTCGCGGGCCAAAATCTCGCGGGGCCAAAACTTCGCCTGGCCAAAACCTCGCCACCCAAAACCTCGCGGGCCAAAATCTCGCCGGGCCAAAACCTCGCGCCCCAAAATATCGCCATACCCAAAATCTCGCCTGACCAAAATGTAAATGTTCCAACAGATGATAAGGATGACGGTATAAAAGACGCTGTTTCAGAAGAAGTATCACGGGTATTTGACCAAGTCCCGCGATACCATATGAAAATTCTATTTCTGTATTAGAGGATTTCAATGTGAAGGTAGGGCGACAGGATGTTTTTAAACTGGTTATAGGGAAAGAAAGTCTGCATAAGGAAAGTAATGACAACTAACGAGGTTAGTTTCGTGAACTTTGGAACATCCAAAAACTTAAAATTTTAACAAAAATCTAATAATATTTATGAAAATATGAAACAATATATGAGTTTTTACGACGTCCCTTGATTATGTCCTATAGGTTAAAGGAGACGTAGATGACCAGGATGAAGGAAATGATCGAATAAAGAAAGTGGGAGGAAACGGGAATAACCCGAGAAAGCCCACGCACACGATGTTTTGTATATTATTTTTATTATTATTATTATTAATTATTTTTATTATTATTATTATTATTATTATTATTATTATTATTATTATTATTATTATTATTATTATTATTATTATTATTATTATTATTATTATTATTATTATTATTTGTAATGTGGAATTGCATATTAGGAAACACATTGGGTAAATTTTAAAGAAAAGTTTCATTCGCGGCGAGATTTTGGGCGGCGAGGTTTTGGCTCGGCGAGATTTTGTCCCGCGAGGTTTTGGGCGGCGAGGTTTTGGCCACGCGAGGTTTTGGGCGGCGAGGTTTTGGCCACGCGAGGTTCTGGCCCGGCGAGATTTTGTCCCGCGAGGTTTTGGCCGGCGAGGTTTTGGCCACGCGAGGTTTTGGCTCGGCGAGATTTTGTCCCGCGAGGTTTTGGGCGGCGAGGTTTTGGCCACGCGAGGTTTTGGCCCGGCGAGATTTTGTCCCGCGAGGTTTTGGCCGGCGAGATTTTGGGCGGCGATGTTTCGGCCGCGAGATTTTGTCCGCATACCTATATATATATATATATATATATATATATATATATATATATATATATATATATATATATATATATGCCTAGGTCTTTCTAAATGGTCGTTTTCAGATAGGTCTTGCAGTTAAAACTTTCAAAGCGTTCCTACCTTCTTCCATTCCGGCTACATGACTTGCCCACCTGATGACTCTAACAATGTTTGGTAAACCGTATAAATTATGTAGTTCCTCGTATGAAGCTTCCGGCATTCCCCATACCCGTTCCTCTTCGGTCCAAATATTTGTCTGAGGATCTTGTTCTCAAATACTTTCAGTCTACGTTCTTCCCTCAGAGTAAGCGACCATGTTTTACAACAGAACAACAGACATGATTATCGTTTTGTATATTTTAAGCTTCTCGACAGAATTCGCGACGACAAGAAATTTTGAACTGAATAATAACACGAATTCCCTGCTTTTAGTCGACATTTAATTTTTTTGTGAATATGGTTTTCGTCTGTTAATATTGATCTTAGATATTTGAAAGTATCTACTCTATCAAAAGTATTATTTGGTATGTTAACGCATCCATAATTTGGCATATTACAATCCCGACAAACTTCCATGTATTGAGTTTTCTCTGCATTTACTTTTAAATCCATGTCCCTGCAAGCGTTTAATAAAAGCTCTGCATTTCTTTCTATTGTTCTCCTATCATCCCCTATTAAATTTACATCATCGGCATACGCCACAACTTAGTGAATACTATTCAACTCTAGGCTCTGGTTGCTATTTTTGATTTTCCTTATAGCGTACTCCAGGACAAAGGTGAATAATAATGGCAACAACGCACGTCTCCTTGTTTCAGGCTATTCTCGATGTGAAAGCTCGTGGACTTTACTTTGGAATTCATTTAAGCATATCTTAATTAATCTACTTAGGTTTTTCAGCATTCCAAATTCTGTAAGAATGTTGTATAAATGTTTCTTTCCTAACCGAGTCGTACGCCTTTCTAAAATCAATAAATAGTTGATGTACCGGGGTATTGTATTCCCACTTCTTTTCGAGTATTTGTCGAATGGTAAATACCTGGTCGATAGTTGATCGATTTAATCTAAATCCGTACTGATAATCTCCAATAATTTCATCTGTGTATGGAGTCGATCTTGCTAACAGAATGTTTGAGAGGATTTTAGTTGACAGAAGAGAAGTACCTCGATAATTATTACAATCATTTTTGTCGCCTTTCATGTGAATTGGAGAACGATTGATTCTTTCCACTCTTGTGGCAATTCTTCCTTGTCCCAGATAAGGAGATGAGTTTGTGTGTCTAGTTTTACAATTTTTCGCCTCCAGCTAAAATTAACTCCGGCCGGAATTTCGTCTACACCTAATGATTTATGTTTCTATAATTTCTTTATAGCGATTTCTACTTCTATTCGGTTAGGTTCTGGAATATCAGTTAAAGATTAAGGAAAGTAAGTTCAAAAACTTTTTGTTCTTTTATTGTATTATGTTCTAAAAGACACTGGTCATTTCCGATGATAAACTCAACTACATGTTAATATTTTGGTGGCAAAATTACCGGTGACGAAATTACTGTGTCAAAATTTCCGTTAACAAGATTACCTACATACTAATAATTGGTGTCAAAACTTCCGGTGACGAATTTACTGTGACAAAATTTCCGATAACAAAATTAGCTAAGTTCATATTAAAAATGAGCAATGGTAGGCGAAGAGTAGGGAGGCTCACCGATGAGAAAAATTGGAGAGATATAATTTTTTATTGAGTAAACTGCAAATTGGTAAATGTAAGGTTGGGAAATGTTCATTTGTAAGGCAGAAGGGTAAATGTAGTAGGAATGCTGAATTTAGCGGGGAAGTGATAAATTACGGTAGGACGGAGGGTAAATTTGGGGGGGTCTTTAAAGACCTTGGGGGGATAGACACAACCGCTGCAAACAGAATATTATATCTTATTAAGAAGATGTGTACCACTGTCGTACTAGGATTATTATGAAAAGCTTGATGGGCGTATATTTTAGTGTTAGTTTCATCTTAATAGTTAACTTGGTTGTCGCAGAGTATACATTTGTAGTTAATGAGAAAAACTGTCTTTATGAATTTTCTCGAACACTACACATGATGATTTACGTTCAAAGGATTTAATCTTGTTTAACTCATTAATATGTCAAAGTTGGATAATTTTCCCCACTCTACGCTCCTAATTTAAAGCCAGTGATGCCAACCTGACATGCTATAACTTCCGAACTCGAGAGGCAAACAATTCCATTTATTATCTTAATTTCCCACGTTGTACAATTACTTCTACTACTACTATTACTTCTACGATTGTCAGAATTGATTTATTGATGGCAGAACTTTTTAACATTTCAGATATAATATAATATTTTATTGTAATTTCAGTGTTGAAGAAAATTTATTTCAGTAATAATTGAATCATGTCCGTTTTTTTTTTTTTTTTTTTTTTTAGTAGGAAAAAGGCTGGAAAACGATTGAAATGAAATGAAATCTTTCAGTTTTAGGTCGCATGATTATGCCGGCTAGGCTTAAAGAGATGGTGATGATGAGAAATGAATGTAATGGTCCGATGACAACAGTATAAAATAAGAGGAAACGGAAGAACCCCAAGGAAACCCACGAACACGGTGTTTGTTCACCACAAAGCCCATTTGGGACGTGGAAAACCGTTGCGTTATGAGAACTATATGTATCGTGTTAAAAGGGAAGCAAAAGATAAATCATACTGGAAGTGTAATTTAGGATGTAAAGCTATAATTATACTGTGTAGAAATGAAGTGGTTTCTCAGGCTGAAATACACATGCATGAACTCATGGGAAAATTAGGAACAGACGCATATTTAATAAAATGAAGATTAAAGCTAGTGAAGAACCAACAGCGTCAGTACAGATGATTTTATAGGTAACACACTATGATGTTTTCTTGATAATTTTTATGACTAATATTCTTATAAGTACATTTTTTTTTACAAATCGTTTATTTTTAATTTCATTGTATAGAGCTGTACTTGAATATGTTGTATACTACTAACAACTTCTCCATCAAATTTTACGATTACGAAAAGAAAATCGTGCCTAAAACATTGAAAATTTCACCTACCTACGTCACAGAAATGAAAATAGTAGTCTTCCCAGAAATAATAGTCGTGCTTTGTAAATTGCTAAGTTCATTTTTTACAGATTCTTACATGAAAATTCATAAATTACGGATTCGTGTACTTTCGAGTTACGGAAGGAGATAAATTACGGAACCGAGTTTTCTTTTAATACGTGCATAACAAATTAAAAAAAAAGAAACAAAAGAAGAACAACAAGGAAGGGTTCTGGTACAAACAGTAGCAAAAGATCTGGCAGATACCAACTTTCGAAAGGATGAAACAGTACCGGTATTACACAAATCCAGATATAAGTTTCAGAAGGATGCTACAGACAATAGAAGAACTAATAGGCACGAAAGTGGACTGAAATCACCGAGAGCAGAAATTCCTATTGACAGATGGTGAAGACAGTTCCAGTCGCATTTTTTGTAAGCATACCTATACACATTTTTCTTGTTCTTTTGTCGTTGAGTACTTTCTTCGACGAACATACGATTTTCCAGACAAAGTGAACTAAAAATCTATTTTCATAAACAGATTCAGTTTTTTCTTATCTCTACCTATATAAATAAAAATGGAAGTAACTATGTTTGTGACTTAATAATCTTAAATTACCAGACCGATTTAGATCATATTTCCAACACAGATGAGATTCGGACACGGAATGGTTTTTATCGGTGAAACTTAGGGGGGAGGGGAGAGATATAGAAATGAAGAAAATGGCCGATATTAGTGTTGAATCCACAGTTTTTGAGGTTTGCTAAGATGAACAGTGACATTTCCGATGCCGTTTAAATCAAACTTAGCCCCGCAATTTGGGAGAGTTAGAAGGTGGATATATAAAAATGATCTAAAATGATCGATATTAGTGTCGAATCCATAGTTTTCGGGGTCACTGAGATGAACAGTGCCACTTACAGCTGGGATTTTTTGAGCTGGCCCGAGGACTCACAAGACCATCCTCCGGCCCACGGAATTATCCCCTGCATGGTCCTCAAGGCCTGTTCTACGAGCCAGAGGAGCAAGTAAGATTTGATAACATACTGGAAAAACATGCTTCAACCAAACAACTTACTAACGCCGGACAATACACAGAAAGCGGTCTGCCAGACCAAAGAGAACAGACCATTCGCGGACCCACTTTGTCTGAGTGGTCGCTTCAACACAATTACGTTCGAAAACACTCATAAGAATTGAAAAACAAGAATGAAGGCAAGCTCCCCCCAAACTTCTAACCATGGTTAAAACACACCAGCTAAGTACAGTCTGACTGTCTGTCAGAAGCTCCTTGTCTTGAGCTCTGAGAGATCCAACCCAACCGTATCACCTGGTTGCGACTGGACTTGAGATTTACTCAGCCTCTCCTGGTTGTGACAGGTCTTGAGAATTTCTTATCGCAATCTTCTGGATGCATCTGTGTCTCGAGATTTCCTTTTTCCGTTGGCTGCGACTGGGCCCTCGGAAATGCCTATCTCATTCTCTCGCCTCGCAGTGGCGGATCCAGGGGGCCAGACGAGTTTATATATAAATAAATAAAACCCATCCAAGAGTTTGGAGCTCTTAAAAGTAGCTCTAAGTAGCAGTATTACAACCCACCGCCCCCCAGAAGTCCGTCCTGGATCCGCCCCTGCTCGTCTGCGACTGGGCCTTAAGAAATATCTACACCCGCCGACTGACTGCAACTCCGCTTCAATAGTCTTCCATATATATGTCCCTTCACTGCGACTGGGGTTTTGGACATCACCAATACCAAACTAAGGGACTCCATTCAGTCTTCAAACCACATATTTGCAATTATACCTAGGTAATTGTATCTAAGAACGTTTTGTAAACAAAATGGTAGAGGGAGAAACAATTTCGAGTTCATCATTTTGTTCTACCTTAAGGATGTTCACAATATACACTGCCGCATAGTAAATTCAACATTTTTAGTTTAATACCAGAACTTTCAAACTAAATCAGTTGTTCCAGATTATGTTCATTGCTTCCGATGTTCATTAAAACCTAACAACGACGAGACTAAACGTTTTCGGATGATCGGTGATCGTGCCGCAAAGACCAATCGTACGTTTTCGGATGGTGAACACAGTTAATTATTTAGCACCAGGTATCAATATGTGGAATCGACACATGTGCTGGTTTTTTGACTCTTATGTCAATTACAAGGATTGGAGAAGGCGTTGAAACAACATTTTTTACTTTTAGTCAGTGTTTGTAGCTTAAGGGAAATTTTCTAATCTAGGGAAATTTAAGAAAAAGGGATTTTCTCGATAAAACGTGAAAACAAAGCGAAATTCTTGTGCTGGCTGATTGACATATATGAATGCTTAATTTTTTCTTTGTTCTTCAGAAATAAACCAATACAATAGCAATATTTTGTGCATATGTTTGTTCAAAGTAGCATAATTTGCACCCGTTGTTGTCTGGGGGTATTTCATTTTTTTTTTTTTTGTAAAAAAAGTTATGAAAAAAGTAAAAAAAATAGAAGCAAAAAACAAACGTGGTTGACATTTCCTTTAATATTGCTAAATTTAATCTACTTAGTCATCCATCTCATCCATCCTCATCTCAACACTTTTTGAGGCTGACGAACTTGGCTGCACTTTTTGCACCTCTGGTGTTTTTGTTCATATTTCACTTCTTTTTGTAGTTCACCATGTCAATATCGTATATTGGAATTCTCAATTGTGGCATATTGCTGCATTTAAATTTAAAATTGTACATTTTTAAAGGAGTCATAATGTGTCACATACAACATTAGTTCCCAACGGCTCTCCCACTGGGAATCGAACCCAAGACATGTACAAGAAAGGCGCACATGCTAGCCACTAGAACAGCGGGGAGGATTTATTCTATCAAATATCTGTCAGAGCGTTATGTCCAAACGAGATTCCAATTCATTTACCCGAACTACAAAATCACGATCGCTAACATCTCATTTTTCATTGCCTAAATACAAAGAGTATCAACAGGGCCCAAAACCCTTGATGGTGAATCCTCGCTGCTACATCACTAGACATAGCTGGTGTTTCAATATACCTAGTTGTTCTCTACTTTTTCACATTGCGAAATTACGGAGTTCTTTACATGACGCGCATGTTGCGCAGTTTCATACTGCCTCGGGTTTTCCTTCCAATGATATACACCTTTCAAAAAGCTTGTAAACTTAATAATATTTGCCACCAACATATCCTAACTGTATATTAAGCTACATGAACTGGCATAAATTAAAGGGGTGCTTCCGGTTGACGTGGAAAGTTGAAATGATGAAGGGGGATGAAGAATTTTCCCATGTTATTTAAATGGGTCTTTTTTTTAATATAATCTCATGTTTTAGGAACTTGGAATTGGAATAAAAAATTGAAATTCGGTATGCTTGTGCGTTTTCATTAGTATTACCTAATAAATCAGTAAAAATAGACAATTCCAACTTTAGAGTGGTTTACTGGGGAACTGAAAAATCTTTCCCATGGTACGTATTTATATGCGACACCTTTTACACCCCAAAATTGTACGGCGCTTCCTGTAGAGCTACAATGATTAAATTTGACGTGATTGTAGTTTTTCGGAACTAACCGACAGAAAAATTGCCAAAAGTGAATATTTTTAATTTTTAGGGAGTCTAAAGGGGAGATGAAGAAATTCCCCATGCTATTTAAATAGGCCTTTTTTGGACAAATAATCTCATATTTTAGGTACTTGAAATTGGAATACAAACGTGAAATTCGGTATGCTTCAACGTTTTCGTTAGTATTACCTACGGAAGTCAGTAAAAATGAAAATATACAAATTTAGAGTGATTTTATGGGGAACAGAAAAACCTTTTCCATGTTATTTATATTGGACGTCTTCTACACCCCAAAATGTTTAGGCACTTCCGGCAGGCTTAAAATGATGAAATTCGGCACGATTGTATCCTCCCGGGACTAACCAACAGGAAAATTGCTAAAATTGAATATTTTTAATTTTTAAGGAGTCTAAAGGAAGATGAAGAAATCACCATGTTATTTAAATAGGCGTTTTCCTGGAATATAAAATCTTATCTTTTAGATAGTTGAAATAGGAAAAGAAACTTGAAATTCGGGAATTGTAAGCTTAAAAGGTGTGAGGAAGTAGGACGAGCAAAGGCGAGGGTGTGGGGGCGAACCCCCGAAGGGCAAATTCAGAAAATATGAAGAGCAAAAGGCACGAAATTCACTGTTGATGAAAAGGATGATACGTAAGAGATTCTCACTGTTCACAGATAAAGACACAAAGTATCAAGAACATTTTTACATAACGACTGTGGTAACTATAATATAACTCTGATACCAATATATTTACTAAATCGGTTACATTTTGTTGCTAGTCTCACATAAATTCGAACAATTGGATTTCTCATTTCTTCGAAAACTTCATTAGGACAGTTTTTTGCCTATAAAAAATTCCCATAGCACATTCCTCAGATTTCGGACTTTTTCCATACTCAAGTTATTGTAGGGTACCTTTATGCAAAGTTTCAAGTTTCTATCTCATTGGAAAGTACCTAATCAATTTGATGAGTGAGTGAGTGAAACGATTTTTTTCCTGGCTAAGGACAGTTTTTTGCCTATAAAAGAATTCCCATAGGACATTCCTCAAATTACGGACGTTTTCCATACTCAAATTGTTATAGGGTACCTTTATGCAAAGTTTCAAGTTTCTATCTCATCGGGAAGTACCTAATCAATTTGATGAGTGAGTGAGTGAAACGATTTTTTTCCTGGCTAAGAACAGTTTTTTGACCATAAAAGATTTCCCATAGGACATTCCTCAGATTTCGGACTTTTTCCATACTCAAATTGTTATAGGGTACCTTTATGCAAAGTTTCACGTTTCTATCTCATTGGGAAGTACCTAATCAATTTTATGAGTGAGTGAGTGAAATGATTTTTTTCCTGGCTAAGGACAGTTTTTTGACCATAAAAAATTTCCCATAGGACATTTCTCAGATTTTTGACTTTTTCCATACTCAAATTGTTATAGGGTACCTTTATGCAAAGTTTCACGTTTCTATCTCATTGGGAAGTACCTAATCAATTTGATGAGTGAGTGAGTGAAACGATTTTTTTCCTGGCTAAGAACAGTTTTTTGACCATAAAAGATTTCCCATAGGACATTCCTCAGATTTCGGACTTTTTCCATACTTAGGTCGTTATAGGGTACCTTTATGCAAAGTTTCAAGTTTCTATCTCATTGGGAAGTACCTAATCAATTTGATGAGTGAGTGAGCGAAACGATTTTTTTCCTGGCTAAGAACAGTTTTTTGATCATAAAAGATTTCCCATAGGACATTCCTCAGATTTCGGACTTTTTCCATACTTAGGTCGTTATAGGGTACCTTTATGCAATGTTTCAAGTTTCTATCCCATTGGGAAATACCTAATCAATTTGATGAGTGAGTGAGTGAAACGATTTTTTTCCTGGCTAAGGACAGTTTTTTGACCATAAAAAATTTCCCATAGGACATTCATCAGATTTTGGACTTTTTCCATACTCAAATTGTTATAGGGTACCTTTATACAAAGTTTCACGTTTCTATCTCATTGGGAAGTACCTAATCAATTTGATGAGTGAGTCAGTGAGTCAGTGAGCCTGAGAACTGCATATTTTGGGGGTCCAATACTCAAATATGGTTGAAGGTAGGAATGTGAGATTTGGCATATGGGTACATCTGTGAGATATCTCCTAACATTCTAAATTTCATGTTTCTACTCTTAATAGAATCGTTTTTACGAAGCCTCGAAATCTGCGATTTTACCCAAAACTCTTGTTCGTGTATAATATGCTTACGGCAGTGCACGCCAGTTTTCATTTGCTTCGTGGAACTTGGCTGCCATGCACTTCCGTGCATGTTGATAATATTATAGTTTAATAAATATAGAAATTCTATATTTAATCTTGGGCTAGTTTGATAATGAAGAGTTCAATGTGGGTATATTTTAGTAGCAGCTTCATCTCAATAAGCGGCATGGCTCTTTTATATAATCATTTTTTTAAGATTTACTAATTAACCCCTTGGGTTCCAATGACATCCATGTGGGTATCATAAAATACTCCGTTGCAAAATACCAATGACATTCTTATGGATGTTATGAAAACATATTCTTTATTAAGGGTTGTATTAATTTTGGAGATGATGAAATTTCTTAGTGAATGCAAGATGCGACTTAGTTCTATTATTTCTCTTTAGGTGACAACGCCTTGCTGGCAGAGAACAAAAAATGTTTTGTCTCAGTAGGTGCTAGGCCTAAAGGGAGTAATGTGTTTGTTTTGACGATAAATAATTGGCAACTTCCATATTGTATTTCGAAATCGGAAAAGGAAAAACTTTGCCTTTGATCTCTGGTTAGTGTCGCTAACCTGAAGCAGCATAAAATTCCTTTAGATAATCAAAATTTCTCTTTTTCAATCCAAATGTTCCATAATGCAAATATTTCTTTTTAAATCAGTAATGTGAATGCTATCCACGCGCTTGCACAATAACTATACCCTATACCAGCGTTTCTCAACCTTTTTCAACTTGCGGCACACTACGGATGTTACTTGGATTCTCGCGGCACACTTATAGATATTATTATTTGTAAATATAAAACACAGTGGTATTTTTTTGTGATTATTGATCTGCTTCTCATAGAGAAGAAAGCTCTATCACTGGGTTGTCTCCGTGGTAAATCATTATGCTTATTTTTCATTCTAATTTAAAAATAAAAAAGAAATTGCAATGAAATATTGGACTCAGATTTTTAAAAATACGCTTTCTTTTTAAAAAGATCACTAAATAACGAACGAACAAACAAATCTCTTTTACTTCTAAAACACAAATGTAGGTAATTTGTCGAAAGGATTGAATAATATTTTAAATTTTCAAGTTACGAAATAGTTTGCAACAATAAGGAAGCAATAATGGTCATAACAATGATAACAAATACTTTTTTCAACATTAGAAATGTACAGAACAGTAACCCGGTATGAAACTTAAAAGTGTAGATTCATAGTAGAGGTTCATAGTAATGTGAAATACAAATATACATTTTTTCCCTACGTTCTGCAATTTGATTGCTATAAAATTAATAATCTTGTTTCGATTCTTCGCGGCACACCGGCGGCCCATTCACGGCACACCGGTTGGGAAACGCTGCCCTATACAATAGTCTAGACAGTGTTTTAACAGTAAATGAAAACGCGGTGTTACATCACGCACATAGGAAAATAACACCTGGAATGCAAAGAGTTAATTATTTTTTTCTACATTTTCTCTAAAACTTTGAATGAGCTTTTACACTCTCGCATTTGTTCAGCTCAATACGATCTATGAATTGATATATGCCACACACATCATCGGGCTTTTTTTTTTTTTTTTTTTTTTGTGAAACGCTAATAATATTGTAGGTTTTTTTAAAAATTTCATTCGTTAGACAACAAGTATATGAAGATGACAATTTTAAAACGTCGACTAGCTGAGCCGCGCAATGTCCGGTCGACTTTTTCAGTTTGTATTCTGCAGAGTAATTCCACTTTGTGATTTATAGTTTGCCTAAGCTTTGAAAACTGCTGCTGATAGGGAAAACTTATGTTTTATGTGATATGTTTTACTTTACGTTATCGCCTTTCTGTTTATAAATTCAAAAATCCGACTTATCTTTTCTTGTGAACCAATCGTTAAAGCAAAATCACTATTGCCATAAATGCAGTACATACAGCATCCAGCTTTCTGTTTCATTTCAGAGGATCGTCTAAAACTGATTTTTTCAACCTATTTTATAACCCCTTTCTACCATACCCTTTTGCCTGTGACTCTCGTAAGTAATTTTCCGGTTTATAATAAGCTCTTTTATTATTGCTGCCTATCGCTTATTCAATGTGTGTGGGTATAGTATTAATTTTGAATTGTATTTTAATATGCAGTTTCTTTTATGTTTGTATTTGTCTTGTATTTCAATATGCAGTTTATCACCAGTTCTATTCTTCTTTCACTCCCAACTATTTTTTAAACGTTTGTACAATAGTTCAATAATTCTGTTTAATATTTTTTTTATCTATTTGGTAATAACTACAGACACAAAAAACATGTCGAGCTCCTCCGTGGCTAGGCGGTTAGCGTACGCGCCTTTGGCGTGGGAGGCCCGGGTTCGATTCCCGGCGGGAGCTCATGTCGTTCGGATTCCACGTTAATCAGTAGGTCCACGTCTCATATAGCCTCGCTGCTGAAAGGGACGTTAAACTCAAAATCAACTCAACAAAAAACATGTCTATCAAAATCAGAAATAAAAAACAATATTTAAAAATATTTTTCCCACTGCTAGAGCGGTAGAGCCTAATTACATTTATTTTCACCTCCGTTCACGACCCCTAGGTAGAGAAACTCGACTCAAAAATAATGTACTTATTCTTTTTAAACTGTATTCTGGGATTAAATTCAGTTGAAGCCAGTGTGGGTGATTTTCCGAACCAATTTTATAGGGAGAGTCGCGGCCAAGCCGTCAAATCGCTCAATTCAAATTAATTGCCACATATCTCAATTATTTATGTACAAAAATAAGTATTTTGTAGTAAGTTGAACATTTCATTTACTTATGAGATCTAAGTCATTTAGTTGGTATTGGTTGTTCTATTCTATTCATCCTCTTTTGTATGCTCCATATCAGGGGCAAAGGTGGATCTGAAAAGGTAGGGGGACGGGAGGTAGCAGTATGACATCACGCCGTCCCCTGCCTATCTTTCCCCATTGTAATTTTTAGGAACTGGGGGACGACATCCTCCACGTTCCCCCTCACGTTTACCCCTGAGATGTATACACAGTGCGAAAATTTGAAATGAAGACTGGAGATGTAGAAAAAAAAGAGAGCAAACAGAAAATTTCTTACCTTGAATCACTCAAAGTAGACTCTCCTGCATCCATAAGTCGCTGCGCCCTGGGCGTCAGGGCATAGAAGGATTGCTGGAAGTTCTTTTGTGAAATACTTTTGAAAACCCTTGTCGTAATCCTCTTGGTGGCCGTTATGTCATCAAAGTACAAACTTTTTAGTGTATACTTGCGTTTAGGAAATAGCAAATAATCGCACCGGGCCAGATCTGGTCAATAGGGAGGGTGGGGCAACACATTCCCTCTTTGGAACAAAGTCTTGCACAACCACTGCCTTGTGATTTGGATCATTGTCATAAAGCAGACGCTACTAAACATCATCCCGATACTCGGGCCTCACACATGTGATACCCTGCAGTAACCGCTTCAATACCTCAAGCTAAAATGAGGCATTAACTGTATTTCCTGTAGACGCAAATCCTTGCTTTTATTATCGTAAAGAAAAAAGTTAGCAAAACCTTGAGTTTGGATTTGGACTGGCGCAGTTTTTTCGCTTAAGGAGAGTGTCGACAGATCATATTGAAAAGACAATGTCTCACTCCCATTAACGATATTCAGGAGGAAGTTAGGTTCCTATTGTCGGTAGCACAGTTTTTTGGAGTGATCAACCCCATCCTTTTGCTGGTAATTTGTTGAGGAATAAGACACGAAACGGGCAAAGACCTTCCTCTTTTTTGACGTTGTGGGTTATTGTTTGCCGCACAGCTTCTTTATTCACGTGCAACTCCTCAGCAACTCGTCAGCAGTGTCGCATTTCGGTCTTCTGTGATCAATGTTCTCACTTTCTCCACCAATTTCTGTATTCTCACTGTCATTGCTGCACCTGGATGTTCGTCGTCTGCAATTGATTCCTGTCCATCTCTGAAGCGCCTGTGCCGTGAAAATACACGTAGCACGGGATAAACAAGTAGCCTCATACACTTATTGCTATATTTGATAAGTTTCTGTAGCAATCTTAATCAGACGCGCACAAAATTTCATATTCGCTCTTTGTTCCATATTGAAATCACAATGCAGCTTAGCAAAATCTGTCTACACTCACCATGCCCATACACGTAGCTCACTACAGCTTCCTAATTTGAAATACCAGACTATTTCGTCTACTATGTGCTGCCGCCGAGAAGACTTTACATAAACTTGTACAGAGTGACACCCTCAGTCTGCGCATGAATGGTTTGCTGTCGAACGATAACAAAACATTTTCTTTTGTTGCAGAATATTTTTCTGAAGAACTTGAGTTTTTCGGATGTACCCTTCCAAGCTGCTAAGTGTACGCAAAAAGGCATGTATTATATTTGAGTTTGTGATGTTTAGATTACATATATAGTGTACCATAAGGGCAGAAAGATTCAATACACTGAGAATCACGTAAGCGTGTGTAGGAAGAGAACTATCCAAAATAGCGATTTTCCTAATATGGAATACTAGCATGATCCTAATATGGAATATTCCTATATAGGTTCAAACGTATGTGAACTAGAAGGGAAGTCGAAAAACTGAATTGTAAGTTATAGTCCACGTCACTCGAATTGGCGTATGGCGTCCACCAATAAACTTGCAGTGCGTTGTTGGCAAACCTTCAGTGAGGTTTCTAATCATTCGTAAATGACCATAAATAAGAACAAAATCAACTACGAAAGATTAAATTTCTTACTGAAGATTTGAAATCAGCGCACTGCGAGCTTATTGGTTGACTCCATACGCCAATTCGAGTGACGCGGACTGACAGGCCTGACATATTATTTTAGACCGAGCGTCAGCGAACGTCTCCTAGTCGAGACGTTTGGCATTTGTGTTGTCTGTGTGGCTTGCGATAACTCCTGAACGCGTGAACTGATTTGAATGAAAGTTTCACAGATTATTTATTGGTTCAAATGTCCCAAATGCCGTGTAGTCTACAGTGCAAAGTGAAGAGAACAGCACGACAGTACCGATTGAAGTAGTGAGTCCGCTACCACAGCATTGCAGCATTTTGAGTCCACAACTACAGCCATAACATTGTAACACACTTGGTCAAAAGCTAGGTGAGGCTAAAGTAGTTACGAGCACCCTACACAAAAACGATTTAGAAGCTGCCTCTACCTCATCACAACGGGCCTCTACCTCATCACTGCAAGTAGTTAGAAAAATGTTTAACTTTCCAAGTCCCTCCCCAAAAAAATCCAATCGAAACAGCCAAAGATAAAGACATCAAGTGGCTACAAGTTAGGAAGTTAATATGAAGAGTCAGTGAGTGATTTGAACGAAGATCGTGACAGTTTAAGTGATCCTACTGATGATGACGATGATGAGGAATATGGATATTGTGGTAAATTGTGGTCGCTTAGTGCAAGGGAGGGAGATTGGTTAAAGTGGCCACTTTGTAAAAGATGGTCCCACGAAACGTGTCCCATGAAAGATGGAGAAAAATATGTTTGTGGTCAGTGTTTTGCAAAGCAAAACCGGAATTAAATATTTGGACGTCTTAAAACACACTTATCCAGTATGTTCTAACTTTTTCTTTATATAGGGCATTTTTGTATACTTTATTTGTCGCACGTAGTTTGCTTCCCGGAATATTTCGTTTACAAGCAGTTTACAAACATAGGCGTAATAATGAATAAGTCAAGTCAAGTTCGATAATTATCTTTGTACTACGTAAAATTCTGGTATTTTTGCTGTTTTATGCTTTAATTATCTTAAGAATGCTATGTAATTTTTGTTTACTTGTCTTATACACCTATAGGCCGCAATGCCTACAACGTGACATTTGGATAATTCGAGCATGGGCACAATCACTGTTCAGACCGCCCATTCTGAGTGAGGTTTTCCCTTGTTTTCCTCAGTCCCATCAGACGTATGAAGGGATGGTACTTTTCTGGAGCCGAGGACCGAGTCCTTTTCAATTCGTAGACTTATATTAAGGGTCTATGTGATTTCTGAGTTCGAGGCTTGAGCACTTCATATGCTTCTTTCCTTGAACTAATATCTAAGTAAATTTATTCCTAAAATAAACAAATAAATTGCTCGAATGCATCGCCCATGCTCGAGTTGTCCAAAGATTGTATTGTAGGCAGACGCACACATTTGTTCTAGTACTCCACTTTGAGAACAGGTAGTGTTCCATATTAGGAGCGGGGTGTGCCTAATATGGGAAATTGAGTTTCTTTCAATTTTGTAATATTGTAAAAAATCAATAATGTGGAACACACTTTCATTCTTGTATTTTGTTTTGCAAAGGTATCGCAAGTATTATGATGTATAATATTTTTATTCTGGAATACGCATTTCCGAGAAATGAAGAAGAAACAAAAAGTATTCCATATTCGGTGCCTTTACCCTATATATATATATATATATATATATATATATATATATATATATATATATATATATACACAACAATCATTTACTAACTTGTTAAGGTCCATTACTGGGATAGGGTTGAATAATTTAAGCTACCTTTTCACATCAAAGGCCTCCAACCGATGATATTAAAATTTAGTCTCTGTTCATAACGCACTTCTTTTGTTGCTTTTCGTATATTTCTCATCGCATAATTTACAAATCGTAGGAAACTAAGTTGGAAATAAAGAATCAGAAACAAAGTATTTAAACCATTTTTATTTTCTTAAATGTAAAAAAAAAAAAAAAAATTCATTTATGAAACGATGGATGGTTTACATATTTTAAAAAAATCAGTGTTTAAATTTACCATCTGTATGCAGTGAGGTAATTTATAAATAACTAGCGTCAACTACCCGCTTCACTGAGTTAAAATAAGAAAAAAAAAAATAGTAAAATGTTCTATTAGTCAGTCACTTTTTACTATTGCTAAAGTGTTTTCAATTGCGGGGCTGAATTTGGATTTAAATAGCATCAGAAATGTCATTATTCATCTCAGCGACCCCGTGAAGTATGGATTCAACACTAATTATCATTAGGGATCACTAATTAACACTAACCACTAATTGTCATTATGGATCATCATCGATCATTTATATATATATATATATATATATATATATATATATATATATATATATATATATATATATATATATATATATATATATGTATGTTATATATATAAAAATGAAAGTTACTATGTTTATGATTTAATAACTCTTGAACCACCCGACCGACCTCGATCAAATTTTCAACATAGATGAAGTTTGAAGTGATAAAAACAACCCAGACCCAAACTTCATCTATGTTGAAAATTTGATCGAGATCGGTCGGGTGGTTCAAGAGTTATTAAATCACAAACATAGTAACTTTCATTTTTATACATATATACTGTATAGAAAAATAAGAAAGTAGAATTATTATTAGTAGTACAGTACTAAAATATGGAAGAATGTTCCACCTATCTGAAGAAATGACCACACTCAACAAAATAATTCTTGTGACAGATTTTTCCTTCCTTTATTTCTTTCTCACATGGTTTCCAGTTTTAATTAAAGTAAATTGCTCACCAAACAGGTTTTGAGACTCATTTAGTCGCATTTTCTAATTCTTGCCCTCAGAGAACAAAAACAAGGATCTTGTTGTTTCAAGGCTATCTTTCATCATAATTATTCAAATAGGCTAGATTTTAAATTGTCAATCATCACTTTTCATACAATTTATCGATAATGAATTATTGAAAACATTCTGGATAATTGCTTAAGAAGAACTGTAATCTTTTTAGATTGAATGATACTAAGATTCACGGAAGATCTAAGTATAATATTTCTTAAAAAGTATATTCTTTATCTTTTGAGAGTATAGCCATTTACGCGCAACCATTTTGACTTCGTCATCGAAACTGAAATGTTAGCCGACCAAGAAGAATTTCTTTATCGGATCAGGAGCAGCGGAGGGTCAGTGGTAGAGCGTTCACCTCTGGTGCGTGCGGTCCCTGGTTCGATCCCAGCTCTCGCCAAGTGAACTTTACAGTAGACAAACACCGTGTGCTTTGGTTCTCCCGTTTCCTTCTACTTCCTTCATTCTACCGTTATCATCTATCTCATCATCAACATCTTTCATAGTCTCCGCGTATAACGTAAGACTATGAAAGGCCCCACTATAAAAACGAGTATAAAAAAACGTTAAACTGTAAAAAAAAGTATCGAACCAAAAGATGATAGACTGAAGGTGGCAGATCAGAATTTCAACCTAAAGTTCTTGAATTTCTCACGAACAGAAGCCACAACATTGTCATGAATGAGTTTGATATTTCCAGCATTAGTGTTAGAGCGTTTGTCACGAAGCGCACAATACAAATTTACAAAAATTTTTCGTAGATGCAGCATTAGCAGTGGCCAGGCGTGTCATGAAACCTACGAGTAGAACCCCTTGAATGTCCCAGAATACTGTTACTAGCAGTTCTTTCTTCACAGATAAAGTTACCTTGAATTTTTTCTTGGTGGGGTGTTAGTTTGTTTCAGACGTATTGTTGTATGTCCAGGACTCATCACTTGTAACGATACCTTCTATTCAAGAAAGCATGTCCATCTCAGCGTATCGTGTCAGTTAGTCCAAGTATTTCATCAATCATTGGTTTCTATGAACGTCTGTGAGAATTAGGAGCACTCATTTTACGAAATTTCAATTTGTCACTAACCAAATCATGCAGTGTACTGTACGAAATGTTGAACATGTTCGACAATGTTCGAAGATGGATTTGCCAATATCATTGCGAATTGTCTTTTCAATGGCCATGACACTCGGTTCGCTTGATGCTCTTAAGTTTACTGAACCTCCAGCACGTAGTAAATCCACATGGTTCACACCTTCTTCAGAAACGATTGCATCGCCTGGATTCTTGCTACGATCCACCTACTCTTCCTCATACACGTACACTATTTCCCTGTGGATTTCGGTTGAATTTTGTCCTTTTACAAAGAAAAAAAAAACCGAACTCCAACTCTCCACTTTTCACAAGTAGACAATTGTAATGAACAGAACATTTTGCTCAGTATTCCACACTCCTGCTGTTAGAGTTAAACCGGTGAAACAACTACTAACTACAAAGCGAATTGCAATGTATTTCTCTTTCAATTTTCACGTCCTAGGTCAATATAATGTTGTGCGATTTTTATTGAGCCACTTTCGTATGTTATGCTCAAAATGTAATGAGAAAGCTTAGGCAAAAGGTGCAATATAAACATACAATAACGTTTCAAAGTAAATTCTTAATTTGAAGAAAGCTTCTCGTAGTCAAAATAGGTATGGATACGTTCATGCTGCCCCGAGAGTGATACGTATATGCGTCTGCGTGGTCACCATGAGTCATACAACTTCCACAATGTTAGTTCGAGATTGGAGCACAATAAAGGGTATGGATTTGATTGCATTGACAGCGACTGGCTCCTCGGTATCTGCTCAACATTGGGTTGACTGCACGTTTACCTTTCCATTCACTTCCATCAACTCAGAGCTTCAAATATCTAGGCTACAATGAACGTATGAATACTGTCGTGGAGCACTGAATGGAAACGAGTCAAGTTTTCGGACAAGTTTCATTCCATTTGTGATGACCGCATACTCGTTAGACACTATCGTGGTAAGGACAATCTTTTCAGCGTGCATTGTCAAACTTCATAGTGGACGAACGGTAGGCGTGATGGTATGTAATGCTATTAGATAGTATAACACGTAATCTCAGCTTCCACCTGTTGAATGCAACCTCATCACTCACTGTTACACTAGGGAGGCTCTGGAGATCGAGGTCATGCCTTTCCTTCGAACAACCACGGATGCTATATTTCAGCAGAACAATGTATTGCAGAATGTTCAAGCTTTCTCCACGGTGGTCTTATATATCGAACATTTGTAGCATATGGTTGATCGATACATTGTTTGTCACAGTCCTCAAGCAAGCAGTATCGATGTCTTATGGAATCACATTCATGCAGTGTGACAGTCAAATACATAAGAATACTCTTGTTTGATTGGATGCTACGATGTATAGGAACTCTGATTACAGCATGCTGAAGCTTCAACTTCTTCTTGAGTATACTTTTAGAGGTGAATTACACCAATATTTTTCACCATTACAATCAAACCCAACCCAAATAAATAATGTGGGAATATTCACAATTGCATCAATGGTACATTTCATGTTATATAAGAAAATTTCCTCACTCATGGATGATACGAATCATGCATTTCCGAATAGAGCAAATTACAAGTCTAGGACGATAACATGTTGTCTCTGCTCAAAATAGGTAGTAGTTTTGGAGATATTCACTTCCAACATTCATTTTCCCACACTTTCAGCATGGGGTGGATTATGTAAACTATGGTGAAAAAGTGAGAAAACCTGGAAGAAGAGGGAAAATTGCTCAACATTATTTTTAAATTAAACAAAGGAAAACAATCTTCTCTAACTCAAATAAATACCTAAATTATAATCTGTAAAGGCGTTTATAAAGCATCCTTTAAATAAAAACTAACAGTAAGTATATATTTTAAGGTACACTGTACATTAGCAGTAAAGCAACCTCTACCACCAAATATGACTTACCACCTTTAATTATCATCACAGTTTATATCGTAATTCTTATGATAAAGTTAATAAATTCTTTTTGAAGCATCAGTTCAAATAAATAAAACATGAGTGGATACAAAAAGTTTAATTTAGTTAACGTAATCGTGTATTTGGTATCATTAAAATTATATTTTTCAGCATATACTTTGTCCTTCCAATTCATACTATCATATTACAAAATCAGAGTTCAAAATATAAATATAATATAGGTATTAAATCTTGAGATTTCTTTCTGAATATTATTCCTATTCTTCTTTATTTTCAACGTACCCGCACTGCATCATTTCTGAAAGAAAGAAAATTAAGAAAATTTTTTTTAGTAATGCTAAAACTGAAATACCACAATGATTATTTATTTCGAGAAACGACTTTCGTGAGCTTCAGTAACAATTTGATATTGCAATATAAAAATCTAATATGCAAAGTGTCCCGTAACTAAGTACACAAACTTCATATGTCAATTCCTAAGGCCCAAAAAAAGTAAGAAGCTTCATATGAACATAAATGTGGCCTCTAAAATCAGCGATTAGGCCTCTGAAACAAAATATATTCAAAAAAATTGAAAAAAACAAAAACAATTCCAGAATCAAATTCATTTAATGGGATATATGAAGCCAAAATGTCAATTACGTTTACAAAATATATTCAAATTGTTGTTCACTAGCTCGAATGTACGTTTCAGCACGCCTTTCTATCGATACACGTACATTAGCGAAAGTTTCAGGGGTTTGACAAATGATATTCCAACTATCAGTGATACATTATCTAAGGACTTCGACATTAGGAACGGATTCGTCATACAGTAACTGCTTAAGATGTCTCCAAAGATAAAAATCCATCAGATTCAATCGCGTGATCGCAAGACCCATGGTACTGAGCCTCTACGACCAATCCACCATCTGAGATAACGCAAATGAAGAAAACGTCTCATTCCACCAGAGTGGTGGAGTGGAGCATCATTGTGCATGAAGTACATGTTGGTTCTTATAGAGAGATTAACGTCCCCCATTAACATAAGCAGTTCTTGCAGGAAACGAAGATAGAAATGTCCTATGATTTGTCGTGGTGAAAAGAATGGTTCCAGCAAGTGGTTTTTAACGATGCCACACCATACGCTCTGAGAAAACTGCACTTGATGACTACTTTCGACCATGACATGAGGTTTGTTGAAAGCCCAATGGTGTTGATTGTGAATGTTGAATATCCCTTCTCTCGTGAATAATACTTCATCTGTAAAGAGAACTCGGCATTCAAAATTTGGAAGAGCTCGTTGCTGGAGAAACCAATTAGAGGAGTCTACACGAGTCGGAGAATTATCTGGTTCCAATCCTTACACACGTTGGACAGTCACACTGCTGAGAGGAATGCTAAACTCAAAATCAAAATTAAATCGAATGTTAAACATTTCATTGTACGAACAATGTAAATTCTGATGCAGCCATCTAACAGGTTTAACAAATATCTTCTTTCAGAAGTTTTGAAACGTTTACATTTATATGCTTGCATAATTTAGTGTTCTTCATGGTGACATTCGTGGTACTTTATGTTGCTGCTCTAACTGTCAAATTCTAACTTCAGGGTTTTTCTCAAATAAGTGCAGAATCCTATTTTGTTGGTGCACAGGGCGGTGTTGTGGTCGACCTTAATGTTGATGTGGTTGATGCACCTGACCAAACTCACGTAAACAGTGGTGAACATCTAGAAAAGTCCGAATATTTAGCATTGAAAGGAGTGGATAGCGTTGCTGTTATGACTTCCGTGCTTGGTGACAATTACAATCGGCTAAGCCGTACATGTAGTGAATGTCTGCTAGTTGCTCGTTTGTGTACGGTATCTTCACGTTTAATGCAGCAGAATTTTTACACCTTAACAGTTCAAATGCAAAACAAATAAACGTTTACTTACCTCACCACACATGCTGGAATTACTTTAAAAATACCTTACAACATATGCTGGAAACAGTTTTAAATGCTGCATTCATGATACTTAAGTACTGAAAGGTCTTATTTGTAATCCTGAGTGTTCGTTGAAATCCAAAAATAATTTAACTAAAATTCAAGAAGTAATCGGGAATTTACACGTCCGTTTTCTTAAAAAAAAAAAAAAAAAGTAATATCGTTCTTGTCATGTTCTACAGAGTTTTATTCTCGAATGTTAAACTCGTGGTTAAGCTGTTAAACCTCGTGGTTAAGTGGTTAGCGTACGTACTTTTAGTGTGGGAGACCCGAGGTCGATTCCGGTGGAAGCTCATGTGGTTTATCCCGTGTTAACCTATAAGTCCATATCTCGTATACTCTCGCTGCTGAAAGGAATGCTAAACTCAAAATCAAATTAAATCGAATGTTAAGCATTTCAATGTACGAACAATGTAAATTATGATGCTGTCATATACTAGGTTTAACAAATACTTTCTTTCAGAAGTTTTTAAATATCTATATACATATGAAGCTTTTCAGTCCTTTCGGGTTCATCATCATCATAGGTATTCTGCCTTTATTGGCAGGTCACTTGCCGCAGCTGAGAAGCTTCCATGCTCCACGATCCTCCGCTAACCTTTTCGTCTTCGCGTATGATCTTTCTGTTTTAATATCATCCATTAATTGTAGTCTCTTTCGCCCCCTCCCTCTCTTTCCCGCCACCATACCCTCTAGGACGTCCCTCATGATACAATCTCTTCTTAGGCAATGTCCCAACCAGTTTCTCTTCCTCTTCCTAATAACATCTAAAAGTATTCTTTTCTCACCCACCATTTCTAACACTCTCTCATTCGTTTTCCGCTCGACCCAACTAACTCTTTCCATTCTTCTCCACACCCACATTTCGAAGGCTTCCAGTCGATTTTCGTCACCCTTACGCAATGTCCACGTTTCCGCCCCATACAGCACAACACTCCACACGAAGCATTTTATGAGTCTTTTTCTCAACTCTTTGTTGAAGGTCCCACAAAACAGACTTTTCTTTCTTTTAAAGGCTTCTTTCGCCATTCCTATCCTTGCTTTTATTTCACGTTCGCATTTCATGTCATTACTAAGAACACTACCCAGGTATCGAAAACTATTCACTTGTTCTATTTTCTCCCCTCCTACTTTTATATTTGACACAGACCCCTTCGTTCCAATCACCATGGCTTTTGTCTTTCTAACATTTATTTTCATCCCATATTCTTCAAAGCCCCTTCTCATTTTTTCTAACATTTTATTGATTTTCTTTTCAGATTCTGCAACAAGGGCCATATCGTCTGCAAATCTTATGCATCTAATCATTCTACCTCCTACCGAAATGCCATCATCATCATGTAGGCTCTTTTTCACTATCTCTTCTAGATAGACATTAAATAGTGTTGGCGAGAGGCAGCATCCTTGTCGAACTCCCCTTCCAATTGCACTCTCTTCCGTTAGTTCTTCCCCTATCCTAACACTTACTTGCTGGTTCATGTATAAGTTTCTTATGAGTCTTCTATCTTTCCATTCCAATCCTATCTTTGTTAGAACTCCCAACAACAATTCCCAATTAACGCGGTCAAAAGCCTTTTCTAGATCAATAAATACAACATACACCTCTTTCCCTTTTTCTATAAATCTTTCACCGATCACCCTTAATAATCCAATAGCATCTCTTGTGCCCTTGCCTCTTCTGAACCCGAACTGCTCTTCCTCAACATCTTTATTTGTTCTTCCATATAACCTTCTGTTCAGTATTCGGAGCAGAATTTTAGCTGCATGAGATATGAGACTAATAGTTCTATAATTCAGGATTGAGGAATGATTCAGGAATGAGGAATTCACACTTGAAGTTAGTGTAGTTAGTAACGGGACAAGCTGTAAAATGTTCTTAATAAGATAGAGTGTGGATTCTTTTACCAATATTACAACTGCAGTAATGAACATTTTAATTCAGACATTTCTGAATGTTCCTATTTCTCCAAAGTACTTCTTTGTATTGCATATTCTAATGATGGCATGAAAATAATTTTCATAAAGACAAGGTTTTTACTTAGGTGAACATAGCAAATATTTTTACTTTTAAACAAAAATTACCAATACATCTACCGTTCTCGACTTATCTTGACTTCGGCAGAAATTATTGGGCGATCATTCAAGTTCTTTAGCGCTTAATACAGACACCTGGGATGTATAACTGCTAGTCTGCAGATCAGCTATGATTCGTCATGGAATGGAGACATATGTATAAGACATGAACAATTTCCAGAAGAATATGCAGTACAGAACAAAGGATGGAGCTAGAAATATGTCTTCTACGGAGTCTGATCTTCAGAGTTGATCGCAAATATTGAATAATGCTGAATTCTGGGTATTAGCCGGGCAAAAGAATGCTATAGTTTATCTCGATGAATTCTCACATTGTCATCTTGGAAAATTATGTCATTGACTGGAAGCAACATGTATATTAAAGGTGCACGTAGTCACCTAAAATATACACACAATCCTTGGTAATACGTCCTGTGGGCAGTATCACAGAACTCACAAAATACCAGAAAACTGCAGCTCACAACATCACAGAGCGGCACTATGTTTTACAATAGAGAAGAAACAGTTTGATCTGGAAACTATTTTCGATGTCCACCATACAAAAATAAGGTGAAAGAGGACCCACAGTAGTAAACTAAAGACAATGATTTATAATCGTCATAATGATTGTGAAAACTAAGGAACATTTTCGAGGCTCACGGTCTTCATAATCAGCTTACATAAGTCTGGAAAAAGTTACGAGAAATGGTAAAATAAAACATGTGGGAAAGGAAAAGTTGAAGATATGAAATAGTAATTCAAAGCAACTACACATCTTGACGTCACAGAGCACTTCTAAGTTCACAACAACAACAACAACAACAACAACACTATTATAGTATAGTATTTTGTGATTTGAAGTTGTGTAGTTGCTTTGAATGACCTTTTTTTTATCAATTCACCTTTCCATCTGTTTAATTGTTTCTTACCTTTTTCAGACTTCTAGCAGCTGATGATGAGGACTATGATGCTCGAAAACCTTGCTTAGTTTTCACAATTACAACAGTGAGTATGAAGCTTTGTCTGTTGTTTACTGTTGTAACTATTAGCACTGCTCGCATTCCATACTGTGGAAAAGTACTCATTTGACAACATTACATGTTTTTAATCATAAGTTGCCTACTTTCTATGTTCTCGGCATTATTCACTATTTTCTTTGAGCTAAAGGCACTGTTGGCAGTCTAAAAAGGGAAAAATGGTTGGAGCATTTAACTTCATTCATATTGACTCTTTACTGTGACAATGAGTATGACACACACAAAAAAATGTGGAATGTGAAAGAGAGGATGAAACTGACAAAGTCGAAAAGAAGTACAATATGTAAGCAATATGTAAATAAATAATGTATCTTCAACACTGTGGCAAACATGGTCTGACGTATCGAAAAACGCAGTTATATTGTGGAAAAAAATTAACAAAAATATGCAGGTTTTTGGAATCGAAGATCAACAAGATAACATAATCACTGACCATCAAAAAATCCTTAGGATTTGGGAGGATATTTAAAGGATCTATATAATAGGCAGAATACTTAATAATAATAATAATAACAATAATAATAATAATAATAATAATAATAATAATAATAATAATAATAATAATAATAATAATAATAATAATAATAATAATAATAATAATAATAATCAGAATTCCTTCTTCGAACACCCTAAAACACTTTTAGCAACTATGTGTGTAAACTATGATTTGCTATAATTTAAAACCACAGGTTGAAGCAAATGAAGGTAATGCAAGTCAAGTATTACGAACCTGCTAATTGTTTCTCCTTCCGTAGCACATACTCCTCTAAGTTTTCAAATGCTTCTTCATCATCTAAATGTCCTCCTAAATCCTTAGGAAGAATTGCTGGATCAAAATGTTCGTGCAACGATTCCACACTTCTATAATGAAAGTACATCTGAAAGAGAAGATTAAGAGACACTCATTCCACTCATAAATGAGAAATATTCAAACGTTTGGTAGGATAGAATAATTAAAAGTTAATTTTGTTATCCTTTCATTTGAAGTATTTGTGATATCTATCTCTCATTGAATACTCAGTTTATAATCTTAACTACCTCAAATTCCCTTAAAGACTGTCTTCTCTCTTGTCCAAACCTTTTTCTTAATGTTGCACAAACCAAAGGACATAGCCGAAATTTGTCTGTGTGATTTGCTAGTAAATATAAAATTGTGCTGAATAAGTTAAGGTTTTCATATTCTGAAATGCCAGAATACGGACACATTTTCATCTAGCTAACTCGTTATACAAATATTAACTTTCGACACAAGAATGATAGCACTACCATTCTCTTTCAATATTACTTTTAAAATATCATAAAAAATTCATTGAAATTATGTGGAAAATTATTTAATGAGAGTGTTTATAATCATTACGTTGACTTTGCCCATGGGGCATATTAAATTGTTTTGGCATATTAAAATAAGGGGGACGACTAGAATGGTAGTAGACCCCAACTAAATTTACTTCAAAATCATAAGTAAATAGGGAGTTACTTGAATCAAGAGCTGGTGGTATTCTGCTCAATCCGGTACATGATAATATTCTTCTATCGCTGATAGGTAATTTTCTTTAAATTTAAACATCTCTCTACCTTCCTCATTTTCCTTCCATCATACCTTCTACGAGTCATTCGGGTTACAATTTCTTCTCCAGCAATGTCCAAATATCTTTTTAATTAATTTTAATTATATTCTTTTAACCCCATTATTCCCAATGCTCTTCATTGGTTTTATCGCTCCAAGGTTTTACATCCTCTTCAACATACAAATTCCTAAGAACTCAAGAATTTTTTCTATCATCTTTCCTTAATGTCCACGTTTACAGCGTAATATGTATTCTAATCTGACAAGGGAACATCGTATATTGATAGTAGCATTGCCCAATCAAACAATGTGCAATCGATAGAGGAGTAAAGAAAAGTGAGAAATCCAAAGTTTTACGGGCAGACACCCAGAAACACACGAGTTACAGAGGAAAGATGAATCTAGAATCATGTGAAGATAGCAATGCAAAAGATACACTTACACAGAAAGAACTTCAAAATGATTAAAGTAATCAAAATGACATTTACACAACAGTATAGTAACCAAACATTCTACTCACAGACATGCTCAATAACATCATATGTAATGCAGTGTTGCCAACTAAGCACAAAATGAAGATTTGTTAAATGGCACGGAACACAAATTATAACATATAGAAAATCTAATTATGTGTAGAACCATACCTGTGAAGTCATGATGTACAGTGTTGCCAACGTTTGAAGATAGGCCTATATGAATTCCTATACGAATCTCGGATGTAGAAGAGTACATACAATACACGATTCAAACTAGTTAAAACCAAAATATGAGACCACAAACAAGAATATAATCACCAAAGTATGAAAACAAGGGACGAAGCACAGTGTCGAAGCAGGTTTGCCCAACTGGAAAATCAGAATAGTATCAAACACAACACACAAAACTGAAATGATGCATGCTCTTGGATTGACAATTGACTAGTAGGCTCACTTTTCTGATGCACGTAATATTGTATCACCTCACACATTATTGGTAGTCAATTTTTCAGCGTTGATGTTGGTAAAGCACTCCGCAGTGAGTTGGTACTGTATGTACTCTTCTACATCCGAGATTCATATAGAAATTCCTATACGCCTATCTTTAAACGTTGGGAACACTGAACATCATGACTTCACAGGTATGGTTCTACTCATAATTTTATTTTCTATATGCTATAATTTGTGTTCCGTGCTATTTAACAAATCTTCATTTTGTGCTTAGTTGGCAACACTGCATTACATATGATGTTATTGAGCATGTCTGCGGGTTCAATGTTTGTTTGATATACTGGTGTGTAAATGTCATTTTGATTACTCTAATCATTTTGAAGTTCTACCTGTGTAAGTGTATCTTTTGCATTGCTATCTTTACATGATTCTAGATTCATCTTTCCTCTGTATCTCTTGTGTTTCTGGGTGTCGGCTCGTAAAACTTCGGATTTCTTACTTTTTTTCACTTCTCTATCGATTGCACATTGTTTGATTGGGCAATGCTACTATCAATATAAGATGCCCCCTTGTGAGTCTTTTTTTTTTTATCTCTTCATTCAGTGATTCACGTGCTATGCTCCTCATCATTCTCGTTGCAGTCTTCTTAAAAAAATCATTTCTCCTGCTGTTTTCTTATCTATTTATTGATTACATTTTATATCTTCTTGAACAATACTACACCTCAACCACCATTGCTTTCATTATCTTATTATTTTCAGTGCCTTTATTTATTTTTGCATTATGTTATTTTCATTTCAGATTTGCAAATAACAATAAAACCATCTGAGAGACAAATATATTAATTCTACCTCTTATCAGATCAATATGTTTCCTAATCAAACTCTTCGATAGAATATGATGTTACCGGGAGGCAAACTTTTGTCGAATACTCCTTCCGACTTTACCGTCCTACATCATTTCTAATATCTTGTATCATTTCAATGGCAGGTTCAAGTTCCTTCGGATCTTTCATCCCAAGATTCTTTAGTACTTTATTTCAAATTACTCGGCTAAAACCATTCGAAATCAACGAACAATACATAGTTTCTTTCTTCTCCTTATCTAGAAAGCTTTTACCAATTTTCTGGAACAAACCTAATTACATCTTAGTACTATGTCTCTTTCCAATTCCAAACTGTTCAACGTCCTTACTTCTTTTTTATAGCACAAAGCTTTGTCTTTGCTGTATACAATGGGAAAATAAGACACTGATGGAAACGCATTTTAGGTCACTCCGTATATATTGCCTGATTTGAGTGAAATTCACACACTGGCCATCTTAAATGGCAAGGTGAGTGTAGTGTGTGTAGAGAGAATGTGATAATAGTATAAGGTGGCCAGACAACAAGACGAGCGAGTTAGGTGTGATCACATTGCGTCTGCAATCCCAGAATGACATAAGCGAACACTTACTGTACGAGTGTTTTCGAGCATTGCCGGTACTAAGACAAAGAAACGGCGTGGTCGTTCCGTTGAACTGTTGCTAATGTGTGTCATGGTGTCACTGGCTCATCGGTGGTATACATTTGGGACACAGGGAGTTCTAACCACTGACGTGTATCCTTGAGTAACCAGATGATCTAACGAAGAGCTTCCTGAAGCCAGTGGAGCTGCCATGGTTCAATGTGAATGTACAAGCACTAAACACTCGATTGTTGAAGATTGATCTGCTATTCCGTTCGTGCGATTACTCCGGACATATTGTCATCGCCAACATCATATTTGGTAGAATGAAAGAGATATAAAGGGCATAATGGAACGATATCTGACCAACAGCGCATCGCGGCAATGACCATCTTCCAGACAGAGATACATGTCTATGACTCGCTATGTATCTAAGCAGCTGCTTGTGTGTTCGGGATAGTAACATGTTCTATTAAGGCGAATGCTGCACGTTTTTGAACAATTTGTTTAACATATTCAGGATGTCTCATGCATGTCAGGGATGCCATGTTGGGACCAGTATTGTATACTATTGGCTTCTTCTTGTATATAACTTTGGACCAGACCCGTGTATTTCTACTAAGTGTGTCTAAATGCGTTTGTTTGTAGTTCTAGTTCTTTTTAAGCTAATTTTACTCTCTGTAACAATCTTTCGACCATTTTCATAATTTAATTTCAAATTCGGAATATTTCTTTTTCCTTCTTCTCTTACATTCCGAATAAACTCAATAGGTTTATTATTTATCTTTTCGTTCTTTATTTCATTATATGTGCTTGAACTTCTCCCACAATATCGTAATTTCTTTGTCATTCACGATTATTTCATTTTTTCGTTTGAATACCTAAAGTATACAATTTATTCTTATTGTCATGCAACTGCTCAAAGTATTATTTCCATCTGTCTGAAGCTCGATTTCGCTCACTATCCATTTGTTTCTATTGTATGATGACATAATAGGCTTCTCTTGTTACCTTTCTGTTTTCATTGAGTTTACCTCAATATATTTAAATTTCTGTTAGGGAAGGTTTATGTCAGAGGGAAGGCAAGATATTCCCCGCTGTAATACTTAGAATAACAGCCCATTGTTGAATAGGAAGACTTGATATGCAATTTCAATAATACAGTACACCTGTAGTCATTAGATTTACACAAATAGATGAGCTTAGTGCTGATAGAATGAAATTTCGTCGCACATGTATTAACAAAATATCCTTAGTATTTTTGTTGGAATATTAAAGCGATAACTATGACCAAGGATGGTTATAAAAGCAAATTTAATTAGACTTAAATAATTGAATTAACTTTAACACTGTGTAATTACGTAGTATAAATGTTGTATATCTTGAAATGCATAATGTGTAGAGACTACTGTGATCGTATCGTATCTAAACACAGACTTGATGAGGAAAGTTACAGTGAAAACTACCATAAAAATAATTTGTTGAAGTTAGCTGTTTTTAAAAATTTTCTGGTAGTTTCTGATTTTTCTGATAGTTTCTGTTTACTTTACCTTTTTATAGCCCACATCTTCAAAGTTACAAACAAATTTCCATCGTTATATAAACAAGTAGCATATTTTGACTTTAAATCTATAGATACTTTAGTGTTTACATTTCTCTTAAGTAAACATACTATGGGATGTGTTAAATCCAACCTTAATTTCTAAATTTAACACCGCATAATGGCGATATTAACTTACACTTTTAGCAATAGTATAATTCGAAATCAAAGAATAACCTAATGCAACAGGTGCTCGCATGAAGCTGGGTATCCATATGAAATGATGCTCCTGCTCTTGTAATGGATATATCTGTAAGAAAAAAAAATCCTATTTCACAAGGCAAAACAAAAGCAGGTACCATTTTTATTTATTAATTGTAAGCTATAAATTAAAAGTTTGAACAGTTTTACTTTGGTTTAGACGCTTTAATGATTTGCATAATGTAGCTTACAAAATATGGATCAAAAATTAAATAGACTTACTCTGGTTATTCTGGTTAATATCTTTTTAAAGCATTGTCCTTTACACACGTTAAAAGTTTGAAGAAACGAAACGCACGGTTTCCAAGTTCTGTTAAATCTATCCACATGACGATAATTGGTTGGTTTGAGTTATGTTATATGAAACGTTGGCCTACAGTTTAAATTGGAATTCGAACCACCATAACGTGTTAACATTTTCGGGAATCGAAGCCAAGATCCCGACGCACCATAGACGTGCGACAATAATGTCACCTGTGAACGATGTGACAGCAAGCCAAACATTTCTTAAGTAAAGAATGTCACAGACACCAAGTTCAGCTTCCCAGCGGTGAACAATTAATTGAACAAATAACTTACACTCTGCCTCCGTACATAATGTACCTCTCTCTTCTTCACTTAAAAGCTAGTATCTCAGCTTGTCGTTTAACTGATTCAAATCAGTTCCTTGATATGTGATTCTATTGCACGTCCAACTATGAAATAACATCATCACATGCGCGCTTTGGCACACTACTGATAACTTGAATCTGCAATGCATCACCAGTTTTTGTTTCTAGCTCATTTGTTGAAGTCATCCAGGAACAGAGTGAAACATGGAGTAGCTCAAATATTGACTTCCTCTATTAATACTTAATACTTCTTGGTAGTTCAACTACATCATCACTCTCGGTTGTAGTATTAACCGGTTGCTACTGGATCACTCAAGTTCAACATTTTTTAATGCTTTAGTATGCGCACAGATATTTCTATGCGGTGTGTAGAAAGTATGAATCGAACGGGCTAGATGTTGTTGATGGTTGAATATGAGTACAGCATAAAAACATGTGAATGTGATCTATCGTGTTATCTACACAAGGCAGCACAGTCATGTCATGTCCCTGTCCCCAGGCCTATATACCTCATTAATATTTCGAAACCGAAGCGTGGCATACAAATGACAGTACTTCTATTAAAACGATTGCCATATTCGTCTCATTTAAAAATACAATGTGCAATCATTAACTGGTAGGACGAAATTTATATAAGATGTGACGAGAAGGTATTTGAAAAAAATTAAGTCATTAAGAATTTAGTTCAGACAACTCACTTAATGTTTGCCTAGCGCTCTGGGTCCTCACACAGAAAGCTTCGATCCTATATTACTCCGAAATTACTCTTGTTGCTTCAAGAAAATGTCCTGAACTTCATTGTATAACGCATTCAGATTAGGAGTAAAAGTGGATTTGAAAAGGTAGGGAGACGCATGTTGTTATGCCGTCTGTCTTGCCTATCTTTGCTCATTGTAATTTTTTAGGAAGTGGGAGGGTCCCCAAAGATATTTTTTGAAAGTGGGGTAACGGTGACCACTTTACCCCTGATTCAGATCAGTTTCTTTTATAAATTTCACCGCTTTTATGAAAGTTGGTAATTTCACCACTGATTGGTTTCTTAAATCTTGTCAATAGCTCAAAAGTGACCTTCGATACAGTCTTTCTGGCTACTGGCTGATGGAATATGAATTAATCCTTTGAAAGTGTTGTGAGAACTGGATAATTTGCCAAAGTACATAACAAAGGTACTTATTTTACAAAGCTAAAAACTACGCGTATATTCACTGACGCTCGAAGGCGATGTTAATGCAAAGGGTAATTGCGTTTTCATAAAGTGCTAGGCCTACTCAGTTAGCAGATCGGAAGCAAGTGCTTTGTATTTGCTTCAGCTGCGTCATCAAGAGGCAATTATCCCTTTCCCCCTGAGTTTAAGATTTATAAACAGTTTAGTCAATAGTATAATAATATACTGATAAAAAACAACGTGAAATTTACTTATATCGGATGGAAGAGAATTGACGACGAAGAGACCACACTTCGACATTTTAAACCTAGGTACTATATATGAACTCAGACCTTACACTTACCTGCCATAGTTTAGATAAAAACACTACATTCGTGAAACTAAACCATTTTATTAACTTCCAACTGAGATTTTGCCCCGACACGATAAGTCGAGCTCCGCGAGTTCTTACACTTTCTTCATGTTCGAGAACCACATGAAGCATTACGTCAGCGAGTTTCACAAAGTCTTCGAATGTTGTCATAGATGGGTCGATATTTCCTATCAAAAGAGAATTGTTGTAAAGTATTAGTGATTGAGTTAAATTTGTAATTATTTTAATACACCCCCCCCCACACATATATATAGGCCTATATATATGTAAACATATAAATTTAAATAAAATAACAGGAACATCTGAAAGTAACATCAATAGACATTAAACTAGTTTGTGGTAGCCTGCAAGTAGTATGGACGTACCAGATTATTACCTAGGTATTATTATTATTATTATTATTATTATTATTATATAATTGAGTGATGTGTGATTATATCTGGCGCCGAAAAATAGCTACAGTTTCCTATAACGTACATATGAATCTGCAAATGTTAAATAAGATATTTCCTAATGCATTTTATGTAATTTATAAACTATTACATTTATGGTTAATATTATAACCATAACGCATATGTTTATTATTAGACATATTCTACACACATTTTTAAATAAATATTATGGGCTTACATTGCAAACTATAGAATACAAACTTAACATCTCAATCATTGCTCTGATTCCTACATCATTGGACAAACTTGCAGGGCGTATCAAAACTCATGTCAGTACATTGTATATAATCTTCTCCAGCTTTAATACAGGAACCATTATTGCACAGAAATTGATGTAGATATACCGGAAAATCATGCAAAATGACATTCCATGATTGTTCCATCTATTGGTGCAGTTTGCCAAGATTTGTTGCCGGAGTTGTAAACTGAATCGAGGCATTGTCCAATCGAATTTAAGACATGCTTATTTGAATTGGTCCGGTGAGCATTCAGGTCAGAGAAGTGAAGCATGTTAGGTGACATGCACAGTGTGTTAGCAGTCTTGGTCCTGTTGAAAGAACATATTTCCTTGATGGTGTGGAAACATAACAGATCGATTTGGCTGACGTTCAGAATGTACACCACACTGTTCGCTGTTTTCTTTTGCAACAACAGAGACGAACTTCCATTGTGGACTACGATTTCACAGACCATAACGTCTGGTATTGGTTCTGATGTCATTACCGCATACATTATATACGGTTGCAGTGATCACATCAATGCCAAACCTGCAAACAAGTAAAATATTAAAAAATTCAAATGTATGACATTGTAAATAAAACTGAATTCTTTAAAGTGCAATTGAAGCAAACCTAAATTTTTTGGCGTTGTTAAATCTCAGGGCTGGAAATGAAAACATGAAGCCCCATTTAAACTACAATTTATTATGACTGAATTTACAAGAATATGAAAATAAATTTTCAAAACTGAAATTTACAGTGGGTCGCTTGTCACAGGAGACTTATACCTACAATGATGAATGACTTTTTTATGCATGCCAGATGGCAGAGTTTTACTGAAGCTCCTCCCCAAAGTGCAGAAGGGATACCATAGGAAAAGAGAGGGTACTTACAAGGAAAGCGTTCTAAACTCCATTGAGGTTACTGGTGATTCGATCCAAAGTGTATGATTCGTCGATGTGAATTGTCATGCTCCATGTCTCTTGCCTGTGCTTTTTATATTCTTCAATTTCGTGACGTATCACGCAAAAAAATATTAAAAAAAGTTTTTTTATTGTATCTTCGCCGGGGAGCCATAAAATATTAAAAAATGCAAATACATGGCATTGTAAATAAAACTGAATTCTTTAAAGTGCAATTGAAGCAAACCTAAATTTTTGGCGTTGTTAAATCTCAGGGCTGGAAATGAAAACATGAAGCCCCATTTAAACTACAATTTATTATGACTGAATTTACAAGAATATGAAAATAAATTTTCAAAACTGAAATTTACAGTGGGTCGCTTGTCACAGGAGACTTATACCTACAATGATGAATTACTTTTTTATGCATGCCAGATGTCAGAGTTTTACTGAAGCTTCTCCCCAAAGTGCAGAAGGGATACCATAGGAAAAGAGAGGGTACTTACAAGGAAAGCGTTCTAAACTCCATTGAGGTTACTGGTGATTCGATCCAAAGTGTATGATTCGTCGATGTGAATTGTCATGCTCCATGTCTCTTGCCTGTGCTTTTTATATTCTTCAATTTCGTGACGTATCACGCAGAAAAATAAAAAAAAAATGTTTTTTAATAAGTGTGCTGCTATTTTTTTTGGGGAGGAAGTCCATACGTCCGTCACCAGATATTTTGTTTTTTAACTTTTTTTGCAAACAGTAGATCAGATTACAGATGCACATATCGAGGTTAGCTAGGTGTTATGTTATAGCTTGTTGTGAAAACGTTTATTTTTCAGTTCACACAACCTTGGCCTCAGGTTATTCTTATTTTTAGATGCTTTAACTATTCTCTCACCTTCCGCGTACGAAATATTCACAATAAAAAATATTTTAATTGGCCATTCTGTTCCATGTTAATAAAAAAAAACTTTATGCACTACTAAATGATACTTCACTTATTTTATAATACAAGCATCAGTAGGACTTGGGCAGAAACAGATCTCATGCTAAACACAATCACCCGCCATTGATTTTTCCAATCGTTCCATTGGAAGTAAGCTTCACGATGGCAAGGTGCGACTGGAAGGCTTGAAAATGTTACATTAGGCATTCAAAATCCTGTGTTCAACAAAGAGTTGCAAATGGTTCTAAATGACATCATTAGCTCTAATCTGTGATGCAGTCACTGTATGATCCATGATCGCAGCTCATTTACTGTCGGTTCACACGGGCACAAAACTCTGCTGCGAACCCGCGCGATCCGGAAATACGTTGCTTCTTATCATTTATACCACAATAGCTGCGGACCCGAGGCGGGTAAAATTTGAGTTGCGAGGACTGCTGGCTCGCAGCGAGTCCGCACAAGTGTAGCGGGTCGGCAAATCATTGCTGGCAATGTCAAGCAACACGAGCAGACTTTCCTGCGCCCACAGAAATGGAAATCGAAGAACTCGACGAAGAACTCTTTTCAAAAATATCCCGAGATATAGGATTTAAAGTGTGAAAAATATCGAGACAGAAATAAAAAGCGAGAGGCATGGAACAAGATGTGCAACACCATATGTGAGAAATTTAATAAAAAACAAAGAAGCAAATACACTATTGATATGTATTAGTATTACTTTTTAATGTGAAAATCTAATGTTCATGTAGTATTTACACGAACGGATCGGAATGAACGGACCATTTATAACACAGCATTATACTTTAGGTCGATGTCACGTGTTGTCTCTGCGCTGAAAAAAGACGCTGAAGTCCAAAATAACCATCAACATAATAGCAGAACATAGAGAAAGAAAAAACGCCGTTTTTCAACTGACAATTTGTCGTCTTTATTTATTAATGTATTAAATTTTAAAAATATTAGATTTAACACGAAAATTAGTTGAACATCAGGGTACTCATGAGGTTAAAAAAAATGTACTGGATGTGTAACAAAAATATTATTGGTTCTTGTACAATTGACAATATTGTACACGTCATTGCTATTCTAGAGATAACTGAATGTTTTTGACACAAAAAAGAAAACTTAAACAAAATTATCTTGCCATGAAATTCTACCTATATAGCTTGTAAAATAATCAGCCCAATTGTGTCTGTTTTCGATTGCTGTATTGCCTCCTTGTGGTGTGCTACACATATTGGGGATTTCCTCAAATTATTTTATCGTTAGTCGTAAAATATTTGAATCTCCTTCTCTCTGAGGAGTGTGTTTCAATGAAAGTGTAATTACAAAACTCCATTAGATACTCCATTTTTGGCATAAATTTTGAACTTCCCTACCCACTTAGACTGTAAATAAATAAGTGGAAAATTTGATATATAAATGACCGTCCTTCCTCTCTTAGCAGCGGAATATGCAAAAGCCTTGAAATATGTTCCATTGTTTTTATATAATAATTCATATTTCAAATTTCACATCTTTAACGTAAGAGACTCCCACACTCGGTACTGTGTGAATAAATAAAGGGAAATGTCACAATTATAGAAACGTTTCCCTTTTCCCGCCTTAGAAGTGGACTATTCGGACATATTAAATCCATTATTTTTATTCAAGGGCCACGAGCGAGTTCGAGCGAGTTTTCTTTGAAACTCGACTCGACTCGAAACAAACATCTTTGAACTCGACTCGAAGAAATTCCTCCAACTCGACTCGAAACTCGACTGGAATTTGGGTCGAGTTTCGAGTCGAGTCGAGCCAAACCGAGCCAAATCCTATGTGTAGTTTCAAGAACTGTCTTCAATTATTCTAGATAGACAATACAATTATTATCAATGTTATTACTTCTACTACAACTTATTATTATTATTATTATTATTATTATTATTATTATTATTATTATTATTATTATTATTATTATTATTATTATTATTATTATTATTATTATTAGTATTATTATAAGAACACTGTGTACAAACATGAAACATAAGTGGTTTGTATCTGAATACTAAAAACTACTTGACTTCCGATTTCGGTAGTCGTAAAGTCTAGGAGGCAAGGACATCGTTCATGAGGTTCTGGGTTTGAGTTCCGGGCTCGAGCTAAAATTTATTACAAGTTTTTATATAGAAAATCTTAAATTTCGACTCGACTCGTGCTTATCCCTACCGAGAAGTGAGCGGAGCCAACAGCTCATTCCAACCAAGTCAGCTTGAGCCGGTGGCTCACCTGAGCTGAACCGAACCGAGTTGATGGCTTACCCTAACCGAGCCTACTGGAGCCATCGGCTCAGTTGAGCCGAGTCAGCCGAGCCGATGGACTCGTTTCAACCGAGCTCTCTCGAGCCTAAGACTCACCTGAACCGAGGGAAAATGACTCGGTGACTCATTCCAACCGAACCGGCTCGAGCTAACGACTCAGTTGAGTCAAGTCCGTGGCTCATCCCAACCGAACCAGCTCAAGCCATTGGCTAAATTGAGCCGAGCCGGCTCGAGCTCAAAAACAGTGACTCGGTTCGGAACTTGACTCGACAAAATTACCTTTGGCTAGACTCGTGCCCATCCCTATTCAAGGGTTTACATTCGGAATTTCACATCTCTAATTCAAACGAATCCTGAAATTGAACACTTTCTTAATATATAAAGATAAATTTCACTAATATAGAAATGAAATGAGATCTTTGAGTTTTACGTCCCACGATTATGCCCGGTAGGCTAAAGGAAACGGTGATAATAAGGATGAATGAAATGGTAGAATGAAGAAAGTGGGAGGAAAGAGAGAACCCCAAGAAAACCCAAGCACGCAATGTTTGTGCTTGGGGTTCCTGGTTCGATCCCAGCTCGCGCCGTGTGGACTTTGTGGTGAACAAACACCGTGCTCGTGGGTTTTCTCGGGGTTTTCCCGTTTCCTCCCACTTTCTTTATTCAACCATTTCACTCATCTCTCATCATCACGGTCTCCTTTAGCCTAACCGGCATAACCGTGGGACGTAGGGATGCGCAAGAGTCGAGACATGTCTCGAATCTCGACTCGACTCGAATATCTTGAAAATCTTTCTATAATTTTTAATATTATTTTGAAGAAAGTACTCACTCAGGAACACTCGACATGAGAATTTCGGAAATTGCAGGACTTGTCAAGTGTTTGAGGAGTGCTGGGGTGAGTGTCTTCAACAAGTGGCGAAACCAAGGGGAAACGACGTCCAAACGTCGAGGGGTTGGACGCCCCTCACCTCATTACATATGTCGGACGTCGTAGGCTGAGCATACTGGTAAAACAGGGTTAGTTCCGAGCTGCGTCAGAACTAACACCCAGAGTTTAATGTTGGGCAAAGTACAAGTGTGTCTGAACTAGTGTTGTAAAATTTCTGGAAATTTTGAACCTGTTGGTAAAAATAAGTTTTTGTTCGATTTCTTTCCAGAAAAATTGGAAACATTGAAAAAATATTTAAAAAATGTTTGTATTAGGTTATTTTTGCTAGTAATGATATCCTTTTTTTCTAACGCCTGAAAAACATAAGTTCAAAAATTTCAATATTGTGAATATTAAAACATAGCACTCGAAAATAAAATTAATCCAATTATTATCTGTATTAAAATACTAGATTTACGCGTATATGTTTGCTTGTCCCCACAGAAAAGTTTATATGTTTGTCTCCAGTCCTTTCGACAATTAGATCTTGAAGCCACAAGTGCTATAAACGTTCCGTTTTCATTGGTCGATTCCAAATTTTGTGTAAACTGTTCAGTTCTAATTAATATTTAAAAAAAAGCATGGTCATTAGTTTTTTATTAAAATGTTAGAGGTACACTGAAAGTACTGAAATTTTTGAAAAAAGTAAAGCATCATACCCTACGAGTTATATATTCCAACATAACATAGTTGTATATAGGGGTTGTATATCTCTCAGGTGTTTTTTTCTTGGCCAAATAAGAAAATGAAGGATAACCATTTCTCCAGTCTAAGATGGATCTTCATTGTTTGGAGAGCTTTTCCCCAATAAACTCCGTATATCACTGACGTAATTAATTGTGTGTATAATATCTTTACTTATTACATAATGCATGCAAAAAGAAAGAAAACACTGGTCATATATGAATTAGAAATTCCAACCACAAGTGAGCTCAAATCTTGCAAACGGTGCGAGATATTGAAAAAAATAAAGAAAAATCCCCTTTATGATACCCCTTGCCGATTTTTATGAAGGTGTCCTTCACTTCTATCTGTAAAGGGACATGTACAGATATGAGGAATGACAAGGAGATTCATGTTCATATGTGAATGATGCGCTGTGTCAGCTAGTTAAAAATTATAAGTTTGCACTTATTTCTGTTATGTCGTTTATTTGTGGATGTGCATTAATTACAGAACTTACAGTTACATACATTAATTACAGTTACATACAAGCCTACCAACATAAAGTGTTCTGTTGCAAGAATAGGTCTTTTGAATAAAACTGAGTTCTCAATATGCTCTTTGGTCTGGTGAAGTTTTCTTAATGTTAACCAAATTACTTCTTAAGAGAAAGAGCAGCAGGAAAATTTCACTAATATTCATGCACTAAAACATATAATTACTATTATTTAATATTTTAATATAGGGACTTATACAAATTTTATGTACAAAATCCTGTATGTAAACAAATACATGTTTTCTAGTGCGAGAGATTATATATAGCAATCAAAAAGAAAGTGACTATTTCAAACTTAATAACCCTTGAATCATCAGAACGATCTCGATAAAATTTTCAACATAGATGAGGTTCAGGATGTTTTTTTATCATTTCACTTTGAAGGTGCAACTTGAGGGAAGGAGAGAGGGGAATATGACAGATATTTGTGTCGAATCCATAATTTTGGGGGTTGCTGAAATGAACAATGACACTTCCGATGTCGTTTAAATCAAAATTCATCCCCGCAACTTGGCGGAAGGGGGAGGATATATATATCGATTTTTCTGGCGGAACGCAACGGTATGGCATACCTGCACCTTTTAATGGTCGCGGAATATTTTCTTTTCTGTTTTAAAAATGGGTTGACAAGAAACTTTAAAAAATACCAAATAGTAAATGTGTAGGTTTATTGAAAATCAGAGATTTTTTGTTTGTTTGTTTTCGTTTTCCTTTTTCTTTCTGGAGAAAGAGCTGCAAATCTTTGTTCCTTCTTGAAGCCACTAAATAATACTCAGAGATCTTTCCCTTGCTGGTATGTCCTCGCGCTTCCCTTTGTTCATTCCTTTTTCGTACGGTAATATAAACCATAAAGGCTCTGAACCGACCAGATTTTTTTCCCTGAAAAGACTGACGTCTCCTAACATATTTGTCTGTCGTTAATTCAATAGCCACTAGAGATGGAGGGTTGAGGGTTGAATTCCTAAGATAAATAAAGCAATAAGACAAAAGTGGACGGTGAGCAAGTCAGACTCTCTCTCTCTTTCATACACACACATATATATAAATGCCTACACGATATGGGCATTCAGTAGATGGAAATGTGCATTCAAGATGCAGAAGTGCTAGAAAACTATCTATACAAGGGGCTACGAGTCTTTTGTTTTGGCCACGCGTGCAATCTAAACTACCCTTTCCTCCTACCAATTTTACAATTTAGGATTTAGCTTCTTACGGGATGTGTGGCCTACCGAAGGACCACACAGATGTTATTGAAACTATTGTGCTATTGTTTCTTTGTATGCTTTGGCAGAAACTTCTTTAGATATCGAAGCTCGCTCACTTTTGTTACTTGCGGACACTAAACCAAGCTTTCTGCCTAAAATCTTAAGGTTTTTTTTTCGCATTGAGAAGAAACTTAACTTGTCGCGCTCTCGAGTTTGTGCTCAATTACAGGTGGAAAAGTTTGAAGATCCGACCACAACGGCTCAAGAGATAATGTGAGTCTTAACATTTTGCAACGGCTTCGATTTTAGGGACACTAAAACGTCTTAGAATTGATTTTCAGCACTGAAGTATCTTTCATTTAGTTGGTCGTGTGATTTGTTGTGTGGTGTGGCAGACAAGAAAGCTGTAAATATTTTCGAATTATGAAAATTTTAATTGAATCTTAAACAAAAGTGCGGTTTGTAGAGGAACATCGAGTAGTTATTTCCAGATATGGCAAAAAATATAGTAGCTTTTTCAAAATTGCTAAGGACCATGTGAGTACATTTCTTATCCTATGAACCATCTTTTAAAATATTATGCTGTCTTTTCGTAATTTACGTTGCTGTCTGGAATAGGCTTTAAAACGTAGATATTTCAACAGGGACGTACGCAGAGGGTGGAATTTTGGGGTCCGGACCCCCGAAATCCTGATTTTTGTACAAATTTAGGGGCAAGTTTACAAATTTTAATATAATTTATCCTCAAATTGAATTTGAACCCGCCCGAATACCTTTGACCCTTCCGAAATAAATAGAGGGCTCGGTGGCTCAGTGGTAGAGTGTTAACCTCCGGTGCTTGGGGTCTCTCGTCCGATCCCAGCTCGCGCCGTGTGGACTTTGTGGGGGACAAACACCGCGCTTGTGGGTTTTCTCGGGGTTCTCCCGTTTCCTTCCACTTCCTCATTCCGCCATTTCATTCATTTCTCATTATCACCGTCTACTTTAGCCTAAATGGCATAACCGTGCGACGTAAAACTTAATGATTTCATTTCATTTTTCCTTCCGAAATAAATTCCTGCGTACGTGCTTGTATTTCAATTATCTTTTATGAAAATGCTGTTCTACTCAAAAGTGTAGGGTTTGAAGTCTGAACGTTGGGAGCTAATTGTGATTATTATTATTATTATTATTATTATTATTATTATTATTATTATTATTATTATTATTATTATTATTATTATTATTACCCTGAAAGGTATGTAACACACTTTCAAACTTTTTAACCATTGTGAACGTATCGGCACCTTTATTATTAAAAAAACACTATACATACATATATATATACGAGGGTCACTACGAAAGTTTTGAGATGTGAAATAACTTACATAGTTAAAATCAATTTAACACTTACACTTTCTCAAAGTATTCACCATTACACTGTACACACTTTTGCATCCTCGAAAACCACTTTTGGAAGCAGTGTTGCCAGTGTTTTTCTTCAAGTGTTTGAAAGTTCATTCTCGTAAGTCACCTCAGCTTCTTCAGGGCTGCAAAATCTCTTCCCACGCATGCGATCTTCGATCCTGGGAAACAGAAAAAAAATCACACGGGGCCAGGTCAGGGCTATACGGCGGATAAGTCATAAGTTTGACCTCCGTAGATTCTAAAAACTGAATTGTGATGTTGGCTGGGTGTGCGTACGCGTTGTCATGATGAAGCAGGATCCCACGAAATCCAGTTCTTGGACGCCGTTCCCGAAGCTTCTGGAACACTTTTGTTAGGCAAACAGTGGTGTACCACTGAACAGTAACAGTCCTTTGTTCTTCAAGTGGAACAGTTGCAACATGGCCAGATTTGGAGAAGAAAATTGCGACCATCTTCTTCCCCACACTTCGCGGTCGCTTCACTTTCGTGGGTGGATTTTCGTCTGGAAAGATCCAAACTGTAGACTGGAGTTTATTTTCAGGGTCAAATTGATAGATCCAAGTCTCATCACCAGTAATAATGTCAGAGATGCGTCGAGATTTGAATCCATCAAATCTTGCAAGCATTTCTTCACATCATTCCACACGCATGCGCTTCTGCTGTTCAGGCAAAGTGTGAGGCACCCAACGAGATGAAACCTTCCTAAGCCGAAGATGATCATGAAGAATTTTTGTTACTGCTGGCGATCCAATGTTCACTGTAGATTCAATGTCCTTCAAAGTTGTTCGAAGATTTTCTCGAATCATTTGTTCCACAGCGGCAATGTTTTCAGCTGACAGCTGTTGCCGGACGTCCAGCTCACTTCATCTTTAAGCGATCTCCGGCCTCTTCTGAATTTACCCAACCACCGAAAAATTGTAGCACGGGAAGAAGCAAGGTTCCCAAATGCCCCCTGCCAACGGTCAAGGCTTTGTGTCTCGTTCAAATCACTTTTGAAATCGTAAAGGATCATTGCACGAAAATGTTCCCTTTCGAGCTCCATTCTAGACAGCCGAATACTGCTCACATCAACAAACAAGTGAAGGTGATACGGCCACGCCGATAAGCGAGGCGAGTTGAAACTTTCTTCGCTTCTTCGCTCTGGATACCACTACCGAACGCAATTGTTGGAATTCAAATACTGTACCACAACAATGCGTATCTCAAAACTTTCGTAGTGACCTTGTATATATATATATATATATATATATATATATATATATATATATATATATATATATATATATATATATATATATATAGATAGATAGATAGATAGATAGATAGCTATATAGATAGATAGATAGATAGATAGATATAGATATTGATATTGATATAAAGATATAGATATAGGTATAGATAGATAGATAGATGAATACATGATCGAAAATGACGGTCGAATCCATACTTTTCGGGGTCTCTGAGATGCACAGAAGATGCCGTTTAAATCCAAATTCAGTCCCATTAGTACTCTAAGGGGGGGTTGGTGACATGTAAAGTTAATTGAAAATTACCGATGTTTGTGTCGAATTCATAGTTTTGGGAATCCATAAGTTCATTGGTGACAGTTTTGGTGCCCTTTGTGTCCAAAATGAAAGTATTCTTCTCGTGCGAAGAACGGGTATTCTGCTAGTCTGTAATAATAACGAACGGAAGTTTCACATACTCAAACCTTTAAGACCACGTTTAAGTTTCTAGAAGCTTTTTACATTTTGTCTTAATATAACGCTAGCGATAAACAAACAATAGTGTGTCCGTCGACGTTGTGTGAAATCAGTGTTTTTACAAAAGTTCATTCATACGTAATTGTTTGTCATACATATTTTTATTTTTTGTTTTCACTTAAGCGTATAAGTTTTAAGTGTGGCTTAAAAGATCAGTGTAATTTAGTGTACGAGCAGGTTCTTCAGAAACATTAAATGTAAGTAGGCTTACGTAATTATTGTATTTACTGTGTGTACTGAATAACCACTGTATCGACTGAAGAACATACCGTACAGTATATGTAAGCCTAAATGGCATGTTCTTGGTCATTTTCGAAAATCCGAACTACCTGTGGTCCCAATTAGTTCGGATTTTCGACTTCCTACTGTATATGCTGCAGACATGTTACAGCAAGTAAGATGACTAGCATCAGGCCAAGAAATAGTTTTTAAACTATATTTTCCTCTTTTTGCCAATATTTCCGAACAAATGATTTTTTCTAATGGATTTAAAATTTCCGGAAATTTTACATGGAACAAGGAAGACATCTCTATAAAATATACTGTATGTTTGATTTGGCATATTAACTAAAATGATTCTGTCCCCGTTATTTTAACACTTCCCTGCCATCATGGGGAACTTCATAAGATTGCTCACAGTAATTTTAATGCGTTTATACTAATTAAGCTAACTAGGATTATATTTTAGTTTCTTTTGTAGCCATAACTCCATTCTATCACGGTGCTAACTTTGAAGTGTTTGGATGAGTTGTGCACAAAATTTCCCTATTCTAATACAAGAAACATAAGTAGTCAATTATCTTAACTCCAAACTAGTAAATCCAAAATAGTTTTAATTTTGAAAGCATAATATAATAAAATATGCGAAAATTTCAATTTTACTCAAATTTTCCGTTTTTTCTAAGTTCGGTAAAACCGTAAAAAACTGTCTGATCACACAGTGCACTGAACAATCCTGTAGAGCTAAAATAAAACTTCACACACATTAAAGACTGCCCAATAGAATAACTTGATAGTAAAATACTTGATAGTAACTTGATACTAACAATGGGCCTCCGCAGCCGACGACTCATTCATGTGCGAATGTTAGCACCGCGATATCGGCAACTACGAATGAAATGAACACGTGACCATCGCCACTGGACCTTGGCATAGTAGCAGAGTATTACATTGCCTGATGAACACCGATACCTTCTTCATCATGACCATGGGAGGGTGCGAATCCGTCGTATTCCAAGGGAACAGCTCATTGACACCTGCATTGCGAGACGGAGACAAGCTGGCTGCGGCTTAATTATTATCTGGGAACATTACGTGAGCATCCATGTCTAGTGGAGCTCGAGCAAGGCACCATTACGGCCGAGGCGTATCGCACACTGCTTGCAGACTACGCACACCCCTTCATGACGACCATGTTTCCCAATGGTAGTGGCTAGACAAGATAATCACCATATCACAAAGCCAGGAGTGTGATGGAGTGGTTCGAGGAACGCAGGAGCAAGTTTCAATTGATGTGCTGGCCCCCAACTCGTCAGATCTGAACCCAATCGAACACATCTGGGATGTGATTGAACGTGACGTGAGGGCTTATCGGCCCCCTCCCTGGAATTTACGGGAATTAGGTGACCTGTGTGTGCATATGTGGTATCAACTCTCTCCAGCGACCTACCAAGGATCATTGCATGCATGCTAAAACGTGTCGCCATTGTTATCCGTGCCAAAGGTCGACATACTGACAATTAGGTAGGTAGTCATAATAGTCTGGCTGATGTGTGCGTATATTTTAACTCGTATATTTTGTCTCGACTCGAATTTCGAGACGTTTAGTCTCGAATTCGAGTCGAGTCGAGACAGAGACTGTCGAGTCGAGACGGAAACATTTTCGAGTCGAGACACGAGTCGAGACAACATTTTCTCGAGACGAGTCCAGACAGGCTTAATTAAATCTCGACTCGACTCGATTCGTGCTCATCCCTAGTGGGACGTAAAACTTAAAAAACTTCATTTCATTTTTTTTTCACAAAGCCCACTTGACGCGAGCTGGGATCGAACCAGGGGCGCCACGCACCAGAGATGAACTCTCTACCACTGATCCACCGCTACCCCATTACTATAGACAACCCCCTTCTCCCCTTCAAGAGGAAAAATCAAAAACGCTTAAACCTGTGCTCCATTATTTTTATTTACGACTTTACATGCCGAATTTTACATCTCTAAGTGAAGCGAATCCTCACATTTGGCACTTTGTGAATAAAGAAGGGGAATTTTTACTATTATTGAAATGACCTCTCTTATCCCTTAGGAGCAGAATATTCGGAAACGATGAAATAAATGTTTCATTTTTAATTTAAAATCGCCAACATATGACAAAAATTGAATTTAGTCACGCGATAGTTAAACCACGATAGTTCACGCTAATAACAACTAAAAATGTCTATGAATATTTCCCCGAATGCTTTACTTTCTGAATTCATGCAAGCGATAGTTAGTTAATATAATTACCTTACCGTAAAGTAACAGTCAACACTTCAGTTAGTGGTATTCTAAGTCTCATTATAGTATTTTCTGCTTTAATTTTGTCACTTAACTTATTTACTTTAAGAGTTCACCAAATGAAGTGCTACTCATGCGAAAATAATTAAAGAACTTCTCTTCGTCATTGCGTAAATCAATAAACATGGAAAACTGCAGCTGAAAATACAATGAGCTGTTTTCTATGTCTATGTGAACTGGTTGGGCTGAAACTCTCGTCCGAGTTCGTTGCGAGCCCGCAGCAGACTTTCCCGCTCGTCTGAACTGGTTGATCTGTGATGGCCACATAAGTCTGCTGCGAGTCCGACGCGACCCCGCAGTAGACTTTCCAGCTCGTGTGATCGGCACTTAATGTGGATGTCCAGGCGTGCATTTATAAGCTGCTGCTGTTGAGAACAGGGATGACAGCGTATGCAATTTTCTCAAACCAGTGACGTTTTAACATTAATGCATATACATAGCGAACACTTCCTTTGCAACGCATTGTTCGATTCTGCTTAACAATCACCCGCTCTTTGGATTGAAGCCTCGGTCGTGGTATAACCTTGGCGTTGCATAGGAACCAAAAACAAGCACTTAAAAACAGGTCTACGATACACCATAACCTAAACTCCATTAACTGTACGATCTGGAGTATCTCCATCGTTCATAATTAATTTGAATCACATTACCCTCGGGGAGCCTTTATCACTCCTTTGACAAGTTATCAACCACTGTAACGATATTAACCAGAGGCGTCATTTGGGAATAGGGATGCGCACAAGTTCAGCCGAGTCGAGATTTAAGCCCGTCTCGACTCGTCTCGAGAAAACGTTGCCTCGACTCGTGTCTCGACTCAAAAATATGTTTCTGTCTGGACTCTAGTCTCGACTCGACTCGAATTCGAGACAAACTATACGAGTTACAATATACGGACACATCAGCCAGAACATTATGACTACCGGTACCTATCTAATTGTCAATATGTCCATCTTTAGTGCGGATAAAACAACGGCGACGCGTCTTGGCATGGACGTAATGATCCTTGGTACGTCGCTGGACAGACTTTGCACTACATACACATATACAGGTCACCTAATTCCCGTAAATTCCGGGAAGGGGCGCATGTTTAATCACATCCCAGATGTGTTCGATTAGGTTTAGATCTGGCGAGTTTGGGGGGCAGCACATCAATTGGAACTCGCCTCTGTGTTCCTCGAACCACTCCATCACACTCCTGGCCTTGTGACATGGTGCATTGTCTTGTCGATAAATGCCACTACGTTGGGAAACATGGTCGTCATGGAGGGGTGTACGTAGTCTGCAAGAAGTGTGCGATACGCCGCGGCCGTCATGGTGCCTTGCTCGAGGTCCACTAGACACATGGATGCTCACCTGAATGTTCCCCGGATAATAATTAAGCCGCAGCCAGCTTGTCTCCGTCCCGCAGTACAGATGTCAAAGAGCTGTTCCCTTGGAACACCACGGATTCGCACTCTCCCATCGTCATGATGAAGAAGATATCGGGATTCATCAGACAACGCAACGCTCTGACACTGCGCCAAAGTCCAATGGCGGTGGTCACATGTTCATTTCAGTCGTTGTTGCCGATGTCGTGGTGATCCACACATGGATGGGTCGTCGGCTGGGGAGGCCCATCGTTAGGAGTGTTCGGTGCGCTGTGTGTTTCAGACACACTTGTACTTTGACCACCATTAAAGTCTGATGTTAGTTTCACCACAGTTCGTTGCCTGTCCTTTATACCAGTCTGCTCAGCCTACGACGTCCGACATCTGTAATGAGGTGGGGCACCCAACCCCTTGACGTTTGGACGTCGTTTCCACCTGGTTTCGCCACTTGTTGAAGACACTCGTCACAGCACTCCTCGTACACCCGACAAGTCCAGCAGTTTCCGAAATTCTCCTGCCGAGTCTCTGGACCATTACAACCTGCCCTCGGTCAAACTCAGATAGATCTCGCGCCTTCCCCACTCTACACACGGCCAGCACTTTCACTGATACTACATGCACCGTACGTGTGTCTGACTAGCAGGCATTCATCGGCAGGTCAGGCTGCTATCGCCTGGACGGGTTTATATCGATAGTAGGTAGGTGGTCATAATGTTCTGGCTGATCGGTGTATAATGAATAAATTTAAAATGTAGGAAATTTTCAACATTCTGATTAACTTGCAGGAAGGGGCCGCGGTGAATCAGTGGTAGAGCGTTCACCTCTGGTGCATGGGGTCCCTGGTTCGATCACAGCTCGCGTCAAGTGAACTTTGTGGTGGACAAACACCGTGTGTGTGGGTTTTTCGAAGTTCTCCCGTTTCTTCTCACTGTCTGCATTCTGCCATTTCATTCATTTCTCATCATCACCCTCCTTTAGCCTACCCGGCATAACCGTGGGAGGTAAAACTGAAATATTTCATTTCTTTTCATTTCTTTTTATCTTGTAGGAAATTTCACAAATTATGACAAGGACATGACAATAGATAGTTGATGAGGCAATCTTTTTTCTGTTTTTTGAGGTGTGCGCCTTTGACAACAAATATTTCGTGCCTTGTGAAAGTTTGATGTTTGGTGTCATCAGTCGCGCTTCTAGTTTTTCTAATTTCTCCAGTTCATGATAATTAACAATACATTGTGTAGTTCAAATACATGTTCACTTTTCATTCAATCCAAATCAAGCCGCTTCAGATACTATAAGTTGTATTTGTTTACGAAGAATTAATTGCGTATCAGAAATACACCCCAACAAAAAAATTCTGCGTGCTCATCTGCTCAGTATTCAAGGTTTTAATTACAACCTGAATTGTAAAAATGCGAACGTTAGTTGCATTAGATATCTAAGCAGTTCCTATGGATAATTCAAGCGCATGCTGATTAAAGTTTTTCTAGCAAGCACTTCTGCTGTTCATAAACCTTACGCATTCGAGTAGGAACGAAAAAAAAAAGAAAGAAAAAGAAAGAAGCAAATATGGTCATTTTGCAACCGGGACTCACTAGAGCTCATGCTCCCTATTCTCAATGGAGCTCGCGTTTACTAATCTCATTGAGGATGACACTAGTCAAGATTCGCACTAGTTCCAGCTTGAGCTTGATATTCACTGTGGAATTCTCTTTAGCTCGATCTCGTGGTAATTAACCTCACTGGACTAGAGCTTACTAACGGATTGAGCTCGGTCCTCAATGAGGCTTGCACTCGCTAGTTATCTAGAAATAGTGAGCACCAGATCTTGCAGCATAGAAGGAAAGAGTTAGGTTCTTGGAAATGTAATAATTTTATTATTTCTAATTCATCCTTGAAATTCAAAATATTTATACATGATGATTCTGCAAGTCATTTTACGATTGTACACTATTAATTTCATGGACTGCACTCACAAGATGATATCATTATCATTGATACAATATATAAAAAAGACAAAGTTGGCACAAACTAATTTATTCATCTTGGATATAGAATTATCATTTACATCATTGGATCCGCAATTTACTTTCGTCTCAAGCTCTGCAAATCGACCGCAGCGGCAGAGCCCGGTTTCGCACTAATGTTTAGAAATCGTTCAACTCTCTTGAGGCAATATTTGTGGATTATTGTATTGTATTTTGCGTTGAATTAAATTGGAATCCACTTCATCATCTTGTGTAAAGTATCAGTAAACTAGAATTTCTGTTTTTATGGAGAACATAAGCACAGCAATTATAAAAGATGAGTAAGGTACTATGTTTTAGGAAATATAAGAAAGTTTATTTTACGAGTCTTTTGTGGTTCCGCCACCCTATTCTTTAGTTTTTTTCAAAATACTCATATCTCATAAATAAAAGAGCTATTATAAAATCTCTTACCACTTATCACGCTACTTATAAAATTTTATTTATTGCAAACGCACTGGTGAGATATTTCTTATCGCCCACTGAAAATATGGTTTCGACTCCATTATGATGACATTAGTTTAGACGTCTTCTGCCTAGTAATTATAAACATCGACTACATTACGAAATAGTAATTTGTAACGACTAAAATATCGGAAATTAGAGATTATTCTTTGGCTTTTGGAAAATTTCGGAAAACGTGAAAAACTGGTACATCGATACATCGATACATCGGTGCATCGATACAACACACTTAACCTTTTGGATTTGTTATTGTGTAAAGTGATACAAACTAAGGAAGATTTACAAATTTACGAAATTGTATTAGGACTTATTATTTAGCAATAAACACCAAATAACTGTAATTGAATTGTTTACAAAACTAATAATGACGAGAAAACTTGAATACTATACAAACAATGATTCTCTTTTGTTAACACTGTAATGTAAAGATTCAATAGTCAGAGAAATAAATATAATAATAATTATGTTTGAACATAATTCGCGGTCGTTTTCTACAATCCTAAAACACGATTGTGTAGTTTATTCAGTATTGTTTATTAAAAGAATACTTAAGAGCCTGACCCAAAATGATGTCTGTCCGACCAAATCTTCAAGCCTGATTACAGCCATGGATATCAATATGTTCCCCATTCTAAAAGAATAAGCCTTCAATTTAATTATGATTTAATTGGTTAGTTATGATTTAATTAGTAAGGAAGCGAAATACATTTCAAACGTGGATTTCGGAAAATAAACATTACTAAACCCATCCTTCCTTCAGCAGTGCGCAGAATTGATGTCTAGTGAACGAACACCTCCATGATAACAGAGAGAAATCGGTGTTAAGTCAATAAGAAACGAAAGCTAAATAAATTCATATTAAAAGTTATATCAGTGTTTAAATACGGAAACGCACCAAAGCTCGAAAACCTGATACAATATTACTCCTATATAGTCGTTGAATTGAATTGATTTTAGTTTAGCGTCCCTTTCAGCAGCGAGGCTATATGAGACGTGGGCCTACTGATTAACGTGGAATCCGAACCACATGAGCTCCCGCCGGGAATCGAACCCGGGTCTCCCATCCTATATAGTCAGCATGTATCAAGCAATCGTTCAGCTTTCATTTGAGAGGATGGAAATCTCAGGCTCCTGAACAACTATCTTACTAGAGTAAAGTGAGGAGTGTATTCATCTTACAGTGAACTGCTTTGATGCCAAGTGGCCTAACTCCAAAATTGAAATTTTCCAGGAGTGAAAGTTGAAGTTCAATATCTCATAAACAATCCATATTTCTTTTATGTTGGGAACCAAAACCATAACTATTGTATGTAGTTTATTGTTTTATAATTTACTGTTTACAAAAATCCTTTTAAAAAATATCTATCTATAGAAGTGAAAGGTACACCTTGTCTCAAAAAGGTTGAGCGCATTCTTTATTGGTGTTTTGAGGCAAAAATTTTCAAAGTCCAGCTTCGGGTATCTTCGGGAAAAAGTAAGCCAGGTTCGAACCTCCAAGCCAGCCTTTGCAAAAGGGTAAAAGTTTGCAGATGTGTTTTTCTTCTTTTAAATATAATAAGACTTGTTACCAAGTGTTTAAAAAAGCAACATTGATTGAAATACTAAATGATACAATATTTCGAAACGTTTTTATTAATGTGAGCACATGCTTGTTTGTCATTTAGCTCTCTATACGTAATGGAACATTTAAATACGTTAAAGAATCTTTCCATATGTAAAAGAATGCTCAAAATTAAGAAATAGAACATAATTATCGCCTGAGTACTAAAATAAAACTCAAAGTAGAACAGAAACTGCGTTTGTAATGGATATGAATGTCATAATCATCTTGAGATCCGTTATACGTTGCTAGAAGCTTAGTTCTAGGAGTCCTTGTGTTAGCTGATTGGTAAGCTGTCGGATTTCAAATCATATGGTTGAGAGTTCGATTCTCGTCTGGGCCAATACTTTTTTTAAAATTACATTTTCCGCAATGCATGAAAAATTATATAAAATAATTACATTAAAATACATAAGTTGTTTATATATAACATAATAATTGCAGAACATAGTAATTATTATGTTTAAAATATAACATCTGAGATAATTTTCATAGTAGGTCGGTATTATATATGAGGATGTAAATACAAGTTAAGAAACTCGTTCAATAGCAATAAATAAATCATGTAGTGTATTTATTTGCAGCTATTTGTCATATAGAGAGTAATTCTCAACATTCATAATACAGAATGTCATTTATGTTCTTGAAAAGTTATTCGAAACAGAGGGTATAAACAGAGAATCCAAAGTCGGAACGCTCGCAAAAAAATTCATGAACCCCAATGGTCACGTGAGCAGACTGGAATTGTGCTTATGAAGCATGCCACAGCAGAAAGTCTTTACATAGATTTTCAATTCAATTCCTGATATATGCTTTTGCAATGTGGAAGTGGTGATGCCTTGAGTCGCCCTCTCTCGCTCGCTCGCTCGCTCACTCTCTATTTATACAGAATATAAAAGTGGATTTATGTGTGTGTTTCAACATAATTCTAATATATCTAGAGCAATTTTAACTATATTTCTTACAGTCTGGAAAAAGAGTACTGTCGGGATACATATCAAAAATGCTAGAAACGGGTCGATATTAGTATCGAATCCATAGTTTCGTGGTCGCTTAGGTGAATAGCTCTACTTTCAATTCAAGTCCAATTAAGCTCCCATTAGCACCCAGGGTGGTTACGTAGCGACATAAAGATATCGAAATCAACCGATATTAGAATCGAATCGTAAGTTTTCAGCGCCGCTAACAGTGTAGCATTTCCCATTAGTCCACATTAGTCCCATTGCCTAGAGGGCAACATATTTGCAGAGTGCAAATTTTAAAACTTGAATAATATTTTAATTTTTTCCGTATGAAAAAGTTAAAAATCATGAGCAAATATACTATTTCACGAACAATCCTCTTTTACTATTCTAATATGTTTAATAATTGCGTAAGAAATGTAATAGTAATTCAGAACATGTTTCACAGTTGTTATTTTTTGTTACATAGTTGTAGCTATAGCATGTAGTGAGTGGAATTTAACTGTAATAAATTCAGTAATTAACCATATTCGAATTAAGTTTTATTTTTAAGTTCGGAATGAAGGGGCGGAGAAATATGTAGTTATTGGGGGCACCGAGCTTTTCTACATTTTACTTTCAAGATCTCCATTTTTCTTTTGTCATTTGTTCCTAATAAAAAAAGTTCAGTCACTTTTGGATTGTCATAGGATAGTAGGAGTTGGATTTTGGGATGCAGCCTGTGAGATTCTAGAGGAGCTAACTGCTTGAAAAAATATTTTTGAATCATCTGTAACATATGAAATAAGGATATGTATCATAAAAAATTGAAAGTAACTATGTCTGCGTAATCATCACGGTCAAATTGCAAAGTCAAATGAATTGACGTTTGGTATATAATCAGGCTCCAATCCCAACTGGGAAGTTATCATACGCGTGTCACTTTCATTATAATACATATCCTTAGGGGGAGTAGAAGTCCGAATTTTTGCGAAAAATTTAGTATCTCACAAGCCGTTCAACTGAGAGCTGAAATTCAGCATACAACTCTTTATTAAAAATAAAGAGAATATGCCCTGGCATTTTTTAAAACTGTCTTTTATGAGCGGGGGGACGGGGGTGCCTTTTCTATATAGTGGAAATTAATAGTGGGTTGATTTGTAAAAATAATCGAAAACGATTGATATTAGTTGAGAAAACAATTGAGTAATGCAAACTAAAGTTCTTTTTGAATTTTATACCCACTGCTTTCTATTTATAATTGCTGAAGCTGGTGTTTAATATATGGAGCGTTCCGAGCATAAGGCAATCAAGCCATAAAGTTAGAGAAAATGGCCATAAAATTTGTATTCTAAACGTAATTACATGGGCATTTTCATTTTTTTTTTTTTTTTTTTTTTTTTTACGTTGGTCTACTTTTCCTTGATTCGAAACTTTTAAATTTCACCTTATTTTCTACAAAATGTGTCTGTAAGGCAACAAAGAAATAATTACATATGATAAATTTAAATTCATTTTAATTCGGAAAATGAGAAACACTTTGCCATTATATATCGTAAAGGTCAGATCCACCAGTATTGTAACAAAGAGGTGCTTGAGCCAATGACGGTAGAAATTCAAACTCCGATAAGTGATAATTTCACAGTCTTGTTTTATTACAAGTGTAATCTCTTTAGTCAATGGAGAGGAGGACGTGGGTCATCGGTCAGAGTTGATGTCGATGGGTTTTGGTGGGTCGGAGTTGGTCGCAATGGTTCAAAGTGGTTCATAGTTGGTGGTGGGTCAGAGTGGATCACGATGGTTGATGGGTCAGAGTGGGCCAATGGGTCATTTGGGTGGTGGGTGATAGTGGGTCATGGTGGGTCGTGGATCAAATTTTCATTGACCCACACCATCTCTGGTTAAAATTGTACTAAAGATAAGAGGCACCGAAGATGCATGTCGGCTATTATGCTCAAATTTTGCGCATGGATAGTACTCCACCAGAAAGCAATAAATCTGAAACGGTTCACGGTATCACCTCCTAGAACTCAAGATGTAGGGGTTTGTCTGATTGGCTAAATTAAGACGTCAATGATTTATCCTTCAACAACCAAGCTTTTTATGATCGTTTCCGTGGGGAAGTCAGAAGAACACGTGCCTAGTAATCGTAATATTGATAGTTCGCGTCCACCCCGGCGTATTTGTTTTGTGTTTTTTGATTCACCTAAATATAAACAAATCACACATATAGGCATTTTAACATATTTTAGGAGAGTAATTTTTGTGGTTCGTTGGCGTTTCATCGCGTCTCTGCCGCTGGTAGTAAAGTTTTCAAAATTGAACTTGGGCCATCACGGATCGTCGCTGCGGGGCCACCAATTTCTGGCGAGAGGTTAATAGTTGACCATCTGTACTCCACCGACGTTCACAGCTTAGGGTAATGAACGATGTCCTTGCCTTGTAGACTTCATGACTACCGACGTCGGCAGTCAACTAGCTTTTAGTATTCCTTTATTAACCATCTATCGTTCATGTTTGTACACGGTGTTGTCATAATAATAATAATAATAATAATAATAATAATAATAATAATAATAATAATAATAATAATTATTATTATTATTATTATTATTATTATTAATATTATTATTATTATTATTATTATTATTATTATTATTTGTAGTAACAGTAGTATAATTGATGATAGAATAATTATTGTCTATGTATTGTCTAGGTAGGACTACACACAGGATTTGGCTCGTTTTGGTTCGACTTGACTCTAATCCGAGTCGAGTTGGAAGATATTTTTCGCGCCGAGTCCAAGAGTAGACCTCAAAGATGTCTGTTTCGAGTCGAGTCGAGTTTCAAAGAAAAGTCGTTCGTGCCCATCCCTACTAATGAGAACTTAATCGGAGTTAAGCGAAATTGAAAGTCTCACTATTAATCTAAGCGACCCCAAAAACTATGAATCTAACATCGATCATTTTCTAGCAATCTTTTATATGTATCCCCCTCCCATTCACCATAGGTAACCCGACAGCAATCTTTTTGAAACTATAAGAAATGTGGTTAAAATTACTCTAGGCCAGTGGTTCTCAATCTAATTCCTATCACGATCCCCTTTTATCACACGCTCTTGCCAGCGACCCTTTTATAATTTGTTTTATAATAAGCTTGTGTGGGATTTTTAACATACCTATTTCTATAATAGTAGAATCCATTTTTTTGTTTATAGTGAACAGTGCCATGGAAAATCATTGCCCGGGGGGAGAGTATAGTACGATGTCACCGTATATATGAGTGACGTCGACAGACTAGCTACGAAGCGCCACCATGGTTGGCACGAAGCTCAATAACATTTTCAAAATAAACCCTACCTTTCCTTAATTTTGAGCACATTTTATTACGTTTTCCTTCTATTTTACACATGTGCACATGCACTTTCCTAACATGAGTAACACACTTCCTCCGAAATGTGTGGCCCCTTTTTTAGGCGTCCGGCACTGACAGTGGATACAGTAACTGTAATATCTATATTCCCAACGACGAAGGTGCTGGTTCAAGATGGATGTTAAACTCCTTCATTGAAGAGGCCATTAACGTATCCGATCTAAGCCCACAACTTCTTGACCAAATAATAGAATGATCATGCGACAAGTCTTTGCAACTTGTTTTCTGTAACGAAGACTTGGACAAGTTCTGCCTGATGAGGAGAGAAGAATATCCCGGTCTGGTGATTGCTGCTTTAAAAGTAATAATTCCATTTGCTATATCGTACTTGTGCGAAAGTGTGTTTTTTTTATGGTAAACATTAAAACAAAGATAAGAAATCGCTTATCAGTTGAAAATGGCTTGATAATGTTCGTCATGAAGATTGAACCGGGCATTGCTGCACTAGTGAAATTACACCATGCTTAGGTATCTCATTAGGTTTTAATTTTAATTGTATTTCAATGTGCAGGTTTTGTTTCATGTGTATTTTTCTAGTATTTCTATATACAGTTCTCATTAGTTTTATATCATACCTCTTTGATTTAAATTCATTTTTAAACAACTCTACTAACTAACTAACTCTATGGCCTATGGACCCCGGAGGTTCAATGCCGCGTTCACAAGAGCTCTCCACTGACTTCTATTCTTAGCTAATTGCATCCAGTTTCTACTTTGTATTCCTATCTCTGCGAGATCCATCTTAATATTATCCTCCCATCTGCGCCTAGGTCTTCTTAATGGTCGTTTTCCTACGGGTCTACCAGTCGAGACTTTGAAAGCGTTTCTACTTTCTTTCATTCTAGCTACATGACCCACCCACCTAAACCTCCTAGACTTGACGACCCTAACAATGTTGGGTAACCGTATAAATTATGTAGTTCCTCGTTATGAAGTTTTCGCCATTCCCCATTCCCGTTCCTCTTGGGTCCGAATATTCGTCTAAGGATCTTGTTCTCAAATACTTTCAGTCTATGTTCTTCCCTCAGAGTAAGTGACCATGTTTCGCAACCATACAGAACAACAGGCATGATTATCGTTTTGTATATTTTAAGCTTCAAATTTCTCGACAGAATTCGCGACGACAAGAGACTTTGAACCGAATAGTAACACGAATTCTACACCCTTTGAAAATGTTCAGTAGACTTATTTTTTATTGTTCTTTACAGTGTGTATAAAAAATAAAAGTATGCCTATCAGAACAAAATTAAAAATAATATTTAAAAATAATTTCTGGTATTAGATTCTAACTATATTTATCTCTTCCGCCTATCTTCGCGATCCCCTAGGGGCCGCGATTCCCAGATTGAGAAACCCTGCTCTAGGCACACATGAGTTATGATGGAACATACATACATACACTTTTATATGTATAAATGCAGATAAGAGAGAGTTGAGAGAGAGCGATTAAGGAATTACCGCTCTCAATCTCTTCACTTTACTTTTGCGATTCGTAAATTTCTTACGTGACAGTTTGGGGCTAGCTAGTTTTTTTGTCTTGAACCACGATCCGATTTTCGATATGCTCGACCTAAATGCTGTAATGCGAATATTGAGAAGTTATCTGCGATGAAAGTAGCTGCAAATAAATACATTACATAACTTATTTATTGCTATTACACGATTTTTTAAATTTGTATTCAATATTCACACATAACACACCGACGTTCTGTGAATACCTCAGATGTTATTAATATATTTTAAAGATAAGAATTACTTATGTCGTGAAATGATATGAATATATATATTCAACTCATATATACAACTGATGGTATGAAAATATATAAACAACTGATGAATTGTAATGTAACTATTTTACATAATTTTCATGCATTGAGGAAAGTAGAATATCATAAAAGAATCTCACCTGAACGGGTATCGAACTCACGATTTAAACACTCGGTGGTGTACCACTGAGCTAACATGACCGCTTTTCGGAATCTGCTTCTGAAATATAACTGAGCTCATACGTAAATGCTCTTTTCCGTATGGAAATCACAATGACGAAACGAGAGTGTGAATACATAGTCTCGAAATATTGTATCATTAAGTATTTCAATCAATGTTACTTTTTTCTACACTTAATACCATTTCAACATGTCTTATTATATTTAACAGAAGGAAAAACATATCTGTACATCTTTTCCCGATTACTAAGGTTGGCTTTGGAGGTTCGAACCAGCAGCTTTAGTTTACTGTTTTCCGAAGATACCCGAAGTTGGACTTCGAAAGTGTTCGTCTCAGAACAGCTATCATCATATCGCTCAATCTGTTTGGTATATGGTATATGTTTTTATACGTGTAAAGTCAGTATAACAATTCATTCTTTAAACAGCTTTTCGTATGTATTAATATTTCTTTATAAAAACTGTTTTTAATATTATTATTACGGCTCATCATTTTCAGATTTCTTTCGCGAGTCGTTGACCAAGTCGTTCGCCACCAGCGTTGCCAGACTCACAGCTCGGAATTATTCCAAAACCTGATCGAACTTATGCTAGATTCGGTCAAATTATGCTAGATCCTCATAATTACTAATTCAGGAGTTTTAAAAAAAGGAAGTTGAGATACGATAACGTAACTTAAAATACACACAGAGGAAGAATGCATGGATAGAACTCAATACTTTACGCACCAAAATTTTAACTCAACTAAATTACTGCAGTCGTTGTCAGACTCAATGGCGTATATATCGTATAAATGAATGCAAAGTTTTTGTTTACATATTTTGAAAGAAAATTACTTCGCAGCTTAAGCGGAGTTGGGAATCGTCTGCTGGGGGGGGGGGCAGATTTTTGGTCGGTCTCGGAGCTGTCATTTCAGGAATAAATATGATCATGAAGTCAGAAATAAAGATGGTGAAGTTGCCAAAAAGTTGGGGGGAGAATGGCCCCCATAGCTCCGCCCATGTCTCGGAGTTAAAGGATTAGAAAACCCTGGGTGGAGCCACAAAAAAAAAAAGCCCAAAGCCGTTCCGAACTTACTTCGGAAAATAAGACTGCCTGTATGGTTTACCGAGTGTATGAATCAATGGAACAGGATACATTTCTGCCGTTCTTTTTCTTCCCACGACCAACTTCTTTCTCATCTCCAGGTTTTACGGCTTTTTGATAACTTGCTGAAATTGTGCTAGATTTGGGCAGGATGCTAAAAGCAAGATGCTAGATGCTAGAGACATGCAAATTATGCTAGATCTAGCATCATTATGCTAGATCTGGCAACGCTGTTCCCCACAATAGGCGTGTCGTGCAAGTAACCAATCACACGTCAGGTACTAGCTTTTACCTATTGCTTCCTTCTCACAGCTCAGAACATTGGTAACTATGGATAGACGTACAGCAGTAATTACTTTATGGGAGTTGGAAGGTTATTCTGCAACTGCAGCTAGCAGGCGAGTAGGTGTCCCGGCCTCTACAGGAAGGCGATGGATTCGGAAATATGGTGCTACAGGTCAGACTGGTAATTTACGATCTCCTGGTCGTCCGCATGTGTCAACCGAAGCCCAAGATGCGAGATTAGTAAACGAAGCCCGGTTAGACCCACTAAGGACGTCTGGACAGCTAAGGGAAGCTTCTCTCTTTCCTGGTAGTAAGCATACAGCTCTGCGAAGGCTTCGTCATGCTGGGTTACGTGGCCGTGTTGCTGCCGTGAAGGAAAAACTCTCAGACGACCACAAAATTTACCGTCTCGCGTTTGCACAGGCGAATGTGGGTCTCAATTGGGAAAACGTAGTTTTCTCAGATGAATCCATATACACAACATCAAAGGAGGGACGCCGTTTTGTGTATCGTCCGAGAGGCACCCGATATGACCATGGATATGTGGCTGCTTGCAATCGCAGTGGCCATGTATCTATTTTATGTTGGGGTTGGATTTCCAGTCGCGGAGCAGGACAGCTTCATAGAATTGAAGGACATCTGGACAATGCTCAGTACTTAGACATTATCAATAATATCATGGTGCCATCTGTACGAGTATTTCAGCCTGATGGTGTAATTCAGTTCCAGCAATACCAGTCGCCAATACATACTTCCCGTGTGGTTCATGAATGGTTCGCAGGGCACCCTGAGATTGATTTAATCGACTGGCCGCCTCGTGGAGCAGACCTCAATCTCATGGAAAATATGTGGGCAGAAGTGAAGCGTACTCTAAGGGAAAGTTGGCCTGAGGCAGATCCACCAAGAACTCAGGATGACCTGTGGCATCTTGTTTCCGAAGCATGGCTGGAGGTAGGGGAAGGAGATAGATTTGTCACCCATGTAATAGATTCCATGCCCAGAAGAATGGGGCGTGTAATAAATTCAGAAGGGTCTTGGACACAATATTAATGTCCCCGCCTTAACTCCCGAAAAAAGCCCTTTTCAGGGCTACCTAAACGCCTCTGAAAATATTTCTAGAAGTAAACCACTCCTTGTATCCGATTTCTGTGCAATCCTACTAACAAAAGAATGATAATTAGCTGTAGGCTTTGAACTCAAGACCTCTTCAGTGGCAAGTCCGTACTCTACCAGTGAACTAACATGAACACGCAAACCCAACCTGAAGAAACACGACTTTCAATTTCTGGTATTCGATGACAATGATGCTCATATACTTTGCAAATGTTGTATTCAACTTGGGATATTCCGCAACACACACACACACATAAACAAAGCGAAAGAGAGAGAGAGAGAGAGAGAGAGAGAGAGAGAGAGAGAGAGAGAGAGATGAATACACAAAAGTATATTCAACGTATTCGAATGAGACTCTAAGTAACGACATTCCGTTCTAAAGAGAATTTGTGTTTCTTCCCGTGACGTTAAGGGGATCGGGAAAAGTTATGTGTCTTGAAGCAGGATACGACTTTGGATACTCTGTTTATACACTTTCTATATCCGTAGGAATATACTGTATTTCACGAATATAAATAACATACTGTAATGAGAATATTGAGAAGTTAAATCTGTATGACAAATAGCTGCAAATAAATACACTACATAACTTATTTATTGCTATTAAACGATTTTCCTAACTTGTATTTAACATTCTCATATATAATACCGACCTACTGTGAAAATTATCTCAGATGTTATATTTTAAACATAATAATTACTATGTTCTGCAATTATTATGTTATATATAAACAACTTATGTATTTTAATGTAATTATTTTATATAATTTTTCATGCATTGCGGAAAATATAATTTTAAAAAAAAGTATTGGCCCACACGAGAATCGAACTCTCAACCATATGATTTGAAATCCGACAGCTTACCAATGAGCTAACACAAGGACTTCTAGAACTAAGCTTCTAGCGATGTATAATGGATCTCATGATAATTATGACATTCATATCCATTACAAACGCAGTTTCTGTTCTACTTTGACTTTTATTTTAGTACTCAGGCGATAATTATGTTCTATGTCTTAATTTTGAGCATTCTTTTACATATGGAAAGATTCTTTAACGTATTTAAATGTTCCATTACGTATAGAGAGCTAAATGACAAACAAGCATGTGCTCACATTAATAAAAACGTTTCGAAATATTGTATCATTTAGTATTTCAATCAATGTTGCTTTTTTAAACACTTGGTAACAAGTCTTATTATATTTAAAAGAAGAAAAACACATCTGCAAACTTTTACCCTTTTGCAAAGACTGGCTTGGAGGTTCGAACCTGGCTTACTTTTTCCCGAAGATACCCGAAGCTGGACTTAGAAAATTTTTGCCTCAAAACACCAATAAAGAATGCGCTCAACCTTTTTGAGACAAGGTGTACCTATATTGTGCTAGTTCCTGGCATCAAAGCAGTCCATTTATTGTAATATACTATGTAAAATAGTCTCATATCATAATATGTGATGTATAACAAATGTTACATTATATATTATCAGTAACTCGTGATATGCTGCAATACATTAAAGCCTCAAAATAGTTAGGGAAACGAATAATCCAGAAGTTATGTAGCCCTATTCCGTTCATGAGAACGAAAACAATAATTATAACTATGCTAAATTACTATAGAGTGCCAATGCTCATTCAGAGAATTTATGAGGTTCACTTTATCGCAATAGTTTTATACAAACTAGATATTCAATTATTATTATTATTATTATTATTATTATTATTATTATTATTATTATTATTATTATTATTATTATTATTATTATTACATTTGAAGTATAATCAAATATCACGTCATTAATTATTAGTTTTAATTAACTAAATCTGAAAATTAAATCTTGATCTCAAAAGATTAACTATTAAGTTTATGTGTTCTGTACCTTTCTAAAGTAATAAATACTGGAATTGGTTTCAAGGCTGTTCCTGAGTGAATACTTTCTTCAAAATAATATTAAAAATTATAGAAATATTTTCGAGACATTCGAATCGAGTTGAGATTTTTACGAGCAGTCTCAACTCGACTCGAAAATTCGAGTCGAGAAATAAGTTTGTCCGGGCTCGTCTTGAATTTTACAAATTGTAGAGTCTATCTCAACTCGTATCTCGATTCGAATTCAAGTCGAGTCGAGTCGAGATTCAAGACATGTTTCGACTCGTGCGCATCCCTATTTGGGAAGGGAAGGGACAGTTGCTTCCCCCGAGTTAGTGAGAAACATGTCTCTTAATAAATGGTATACTAATACACTAATAAACATAAAATTCTTAAGTCGATGAACAACCTCCTCCCCATGGCAAAATCTGAAATGGCGCAACTGATGTTGACCTTTATACGGGAAGTACTTGTACTTTACTCTCAGTAACATTACTAAAGATGCTAGCTCCCATCGAGAAAATGTTAAATGGCGTTCACTAAGACACGCAAAATTTATAAACAATAGAAGACTTTTTTATAACTTTGGATATTTCATCTATAAATCACTACTTGCTCATATACAGTAATACAAAAATTGCACATTCTTCTTCTTCATAATATTATTATTATTATTATTATTATTATTATTATTATTATTATTATTATTATTATTATTATTATTATTATTATTATTATGTCCAGATTAATTTTGTTGCCATTGTTACCAGTGGCGGCTTTAGAGTGAAGTCACACCGGTAAAAGTTAAAGTTTTATCGCTTGAAGCTATGAGAAGAAAGCGTTGTACAGCTTCAGAAAGAATTACAGTTGTTGTATGAGTTGTTAGTATGAGGCGCATTCAAGTTATAATATCTCCATTTTTTTCCCCTCAGGACTGGTAACAGAGAGAAACATGCTGTTTATTTTAAAATACGCGAGCACTTTTTCTCAATGGGTGACAGAGATGACAACACTCTACGGCACACAGAATTCTAGCGGCAGCGGTTAGAGCAATGACTATTCTTGATACTTACGATACTCTTCGTTTTCTCCATTTGCTTGGTGTGACACCGCTTGAAACTCATCGCCAGTTGAGTGAGGCATGTGATGATGGTGTTGTGGATATGTCTAATGTACGTTAGTGGGTGCGTCACTTCAAAGCAGGCAGAACATCGTATGACAACAAACCAAGACAATCTTGGCCTCGCACAAGTCGGTCTGACGACATGATTGAACGACTGGAGATTTTTTTTTTCTTTTGAGGATCGCCGAATGAGTGTGGAATACATCACGTCCAAAGTTAACATTTCCGTGGGATCTATGCACATTTTCCTTAAGTGTACATATCATACATCCACATCAACAGAAGATGTCATTAACTTAGTAACATTTTCACGAAAAAGCGGAGCGTACTTTTGATGTGTAAAAAAGTCGAGTATGTAAGGAATATAATAGATTTTAACAGAATATAAGGAGGAGAGGAATGTGAAGTCTGGCCATCGAAAGACATACAAACATGAGGAAAGTATTGATGACAGGATATGATTTTAGTAAAGGTTTTTACCATTTAAAATCTTATGATCAGCCGCGTAACAACATTTCAAATATAGGAGGGGGCAAGTCTTTTTGTTGCGCCCCTCTTTCAACAGCGCCTCTCGCTCAACAGCGTGTAATTTGCACTAATCTTTACAGTATTACTGTTATGTTTTTTTTTTCGTGTGTGTGGGAAAATAATTGTAATTTACGAAAACAGCTATACATTTGAAAAATTAAAATATTAGAACTCCGCCATTGCCGGTCCCAAGCCCGGATGAGAAAGGAGGAGGGTTAGGCATTAATTCCCTGTAAAACAAGAAGTCTGCAGACCAACAGGCAGACAAAGGTGAGCGTGAGCACCTAAAGAAAGCAACCCCTTCATCACGATAGGATACTACGGGCTGATAACTCGTATGTCCGAAATCGTCAATCATCAAAAGATCAGGGAAACAGAGAGCCGATTTGGATGATCTAATAACAACAAGGCGAGGATTAGGATATATGAGTGTTGGAACCTGGAATGTTCGAGGATTAACAGGAAAAGAACAAGAACTAACAGCAGAAGCAAAGGAGCTAAAAATGAAAATTATAGAAATAACCGAAACCAAAAAGAAAGGACAAGGTATAGAAAACATAGGGAATGGGTATACTTTATTTTACTCAGGAGTATCAAAATTCGAAAGAGCAAGAAGAGGAGTAGGTTGTATAGTACAACAGGACATTATAAACAGAATACAAGACTGGGAGTTTGTAAACGAAAACATAATGGCACTCACAATAATATTAGATCAGGAAGAAGATAGACGAGAAAAAATAGTTATAGAGTACGGACCAAGTGAAGATGCTCCAGTAGAACTGAAAGATGTATTTTGGGAAACATTACAACAAACAATAGATAACAGCAACCTATCAGCAATAGTAATTTGAGATTTCAATGGAAGAGTTGGGAGAAACTATAAGAACTATAATGGGCTACTAGGGCAATATGGCGAAACAATACAAAACGACACCGAAACAAGAATCCTCGAGTTTTGCGTCGGAAAAAAACCTCGTAATAACCAATACAAAATTTAAACACAAAAATATCCATCTGTATACAAGAGAAGAACCATCAAAGAAAGAGAAGTCTATAATAGATTACATATTAGAGCCTAGAGAAAACTGGAAAGAAATCAAGGATGTAAGAGTTATGAGAGGACCAGAAATAGGGAGCGATCATTATCTTTTAGCAATGGAATTAATAGTTACTAGAGAAGAAACAAGAAAACCAGCCATTAGAAAAAGGAAAGTTACAGAGAAAATAAAGATTAAGAAATTGGCAGAAGACTCTAGAAGAGCATACACACAAGAAACAGAAGAAGTATTCAAAAGGTTACTACAAGAAGAAAAAATAGAGGACGTAGAAGAACTTTGGGAGCAATTTAAAACAACAATCATAAAGAAGGCAGTGCAGGTATGCGGGAAATCCAAAATTGGGGGATCGCAAATTAAAAGAACAGCATGGTGGAATGTAGAAATTCAAAAGGAAGTCAGAGAGAAGAAGAACAGATGGAAAAGCTATCTATCAACAAAAACGGATAACGACTACGAGAGATACAAAGAACAGAGAAAAAAGGTTAAGGATCTAGTAATAAAAAGTAAAAAGGAAGCTTGGGAAGACTTCGGGAAAAGGTTACAGGAGAATTATCAAGGAAACGTAAAGTTATTCTATGGCACACTAAAATCAATGAGAAAAGAACAAAAAGAGCCAATAATTAAAAGAATAGATGATAAAGAAGGGAAAGTATTGGTTAAGGAAGATGAGATAATAAAAGGATGGGGAGAATACTTCGAAGAAACACTGAAAGAGGAGGAGGAACCAATACAAGAGAGAAATATGAGAGTCGAAAATATAAGGTAAAAGTTAAGGAAATATGCGCGTAGAGGAACCGAAAACAGTCACAAGGAAACGACAAACACAAAGCAGAAGAAACGGAAAATAACATACAACAGGAAGAATTGGAAAGGGCAATAAAGAAAATAAAAGTCGGAAGAGCATCAGGACATGATGGAATTGCTCCAGAAATGATAAAGCATCTAGGTACGTTTGGAAGAAAAATGCTGGTAAAGTTATTTAACTTGATTTGAAAGAAGGAACAAGTGCCCAGTGATTTGGAAATCGCAGTGATAGTACCCATTTATAAGAAAGAAAACAACAAAGACTGCAATAACTCTAGAGGGATTTCGCTTCTGAGTACAGTAGCTAAAATCTTTGCAAGGATTCTTGATGAAAAACTAAGGAAGGAAATCGAACCGCAATTGGAAGATTCTCAAAGTGGATTTAGACCAAACAGAAGCACACAATATCAAATATTTTCGCTGTTACAAATCATAGAAAAAGGAATAAATCAAAATAAAGAAATACATCTTTGCTTCATAGATCTAACGAAAGCATTTGATACCGTCAGAAGAGAAGAAATATGGAAAAGCCTCAAAAACAGGAATGTAAATAGTAACTTAGCAAATGTAATTATCGACAAACAAGGAACTACGTAAGGACATGTAATGAAACATCAAAAGAATTTTACACTACATCAGGAGTAAGACAAGGCTATGTACTCAGCCCTATTTTGTTCAACTTTGTACTAGATGGCGTTATGAAGGAATGCTTCAAGAACAACATATGGTATGAAGTAGGTTTCTGGAAAATGAAACCAATAAAAATGGCAGAATTAGCATTTGCAGATGATGTAGTCCTAATAGCCAAATCAGAAGAAAATTTGAACTTAAAGTTGTGGGAAGAGCACTTGAAAAAGAGAAATTTAAAAATAAACATAGGCAAAACAAAATCGATGATAATTTCTAAAGAAGACAAAAAGCACCACATCAAAATCAGAAATGAAACAATAGAACAAGTGGATACCTTCAAATACCCAGGAACCTGGATTAACAAAGAAGGAAAACTAGACACAGAAATCTCTAACAGAGTAGCAGCTGCAGGAAGATGTTTTAATGGGTTAAAGACACAGCTCCTGAACAGAAAGGAAGTAACAAAAAGAACAAAAACAACAGTATTCAAAACGATATATAAGCCAATATTAACATATTCTTGTGAGTCTTGGACCTTGAGTACAAACCAAGAAAAGAAACTACAAGCAACGGAAATGAGATTTCTGCGAAAAATAGAGGGTAAAACTAGAAGAGACAAGATTAGGAATGTAAAAATAAGAGAAATGCTTAAAATAGCTCCATTGGAAGATGAAATACAGGAGATAAAGTTGAGATGGTTTGGTCATTTATCAAGAATGGATGAAAAGAGAATAGTAAAACAAGTATACGAGGCAAAAGTTATAGGAAAGAAACCAAAAGGAAGACCGAGGAAAACATGGCTAGAAGATATTCGAGAAATCGCAAAGAACAAGAAGGTTCCATAGAAGACGGTGCAGACAACAGCACGAAACAGAAATGATTGGAAAGCTCTCTGGAAACCCCTCTACACTGGAAGGTAGAAGAGGACGACTTTAGTAAGTAAGTAAGTAAAATATTAGACTTACTTGAAGTAAAGACAGTTTCTTCACCCACCCAATGCATTCATTCAACACAAGAATCGTACATTAGTAAAACTAGTAGACCTCATTTGATTTGCGTTGGGATACATATGAAGTACAGTTTACTATTAATTAATCACTAAATAGTACATTATTGTTCCGTATACGTTCGGCACTAAAGCCACATTCTCACTCTCCAGAACTCATAGGCTGAAGATATCACAATCACATTTTTTTTTAATGATCAACAGATTCTCACAATGCACCTACACGCACACTTTTTTTTTAAATTTTACTTTCACACAACATTAATCTTCAAATGTTTCAGTACATAGATTGAACTGCACTTCGTATTGATATACCGGACTAGAGATGCAAATTAGCCGGATTTTTGAGGCGTGCTTTATTTTCATTTAAAAAGAACAACTTTTGGAAAGAAAACGGAAATTTTCGCTCTTTTGACAAACTAGGATCTCATAAGTCCCACGTTGGTTGCTTAACCATGATATCAAGTTCTTGAAATGTATACATCTTGAAATGTGTTTTGTTCGGGTTGCTTAAAGTCAAACTGACAAACAAGAAAAAAGTATCACCGCCGTTCCAGAAACATTATTGTTTCAGATACTCTTCAATACCTAATATTGGAGCCGAAAAGGCTTCATAATTTTGTTCATATTTCAGAAGAAAATGTTTTAGTAATAGCAGCAGCATAATATGATTTAGTTTAAGGAACTGGAGCAACAAAGCTTAGTGAAGTGGCTCTTATCTTTTATTTTTCTTCAGAATACAGTTTTTTTAAAGCTAGACTATGACAAAAGAAAGCTGGAACACACTGTTGCTTCTTCACTAAATATGAAATATTAAAAGAAAAAATCCCAAGCCAAAAAAGCATGGAAAAGATGTTTTTCTTTGAAAAAAAAAAAAAGTTCTTTTCGAGACCTTAAACCACTATTTAAAACAGTTATTGTTCCCACCACTAACTTTTCAGTAAAACTTTTTTTTTTTTTTTTTTTTTGTCGTTAAACATTATTCGAAGAACTGTACAAACAATTCGTTCGAACTAGAAAACCCTACACATTAACTCTATTGAGATTTCCACTTTTTTAGGTAAATTTTAAACTTTCAGTCAAGCAGCTATTACGTCGAGATTATTTATCGTAGAATCATGGTTCATACCCCGTTTTATTCGGAATGAACCAGTGTTTTCCTAATTTGTAGATTTCCCTAATATGTACCTAAGGCAATAAAATTCCTACCCAAATTGGGAAAAAAGGATTTTTTTTTTAAAAAAAAGTCCCCATTTCCTGCCAATTTCTTCCCTCCGGTACACAACATGGACACGCGAAAATTACCAAAAAAACCTTTGCTTCACTCCAAACAAAACGAGGTATGAACCGTGATACTGGGGTAAAAAGTCTTGGTGCTAAAATTAATTTATACTATTTTTTCCTAATATCTACTATTGTTATTCAACAAGCTCTAGTGTCAAGACTCTTTATCGTAGGATCATGTTTTCTAACTCTTTGTATTTGTAATGAAGAAATGTTTCCAACTTTACCAGTAAAATTTCCCCATTATGTACCGGAAGTGAAAAAATCTCGCTCAAATTGGGAAAAAGATATTTTTGTCAGGAAAAAAAATCTTTTTGAGAATTTCGATTCCCAGATACATTCTAGCGCCACGGCAGTGGTACAGTTCGAAACGTTATCTCATTACAAACAAAATGAGGTACGACCCATGGTCGTACAATGAACACTCTTGACGGTAGAGCTTATTGAATAACAATACATTAGTAACTATTACCCAAAAATGGGGAGGGAAATTTAGTAAATCAGCTCTAGCACCAAGACTATTTATTCTAGGTTTATGGTTTGTACTTTTTTGTTTGTAATGAACCAGCGTTTTAAATCGTATCACTTGCATATCCCTATCATGTACCTGAAGGGAGAAATTCCCGCCCAAAATGTATAAAGAGAAGCGGGAAATTCAAATGTTCAAAAATTAACTTTTTCGGAAATTTATCTCCTCAGGTACATGACAGCGCAATGGTAGTGGTACCGTTAGAAACGTTGTATCATTACGAACAAAATGAGGTACAGACTATGATCCTACCACAAATAGGGATGACCGAGAATAGTAAGGTAGCGATTATGAGTAGAATAAACACGTTGACTTAAAGTGTGTAATAGGGGAAAAATTCAGATCTTTTTTTTTAAATCACTACTTACCTACGATCATGGTTTGTACCTTGTTTTGTTTGGAATAGTGGTAGGTTTTAAACGGTACCACTCCCATGTCCCTGAGAGGAGGAATTCCCGAAAAAAGAAAAAGATCTGAAAAATCCTTTTTTCCACTTTGGGCGGGATATTCCCGCTTCTAGTACATAATAGGGAAATTTGAGTGGTACAGTTGGAAACATTTCTTTATTACGAATACAACTAGGTATGGACCATGATCCTAGGATTAATAGCGATGTGTTAGGATTTTTTTCTTTTAAAAAAAGGAGCTCTAAAATTTATCCTTTTCTTTCTTCCTTCGTCCATGTTTGTGACGTTACTGCCCCCAGGCATCGCAAGCGTGGCTGCAAAATGCACATGAAACACATTCTTTGATGCTTCCCTGCTTGAATGAATGCAAAAAAAAAAAAAAAAAAAAAAAAAAAAAAAAAAAAAAAAACACGGTGTGAAAAGCTTTACAAGAGATTTATAAAGCAAATTCCGAAAGTCGACGCCATGGTTCAGATCTGTACCAAATGTCCCCAAAGGGTTAATATATTTGCCCTTCTTTTTCTTATGTGTAATCGATTATTCTTGATTGTTGAACTTCTCATATTTATTTTTCTTCAGAATGCAGTAATTAAGTCTCTTTTTCTTCTTATAATGGGAAACGAAAGTGGAAAGTACTTACTTCATTAAAGTTGAAATATTAAAAAAAAAAAAAAAGAAAAAAGAAAAAGAAAAAAATTCAAAATTTGACAGGCATAAAAGCGGTGGAAGAAACTTTTTAAAAGCCGTTTTCTCAGCCCCTGCGTAAGTAACATCCAACTTTTAATATATTTAGCAAGAACGGAATAATATAGTTTCAATTTGAATAAATGTTCAATGTAAAAAATAACGAGCCACTGTGATCCTATGGCTCATTTCGACACAAAAACTGCACACTTCAAAGAGCAGAATTCACACTTTTCCGAAGACAGTTGTACGGTAGGCAAGGGCGCCCATCAGGGTGGAAAGATGGGGCGCTTGCCCCCCTAGAGGAAATTGTACTTCAAAATATCGAAAATCCAATAGAATTTTTACATTAGTTACAGAAAAATATGAAACTATTTTTGAAACGTCGCTTATACTTACCCCTCCCCCCAAGGAAACCACAACATGAGCGCCCATGAATTCATGGGCGCCCGGGTAGGAGCTATTTTTGAATTCTCTACACAGTTCCTTCACGTCCAGTGAGTCAAGCCTGTCTGTTTATGGATTAAGAACTGCAAAATGGTTCAGTCTTGCCTGGGTCATTGTGGACCTCATATAAGTTTTGAGACGCCGCAACATTGAGAAACTTCTCTCGGCAGTTGCAGATGTCGCCGGAATGATAAGCAGGAGACGAAGGACTTTCAACATTTCAAGAACAACTCTCTTGTTTCTTTACAGAGTTTCTTGAAGTTGTCAAGCAGGTCTCTGAGATTTTTTGAAGTGGGAATAGTGGTGAGTAACTGTTGCATCTGTAGTTGTAGTCGGTCCGGATTGACGTGGTATTCTTTTAAAATGTCACTAATGTCTTGAGAAAAGTTACCTTCTAAAATTACATCCTCTATTGCACGATATTTCTTCAGTTCAGGCTGACGGAATCGACTACATTTTGCAAATCATATTGTCCAAACATTCATAATATGTTGCGCGTAATTTCTCTTCTGCGGTGTTGAATTGGTAATTTTTCGCGGATGTCTGCGAGTGTTCTAGTCTTTTCGGGGTCTGTTTCCTGCGCGGTAGCTGAGGAGAGCCTTGTTTGTTCTATCGAAGGTCCCCCTATACAATCAGGGGCGACAAAAGGAATAATTAATACATCTACAGCCCCATGGTGCATATTACATCGTTGTTTGTTCTATCGAAGGCGCCCCTATACAATCACGGGCGACAAAAGGAATAATTAATATATCTACAGCGCCCTTGGTACAATATTACATCCTTTTTTGTTCTATCGAAGGCACCCCTATACAATCAGGGGCGACAAAAGGAATAATTAATACATCTACAGTGCCCTTGGTGCAATATTATATCGTTGTTTGTTCTATCAAAGGCGCCCCTATACAATCAAGGGCGACTAAAGGAATAATTAATATATCTACATCGCCCTTGGTGCAATATTACATCCTTTTTTGTTCTATTGAAGGCGCCCCTATACAATCACGGGCGACAAAAGGAATAATTAATATATCTACAGCGCCCTTGGTACAATATTACATCCTTTTTTGTTCTATCGAAGGCACCCCTATACAATCAGGGGCGACAAAAGGAATAATTAATATATCTACAGCCCCATGGTGCATATTACATCGTTGTTTGTTCTATCGAAGGCGCCCCTATACAATCACGGGCGACAAAAGGAATAATTAATATATCTACAGCGCCCTTGGTACAATATTACATCCTTTTTTGTTCTATCGAAGGTCCCCCTATACAATCAGGGGCGACAAAAGGAATAATTAATACATCTACAGTGCCCTTGGTGCAATATTATATCGTTGTTTGTTCTATCGAAGGCGCCCCTATACAATCAGGGGCAACAAAAGGAATAATTAATATATCTACAGCGCTCTTGGTGCAATATTACATCGTTGTTTGTTCTATCGAAGGCGCCCCTATACAATCACGGGCGACAAAAGGAATAATTAATATATCTACAGCGCCCTTGGTGGAATACCGTATTACATCTTTGTTTGTTCTGTGGAAGGCGCCCCTATACAATCAGGGGTGACAAAAGGAATAATTAACACATCTACAGCGCCCCTTGGTGCAATATTATTTCTTTTTTATTCTATCGAAGGCGTCCCTATACGATCAGGGGCGACGAAAGGAATAATTAATATATTTACAATGCTACGTCATTGTAACATTATTTCCTTTTTTATTCTGTCGAAGCATTATGTCGCCCGTACATAATGAGGGGCAAGAAATGATTAAGAAAATGTTTATATCGCTGCTTGAGTCATACAGATAATTTTTATTCCTTTATTTTATTGTATCAAAGGTGCCTTACACAATCATCACAAAAGGAACAGAAAAAGTGTCCATAATACGAAGCACTGCACTCTATATTTTGTCGAAGATTTGGAAGTGCATACAAAACACTGCTTTTGTACATAAACTTTTCATTCTTCAATCGGCTTTTAAAAAGGCAAAGTAATCGGCGCCCCCAATAACTTCTACCAGAACTTTGGGTTGGGGTAATGCCCCCTTGCCCCCCGTCTTTTTACGCCACTGCTTATGATATAGTTTATATTCTTTTAAACAAAAACATGTATCCTTCCGCGAGGCTTTTGGGTGTCCAACACGCAGAGGTAGACTAATGAAGAGGCATTAACATAGACTGATACAGACCAGATGGAAAGCATGCTAGCTGTCACATTAGAATCACTGTGAGAGACCACATTAATCTATGATTTCTCCAAATTTGCTCAATTCAATATATGACAGGAAAAGATAGTTTTCATAGTGTTTGGACGAACAAGATTGCGTTAAAACACGTACATATTAAACGTTGAACTGGTGTAAGCAATACCTTAATGTAATGATTATATGATAGTTGACATTATTTGAACATGACTGAATATTATGTTTATCCTACATTTTTGCTTCAGTATGTAAATGAATCAGCTTTTAACTCATTTCATACTAGAATGAAAAAATAATTTAAATTAGATAGCTTCCATATAATGTCTCTGGAATAATAAGAGAGCTATATATATTGACAGTCCCTCCACGCGAATTGTACATATACCACAATAAAAAGGCATTTTTGATGTAATACATGTCAAATGAAAATGATAAGACGAAAGAAATTAAATAATTTGCCCATGGTGATTTCTAAAAAAATCCTTACCTATTGATTAAATACATAATTCTATATTTACCTACCTTCATAACATACAATAATTAATTGTCCGTCTTTTCCTCTGGTCTTTAATATTCTGAAGATATTGAGATTAAATGTGTGTTGGGCTTCAAGAGGAGACTGTACCATAAATCTATCTTTGTAATCAAAACGAGTTTTGTAGAATTTTGTTATCTGTCAAGAAAGTAAAGTTTTATTTATCTTAACTTTACATTTATAGATAATATAGTTGTTCAGAAAATAAATATAAATGTTATTTTCATTGGCTTCTAGCTTGAATTCTTTAAGATTAAATATTAATTCTTATTTCCAAATTTCTATACAGAAATGTATAGAACTTAAAAATCATTACGTTTTTGTTTCTTAGAGACAGTGAACATTCAGCATATTTTCGATACAAAACTCCTTTTTGTGGATATTTAAAGAAATATTAAGACTAAGTTCTTAAAAATATATTCTCGTTTTGTAAAAAGACATAATTTTATTATGGTTTCTATTTCTCTCTCTTTTTTTAAATACATTTTTAATCGTAGTTTTTATTCAAGATGTATTAATACTTGGATCAACTTACATTGGAAATGGCTTAAGTTCAAACTTGCATGATACGACAAATTACAGAATTAGCATTGTAAAGAACCAGTTACTTGAAAGAACATTAGTATTTTCATTGAAAATTAAACGATTTGTGGACAATTGTGGTATTTTATCATTTAAAGAATAAGCAGTATTGTAAAGTGAGGCCAACTGTTTATTGGCCAAAAGTTACTGGTCAAGAGGAAAATTTGGAACCGAACTATGATTTGTGCAATCCTTTCACAAACGTCCGATGAGCAGAATTGTAAGTGAAAAAAGAAGTTCACTAAATCATCTAAAACCTGAGTCCTAGAAAAAATTTAACAGCGTAAAACGGTAGAGACAGACAACTATAAGGTAATACCATCGTCTTTTCTGCTATATATTTTTGTACTTACTTTGATCATCTTTCTAGAATCTAAACTTTTTGAACCTAAGAACGATAATTACATATGTTCGTATAGTACTACTACATTTGAGGAGCTGCTAATTAAAAGGATGCATGCATCAAAACTTCAAAATTGAGATTTCAATTAGATATTATTTTTCGTTTGCATCTTTAGGATAAAATTCACAGTTGCAACCAAAAAATACCGCCTAAAAATTTGTGGTTTACATGTAATCCTATCATAGCCATAACTTTTTCTCTCATGTTGTCAAAAACTGTCTCAGGAGTACATGGACCTTTTCGAAACACAACTCGTTTGTACTATATTGTTGGAATAGTACAGTGGGAAATCGGTTATCGAACATAATCCGTTCAAAGATGATGTTTGCTATCCGATTGATCGTGAACCGATCATTGATTTACTATAGATTTTTACGAGAATATCATTAATTTCTTCTTACGAGAAAAATATGGACATTTGTGTTATACACATCTTAGACGAATACGAGCGTGTTTTTATTTATTTCTTAAAAAATTTACGAAAGCACAAAATTCAGAGAACAAAATCAACCTGCACACAAAAGGTACAGTCCTCAAAATCTCGTTGCCGTTTATTGTATAAATGGCACTAAAATGCAGTTCTACAAATGTTACACATAATGTCACTTCTATGTTAGTTCTGAGAAATGCTCATTATTCAAATGAATCATAAAGCCTAAACTAAACTCAAGGTGAAACAAGAGTGTAGCATGTTTTATTATTATAGTTTAGCCACGACCAGGTAACCCTGCTAAGATGTTCATAGGGAAAGCAGGTATGTATGCATGGTTAGATATCGCCCAAAGACTGATCCAAACAATATTTCAGTTTGGTAGCAATGTTCTATTTCATAGTGCTAATGTGTTACTGCCTTTTAGAATACTACATTAATAAAATAACTTGTACTTTTGAGTGGTATGCGATTACTAAAAGCAAGATTATAAGTGGAATGCAAATTTCAAATAGAATCTCCATTATACAATAATGACATGCGGTAAATGATCATACGTTTGTTTTTATTTGATTTTCAGTTTAGTGTCCTCATCAGTGAGGCTTTATGAGACCTGGACCTAAAGTTTCACATAGGATCCGAACTACATGAGCTACCGCTGTGAATGAACATAAAAATTCACGACAGAGCTCAGGTTCTTTATACAGTAAATATTGCATATTTATTTATTTTTTAATGTGTTTATTTTTGTAGTTTTCTTTCTTTTCTTTTTTTATTAATTGCAACACCCAGAAGGAACGATGGGATCGCGTCACAACTCACAAAATTTCTACGGCATGTCATTGTGTATGAATGAGTACCATTTCAGCGGGACAGCATACGCAATATCTGATACATTTTTGAGTAGAGTGCCTATGATAATACTTATATAAACAAATTGCATGAATGCTAGAACATAAAGCATAAAAAATCAATAGAACCTTTAGACAACGCGAAGAGTATTTGCTTGCAAGAAAACTCAATAATATTCTGTGATATAACGAAGTTTTGACCTCCCAGTACAGAGGTGACTACTTCAAGATCGATTAATAGTTGACTATTCTATTTCATGTTTGAATTAGTTTCGAATTCCAGTTCTTTTATTTGAGCTTGATGGTGAAAAAAGTCTCTTTGTGTGTATTGTATTGAGAAAATGTTATTTGGTATTGACAAAGGTTGTACTAAATCACTCCGAAAGGGGAGAGTGTTAATGGGTGATTTTTTAAATCTTCTTTCCATACTAAGATAAACGAATTGCTTATGTTTTGATCAGTAAGTGTTTCCTGTTTACTTAATTAAGAGTTTAGAATTTGACTTGTAATATATTTATTGTAATTATTAGAGCCAATGTAGGTCATTGATTATAATTTTCCTAAACGTGCAAAAATTTACAGTAATTTTACAGAAGGATACTAATAAAATAATGCCATTATATGGATGTGTGGATATATGATTGTACTATCTTTCCTTCCCCTTCTATTTTAAATAATATTACTTCTGTGGCGTCCTTACTGTAATTTAGAACGCCGCCGCTTATTATAAATTACCACGGGATCGTTTATCGCTTTCACTTAAGTCGAATTTTTAATTGTAATTTGAATTTAGCAGTTTCTAATCAATATAAGCATCATTATTTTTAGTAGATGAAACAAATTTAGGTAGTGTTTGGCATTTAAGATATGCATATCAAGTTACATAACAGTTATGAAATCCCCGAAAATATAAAGTTATTAACTCAATTTGTTCTGAGCATATCTCTTCATTAAGTAGTATTCGTAAGTAATTTATTATTTAAAATGAAAAAGGAAAGCTTTTAAAAACAGTATAAACTCTTTGAAATAAAATAAATGGAATTTGATAACGTTTTTGAAGACAGTATGTTTTAAGAGTTGGTTTAAAATGCTTCTATTGACACCAAACAGATCACCAACTTTGTGAAAAGTATCTTACTATTCATTCATAGCAATGACGGGTAAAATGCTAGTGTTTCTAAGTCAAATAACCGAATTACTGTTAGAGAAAATTGCACACGTAACATAAACCTTATAGGAGTTGGTTAGATATGCAAAAGTGGGAGTTGTTTCCGTGTTTTAATCTCCTCTTCTGGTACAAGATATTATGAAAAAATAATCATTTACCATATCAAGTTATGTACACAAAAATACTGAAATGATATATTAGCTTGGGAGATTGAACACCATCACTCCCTTGATAAAATTCTGCTTACTCTACAACATTGAACAATACCAGAACTGTATTTACAATACTTTTCATTTATAAGTGGATAAAAATTAATAGTGTAATTTAACTCGTACTACTTATCAAGTACAAATTAATAGCACTATTTAGGCATGGCTTATCCTTTACGGCTTATTAGTTAATGTTAAAAACTGTCAAACAGTTTCGACATATTTGTTGCCTTCCTCAGTGGATAGTACATTTCTACTGCAAACTTACATCACATATTCTGATAGAATAATAACAATTTTCACTATAACTGGCATTGCATAAATGAAGAATGTAGATCTTCACTTAAGACTGAGACTTTTCCTAATTCTTTAAAATTATTCCCGTGTGAAATTATATTCCGCCTCTACGTAGTATCTGTAATAATAAAATATGTTATTGTTCCATGGGGATATGTGATGCAAGTTTGTATTAGGAATTTTTAAGCCAGCGAGGAAGACAAAGGGCCTTGTCGAAACAGTCCGGCAGGTTTTAAACTTAAGATGTGTTTAAAGCTACGTCGTTGTTAAATAGTAGCTTCTCAATTACTTTAGTCTGCAGTCAGCAACAAATTTTAGGTGGATAATATGAAATCTAGAGGAACACACCATTCCTTTTGCACTATCAATAAGCATAAATTACAGGGCAGGGAAACTTTATGAAAGTGTCAACCAATAGTTCATTACTTGTAGTTCAAAATACCAAATAAAATGGTCAAACATTCTTATAATTTTAAAAAATAAAGTAATGTTCAATTATACTTATCCAGTCATTATATTAAAATAGGAATATCAATTACTGTCATTATTTTAGAGTAATAGTAAGTAATGATTCGATATGTAATAAGGGTTATATAGGAATTTATAGAATAACTTATAGCCATGGTAGACGATTTCTTTCTACAGCCGAAATTCAGACGAGGGTTTTTCTGCTATTATGTTCTGGTATGGCTATCGCTTGTAAACGTCTAATATTTCTAGGTAAGTTTTCTACGAATTATTAGCTATCATATTCTGAAATAGAAATTTTCATACCTTCTCAAATGCTTTCCTCGGATTGAGTTCATTTGTCCAAAGAAACTTCATTAGATAATTGTCATCTGTTTTCACTTTCAGCTTCTTCTCATCTAATTGAAATGAGTTGAAATTAATAAATTCTTATGACTTCAGATCTAAATCACATGAAATACAGTCTTCAATTAATTTATTATCGTTATTTATATTAAAACAACTGCTTTGAAAGGAGTTAAGAACAGTTTGTAAAATATTACATTAATTGTTCTCAGATTAACAAATAAAAAATATCAGATATTAGAAAATACATTGTAAAGACTAAACTTTTCTCTTAAATGTGACTATAGGGATTGGGGAGCATGGTAGACATCGTGTCCGGGAGTTTTCTCGGAATTCTCATGTTTCTTCCCATATTATTTTTTCAACTATTATTTGATAATTATTCTCTTTCATTAATCTTTCATCTCTCTTTAGCAAAGGCAAAATCATGAGACGTAAGAATACATAAAAATAAATATGATTATTTTATTCAAATAAACATGATGTTTAGACTAATCTATATAATTAAATGGTAAGTTTATATATTTGTGGACGTTTATATGTTTGTGGCCAATTCTTTTGATAATGATATCTCGGAAGTCACAAGCTCTAGAAAGATGCCGTTTTCACTGATCGATTGCAAATTTTGTGTAGAGTTTTCAGTTTTAATTGAATATTTCTAAAAAAATGACTGTTATTTCTTTATTACATTTTTTAAGGGATACACTGGAAGTATTGAAATCTTATAAAGTAAAGCATCATATTGTAAGGCGTTATACATTACAACACCACATATTTGCATATGGGGTTAGTATATCTCTGCGGCGTTTGTTTCATGGCCTGATGATAATGAAAAAACGAAGGATAACTGTTTCTCCAGTATAAGATGAATCTTTATTGTTTGGAATGTTTTGCCCAATGAACACCACATATCACTGGCATTATAATTAATTGTGTGTGTAAGGTACTTGCTTATTACATACTGCATGCAAAAAGAAAGAAAACACTGATCATACATGAATTAGAAACTCCAACCGGAAGTAGGCCCAAATCTCGCAAACGGTGCGAGGTATTGAAAAAAATAATTGAAAAAATCTCTCCCTTATGATACCCCATGCCGATTTTTATCAACGTCCTTCACTTGTGTCTGTAAAGGGACATGTACAGATATGAGGAATGACAAGCAGATTCATGCTCATATGTGAATGATTAGCTGTGTAGAGAGCGCAGCTTCAGCTAGTATAATTGAAAACGTTTATTCAAATTGTCACTGTTACAAGGTGTTTATAATAGGTTTTGAATATCCGAATAAAACTGTATTTGGTCACAATGAGTATTGTATGATCATGGAAGAAGGCTATTTGTTCTATTCCAATTAATGCATATTGAGTATATTTGTGCTACATGCATATCATTTTCATTTGAAGTCAGACACTGATTGTCAGTAAATTGCTGAACTATATTCCTTAACCAACAATAATAATAATAGTATAATGGAGAAAGTTAGTAAAAGTCTTAAGATGTTTTTTAGAATAGCATCTAGGTAACATGAGTTTAAAGGTAATAATAATAATAATAATAATAATAATAATAATAATAATAATAATAATAATAATAATAATAATAATAATAATAATAATAATAATAATAATAATAATAAAGGCTATTACTAAGAAATGAAAAAAATAGCAACTAAATTGCTACTGATCCAAATCTATAACACTATTGCTAATTTTTAAAAGTAATAAATAGATTGGAAGTTAAGAAAAATAAAACTCCAAAAATGGCAGACAAAATGACAAAATAAATTTAAGAAATAACACCGAAAATGGTAATTTAAATTACAAAAATGAATATATTCACTGCACTTACGTAGTTAATTACCAAAATCTTACATTAAATACTTTGATCTTCAGTAAGGATTTAAATAGGACTAATTACTAACATAAAAAGTATAACTTGGAAAGTATGAATAACCAGAAGACATCAAAATAAATAGAAAGAAAATTACAAACCATTGAAATATTAGTATCATAAACTACAGAGAAAATATACTAATCAATACAGTTACTAGACATTACGTTGAAAAATTCAATTTATATTAAGTAAGCTTTATTTTGGCATTTGATTAAGGAGTCACGAAATACAACATACAGTTCACTTTTGTTCGCACGAAATCACAAGCATCTTAGGTTGTTTACACACAAGTTATGTAGTGTATGCATTAAGATGCGTTTGAGCTGTGAAAAAGATCGTTCGATATCTACAGATATGACAGGAGCATATTTTAAGCACGTCACAACCTTGGGATCCATTACAATATCAACTGTGCTTTTACCCTGTAAAACACAGAAATGTTTGTGATTTTCTGCAGGTCATGATTTTTACTAGCAAGACGTCCATACTTTCTATTCAGCACTGCATCTTTCTCATCAAGAATAAAGGACACATTTCTTTTTATCACATCAAATACACTTACAAAATCTATTTGCTTCAAATTCTATTGTTTCAGACAAGCTGTTGAAGTTGGTATCTGACAAGAAATACAAACTATAAATGCGAGATTTTTTTTTTTTTTTACATATGTCTGTTCCTGCAGGTCCTGAGTAATTCGAATGGAAGAGGCATTTTCTTCATCGAAAGCATCGACGACCTTAACTTTGTAAAAAATGCTTGGCATCAACCACGTACTCCACCCCGTCAGAACTGAACTGGTTGGCAGTGATATATCCAGTTCAATCTCTCTGAAAGCCCTCACTCTAGCAGGTGATTTAAGAAATATATTTTTTACATTTGAAACAAGCTTGTCAATGTCCGAGAAAAATACATGACGTGTCTCTGCAATTCTGTGTAAGGCGCGTGCTAAGCACGTGAGAAGTAGAGCCTTTCTATTTGATCTGTGCCCCTTCTGGCGTTTCAGTCGATGTGTGCTTTCCAGTACCTCCCTCAAAAGAGGAGGGAGAAGTTATTGCGGCTGAGATGTTTCAATTGTTAAACGCGGAAGCATTGCCAAAATGAATTATTTCACGGACTTGGCTGTCCTCTATCTTGTTAGCCATTCTAAGTAGCCTACGATCTTCACTCGTCAAAACCAAACGATTGAATGACAAATTGGCAACACAGCTGAGGTCATTAATTTTTTTTTCGTAAGCAAAGCGAGAATTTCCTCCGTCAGAGGATGACGGGGGTGGCGTCGAAGTATAGTTCGCATACTTTCCGAGAGCATCGATGAGATAGACAGGCTCTAGCATTTAAGGAAATATGACTTTAAGTACCTCACCTGGTTTCTTCATGTGGCTGCATCGGTCAGAAAGAGATGAATTTTGTCATGTTTAATTCCATTAATCCGAAGTAAATTCAGAGCTCTGATAAAAACTTGAGATACACTGGAACAATTGGTTTCTTCCACAACGCCTACTACCAAGAGAAAACTTTTCAATGGTTTCCCATGTTCCATGCTCGCAATTCCGACGTTTTATATGAATCTTTTCACTGCACCGTTGTTTCATCAATCGAAATGAAAATATTGCTGCCCCAACCAGTGCTTAAAGTGACATCAGATGAGGTGATGGTATGGAATAAATGAGACTACTTAGAGCAGTAATTTTGACAGAACCCTAAAGAGCATCTCTAGTCTTGACAATTTTGCACCATTTTTGATGTGAAAAATCTATAGAAAGAGAGATAGTGAATGAGTGAATGAGAAGTAATATGTAAATGTTTTATTTCCCAGTAAAAGAAATAAATATATATAGTATTCAATGAATATTGTTTTCTGTTGTATTCCATTGTATTGTATTGTATTCCATCCAATAATATGGAAACTTTAAATATTGCTAATCATCACAATATTCGGTAAATAATTACCAGCACATAATACGAATCCAGTGAACAGTCAGCTCAAAGTGTAAAATTCTTATACTTTCTACATAAGTGTGGACCTCTAAAACTACACAAAACACTGTACCTAGGCCTCCTTTAGAACACGATTAGAATATTAAACTGTTTTTACCAATCTGGCTTCTATTATATACATGTCTTGTATCCTGAACCTTAAGTCACAGTATCCGCCACAGTAAGGCCTATCTTCCTTCTTTTCTCGTTGTTGGCATCTTCTGTAGTCTGCACTGCACCATCCTTTCTGTAAACAAGACTTAACAACGGATCAGGAGACCCGATTAATGACACAAACATTATACTCGAAACTGTATTAATTTGTGAATTTCTAAGATCAGACATTATTATGTTCATTTTACTGAAACCACGTTCACAATCTGTATTACTAATTGCTTTGGTGTTAAGAGCGGTGAAACATCTTTTTACAGTTTCAGTAACAATTCTCTTCCCTGTTGCCTTATATTGCACAAAGTCGCAAAGAACATGATGTGAATTTAATCCAAACTTACAAATGTAACCCTTGATTTCTTTTTCGCCTTATCGAAAGTCATCGGAGAAACTGATAACAGCTCGACTTGTCAGCTTATCGGTTGTCTTATTAGCTTGTGATTCATACTGTTTTCATTAATGATTCGCATTTTGCGCTGTATGAACTGACGTCTGTCGGCATATGGGAAATGAATATGTTTGGTAAGTTCCATGCCTTTGAAAATCCTGGCTTAGCTGTCACCTGGCCTACATTTTAAACTCTCTATTCTATTTATATATAGCTTTATCATATCATAAGCCCTTTTTATGGTGCACTCATACATTTGCAATAATTCTAACAGCCTATTTAATTCATGCAGAATATCAAAGAGAGGTCCTAAAAGTTTAATAAACTTGTAGGAGCTTAGTTAATCTGCTAGTTCTTGGAACTGAATTCGCTCTTTACTCTTGCGGCAGCTTTTCTTAGGTGCTGTAGAGCAATGTGTATATACTGCAGTGTATGAACTCCATACAGATTCTACGCAACGAAAAGAAGACGCCACCCACCTTACATCTATAATACGACCTATCTTTTTAAGTTGACTTGCAACATCATGTGCACACTTTTTGAGTTCGAGTTATTTTGGAGAGAGACTTACAACTTGTACAGAGCGCTAACCAAAATACTAAGTGATTCACACCACCACCACCAATAATCTCCAGTGGATCATTTGCAGCAAGTTCCAATCTATGACTCAGACAATGCCATAACATGATTTTGGGAAATTGTTGTTGTAACCTTCATCCAACTCCAGATTTATTCTCGTACATAACACTACCACCATCACTTGTGAAACCAACCATGTAGTCCCCAAGATAATTATCATCAAAACCGTTGCTTCGGAGATATTCCATAAGAATGTTGTATATTGTATCTGATTTTTAATCTGGAAGTTTCTAAAAAGTGTGTATAAATGTCATCACTACAGTTCTTGTCTTTACTGTCAGTTCCTTCACTATCCGGAATATGCGCACGTATATAAATATTTAACGCGCTTTTGTTACTTAATGTGGTTGATTCATCAACAATGCCTATTATGGACTTAGCACATTTAATTTTCTAAATAAGTCTACTTTTCATTTCAGCATAATGTGGCTTACATGTCCGCGCATACAACATTAGTGTGTAAAATTCGCCCTATATTTAGGCCGTCGGCAACTTGAAAATATATTAAATAGGAATGATCCAGAAATGATCTGTCTCGTTTTGCAACATAATATGCTGTTCGAAAAACTTGACACGTTGTTTCAAAGTTACATTTGCTTTCATCGTCGAAAACTATTTCTAAGCTCTGGTCATTAACCTCCAAGAGTATTTTATTCTGCGCTGCAGTGGACAATACGTTTCCTATGTTCGAAAATTTTCTTCCGTAATGAATATTGTTGCATTTTCATTGTAGACCCAAAACGTTTAACACTACCCGCAATCCACTGTTGTGACAACGATACGCCAACACTTGACTACAATTTCAAGTCTTGAACTTCATGACAACTTACACAGCCAAGAGAATTCGTGACCAATAATCATGGGTACTTTTCTTTAAACATGTTAACTTGGTCTTGGTTCCAACACAAAGGTGTATTATTGGATTTCAACAATTGGTCATTAGTATCACTTGAACTTGCGGTGGCAGATTCCTCCTATAGATTTCCGTAGTCTTCCTGTGAAAGACCTATACCGGAGTTACATTTTTTCGCATTACCACTGAAAGCACTGAAATAAGATCCTATTGACCACTGGGTGTACGCTTCATTTTCCTTAATTAGCACAGAGAATCACAGCATTCAAGGAGCAAAGCAACGCACTTAGTAACGGTTTGAATTTTGCTTCTCATCTACAGCCAACTGAATTAGACATGAGAAGTTCGCATCGGACAGATGTCGAAAACAACCTGTGTGCAGAGGCGGTATACTTTCTTGAGATTTTGCTTGAGCATATCGGCAATGTAAATATGGAAGAACATGGATGGTACGTATACTTAAACATCTCATTTACAATAACATAGTGACCCAACGCGGCCTTTAAGTAGATTAAAACAAGAAAACACATATATGCCCACGTGCTTTTTCGTCTCGTTTTCAAGGCTTTGTAATTAATCTCGTCTCGTCTCTAGTATCTAGTACTTAATGATTCTTTCTAATCTCATTTCCATTTTCAAAAACTTCTAGTTTCGTTTCGTCTTGTGGTCAACACTAACTTTCTTATAGGAAGTACAGACAATGTGAAAAGATTGATTTTTAGTTTAAAAAAGAGTCCTGTCAATGTCAGGGGCGGATCCAAGTTAAATTTTAGGAAAGCAGCACTTTTTTTTTTTTTTTTTTTTTTTAAGGGGATGGAATTCTTCGCACAAATGTTGAAAAAATCAAGAGCACAAATTCTACCATTGAATAGGGTGACAGAGAACTGTTATTTACTTTTTCGAGACAGTAGCAACGAAATCTTTAATGGTACAAACATATTTGTTGACTCAATGCTAATGTACTTATTTCTATGTGTAAAATCTTTTTTCTACACACAAATTACAATTTAAAATAGTTGGTTTTACCGGTATGCCATACCTGTCGATTTTCTAACTTTCGTATGCATAACCGGCTCATACCGGCTCACTTTAAGCACTGGCCCCAACCTCATATCTGATATTCTCAACTACATCAAAGTATGTAGTATCTAGATATGTCTTCCTTAAAGTAGATCCATGAGTGATTTTTCGTGTTTTGTAAGTTTCCAAAATACTCTTCAGAGACTGATTTTTTACTTTAGGAAAAGGAATGTTAGTCAACGAAAACGCTTTACACAAATCACATGCAAATTGGCTGTAGTATGAAGTGAAGTTGATGCTACAAACACTGAGAAAAGTTTGTTGTCTTACGGGCACTGTACTTTACGCTAGCTGCTTATTTGTATTTCGTTATGTTTAATTGCTGTGTCACAAAATAAAGCTTTTCAGCACGAACTGATTTCGAACAAATTTGGCAAAAAAGCACTGATTTTTCGTTGTGAAGATGTCCAGTCCAAATTCTTCCAGAAAATTATTTCTTTTTTCACTCTGAGAAATCTCTATCTTAGGCATGGCGATGGAACACACAAAATGACATCAGAAGACAGAGAAGAAATTTTATCGGAATTCAGTTGTTATCCGACATTTCTGTATCTATCTGTTTTTCACAATTCTCGTAAAATGTATCTGATTTTAATGAAACTTCTATGTGCCCTCTTTCATCCTTCTGTCATGACTATTATTTTAAGTTAAAATCTTTCAACAATTAAGGGATAAGGGAGTAAAATCCTCCCAATGTTGCAAGTTTGTATATATACAGTGGCGTATTTGGGGGGGGGGGGCTTCCGGGCTTAAGCCCTCCCCGAAATCTTACTTACTATAGTAAAGTATATAAAATATCTTGCAGAATTTTCACATTTTCATGCAAAGTCCCCCCCCCGAAAGTTACCAAAGCCCTCCCCGAAACAAAATCGTAAATACGCCACTGTATATATATATATATATATATATATATATATATATATATATATATATATATATATGTATACAAAACATTGTTTGTATAAACTACGTAAAAATTATTCTATTTCGATAAAATATAGTGTATTTTATATAAAGCATCACAGTCATTGTTATTGGTTGTATTGAAATCAGTCATAGCGACTAAAAGGAAATAAGTTCCTTTCAACTTCAAAGTTTCCTTATTTTTAAATAATGTGATAAAAATATTTTTTTTGTCTAAATTTCACCAAGGTCATTCAATCTTGATGCAATATGCCGTACGTTTTTTTATTTTTATTTTTATTTTTATTTTTATTTTTATTTTTATTTTTATTTTTATTTTTATTTTTATTTTTATTTTTATTTTTTTTTTATTTTCTTTTATGGATATCCAATTGTCTCTTCAGCTTGAGTAAAGTCTTTCAGAAGTGAACGAATGAATTTATCCCTCCTACATTTAAAAATACTTTCCATGATAAGATTCGTTAAATAATTATTTTGGTCGAACATCGCATGTATCTTTCTAAGACTTTCCAATCATACCTGCTTGAAGTTAAACTTAATCAATAACAAAGGAGTAAATTACTCTTTCTTCTTTAACAAAAGATGTTATGAGAAATCGAAACAATTCTTCGGTTTCTATGAAACATAGTGAAATTGGTAAATGATAAGGCAATGAAAATATTAATTTAAAAATAATGTCTTGCTTATACAATGTACATCATTACTAGTAGCAGTGTAATTACTGCAGCATTTAGCTTTTAAAATTAAAAGGGTAGCGACCTTTCTATTTAGTGGAGAAATATCACGACATCCTATTCTCCGACTGAACGATCAACGCTGATATTTGGCAAATCTTGCCATGAGTAAAATAAAAAAAAAAATAATAATAAATAAATAAATAAATAAAAAAAATTTAAAAAAATATAAAAAAAACAATAAAAAAATCCATGCCTCTCCATTGGTTTCTAGCATAGGCGTCTCTTGCAAGTAAAATTTGAGGGGGGAAAACTAGAAAGGGTTTTATAAATCCCTACATTTACTAAAATAATAATAATAATAATAATAATAATAAAAAAAAGGAGGGAAACTACTTGAGCTAGCGGGATCGGGTTTCTGGCTCTCCTAGTACAAATAATCATATAAATATTTCTCCATCTGGTAGGTCACTTAATATTGTACTTAGCAGTTTCTATACACTATGATTCATACAGAACTTCTTCTTGAAGTACAGATTATACTATTAATCAGGGACGTACGTAAAGAATGAGTCCTGGGGTCTGAACTCCATCTCGCCAAAATTCCAATTTGTCTTTAAATTTAGTCTTATTTTGACAGTTATTTTACACATTTTAATACACTAATTATATGTTTGTCCTTCGAAATCATAATTTTTCAGCTCCCTTACTTCTTCTTTCATGTAATCTCCTTCATATTCGAAGTTGTACTTTTGCTGCATGCGATATGAAATTAAGACACAGGTGTTAAAGCATTTTAAAGATGCGTGTCTCTAAAGGACATGTTGATCTTAGTTTGAAAGTCCCAGCACACTCATTATCATAAATGGCAAGTTGATCGTAGTGTCTATGGAGGGCATGCTGGGAGTGGTATAAGGACTGTCGTGCAACAAAATGAGTATAGTTGAGCGTAGATCATTCACAGGACGATTTCAGAGCAAGTCGATAACAATTAAGGTCTTCGAGATTAGTCTACTGAAGTAGCGAGAGGTTGGATGGTAGTTCCGTTGAATTGCTCCTCGTGTGTCGTGTATCAGTGGTGTGCACGATGGGAGTCAAAGGATTTTTATGGCAGACATTCCATCTTCAATATCTCCCTGACATAAGTAAATGCTCCAGGAAAGAGGAATCATTTGGGCTGCCCTAACGACAGGAAAGTGACCGACAGTGGAGTCAGATCCACTGTAGTTTCCTGAATGCTAAACACAGTGAAAGCACGAACGCTATAAATGGACTGTTGAAGATTGATCTATTATCTAGTGTTACTTTCACATTATTACTCCCGACACCTGATCATCGCCAACAACGTTTTCCATGAAATCAGGATAGACTACAGTGGCAAGACGAATGGATGGTGGCGATATTTAACAATGAGAATAGTGTATGTATTACACAAAGAGATGCTTCTGTATGGGAATGTAAATCTGAAGGTGAAAGAAAAAACTCCAATGTGTTAAGGACCTACACTTCATTGTTTGGTATTTGATAAGAAAGGGAGAAATAGGCTGCATATTCGTCTCTGATCTTTATTCAGAAAAATATGATTAAAGTGTATTCAACGTAAGAACCACACCTGAGATAAACAAAACAGTTTGTATCACTCCGCGTCAAGCGCGTGCTTCACGGCGAGATTTCTGCTTCGGTCAGCTGTTCTTTTTCCGTGCGTTCCTCGATCTCAAAAGCAAGCATAGCTAGAAGGTAATTTCGGGGAAGGGGTGTCCGAGGTTCCTCCCCCGGAATTTTTTTGGGCGAAAAACGCGATTTTAGGCTTAATTTTAAGAAGTTTTCCAAATTTCGGAGGAGGGGGGGGGGGGGCGGAACCACCTCCTGGCTACGTTACTGAATGGAATTAAGTAATAGCGCGAAGTAAATGTTATTATCAACTTAAAGAAATAAACGATAAAATAATTATGAATTACTCACGTTAATCTGACGTTTCTTCTGAATCACTCAACGCAGTAACTTGCCGGTCAGAAGATTCATCAGATTCGTTGTTTATGTTAATTACAAGGCGATCCACCCAGGTGTCAGAAAGTCCGTCCAGATTCCACATTTTCTCTTCTTCATTCAGAACATGACGAATATTGTTTTTCCACATATCTGGTGTCACTTAAGTCAAGGCAGTTTCAAGCGGCAGCCGAACGTCACGTAACTTAAACGTGGTATTGTTTCTGGCTACAAAACCTTTAACAAACGTCCACACAGTTTCTATCGGGTTCAAATTGCTGTGGTGGGGGGGCAGTCTCTCAATCATTCTCCCAGTCTGTTTTGCGATGCTGTCTACTACATATAGGTTTTCGTTGTTGAGAGCAATGCTTTGCGCTTTATTCAGTAGTTCCACTTTAATATCGGACTCTGAGAAAGACACTTTCTTTGCTGTTAACCACTCAATTATTTCTTGTTTTCGCCACTTTAGTACTTCATGATGTCGTCAATCCTATCCTTCGACATTATCTGGACATTTTCTGGGACCCTATCTTCCTGCAGCATATCCTCGTCTGCATACCACCACGTGAACCTAGAGTGTCCTATCTGGTATACGCCTTCCACTCTAACCTATCAGGTCCCTATCCCTATCGAGCACGTGGTGGTGATGATGGTACAGTGTCTAACCACCAGCCAGTTCTGAAAATGACAATTTTCCAAAGTAGACAGCCTAGAGTATCTGACAGGCTACGCATTCGAACAAGTGTGGTCGCTTACCGTATCTTTACTCGCAAAGTTCAAAATGCTCTCACAACTGTACTCCCAACTCATGTACTTTTCTTCGAAGTTTTAAACAAATCTATTTTTACTTTCTCATCTTTAAACTTTTGAGTATTTAACCTGTTGTCTCCTACTTTTCTTCCTAGATGTTTTTCAGTAGAATTCCGTCTTCGTTCAGTACAAGATTGTGATCTGACAACTTTTACGTTTTTTTTTTTTTTTTTTTTTTTTACTATTGGTGTTCAACATTGTTGTCTTCACATAACAAATACATGCTTTAATACTATGATTAATCTCTACTCCTCTACTTTTCTTGTTTTACTTCCATCATACCATGGTACTCACAAGACAAGCTTCATATAAGTACATGCACAATGTAAAACTACTACATATAAACAAATATAAGTACTTTCAATCCTCAATCACTTTCCCTTTTACACAAAATTTTTAGGGGAATGTGTCCCCCTTGAACCCCGCCAGAAACGCCCGTAGTTTCTAGTATTTCTTCGATGAAGTTGAAAGCTTGAGGGTATAATAATTGGAAGGGGATTCAGTACATGATTTTGGGGTAGTTCTGGGAAGATTGTTCGGATTCAGATGAGGTGATGTATGTAGGATCAATGAGTTCTGTACAGAATCAGCTCGGAATGGTAATGAGTGAGAAAATTCGAATGAGAAGATTCTACAATAATGAGTTTTATGTTTCCAGTATAGAATTATTACTTGCTGAATAGCTGAAAGGATGGCGTAGAGTGAGTGACGATCAGAGGATTTGTGGTAGTTGCTGAGGAAGGTGTGCTGAAGCAGCTACGGGTAATCCGAATGGCCAACATAGAGTTGAGAGCGTTTGATGCAATGTAGATGAAAGATCTTGAGGTGGAAATATTGCATGTTGTTTGTAGATCTCATGTGCACGCCAGTCAAAACGTTTTTTCTCAAGTCTAATGTATAAGTTTAATTTAACTGGGCACTTGTTGTTTAAAGATTATAGAAACAGTTTCAATGCTAGTTGGTCGTGGATCTGTATTAGGAAAATGTGTATGAATCTGAATCTAAAGAAAGGCTCGAATAGTGATAGGCGGGAAATTAGCTGTTCTGAAGTTTAGGTATTCCATGAGGAGGTTGGCGTATAAGTGAGCTATGTGAATGAGCATGACAGTGATATTGATTTTAAGCAAGTAAATATTTTCGAGCTTGTAATTGTTTATGTTTATGGCAAACTGAGTTAGTTGAATTAGAATTATAGTAGAATGAGAATTAATTATCCTTTTCCATCTTGTATTCTTATCAACTCATCAGTCACATTTGTTTTTATTTTTTTGCATTAAATTGTCGGCACTTCCAACTTGATTACACGATAACGTGACACTTCACTCTATTCCTATCTGATGAAGCACTTAGCGAAAACCTTCTGTTGTATATTCATTTGTCTGATGTCAATATTATACATACCTACAGTATATGTAATGTAATTCGAAAAGTAAGTTGTTACCTAGAAAATATTTTGCATAACTTACTAAACAAATGACTTTCTCTATAAAACACAGTGCTAAAATATGTATAATATTAATTAACTTATGCTTGTTCGAAATAAACACAGTAGAATGGCAAATATTCAACATTTAAATGAAATACATCAAGGTGGCAGATGGATTCAGTATAAGGCCACAACATTTTTTATTATTGCTGATTGTTTATTATTATTATTATTATTGTTATTATTATTATTATTATTATTATTATTATTATTATTATTATTATTATTATTATTATTATTATTATTATTATTATTATTATTATTATTATTATTAAGTATTCTGCCTTTAGGTAGGTCCTAGGACTAGATTTTTTTTTTTTTTTAAATAAAGATTTAGGCCTGGAAATGTATCTTCTACGTTTTACGATCTTCAGCTTCCTTTTTTAACTCTCAATATTTTCTTCTGTTTCTCAAATTATCTATCAGTTGTGTTCTTCTTCTTTCTACTCATTGCTTTCCTTCCATTTTCCCTTCTATGGCGGTATGAAGAAGACAATTTCTTCACAAGATGTGTCCAATCCAATTGGCCTTCCTACGAAGAATGCTGGCTACAAGCGTCTTCCTCTAAGATCATATTTGGAAGCTCTGTAAATATTTATTTCTTCTCTAACTTCCATAATGTCCAAGTCTCTAATCCATACGGTCCAATGCTCCATATATAGCACTTCACCAACTTCCTTAGTTCAATGTTAAGCCTGCTAGTTAAGAATCATCATTTCTCTTTGAATGCCTCTTTGGCTATGGCAATTCTTGACCTGATCTTTTTGATGCAGTAAGCATCTCTTGTCAAAACACTTCCCAGATACTTGAAATGATCCACTTCTTCAAGTTCTCTTTGTTCTACTCGGACATGTAAGAGTTTGTGTGCACGGGATATTCTCATGATTTTTGAGTTTTTGATTGTTTACTTTAACCTTATTGTTTACCAATTAAATTATTGTCAGAGTAGATATTAGCATGGTTATCGTACATGTCTTGGGAAAAGAGACCCGGGTTGATTCCTCGTAGTTAGAGCTCAGGTGGCTCGGATCACAATTAAGCTATAGATTTACATCTCATATAGCCTCGGGATTCAAAAAGAAAATACACTCCAATCCAACCAACCAACCAATTAAACGACCCGAAACAAATTTTCGAAACACTGTATATTTTCTTACTCCAATTTTGCACTCTGACTCTGACTCTTACGGTCTTAATGTTCTGTATGGTCTTACTGTTCTGTATGGTCTTACTCTACTGTATATTGTCTTACTCTGACAACCGTCCGTGACCTATCTTAAAATGTTTAATGGAATATCCTTTGTTTACTGTTTCATCTGGATATAGTATAACCTGACCAGCAAACGAGTGCGGGCGACCGGTTTTGGAACTAAAATGCAAGCAGCAGTGTTCCTAACTGGATTACTTGTAATTAATCCATCAAGTTCTTTTTGTCCTGTTTGTAACAAACCACTTCACACATATGCTCAAGTGAAGACAAATAGTTTCAAAAGTTATTGAAGTTATAACACTAGGCTCCCAAGTTTCAAAATTATATTGCGTGTGAAAGCAGTTAGTAGATTTAATTCTTTGTCACATGATAGCTAGAACCTGAGAGAAATTCAGAGGGAGTCCAAGGGAAATTTCTTTCCTCATAAATAAAAGTTGTGAATTTATTATGTACTGAAGCAATGATACTTACGCTTACACTACCCATACACTGATGTTTTATGAATACTTTTATTCGAACTCTACCAAAGGACTGGATTTCTATAATGATCTTAAAAGAAGGATGCACTGAATCAAATTTTACAAATTAATCCCGAAAGGCAAGCTATCCAATCTCATAAATTTTTAAAAAATGAAGGAAAAATTTCTTCACCTCTTTTTCCCCCCAAATGATTCACATTTCTCTAAAATAAAAAAAAATAAATAAAAAAAATAAATAAAAATAAAGAATCTTTATTTTAACGTCCCATGATTATGTTGTTTATGCTAAAGGACACAGGTGATTATTGAAAGTGAAGGGTTGTAAATTAAATTTTGGTCTCTCACTCGGAATCAAACCCAGAACCACGTACAGTACAAGCACATGCACTAGCCAATAGACCAACGGAGAGGACTTTCACAGTTCTCGAGAGGAAACGTATCGGAATTTCTCCCTGGCTAAAACTCGAAAAAACAATTTTGTCAACCGATAAAGACACACTTAAAACAAACACAAGTATCGTGAGCCTTAACCTTAATTTGATTTAAACTTACAGTTACAAGATATTTTGCAAATCTCCAAGCTATCAATCTTAAATTAATCTTTTAGTCAGTGACATTGTCATTCCTGCGTTCTACAGGCTGCTCCTGTTTTATAATGAAATCGAATCAACTTTTCCACAATCTGCTTAATACACGGTAGAAGCTACTGACTCGTCAATTATGCTATGCTGTTCTTAAATTGGTAATTTCCATTCATATATCACTATTCACAATACATCTGCATTACTACAGGAATGGTTCACTACAACTACATAACTTATGGCTTTCTTTATTAAGCGTAAACAGTTCAGGCTATGTATAACATCTAAACTACAACTTTTAAAAACCGTTGAATACACTGCAGGGTGAAACTCTCCGCTCCCCTGTCCCACCGCGCTTGTCAAGGAACTGATGTAAACACAACAGCAGCGCCATCCTCCCAAAACCGCACTGCTATCCTGGTCAGGTAATACTTCTGAATCTTGTATATGCTGAAAACCATTAGTAAGATATATATATATATATATATATATATATATATATCTTATAAGAATGCTTCCATTAGTTTTCCTTTTGTGTATGTGTTTATTTTATAAATAGATATTAAAGAAAATTTGTATTTGTTGAAATAATTTTATATGTACTTTTTCAATTGCGCTTGCAAGTAACAACATGAAACAATACTCATTCGCTTCTTTTGTAGAGAATGTACAAAGCTAATGTCAGATGTATTGTTGATTATCTTTAATTTATGAAAAATAGTCCACTCCATCAGTTTTCAGACGATGTATATATGACGATTGCATTAATTTCAATGTCAAGACACATTTTCTAACAATAGTATACCTGGTTCTGAGTTCGATTCTCGGTGACAGAGCACCAGAAATTTGATCACAATAATTTATTGTCATTAATCATTCGTCTTCTTTAGTCTAAAGGGTATAATTGTGGGACCTTAAACTAAAATATTTCATTTTGCTCTTTTAGTAATAATTTGTACATATTAAGTATTTAGAACTTAGTTCAACAATTTCTCTCGGAAATTTTGCACATCAGTTTCTTCGCTTTTATGAAAATTAAAACTGCTTACTTTGACTCTCAATCTTTTGCATGAGATTGAGTAGAAATATATGAAAATCAGAAGCAGACTCAGTCTCGAAATTATAGTACGAATATGTTCTTTTTGCTTTTCATTCCATTTATTTGTAACAGGATTACAAATAGGATCTTTATAGTAAATTTGTTAATGCTAACAATTTCCCCCCCATTAAATGTTAGAGCTTTCCTGTAAATGAATGCAATAAATTTGAGCAAATTTGTAAAGACATTCTATTTAAAAGGAATTGTCTAGTTTAACACATTACCTAATTACAACTCTAATCATTTACCTGTAACTTGAAATTCCTTTCCTCGATCTTACATGAAATATGTCTAGCTGAAAACTACCCTTATATAAGAAATATTTTGTAAAAATAAGTATATATTTAATAAATTTGTTTGTAGCCCCCTTACCTCTGATATATTGTCTTAATTCTTCCAGTGCTTGCCTGGTTTCCTTTGCCTTCAGAACACTGTCATAAAGTTCCTGTACTGAAAGCTGAGGCTCATTAGGAAGTGAAACGGAAGAATTAGCCTTCTTTCTATCAGGTTGCATTTCCTTTCTAAAATATTTAATAGAGCATTACAAAAGTAAATAAATAAAAAATTAAAAATTTAAAAATAAAAAGAATCATTGTATGATATACTGTTATATACTATTTATTAACTTCTATCTATATGCAGGGGTAAAATAAGTGGGAACGCGGGAGATCGCTGTCAAGCGTCCTCCTTCCTTTTCAGATCCACTTTTATCCCTGCCTATATGTAAAAAGAAAAAGAAGTATATACAAATACAATATAAAAGAAAATTACTTTCGGCTATACTACATAATTTTGCATGCAACACATTGTAATTAAAGAAAGAAGAAGGTAAGAAAAAGGAAGAAATTGTATTAACTCCTGCCTTAAATGCAAACGCGTTTGTTATTAATCATATTGCAAATTTGACACAGAAATTGGTACTTAGTTACAAAATAATGATAGAAAGTGATTTTATACGTGGTAGAAAAGCCGCTGGTTTACTTGAATACTACCTTATAAACATCTGTTTTTACAATGTTAAAATAGGATATTCTCACTTACAGTTATAATTTATTCCCAAATATTAATTAAGAACAATGAAATATTTGGATGCACCATCATCTACAATTTCCTTAATACCCTAATTCACACATATCCAGGAGGAACGTTTAATAATAAATTGACTTTGTCCCAAATTGCTTTGCTTTGGAATTTCCAAAATTTGTTATGTGAATAGTACCTCTTTCTGTTTATTTCCACTACCCATATTGTGATTTTATGTTAAATAGTGCAGAAAAAACATGAAATAATACATAATTCACTCCTTTTTTCTCAACCATTAAGGTTAAATTTCTAGAATTCATGTAAGTGAAGACACATTCTGATCTTTTTAAACGAGAAAGCCTTCACAAAACCAAATTTGATTCCGGGAAATTCGAAATGAAACGAATCAGAAACATCATGTACAAACAGTGAAACTTAGTTACCCTTTCTGGGTGGATTGTTCGAAATTTGTGAAGGAAAATGTATGAAGAATCCGCTATGTACTTAATGTTATGCATGTATCTCCTTTCAGTAGTTCAAGATAATCGCCGTTTTCCTGAGCCTGCAAAGTTGAGTTCGTGTACATGAATTATTCGTGCTTCTCTGAAGTTAAAAGCCTACAACAAATGTAGTGGCTTTCCTTCTAAAAATCAGTTTTAAAGGAAAGCAAAATAATAAAATGTTTAAGTAATAATAGTTACTTTCATACCCTATGCTCAACTTTTATATATTGTTCAGTTCCCTTGTAAAAACTTGTAATGATTTGTAGGCAACAATGGTTTAAAAATTTCAATAAACTTTCATTTGAATAGGTTCGCCATTTTTTTTTAGACATTAATATACACAGATACTTATTAATTTTAATGGAAATACTTGGAGTTAGAAATACAACATATGTCTGAGTTGGCAAGGTTCAAACGGCGACAGCACTGCAGGCCTGTTAGTGTTCAAGCGAACTCCGTAGTACCTGAGCAACAGTAGAATTGCAGTATGCAGTGAACTGAGTAGGTACTGATGTAAAATTGGTGATTTCTCTGATTTCCAAAGACAATAAATAGTTAAAGGTGGTTATATAATACGATCATGATGAAAATGACAAGTGTATTGGAAGTGTCGTGAGGAACAGTGTCCAAGGCGACGAGGATTTATAAAACTAATGACAAAATCACATCTATGAAGAGGAACAATGTTCGGAAGAAAACTTTAAGTAACAGGTCCCGCTGAGCATTAAGATGCATTGTCACTCAGAACTATCGTGTGACTGGAGTGCAAGTGATGGAAGAACTCGAGCAACAACTTCCACACCCTGTGTTGACGACCACAATCCACCGAGAGTTACATGATATGACGTACGGGGTGGGGTTACACAGGCAAAACAACTGAAATATGGATCCTAATGATTTAGCACGATGTGTGGTGCCGCGAACATGCGACATGGATTAACGATGTCTGAAACGTGTGATATCATCGGATGAGTCATCGTTTATTTTATTTCAAACCACGGGGCGTGTTCATTTATAGCAGATATCTAAAGAAGCGTATGATTCGCATTGTGTTTATCCAACCGTAAGACATTGCGTTGTGGGTCGTAATACTTTGGTTAAAATGATTCCTGTACTTTTGCGTAAAGGTCGGGTTACTGCCCGTGATTATGTTGCCATTTTAGGGAAACTATGCATTTTATGGTCCAATTGTTGTTTAAGATCAATGACAAATATTCCAGGATGATAATATGCTCATTCACGTAACTGGAGTTACTGGAGCACGGTTTGAGAAACTTCAGAATGAAGTTCAGCATCACTTTGGCCCATCCAATCTCCAGACCTGAACATACTTGAACATATGTGGTTCGCTTTGAAGACAAGAATCCGGCGCAAATTTAAGCCTGCATCCTCTCTTACGGAACTGAGTGATTCATTCCACTTGCTACCATTCACGACCTATATGATTTATTCCACGTCTCATGAGAATTATTCTGAGGGTAAAAGATAATGCAACGCCATAATAAATTGTATTTTTCTCAGATGTTTCCATTAAATGGAAAAGTATCTGCATATACACATATACAAACGCATCTACAATTTGTTTTCTGCTTAGCAAACTGTTAAATAAATTTTAATTTCCATAGCACTTTATAAGGTTTTTACGCATTTGTGGTAATGAAGGAAACTATTATTACTATTATTGCATATTATACTCTTTTATGTGCTCATGAAATTATAAAAATAAACATTCTTTGTGTATTTTAAACAAGTATAATAATGAAAAACAAAGAAGAGGAAAATTAATGAGAGTTATATTTTAAAAATAAATTAACTTTGTCATTCTTCATATTGTCTAACCTAGTAGTTTGTTTTAAATATGTCTGCGTAGAGTTTTCATTGAGTGCTAAATTTCTTATTCCAACAACAAACAGAGATTGGAATTACACGGATCCAACGGAGTAAAGTTTCAGTTTAACAACAAAATGAAAATGCGAGTTCGTACTTTAATTTCATACAAATCTATCCACTTTGTAATATGTTAATTTGTCAATTTTTAAAATGTCCTTCGTCATTTCAATCCAAAACAGGAAAGTGTAATAAAACGAAATGAAATGAAATCTTTTAGTTTTACGTATAACGGTTATGCCGGTTAGGCTAAAGGAGACGGTGTAATAAAACGAATATTTCTGAGCCAATGGTATTATGTCACATACTTTAAGAGGTGCATTATAAACTCTTTCGCTAAGTATTTCATCTGGTAAGGAGGGAAAGAAGAGAGTGAAAAGGAAAATTATAGAACAGAAAAGTATCTGTGAAGAGTCCTGGTGGCAACGGCTCCGACTTTCCAAAATTCATGTGGGTATATGTCAATGGCGGTACGTGTTATATGTTTTCAGGAGAGTCTCGATATTTTTTGATTGATTTCCTTTTAGTTAAAATCTTCATGAACACTGTCATAAAAGACTGTGCTGTGATAAAGTAAAATATACCGGTACTATAAGGATAATGGGGCTGCCCTAGCTTAGTTGATAACACGCCTTGACTTAAACGCAAGAGAAATGGGTTCAAACTGGGTCCAAGGTTAAGGATGAGTTACAATAATGAATATTCTCAACATACGTAATTGCAACATTAAGTGTATACTTTAAACAATTTGCATGATGCATAATGATTGCAAGAGGCAATGATATTATCAACACGTTACTAATAGAAAATACCACATTCATACAAATCAAAATTATAAATAAAAATCAAAATCAACTTCTAGAGAATAGAAAAATGAGTATTATTGAGTTTTAATCGGTGCTACTCAGGGGCAGATCTAGAGGGGCGATCGGGGCAATTGCCCCTCTCCCCAGAAGAGGAAACTTTCTTATTTTATATATAAATAAAACCCATCCCAGAGTTTGGAGCTTTTAAAAGTAGCTCTAAGTAGCAGTATTAACCCCCCCCCCCCCCAGAAGTCCGTCCTGGATCCGCTTCTGGTTCACTGTAAGACACGAACTCACAAATTTCCTAAATTCTGGAAGAAATTTGTTACTGTATCAAGAAATAGTGCTACTGCATTGTAGTTGTGCAGGTTGATATGAGTAAGAATGTATGATTTCGGGAAGGTTATACAATATGTCTTCCCTTTACTTTTTTAAAATAAATAGAAGTAGAATTTCTATCTACCCTTTTACCTCCAATATTGTTTTATCTGTTATTTTATTTCTATATATTCTTATTTTCGAGCACGATAGGAAAGAAGAAATTATGGTGATCGTGGAATAATCGAATTAAGGATCTCAACAGATTTACATACTTCATGGCTTTTACAAGCTGAAAACGGGAATTTGGAATGTGTCTATCTGTTCATTCGTTCGTTCGTGCCGATTAATACAGAATCGTGTAGTGGCTATATTCTTAAGAGGCCTCATCCCGGCGAAATTAAAATACCACTAATTTTTACAGTAATTGTGTGATATCTTCAAATAGATAAAAGATAATTGAAATGTGGAACAAGAGCGCCTTAGGCAATATTATTTTGCTTAAGGTACCGTTATCAGAAGTCACCTAGTGGCTTTCCGTTTTCAGCCGTTTAGAAACGCGAAAATAAATGCCGATTTTCAAAATGGCTTGAAATCGAAAGTAGATACGTAAGTCGTGATAACTGTATCTCATGCAAAATGATATTGTCTAGGGCGCTCTTGTTCCACATTTCGATTATCTTTTATCTATTTGAAGATATCACATAATTACTGTAAAAATTAGTGGTATTTTAATTTCGCCGGGATGAGGTCTCTTAAACGTATCCAGATTTAATTTTAAACTCAATATTTCTGTAAGATCCTCTGGAGGCATTTTTCAAATGTTCTTCCTGCTTCAAAACTAAGGGTGGTTTATTAAAGGGTGAAAATCAAAATTTGTGATTTTTCTCGATAACGGCTCCAATGATTTTATTTATATTTCATAAATCAATATATCATTAACAACTCTATAATACATTGTAAGTTATTTTTCTAGAAAAAAAAATCAAAAGAAACGTCTCCTGACGTTCAAAATAAGATTTAAACGTGAAGTATTAGCTGTTGTTGATAATTTCCGTAAATTAATGTGACGCTTTAAACAAACTCAAAGAATAAAGTTTCGCAATTGAAAATAGAAGACCAACATACTAGTAGTATATAACTCATTCTCTCAATCAATTATCTGCATTTCCTTTTGTCTCAGTTTCTTATAATAAAAGTAAACTAACGGAATAAACAAAATTACGGTTATCCGAGATCGTACGGAAAGGGATGGGAGGTTCAGAACTGTTCTTCAGAGATTCTTAAGTTTACGTAGAATAATAAGATTATATTTCAACTTATTTTGAACTCTTTTTATTTAATACGTATAAGCTCCGATTTTTCTTTCGAATACGGTTTTCTTGCCTAAATAAAAGTGAATATTTGTAAGAAAAGTGAATAGCTTATGAAATCACACTGTACTTTGTAACATTGGTACAATGGTAAGATCTTACCTGCTATATTATGAGAACTTGAAGAAAATTTTGGAACTGATTTTCCCATTTCAAAATTCTTCTTTAACGTTTGTGAAATAGAAATACACGAGTTTTGTTATTTGCAGTAACGTACGTTCAGCTATAGCATTTTTGAACTTTTTTTTTTTTTTTTTTTTTTCAGCGTACTTCAGTTTGGAGATTGTGCTTAATGCATTGACAAGGGAAGAGAGGGAGATTATATATCGAAATGGAAGATGCTTTATATACCAATCGAAAACACTGATGACGCCTATTACGAAACTGTAATAAACAATTTCCGAATGCATATACTGTGCGAGTTATATGAGTATACAGGATGTCCAGAAAATCCGTTTCCACCACTAGAAATCGCAAACGATGAGACAGATGCCAAAACAGGGAAACACGTGTTTGATCATTTTAGAAGTACAACGTATCAAAGCAAAAAATGTTGTGCCAGAGCCACTGCAGGGTCCTAGGCGGGGTCCAACTAAAAATGGCAAATGATACGAGAGTCAAGTAACATATCATTGGAAAGCTGTTGGGAAATGAAAGATGGAACACGTCTCCGTATACTGATTGATTTATAAATGTGTTTGCTAGTATTTATTATTTCTTTTCCATAGGTTACAGTTATTTGTTGCTAAAATTTTGGTAGATATCGCTCGATCGTTCTTAAAAATATAGCTTATACTCACCCTTATACTTCCATCACATCCTGATTTAAAAGTTAATACTGAACTATATAAATATAAGGTGAGTATAATATCTATACTCCTGTATATCCTCCATTGCATCTTTGATAGGTTTATAGTGATAGGTTTTCCTAAAATACTCACTCAGTACTAGTGAGTCTAAGGCCTGTTTGACACGGAAGATTTTTGTAGCAAAAATATTATCATTACCCTGTTTTATAAAGGATTCTGTTGAGTGATTGGAAACTACTGTATATCTTTTAGTGCACTGACGGATTGTGAAAGTTTAGAAAGAAGTTCGAACATGGCCAAAGTTAACTATCATCAGAAGGTAAAAACTAAACTGTATCGAAATTTTAAAGTTGATTTAAAGCAATACAGAACGAAATATAACTCTTAGCTTCAAAATATATACATACAGTATATATACATTATTAACAAGCACGTAGGCTAAGTTATATTTTATTTATAATTTTTATTACAAATTTTGGTGACTATATTTTATTAAGTTCTTTATTACTTGTGTTATTGCTAATTAATATGGAAAATTTTAGTACAGGGGATTATTCCTAACTTAGATCAGGGCCGTTTCATTATCCAATACCTATGGACCCGCCATGTCCTGGACTGGCAACAGTGCAAAATAATGTACTCTATACTGTAATAACATCATCACGGATCACTCACCAAAAACACACGAAACGTGGAAAGTAGAATCAAATATTCTACTTTCTACAATATTACTACATATTTTATACAATCGATATTTACTTATTGACTGATAAAAGTCAATTTAGCTCTGAATCCAATCTGGTTAAAACAAAATACTACACTGTTCGCACTCGTCATCATTAAAGTCGATAACATCGTCGTAGACAGGAGAATTATCGCAAGAAAGTCCATTACGCAGTTCACACATGATGGAACAATCTAATCCTACATTTCTACATATACTGTAGTTGGCGCAAGATTATTCACAGCTTGGTGAGAAACGAGGCGAAGATTACCAGGTGCAAGAGGCTTAGAGCTTGGTACTGGTATCAAAGCTTTACTTTAACATGTTCCATCTTTCAGCCCCACACTGTGGCATCCAATTTGTTTCCAAGCCATGTCTGTACTTGTAAATACACTCGACACAAGTGCTTATGTGCAACCTCAGATGTCGGAGGAAGCTTTGAGAGGTCAAAATTTAATCTTCATTTAGATTTTCTTGGTCAGCCTAGCAAACATAAAGTAGCGAGCTTCGTTAAAGTTGGAGTGTCATTGCATTCCATACAGAGTTAGGATAAAGTATAATTAATTCATTTGCAGTTCTTCTTGGGAAACACCATCATGGGTAAACACCAAAACTTGTGATTGAACTTCTTTTGAAAAATGTATCAGGCCCGTGATTTTTTCCATGACCAAACACCACGTTGAGTCACAACTTGCAGTGCCATAAGCAAACAACTAGATAATTCTTTATTATCTAACTTATGAATTAATTTGGCAATGACATATAAAGTTCAGCTGAGATTTCTCCAGCTTTCTGTTTGCAGAAATAAATAGAATAGTTATCAAGTGCAAGAACTATTAACAACACAAACAAATCAGTGTTTGCTCCAACATCTATTACATTAGTTTTTTTTTTTCCAGTTTTTCAATACCCATTTTAACAATGAGAACAGCAGCATCTATCTCAGAAATTAGGGTTTCAAATCCAATTCTTTGGAGTCCTGAAGAAACTAAACATATGAAATTCTTCTTGTTCCTTTTGTTCCCTAAAATGACTTCTTTTGCAACAATGTATCTGATGTTTTCATCAAAGTAACACGAGGACTTTTTTTTGTTGATCTATTTTCTTCTTGTTTAGCGGTAGAGTCTTCACAATAATGGTCAAAAATGACAGTGGCGTTTCTTTCGTATGTATATACACTGAGTGCTCACTGAATTGCGACCAGCAGCCGAGCTGATTTACATGACCACCCTGACTGGTTCTATTGCAGAGAAAGAACACACTCGAGGCTATATGTTGGCAGACAGCACACTTTTATAATGGAATTTGGACAGGATTTATCCGCATTTTAATAAGGCATGATTGTGAGTAGCCGAGCAATAGGTGAGACAATAATCCAGACAGCAATACCTGTTGTATGCGCCCGTTCCTATGTAATGAAGGTGTACAAGGAATGGAAATCACTGTTTGTGCTACTGCTCTCGGACGGGCGTATGCATGTGTGGTGCCAACAGCACGAAGCTATGAATTCCTCGTGCATCGTGCGTATGTGCACTCAAGTGTAGGTGGCTGTATGGTTTGGGGATGCTTCTGTTGGCATGGACTTGACTGCTGGTGCGTATGGACACAGAGAGACATACGTTGTGTACCTGCAGGTGTTAGAGAATCACGTACATCCTACAGTTCAACACTTCTACCCATACGAAGACAACATTTTTCAGGACGACAATGCACGGTGTCACCAAGTCAAGACTCTGCTTGCTTGGCTTAAGGAACATTCCACGGAGTTGCAGCGTATCCGGCCCCCTAAGTCACCGGATCTTAATCCTATAGAACATTTATGGGATGTTGCGGAACGATCTCTTCGCACCATGACTCCTGCACCAACATCTCTGAACTTATTGTGAGATGCCATCATAAATTTATGGTGTCAGATCTCCGTAGAAACATACTAACTACTACCAGAACCCATCCCACGCCGTGTTCAGGCCTCCTCTGAGCGAAAGGTATACCAACAAAGTGTTAGGTAGTTGGTCGCAATTCAGCGAATACTCAGTGTAGATGCTACAGTTTTGAATAACATTTCTGTAAGTAAAAGCAACATAATAAATAAGAAATCCTCCATCAATTACTACAATTGGTTTCATTTTCTGCTTTGATCAACTGCAGTACAGCTGTAATATATGTGGTTGGACACTTTTACGAATTTCTCATTATGATAATTACAAATCCACTCCATTCTGGCTGCGTCTTTAATCCAACAAGCCAAAGGTTGAGGCGAAACAGATATTGTGAAGATTGGGACATAAGAGATCTTTCTTGTTGAAGTTCATTTAAGCTTTCAATGACAATTGAAGAAAGACCTGTATTTCTTTTTTTCATTGAATATGAGTTCTCTCGGATAGTTGTGGTGTTAATAAAAGATTCAATTGGAATTCTCTTAACAATTGTCAGAGGTTCGACACAGGTACCTGGCGTGACACAATGAATCCCTCCCATAGTACGATAAGTGCTTTTTGCTATCAAAACTTCACACATTTACATCAACATTATCAAAAACAGATTGAAGAAATCCATTTGAATAAAGAGCTGGGGAGCCGGCGTTAATGATCGATGTGGCTTCATGGTAAGATGCTGACACTCACATTGACGAAATTGGCCTATGTTTATGAAGTGATTTGAACCCTATAATCCATGTAGGTTTAGAGCAAGGTTTGTCTATATGGGTGACAGAAATGATCTAAATCTTAGAACAAATAGGAGAGCGTGCTTTATAACAATGCGTTTACTTTCAACTTTCTGGGATTCATTTGAAGTTTCGTTTTTTGTAACTAACCCCTTACCGCATGCCGTGCCATATATGGTATATGCCCTTTTTTCACTTTAGCTTTTGTGTGATTTATCAAAGGCGCCAAATGACTGTTTCGTCTGCTTGTGAGATATTTACGTGTATGAATAACAGATTTTGGTGTCATCTGCTATATTCTTTGTGAGTTGTATTGACATGTGGTCTTTGTAAAGCAGTGGATTTTTGTCAGGGAAAATAATATTTTTGGCGACACATTGTGCGCAATTTTCCCAAACAAAAAATATTACATTCAAGATAAGTACTTTGAGATGTATTCCAACAATATGATATTCATTTTGTATGTTCGTATTGGAGAAATGTGGAAAACAATGTATGCGCCATATATGTCACACCATGCGTTTACGGGTACTTTTATGTCCTTGAAGTGCGAAAGTGACAATTACTATAGTAGTTCTGCAATTCTGTTACAGCAATGGATCCAGGGCTTTCTTTTATGATGAACGTTCGTCAGTAGCTGTTAGACAACTTCGAAATGATGAAGACAGTGAATTATCAGATTTATCAGAAGATGAATCAGCACTAGATCCAAGAAATACCAATATTTTGTTATCGGACTAGGATGACGATTCTGTTGCTCCTGCCCCTGAGAAGATCATCATACCCAATTCTGATGATGCAATGAATTCAGATGCTGATGATGTCCCTCTCTGTCTCATAAATAATTCTCAGGATAGAAGGTCTACGTCATCGAGCGATTTGAAAAACATCAAGCGGAGACCTAGAAATATGGGAAAGTCCCAAGAAGATATAAAATTTCAAGGACCTCAGGACTTATCTGAAGAAATAAAACTGCTATAAACGCCTATTGAATATTTCAAGTACTTTCTAACTACGCAGTTGAACAGTCAAACCTATATTCAACGCAAGTTCGGCCAACAAAATAATTTTGTATGATCACAAATAAACTTGAACAACTGATTGTATGGTTTTCTACATGCCAATTATTCAACTCGCAGCTACTAGGCATTACTGGAACGGAAGGCTTGGTCATGATGCGGTAAATGAGGTGATGAGTTATTATCGGTTTGAAGAGATCAAACGATTTATTCACTTCAATGCCAATTCAATTTTTATTCCTGCAGGAGAACTTGCCCATGGCATACTTCATAAGATTAGGCCTTTTCTTGAATACATACGAGAACGTCTGAGAGATGTCTCTAAAGAAGAATTCTTGGCAGTGGATGAGCAAATCATTCGCATAAAGAGTAGATCATCGATAAAACAATATAACACAAAGAAACCTCACAAATGGGGTTATAAAGCATTTGTTCTGAGTGGAATTTCATGTTTCAGTTATCGTTTCGAAATATTTACTGGGGCTCAAAGTAATGTTGTTCCTATTGCGGCTCCAGACTTAGGCGATAGTAGTAACGTTGGTGTTTTGTTGACTCAGTCTGTACCTCGAAATATAAACCACAAAATATTCTTCGATAATCGGTTTACAAGTGTACCCTTAGAAATGTATCTCAAGAAGGAAGGCATTCTATCCCTAGGCACAGTGCGCACGAATCGTATCCCAAATTGCGATGTTCTTGCTGAATTTGAAATCGAGAAAAAAACGGAGTTCAATGAAAGAAAAAGTGGCTGTAGCGGAAGATGTAGAAAATCCACTTGTGACGTTATACGATAACAAAACTGTAAACATGTTTTCGATATATGCAGGAAGCAAGCCAGCAAGTGAGAAAAAGAGAGATTTCAGAAAAGAGAAAACCTATAAGATGATTCCATGTCCACATTCAATTTCCATTTACACTAGTCATATGGGTGGTGATGACATTTTAGATTCAATGCTATTTTACTATAGGATCAATATTAGATCAAAAGAAGGGGTACCATAAAATAATGTTCCACTTATTTGATTTAGTATGCGTCAACGCCTATCTTCTTTGGAGGGGAAATACGAAAGAAACAATACCTTTGGTGGACTTCACATTATTAGTAGCACATGGTTTACAAAAAGTTAAATAGGTTCAAGAAAACGTGGAAGACCAAGCAATGAAGTAGAAAAGTAGTTGAATAAGAAGCAGAAAAAAGGAAAAACTGCTGTCGTTCCTGTGAAAAAATGTAATCAAATTGTAAAAAAGTGCAGTAAAAAGAAAGTTTTTTTAAAACTGAAAACAACAAGTATGAGAATTTATTTCCTAAACATTTGTAACGAGGAAGTATATAATGTATATGTAAGATACGTGACGCATAGTATTAGAATCCCAAAGAACTGAGAGCATAGTATTAGCCCTATAGTATAGTATATATAAGTATATTATTGCATGAAGTGACACATATATGGCACGATCCATTCCCTTCACACTTTAAGGAAAGTTTACCTTACTGCATGCCCATATACGGCACATGCTTATTTCTTGTCGGAATTACGTGAAAAATCAAGTTTTAATTCATTTTTCAAGTTCCCATATGAGGATTTTCAATACTGATTATTTTTATTTTTTCGCTGAAAGAAAAAAAATCATGCGGAAAGAGACTGATGATGTAAATATGTCAAGACTTACTGGAATAAGATTTTTGACTCTTTGAATTAATTGTATTTTTAAAAGTTGCACGTTTTTAATATTCTTTCTCCGTAACTTTTCATGTATATCGCCTTTTATGTTAGCTACACGAATAGAATGTGCACCAACTATTCAACTACAGCTACAGTGAATACATTACAGCTTTATTACAACTACAGTGTCTGTGTTAAGTTCGTTTCCACAAATTACACAAATGAAATCTAAATTATTCTTTGTTTTTTGTGTTAATGTTGCTTAGGTAGCCTGGAAAAATATGAAATTACTACACTCTTGTCAATGTAACACACTAATACTGAGTAAAGTTTCATTAATCAAAATGATATGGAAATTCAAGTTTAAAATTAGGATCATTACCATGGGCGTCTCTGGCAGGGGGACGACGAGGGGGACGCATCCCCCCAATATTTTGAAGTGGAAAATATTCAATATTTTATTCTAAGTTAATTTATTTACTAACGATAGAATAACATATAAATAATAATATTTATATTTATTTGGAATATAATATTCAGGCTGTGAAACGATTATAACAGTTCTTGATATTCCTCAGTGGGTACGTGAAGGTAAGATAACATAACGTAAGTTAAGGTAAGGTAAAATAACAAATCGAATCGAAAATAATAAACAGGTTGAGCTAGGTAGTACCATTTAAATCACTTTCTTTGATATCTCCTCCCAAATTTTACATGCCAGAGACGCCAGTGATTATTAATTTTACTTTCTGTTATTAGTTGTGGTGATTTCGACGAAAAGAAATAGTAATATTACCAGCTCGAAAATGATTAAATATTGTATAATCACAAAGCGTTATAAAGAATTACGTATTTCAAATTGGAGTTTGTGTTTGAAACGAAACACGTTTGGGTTTTTATCCGGGCATATTACATAATATATTTTATACATTTTTAAATTGACTGTGAATAATCATGTAGTGATTAAACCTTTCAATATTTGCCTTGCACTTGAAAAGTGCTCTTTTGCAGTTAAACCTTCAATGTAAATTTGTCCGTAGATTTCTTTAAAAGATAATCTAAATTCATTATGAGCATGTAAATCAAATGTTACGTTTTAGTTAAAGATAACAAATCAGAATATTGAAGGTTTACTAATCTATGCCTACCTTTCAAAGTATAAACACACACACACACACACACACACACACACACACACAAAGAAACTTACAGAGAAAGGAACCTACTAGATACTCATTAAATACTTCTTACTTCCACTGCACAAAATTACTTAACACATACAAAGGTTATGAATCTCCCACTGAAACTGACGCGTGAAGGTAGACACAGGTCGCTAGCCAGCCGAAAAATGTAGGTGGGAGCCGGAAGAAGTTAGGAGGGCGATCCAACACATTATAGTTCATCACCACACTATAGTTCATTTGCAAGCCTACCGTAAAAATTAAGGGTGGGCAGCAAAAATTTAGGGGGGCTCGGCCCCTCTAGACCCCCGTGGTATACGGGCCTAGGTAGACAGTGTCAAAGCCAGGGTATGGCGCGTGCCTGGCTGTTCCGGCACGATAAATTTCCTACACCTGCAGTCATTTGGTAAGAACTCTGGACATCGTTCCCATTCCTATAAATCCAGGAAGTAATCTACACCCCCCAACACCCCCTAACACCCTCTCAAATTTCTTTACACACCCTGGATGGAAAAGGAATACTCCCCCAAATCCAATTGTATCAATTGGTATCATATAGGTTATTTATTACATCAAGTTAAAAAAGGTTAAGCGTTTAGGAAAGAAAGCAATATTCTTATTTATTTCTTTCACTTGAAAATACGAAGCGACCTCGTTCTCATGTACGGCTTCGAGAACCACATGACCTCATTGTTTCCGGTGGTGTTTCGATCAAAACAATTGACAAAACAGACCCGTTCATACCTACCCTCCTGGGCTCCGCAGTCGTTTCCGAGAAAAGGGATTGATGGACAGTCGTTGTTTCTTGACCGTTGATTATTTGTAGGAAGTAACGGGCCGAAGCCCTTGTCTTCTTTCAGATGCAGATGACTGAAATTGTCAACGTCTTGAGCGGTCATTCACCTTCACCTACCTCCTCCTCAACAAGGGAAAATGTGACAATATACAGTAATAATAAGCCTATACCAGATTCAGTTGGTAAGTGTTACTCTGCAAGTGGTGTATCAACAGACGGAAGTTGGAAGGGTGTAGTCAAAACGTTTATAGAAATGAAGAGATCAATCGAAGTAAGAATTATATATATATTTTAGACTGACTCTAGTGTTATGCAGGAACGCATTTGTCGCTACCTTAATTTTTTGTAAAGTACCTATATTTTTGTTCACGTAAATTCATTGAGCAGATTATTAAAATTACGCTACATTGAAAAAGACAAAACAGAAAGATTCAAAATATTTGTAAATTGAAAAACTGGATTTCTGGAAAACAATTAAATCAATGAATAATTTTCTTATGAAAAATACTCAGAGCCAATAACGTAGCCAGGAAGGGGCAGGAGCGGAGATTAAGAGATTAGAACATTAACATAATAAAATTGCAACTATGTACAATATTAATTGCTAAACGAATGATTTCAGCATGGGACGAGGGAATTTTTTCCCAATTAATATAAAAAAAAAATCACCCAATAAAACTTGCTGGGAGTGAATAAATTGACATAATGGCAGAAGCTTGCAAAATGATTACAATAATTCGTATGTAATCAATTCATATGTAATTACTGGGTAAAATAGTGGTGGTTAATTCCTAATACAGTGAAACCTCTCTTAACGGGCATCTCTCAATAGTGGACATCTTCATAAGAGGACAAACGTTCTTATTCTTCCATGCCATAAATATATGTGGTGTGGTGTTAGGAGAGAGAACCCTTACTTTTAGGGACACCTTTCATTTACGGACAAATAATCGTGTTCCACCGATGTCTGTTTTGAGAGGTTTCACTGTATTACTTAGTTTAATAATAAATGCTCAAATGTGTGAACTTCCTTTATTGCACCTACTACTGCGAAGAGCTGATATTATTATTATTATTATTATTATTATTATTATTATTATTATTATTATTATTAGTAGTAGTAGTAGTAGTAGTAGTAGTAGTAGTAGTAGTAGTAGTAGTAGTAGTAGTAGAATAGTAGTATTGCAATAGTTGCGTAACAAAATATACTGTTTTCTTTGAGTTTGTTTAAAAATGTACATCACTATTCTGAGAGCACCACCTTTTATTTTGAACACCCCCAAGTAAAAATTTCTGGCGTACTTACTGTATAAATCTATCAATGCGTATATCATTCTAAAGCTAATAAAACGAGCTAAAGGTTTTATTTGAAACATTTTGTTACAGCATTATCAGGTTTTTAATAATTCATAACCTGATGAAGGTTTTTAATAAGGTTCAGGTTGAACATTATTTTGAAAAAATCTACTTTTTCAGCAATTTATTTCAATAATGCCATATATACTTACTTTAGCTAAAATCTTATAACGACGTAATTTAAAGAACATAATGTGAGGAAACTAGTTTTAAAAATCATATTGATACGAGCTGGCTTAATCGAATTATTGACATTTCAACGTAAGTATGTAAATTTGCATGTTTATTGCCGGGGGGGGGGGGGGGGGGAAGCAAGAGTTGAAGTGTTGGGGACTTTTGAGGAAAAACTCCCCTTATGATGTAATAACTGGCAAGTTTTCAGCTTTTTACTAATTAGTCCCGACGAAAGCCCATTTTTCTTTTATTGACTGGACTAAGGTGTCAGTACTTAAAAATTACTTATCTTTTTGTTTTTACGGCTGTGAAATAATACCCGTTCGATATTACATAAACATAGTGTCTCGCATCATTGGACCCCTCCCAACAAAAATTTCTGGGTGCGAAAAGTCCCGGGTTCAATTCCCGGTGGGAAAGCACCAAAAACATTACAGTAACCTCATTTTTAATCTCATCTTCTATAGCCTAACATCTGACAGAGAACGTAAATACAAAATAAACAGTCATGAAGTGTCTTGAGACAACAATGCAAATATACATGAACAAAGCGTTCGTAATTAAAGGCACCTTTACAACTGTCATAATAATTTGGTGCATTCCATGTTGTGTATACTATTAACAGTTTTAAAAAACAGCATACCTGGTAATTCAAATATACGAGACAGCAGACGTATCGAGTCTAATGTAGATGCCAAAAGTGTATCGTCAAGAAATTGATAGTGAATCCGTAGAAAGACATAAAATCAGACAGCACATAAAGAAACTCGTGAACATCATAGTGTTATGTTTACTTCAGGAACTTATCATATCTTATCGTAGTTTTATCATGTTAAAGAATAAAAAAGCATTTAAAGAAATGCTATAACTCAGAATCATATCAGTGCATTAGCTATAGTAGCAACAGAAAAAATGGCTATCCCGAGGAAGAGCAGACCCTAATAGCAAGAGAGCTTTCGGCCAGTTGGCGCGTGCTTGGCTTTTGGCCTTTTGCGCTTGCGCTTGAAATGCATGTTTTCATACAATCTACCTTTTGTTATACTTGCAAGTGATGCTTTAGTCCCTTCGCAGAGCGTCATTGCATCACTGGTCATTCATTGACTATTGACTTGACTTGTAGAATGCTTGCGTCAAGCTTGAATGGAACACTAAATAATGCAAGGTTGCCCCCCATGTAACTTCGTTACTGGAATCCAGCTTACGGCATGCTTGCACGTTTGGCAATCAAGCTGGATGCATGCTTGGCCGACTTGCAATTCAAACTTACAGCAAGTGATTTGTAAGATGTCTCTGCTACTAGGGGAATTGATTTCATATCCGAACAGTCGTTCTTTTAGAAAAAAACATGTTCCGGGAGGGCACACGTAGTATTCCGGGGGGCACTGCTGGTACTATTTTACTTATTATTATATTATAGATGTATTATTTTGGTCTCGTCCGGGGAGACACTCTCAGAGCTTCGGGGGGGGGGAGGCAGTGCCCCCCTAAAAACGTGTCTGGAAGAAACATGTATCCGAATTAAATGAGCCATTTTTTATGGATGTGTATCTTTTATTATGTGTAAGTACATATATGGTTATTTTCACTGATTTTATCGTTTTGCTTATTTAGAATAGCAAGAGACTTGGTTACGACGGGATTACTTTGCACATCAGGGGTTACTTTGCACAAAATATGAAAAGAGTTTCACTGTCCTCTGTCGGCAAAACCATGAACAGTAAAGAGGAAGTTTCAACTGCCATCGTAAGATAGAACATCTAACAGTATTTTGGCTATAATATTGGCGGTTAACATCAGTTCTAATTACCGGGAGGGTTCGTTGTTGTAGAGGCATGGAAAGCAGTCACTGTAAAGGCCGACAAAATTTGAAAGGTATTACCTACAAGAATTTCCATCGAAGTTAAGTCAGTTTCGTAGAATACTACTGTGTATAATGGAACTTAGATGCAATAGTTGAAATTGAAATGTAAAACGTAAAGTCACAAAAAAAAAAAAAAAAAAAAGTAAAACTGGAAGGAGGCGGTTTCAGCCCCTAATCGGGGTTACTTTGCACCGGTCCAAAACACCTCTTAGATAGAAAATTATTATTACTGGAACCTCCTGCATTCTAAATTTAGGTAAATTTCCTATTTAAGTAGATGCCGGAATGAATTTCTTGTTGGAAAATAAATTATGAACAGTGGCGGATCCAGAATAGTAGTTTGAGAGGGGCTTCACTCACAAAGGCTTCGCTTTTTTTTTTTTTTTTTTTAAAGAAATAACTAGACTTTTGGAGGGCTTGCAGCTTATATGCATAGGAATGACTAGCATTAGATTTTTTGAAAAAAGAAATCATGCAATTTGGGTGGACTTGAGCCTGAAAGTCCCGAACCTCGTAAATCTTCCACTAATTACGGTCGGGATATTCTTGGATATAACTAATAACCAGGGCAAATCAGTTCACGAGGATTTTTTTTTTTCCTGAGTTGGCATTTGTGTGGAACATATGCTAAACTATTAGAATGTGGTTTCTGTGCCGGTACCAGAAAATGCATAATTTTCTTCACAAATATTGGTAATTCATACTAAGTATCGATATCAGTATTTCTACTCTCATTCTAATATCTATATTTGTAAACTGTATACAGTTTTGTGTAGAAAGTAAAATGTATAAATACTAAATGGAAAGCATTGCACAGAAACGTTATATTCGTATGTTAACATACTTTTTAGTATGTTGTGCAACGTAACCCCAACTATGGGGTTACTTTGCACCAAAGTTTATATTTCAATAACTATGGTCATATTGAATGTTTACTAATGAACTTGCACGAATATTTTCTACATATATCTAGCTATTATATGTTTAAAATACAGTGTTCTAAATCATTACGTTTGTAAGTTACATGTGATTTTCTTTAAAATTCCTTAAATCGTGTGCAAAGTAACTCCGTCTTACGGTACTGAAAGAATTCTAGAATTAGAATTTTCTAACGACTGTGAACTACCGAAAATTATGCCTCTATTGAACATTCTATTTTGCTTAGTAGAAGTGATTTATTGAGCTCTACGGTAAAAATTAACAACTAATTAACAACTACGGTAATGGTAAAATAAAATATGGATTCAACTACATCTCAAGTTAAGCTATTTGCTATAATAAATACATACTTACAGAAACACAACACAACCTAGGTACACTCTATAAGCAACAAGTTGTAACAAAGAAATCATTATTCAGTTGTTTAGAATTAGTTTTGTTTTGACTATAACTGTTGATTTGCTTTGTACTCAGCATTTGGCCTTGAAGAATTTGAAGGGAGAGGAACTACAAAATATTTACACATATTGGCTTGTAACATGACTATTACGTAAGTATGATTACAAGATAAACAAAGCAAGGTCATAGTCTCTACTATTTAATATTGCACATGTCAGTAGCTAGAAGTGAACTTACATACACACGAACTAGCAAGAAAAGACTTCTATCTTGATTGTGAATAAGATCCATATATAGTGCAGTCAAATTACCAAAAAGTTAAGAACAAATTAGTAACAAGCTGAAAATTGGTACAGATTTTGTTAGTGATGTTCTAAACAACATACTAAAAGTCCCCTGAAACCCCACGTGACCTTCGGCGCCATATTGAAAAATGGCCGCTGGAAGTGTCAAAGAAACAATACCCAGATAAAAATAGCAATATCTTCCCTTCGGTTGAACATAAAGAGATAAACTTAGTGTCATTTTATAGAACATAGTTAACACAATATATTTTTTAGAGAAACAATTTTTCATAAAATACTTAGCTTAAAAATATTTAGCTCTAAATTCTAAATTTCCGAAAACTACCGTCAAAATGATTTAAAATTTTATTGAATAGGAAGTGATTATTAACAAGTTAAAATTTGACGTAGATGTTGGTAAAGATTATTTAAATGACTTACTATAATCCCACAAATTCTTCGTTCGCCATATTGGGAAATGACCAAACGTCTGAAGTAATTGAAAGATAACATGTTTTAAAGTGAAATACAAAATCTAGACCGGGCTAAATATTTGAGAAACTGTAAATGCAGTTAATCCGAAGTCAATTGCAATCAATGTTGGTGGGAGGGTCGAAACATCATTATGTGTTTAAGGTTGTCCTCCGCGATCTTGGAATCAACTTGTTTATTTTAAATGACAACATGGTCGTGTGGCATATTAAACAACATCCTCGTTCAAAGAGAAACCCAACAGTAAGGTTATTTTTCCAAACCCTGCAACGGTTTTGAAGTTGTGAATAGATTTAGGATATGTTATGTGTGAAATACTGTGAAATATGCTGTGCGAGGATTCGAATTGAAGGATAAAGATAAAGTAAAAAAGACAAGCTTTGTAATATCTCAACTAACACACATAAGAAAAATTAAAATCACATGATATGTTTAATATTCCCACCGTTCTGTCCTATGCGTATTCTTAACCGTGTGACCCAGTGCTTATGCACTCTGAGAAACATAGTTGGTGATATTTGTTTACAGGCCGTTATGATTCTCCTTTTTCAGGTAACCAATGTCATTAATTTTACTCAACTGGTCCATGCCGACCTATCCAGCAACCGGGAAAGTGTTCATTGAGCCATCTGCATATTACGACCATAATGCGGTGGTGCCCCGTCTTGTTGCGAATATTGATTAAATCAACCTTCCTCGTTCAACAAAAGTGGCTTAACAGTATTTTCAAGCATATGTGTATATTGTGTAGCATCCAAGGTCCCATGAATGAAAACAGGTCCAATAGGTCCCATCAATGAAAACAAGTCCAATAAGTCCCATCAGGGAAAATAAGTAAAATATGTTTTCCTCCTCACATTCCACACCACACCATTACCTTACCTGTGCCTTGCATCTTTGATGCATCCATCTAATTAAGATTTTTATTAGCTCAGTTCCGAACATTTTGCCCAGTACCGAGAAATCCTACGGTGAAGTTTATTATTTTTTTTTAATCTTCCACGGTTTTGAAGTTGTGAATGGATTTAGGATAGATTATGTTATCATTTAGATTTAAATTTTGTTGTGTGAAATATTGTATGGACGGGAACCGACTGTCTCTTTTCTTTTTTCTTGTAGGTAGGAAAGAATCGAAATCATCCTTTTGGCTGGAGGACATAGTTCAACAATAATAACAGCCGTCTTCAGAGAGAGACATGCTAATCGCGAGAAGGTGACAGACAGTGCTGTACGAAAACTAGTCCGCAAATTCTGGGCAACGGGAAATCTTGATGATTTACCTCGTTCAAGACGACCACGAAATGCAACTAATCCAGACACATCCGCAACTGTGTTGGGTGTATTGGTGAAAAGTCCTACGAAGAATGTGCGACATCTATCAAGTGAACATAATGTTAGTGTCAAAAGTGTTCAAAAAATATTAAAAAAGGAAAAGGGGCACCATTAAAAATTACAGTTGAAACAAAATTACAGTTGTCAGAGGATGATTTAGATAGACCAACGAAGTTTTCTGAGTAGGCGTTGGCCCAGATAGCTCGTGACCCAGTGATTCCTCATAACATTGTTTTTAGTGATCAGGCAAATTTCTATGTAACAGGTGAACAAAATGTCCGGTACTAGGCTAATATAAATCTTCTTTGGATAGATGCATCAAAGATGCAAGGCGCAGGTAAGGTAATAGTGGTGTGGAATATGGAGCGAAAAACTTAATGGACCTGTTTACATTCATGGGATCTTGGATGCTGCACAATATGGAGATATGCTTGTAAACACTGTTATGCCATTTTGAAGAACGAGGAAGGGTGATTTCATCAATATTGGCAACAAGATGGGGCACCACCGCATTATAGTCAAATTTAATCGATGGCTCAATGAACATTTTCCTGGTTGCTGGATAGGTCGACATGGACTAGTTGACTAGCCAGCAAGGTCCCCTGACCTAACACCGTTAGATTTCTATCTTTGGGAGCACTTTAAAGTTATTGTCTACCAGAGTAAAATTAATGACATTGGGTACCTGAAAAGGAGAATCATTACGGCCTGTGAACAAATATCACCAACTATGCTTCGCAGAGTGCATAAGCACTGGGTGGCAGGGTTAAGGGTATGCATAGAACAGAACGGTGGGAACGTTGAACATGTCATGTGATTGTATTTGTCTTACGCGTGTTAGCTCTCTCTTTGCCTGGTTATTAAATAATAAGTAATGTAAGATGTTACAAAGCTTGTTTTTTGCTTTATCTTTACCCTTAATTCGAAACTTCGCACAGCACATTTCATAGTATTTCACACATAACATATCTTAAATCTATTCACAACTTCAAAACCGTTGCAGGGTTTGGAAAAATAACCTTACTGTTGGGTTTCTCTTTAAACGAGGATGCTGTTTAATATGCCACAAGACCATGTTGTCATTTAAAATAAACAAGTTGATTCCAAGATGTCGGAGGACAACCTTAAACACGTCATAATGTTTCCCCCTTCGCACCACCATTGATCCCAATTGACTTCGGATCGACTGCATTTACAGTTTCTCAAATATTTAACCCGGACCAGATTTTGTATTTCACTTTAAAACATGTTATTTTTCAATTACTTCAGACGTTTGGTCATTTTCCAATATGGCGAACAAAGAATTTGTAGGATTTTAGTATGTCATTTAAATAATCTTTACCAATATCTATACCAAATTTTAACTTGTTAATAATCACTTCCTAAATTCAATAAAATTTTAAATCATTTTGACGGTAGTTTTCGGAAATTTAGAATTTAGAGCTAAATATTTTTAAGCTAAGTATTTTATGAAAAATTGTTTCTCTAAAAAATATATTGTGTTAACTATGTTCTATAAAATGACACTAAGTTTATCTCTTTATGTTCAACCGAAGGGAAGATATTGCTATTTTTATCTGGGTATTGTTTCTTTGACACTTCCAGCGGCCATTTTCCAATATGGCGTCGAAGGTCACGTGGGATTTCAGGAGACTTTTAATATGTTGTTTAGAACATAATTCCCAACATCTGAGCCAATTTTCAGCTTGTTACTAATTTGTTCCTTTCTTAATAAAATTTGAGCTTCATTTACTGCACTATATAAACTTTATTCCGATCATAGTTAAAATATCAGTTACCTGCTATCTTGTTAATTAGTGGCAGAGGAATGCCTGCTGCATAGACACTTGAGTTTGCCCTTTGAGAAGTAATGATTTGTAAATGTAGATGCGAAAAAGCGTTGTTTGTAATCGATTCAGTGTTCCAAAAATAGGAGTACTCTTCTTCGTTAATGCTGTATTTAAGCTGGAAGTGGTAGAAATCAAACGTTTCCGGTTTAAGCGTTGATCACCATAGGACAAAAACGGTAATAGATAGCGATAAGCAGTTTCTTGAAATAAATTCAACATCTTAAGAAAACTATGTGTAACGCTCTATTAAAGTCGGAAGTTGTTGAAATTTACTAGTACTTCAGGTTTTAATATTGACTTACTTAGAACAAAAACACTTACAGATATTGAGAAGCCCTTTTTTCCCCAATCGATTCAATATCCAAAGAATAGGTTCCATCTGCTGTGTTAACTCTAACAAAACCAGAAGTGCTAGAAATCAAACGTTTCCGGTTTCAACGTTGATTGCCATAGAATAAAAACGGTAATAGATGACTACCAGACATTTGGAATGGATTCAGCCCTTTTTTAAAAAAAGAAATTCAATCTTCTTCTGTATCTTTCTCTCTATTAAGACCGGAAGTGGTAGAAATTTACCACTTAACAAGATTCATCTCATATATTACAGTTGTTTCAATACTGAATTCGCATTGTTAGGAAATCCACTGTAGTTTCACAGCTCTGAAACGAAACTCACTTGTAGATTTAAAAGCGAGGGTCCACTCCTATACACCATATACAGATATGAAATTTTATTACGTATTTACACTCAACCTAACCGTACCTAATGAGATTTACTAGACCGGTTGGAACGAGCCATTCGAGTCAAGGTTTAAACCGGGTCGTATCATTTTGAGTTAAGGCTAGTCACCAAATCATAAAAAGTAGTTCGATTTTAACTCAGGGAGCACATATAAAACTAGAATGTGTGTGTATCTGTGTATGTGTGTGTGAGAGAGAGAGAGACAGAAAGTGAAAGAAAAAGCAATGAATAAGGGACGAAGGTAAAGATGACTAGAGAGATAGAGATAGAGATACAGAAAGAGAGGAGAAAGAGGCAAAGATGATAAGGTAACTTTAAGATAGACATGAGACAGAGAGAGAAAGAAAGACGAATATAGATATGAAAACTACTGATCATTATACTGAATGATAAAAGACGCACACACTCTTTATTCGGATTCTTGCCAGTAATGCCTTGTAAGTTCTTCAACTGCAGATGAATCTCTATTTGCAGTGATTATTTTACGCACAAAATATACTACCTGGTGGGGAATCGAACCGATATTCTCCAGGTGGAAGTCGATCACGATAGCGATACTGCATAGTTTACTCTATCTCAAACTTGTTTTACAAATGGTAGAACATAAAAAGTGGATACTTCAGCTCAATGACGTGTTTCAATTCGAATGACGAAATTCATTTGCCTGTAGACAAATTAGTACTAACTAATAAACGAAATAACATACAATCCAGGAATAATTACGGAGATACTATCATATTATCAGTAACTGCGCCGTGCAAGTGCGAAAGTAAGCTCATAAGTTTAATAATAATAATAATAATAATAATAACAATAATAATAATAATAATAATAATAATAATAATAATAATTGTAGAGATAATGCAGGTAAATGTGGAGATACATTTGATGCTAGACAACGTCAGTCAGTATGCCCGTTCAGAAAATATGCTTCAAGCTACATCTGCGCAGAAAATAGTCATATGAAGACGAATCTAATTCTAAGGTATTTTTGCAGTAGGAATCCTCACGATGCGTATGCTTCGTTTTCATCAAAATTATTTCCACACTTGTAACTTCTCTGGAATAAGGAAAAACAAGCCAAATAAACTTCCTATAATGGGAGTGATACAGAACTTGAATACATCGAGTCCTACTACGCCTAATAATCATACTCCAGGGGTTTCAGACAAGTGATTATAGTACTTTCGAAGTGGGAACCCCATATCTTCAACTTATTCATTTTGATTTTACTTTTTGCAGCTACAGCGAAAGATTTACGTTTTGTTCTTTATCAATTACAAATGATGGTTACACTCAAAATAAGAAGAATTGTGGTGGCCATTTATTTGGACATATGTTCAAATTGGAGAAAAGAATAAAAGCAATACGCAAATCAAAACTTATAAAGGTAGCCAAGAAACTTCTGTCGCTTTTTGTGGAGGCCTGTGTTCAATTGGCACTCACACAGTCAGTTGAATGCGAACGGAGATAAGACAGAAGTCAGTTGTTGATGTGGGTATAGCCAACATACTACCTCGTTGTGGCAGTTCAGTTATACACCGTGAACTTGAGTAAGGACAGAGTGAACATGGGACCACCACACAGCGTCATAAGAGCGTATATGCCGTACAAGTTCAAACTGAGGCCAAACGCTGCTACAGCGGAGCGGAAGATATGCCAGGCCTTTGGTGAGGATGTTGTGACTACGTGGGCAGTGCAGCGATGGATTAACAAGTTCAAGGACGAAGACAAAACATTCGAAGACGCACCACGTGCCGGAAGAGCAACACATGTACACAATGAAGATCTTCAGGCAGCAATTGAGTCGAACAGTGGTCAGACATGTGAGGAATTGAGACTACAATTCAGTGTTAGTGGAGAAACAATTCGGCGGCACCTCCATCAACTTGGGAATCACTACATATTGGATCGATGGGTCCCATATGATTTGACTCCGGGCCAGAAGACAGTGCGAGTAGATACCTATGTTTCTTTTCTGTCTCGTCTGAGGAAGGAGCCATTTCTTGAAAGGGTGTTGACATGTGATGAGAAGTGGGTCCTGTACGAAGCTCCACGTCGTCGTCATCATTGGTTAGCATCCCATGAACCGGTTCCAAAACAGCCGACACCAGCACTAAACCAGAATAAGGTCCTCCTGTGTGTTTAGTGGACTGCTCACGACATAGTGCATCGGAAACTATTATTAGCTGGTCAGAGCATCAATGGAACGGTGTATTGTCAGCAGTTGAGCCGTGTTCAAGAAAAATTCAAAACTTTGGAGTCAGCACTTCTGAATCGCAAAGGGCTCCTTCTGTTACAGGATAACTCCCCACGTGGCTAGGATGACCCGGAACACCATTCTATGCCTTGGGTATCCGCCATACTCCCCGGTCATTCCACATTTCGATTATCACCTGTTCCATTCCTTGGAGAAGCACCTTAGAGGACTCCAGTCCAAATCCCGTGTTGAAGTGCAAAGTGCACGTGATACCTTTTTCGCTTTACGGCCCACCTAGTTCTGCCGCGATGGAATCCATGGCCTTCCAGAACGTTTGCAGAAGGATTGATGCTGATGGGGACTACTTTTGATCTTCCAGGTACGTCTTAGGTGACATACCGTTGAACAAAGGTTGTGGGTGAAAAAGTGACAAAATGTTGTTGGTTATCTATATATTTGTGGTACTAAACGTTATCCATGATAATTGCTACGAAAAACTGAAACGTAGTTGAACTTCTACGATTTTGGCTAAAGTATGTTAAGAACCACTGTGTTTAATAGTTCCAAATGTGTTAGAACCTATATCCATGCGCACCAAGGCGTAAGTAAATATTGTGAGTAAAGCAACACACAAGCTTATTAAACAAAAACTTGTGTAGTACTGCTTTCGCTTTTTGTGTCTAAGTAGGACCGATCCTTGCGTACGTCATATGGTCTTGATGGTAGATAAACACAAAATGCGTGAAAAATTAAACGGGACAAGAACCTAATCTCCAAAGAATCGTTTACTGGATTGACGCGGGGTAATGAATTGTGTCTGGCTTCGCAATTATAGGAACATATTGATATCATTGTTAGTTGAAATGAAAACTATACTGTGAAGGTGAAAGTTTCTTCTTCTTCTTCTTCTTATTATTATTATTATTATTATTACTATTATTATTATTATTATTATTATTATTATTATTATTATTATTATTATTATTATTATAAGCATACTTTTGCACCTGCACGGCGCAATTACTGCATAATATGTTAGTAGAACCTCTGTTTTTATTCCTGGAATGTATGTTATTTTGTTTATTAGTAGGCACTAATATGTCTACACTTCATCGAAGAAATTAATTTCGGCGTGCACATTGGTGTAAATAACTTACAGGAAGAAGGGGGTTCGTTCCAAAGATCAGCCTTGAACATTATTATGCTTGACTTATGGTTATAGATGGCAAGATGGTGCAAGAGTAACGTGTTTAAGTGATGAGTGGTACAGGTAGTCAACGTAGGTTCAAATCCTGTTCAAGCCAAAGTTTCTTATACAAAGCGTTCGCGAAGAATCAAAGAGTGACTTCTCATACTGAAAGGCAATTTTTAAGAATGTGAAAATACCTGTATCACGACAGAGAGGATTTACCAATGTTGGTGGGGAAGAGCAAATAAAGTCTATCGGGGTTGGCAAGATAGTTCGAAATATGTCATTGATCTGAAGTATACACTTTTCATGTTCTTGTTTTAAAACACTATACCATTCCTTAAACAAGTTTAGGGAGAGGACCTTATATTCGACTTCCACCAGGTAGTACGACTCATCTGCAATTGGAGTTCATTTTAAGTTTAGCGTCCCTTTCAGCAGCGAGACTATATGAGACGTTGACCTACTGATTAACGTGAAATCCGAACTAGATTAGCTCCCGCTAAGAATAAAACCGGCTTCCCACGCCATCTACTGTTGGAGAACTTATAAGGCAGCACTGGCAAGAATCCGAGTCAACAGTATACGCGTTCTTTATCACACAATATAATGATTAGTAGTTTTAAACTTTATATTCGTCTTTCTCTTTCTCTGTCTTTCTTCATGGTTCTTTATGTCTTTGCCTCTTTCTCTTCTTTTCTCTCTATTTAGTCATCTTTACCTTCGTCTCTTACTTATTGCTTTTCTTTCGCTCTCTCTCACACACACACTGACGCACACACATGGTATTATGCGTGCTCTAGAGTTAAAATCGAGCCACTTTTTATAACTTGGTGACTAGCCCTAACTCGAACAGAAGCGTCCCGGTTCTCGAATGGCTCGGTCTAGAAAATCTCATTAACCGGGATTTTTGACGTCGTGTTTTTCGTCTCTGTGGACATGTCTAGTCCTGGTCATCTCTGAAGCAAATACTATTTAAACGTAAGGAAATAAGTAAAATATCTTCTTTGTCCTCCGGGTTACCGAGTCTAAACGAATCACAGGTTCAGTACAGATTGAATCCTTGACCATATAACCTAATCCACACCACCCGTTTCAGGTCTGGCATGCTCATTGGATCTGTGCAACCAAGGATGTTTTGCAATAATAGGTGAAATCGAGAGTGAATATTCAGAACAGATTGATCTTCAGAGATGATTAGCAAATGTCTGCATTTTGGTTATTTCAAGAGAAGATTTTATTTCTTGTATATTCGTTTGACACAAAATTCGTTTCCATCCAATATTTTATCTCAACATCCTCTACTTCAATATTTTATCCATGTTTGTAATGTGAAACACACAAAATCTGCTACGTTTATATGGAACTTTCACTTTTACACTTTTGTAACTTTTCATTATGATACAGTTTGGACTTCTAATATTGGCTCTTTCTAATATACATTTAGAAGAAAATAGCTTTCGTTCATTTGTCTTATTCCGTTTTGATTAGTAGTCTGATATGACCTACGTTACCTACTGGGTTTATTATAATATATTACGGATCAGTTCGTTCAGCGAACAGCACCGAATTTGCAACCAAACCACACGCAATTAAAGCAGTATGTTAAAGTTTTGACATTGGGTGATATCAAGAAAACGAAGAAGTTACTCATTACTCCCAATTTTGGAGTAATTACTCGCATTAGTATCAATAAAAGAAGAACTGAGCCAGTGGTGGATCTAGAAGGTAAAAACTGGGGGGACCAACCAGTACCCAGACTATGATAGGGGGCTTAGGCCCCCCGGCCTTGGCCTAGATCCGCCACTGAGCACTAGTCGTTTCGGCTGAACTGGGAGAAGCCCTGCCCCTTGAGAGCAACACCTCAATTCTTGTAACACCTCGTCGCTACTTGTCCCTTCCATGGCGTTTAGGATATTGTGCCATAGGTTAATCACAACGATATGACTACCCGATGGATGAGATAAATGAGTAACTACTCCTTTTATTGATATGTTTCATTGCTACGCGCAGAGGAAACGCGAGTAAACGTTCATAAATCTGAAGCAGTTTCGCCCTGAGTCGTGGTTTGTTTTATTGATACGAAATTGAGGAAGGATAATACTCCAGGTGTAGTTAATCCGATTCTTGACCAGGACTTCTCAGGAGTAGTTACTCATTTTTAGTGATATGATCCATTATCCTGTCAGAACTCCACAAATTCACTGAAAATTGAGTATTTAATTTGACCACCAAGTTTGATCTTTATTTTGAACATGATTTAGTGAATTGTTCAAGCATACTCTATATATTCGAGTAGCCCTGAAATTCAAACGTTATTCTGAGCTCCTCCGTGGCTAAGCGGTTAGCATACGCGCCTTTGGCGCGGAAGACCCGGGTTCGATTCCCGGCGGGAGCTCATGTGGTTCGGATTCCACGTTAATCAGTAGGTCCACGTCTCATATAGCCTCGCTGCTGAACGGGACGTAAAACTCAAAATCAATCAATCAATCAATCAAACGTTATTCTACAGAGCGTCCCACTTAAAACCGGTACTCTTCGCTTCCATACCAGCACATAACATCTCTTCAGACATTTGAGTCTTTCTATGCACAATTAACAGAAAACGAAAAAGAATATGGCGCCTTTCATCAAGATAGTACCATTGCCCACAAGTACAACCAGTGTATGACCAGTATCAGTGAAATGTTTCCCGAAAACAGGCTTGTGAGCAAAAAATGTGTGGTTTTCGCAATTGGCAAACTCAACATCTTGTGATTTTTTTAAATGGAACGCTCTTAAATGCAAATTATACGCTAATTATCCTCAGACGATAGACCAACTAAAAAAATATATATATATTTCTGAGAACATGCTATTATAAGCTCACTTGTCAGCGATAAATGGATGTTGTTAGATGGCAGTTCCAGTGTTTGTTATAAACCGGAAAGTTTTATAAAGGAAGTTTGTATAAGATGTAGTAATATAGGGCCTAGGGACACATGCTTAACTTTGTGTTATTTACATATGAAGTAATGTAAAATGTCTCTAGCGTAAAAGACAGATAGACAGTGAGTCATACCGGTTTTATATGAGACACATTGTATTTTGCTGTTGGATTTCTGGGAACGGAATTTTATAATGTTAGGTTCTTTTTTTACTACTTTTAAATTTCTTATTTTAATATGTGCTCCCTTTTCTTCTTCTTCTTCTTCTTCTTCGTTTTCATCTTCTTCTCTCTCCTTTTCTCTCTCTGTGTCACTTCTGTACATCTGTCCAACAGACGTCCATCGGTTTCAGTTTTTCATTCTGTGTGTGTTTAAGTTCCTCTCTCTATCATCTTATGAATCTTGTTTCGTCTTACCTTTATTCTTTTATTTCATCGATACTAATATATATCTCTTTGAAAATTAGAATTGCACTGATGTTGTGTGTTGATTTTACTATGGGAGAGACGAAGGGTGGAGAGTGAGGTTTCTCTTTATCAGATAAGGGGGTTCCTACGTGGCTAAGCGGTTAGCGTACGCGCCTTTGGCGTGGGAGACCCAGGTTCGATTCCCGGCGGGAGCTCATGTGGTTCGGATTCCACGTTAATTAGTAGGTCCACGTCTCATATAGCCTCACTGCTGAACGGGACGTTAAACTCAAAATCAACTCAATTCAACTCTTTATCAGATATGATTATGGGATACAAAGGTGTAATTTGGGTGGCCTAGTTGTATGGCGTTTACTGTTGCAATTTTATTTATGTCAAATGTGGCACACTTTTTACTCAAAACTTAACGAAGACTCACATAAAGTTTTCTATATAAAGAATCGGCTGTTTGAATATTGTAGAAACTATCCTTTTGCTCCGTTAGATGCGAAAGTTTCGAAATATCTATTCTCTTATTTTTAATTAAGAGTTTAAACACCGTATTCCACTCCTCTAACTCGAGTGAATTTGTACATTTGACAGCTTCACAATAAAGAGTCGAAATTTGTAAGATAGAAACTACCCCCTTTTCCCCTGTACTTTCGAAAAACGCTGAATGTTGTTATTTTTAAAGGGAAGCTCATATGCCATGTTATATGTTCCTAATGCGAGATGCTTCATTCTTAAAAAAAAAAAAAAAAAAAAAAAAAAAAAAAAAAACTTTAACCTCTCTTAATATGTGTACTTAAAATATCCTTTCTTATCACTTGTTTTCATGGAAAGAGAGTTTCTTGTCCTTATCTTTTAAGCTATAGTAGTATGGCCTTTATGTTGATGTATGGGTCACTTTTATACAATATAATAGTATAGATCTGAAAGAAAAAGGTCTAAACTACGTCAATACATTGTAATAATTACAAACTTCCTAAATGCAATAATTAGTGCAATACTGATCAGTAGCATAGCCAGAAATATATCATAGAGAGCATAATTGCCGTAACGAAGAATTGAAAAAATGAAATCTTTGAGTTTTACGTCCCACGGTTATGCCGGTTAGGCTAAAGGAGACGGTGATAATGAGAAATGAATGAAATGAAGAAAGTGGGAGGAAACGGGAGAACCCCGAGAAAACCCACGCACACGGTGTTTGTCCACCACAAAGTTCACTTGGCGGGGGCTGGGATCGAACCCGGGGCCTCAAGCACCAGAGGTGAACGCTCTACCACTGAACCACCGCGGCCCCCAACGAAGAATTGAGCTTACATACATATACATACACACTAAGTATTATGTTGCGCCATGGGCTGAAGTGTGGGACATATAATCAGCCAGAGTACTTCATTGGCTCTTGTGACACGAAGTTTAAGACTGACTATGAGAATGAGATAGATAAGAAATATATTACATTCTCTTCAGTTTTCTTTAGTACACAATTGAGATACCGAGGAAATTGCTAAGAACTGCTAAATTAAACTTCCTGACGCTACAATCATGAAATACTATGGCCAGCTAGATGACTCAAGTTCAACTAGGAGATAACTGGCAAGCGTGTCGGTTTCCAGAAGCCATTATTTCTCGCTTTCTGAATTCCTAGTTTGCTCCGTCTTAATTCAGGTAGCTCCCCAATTGCCTCATGATGCTGAACCAATACCAGAAAATGTTAGTGCACCCAGCAAGAATAGAACTAGGGACCATTCATACCGAGGTCGGGCATGCTGACAATACAGTGAAACTGGAGCTATGTAATAATAATAATAATAATAATAATAATAATAATAATAATAATAATAATAATAATAATAATAATAATAATAAATTTAAACATCCATTTTCATTTTTAATGCTCTCTATTCGCACCCGCAGATCGTAAATTTTGTTGAATATAGTAAACGAAAGGAGCTGTAAAAGATTAAGAATACAGTATATAACTAAAAATGAAATGAAATCTTTGAGTTTTACGTCCCACGGTTATGCCGGTTACGCTAAAGGAGACGGTGATTATGAGAAATGAATTAAATGGTGAAATGAAGAAAGTGGGAGGAAACGGGAGAACCCCGAGAAAATCCAGGCACACGGTGTTTGTCCACCACAAGGTTCACTTGGCGGGAACAGGGTTTGAACCAGGGACCCTATGCACCAGCGGTGAACGCTCTACCACTGAGCCACCGCGGACCCCCAGTATATAACTAATTTGTAGGATTAATTATAGAACTTATGGGAAGTAAATTTTTCTTTAAACACGTTTGTATAAAGCTTGTTTCTCGTAACAAATTATCTATATAAAAAAGAGGTAACATGCTTACATAAAAGAGTCATAAATGGAACGTACCTACATGAAAGCAGAATTCATTTCGATATTATTATGCTAAAGGGGGTAGGTTTAGACCGAGAGTTTGTTTTTGATTAAATTGATTTGGCGTTTAGTGTCCCTCGCAACAGGGAGGCTATATGAGATGTGGATTTACAGCTTAACGTGAAATACGAACCAAATGAGCTCGCACTGGGAATTTAACCCAGATCTCCAAAGTTAAATGTGCGTACGCTAACCCCTTAGCTAGCCCTCAGAAGTATACAACGAGAGTTAGTCGAGAACTTTTAATGTCTCGAACAACTGTGTGGCGCGTGCATAAGCATTTACAGATATATTCCTATGGACTGGAGTTATTACAATATTTAATACTTTCCGCAAAGATTTTGTAACTCATTTCAAGAGTTGTGCAGTGACTATGTTTTTTGAACAGACTGTACTTCAATGCTGAGACTCATTCTTCTGTGTCAATAGGAGTGAACAAACAAAATGTTCGTGTCTGAGAGACTGAGATACCTGATAAAATCATTGTGCATGGTTCACCAAAAACAAATGTGTTTTGCACCATTTTATCTTCCAAAGTGTACGGTGCGTCTTTCTTTCTCGAAAAATTGCGACTAGAGAAATATTTCTATATATACATAGTACATGACTTATCCCACAGATGGAAAATGACAGTGCAAACTTTATTTATCAACTGGATGGAGAATGGAGCAATTTTAATCAAATATCTTGGTACATATCTTACGTACAGTTTGGAAAAGGGGTCTGTCGAGGTAAGATCTCCAGCAAATCTAAAGGGGGGAGCGGGATGGGGACATATATAAAAATTATCAAAAATGACCAATATTAGTGTCAAATTTATAGTTTCCGTGGTACATGAGCTGATTGACGACTGTTCCAATGACCATAAAGCTCAAATTCAGCTCTCCATTGACTCCTTAGTACACCTGGAGAAGTAGAAAGGGTGACATATAAAAATTATCGAAAACGGCCGATATTAGTGTCAAATTTGTACTTTTTAGATTCACTTACATGAGCAGTGAACTTCCGATTTCGTTTAAATCAAAATTCAGCCCCCGTTAGTATTCCTGAGCGAGGGTTGGTGAGAAGCAAAAATAATTGAAAGTGGTCGATTCCAGTGTTTAGTCCATAGTGTCCGGGGTCCCTAAATTGATTGGTGACCATTTTGGTGCTCTTTAAATCCAAGATCCGTCGCAGTACGTGCCTATATTGTTCCATACAGAAAGTACGTACAGATGGAACACTTATATAGAAAGTATTATAAAACATGCGTTTTTAGTTATACGTTTGCTGTACGTTAAGTCCAAAAACTACAGGATTTACAAATGTAACATATGATTTTACGTACACCACACATACAATTTTTTCCTAGATTGGGAACTTACAGGGCAACGTTGGAGGCGTTTCTCGCACACCTATCTGGAGCAATTTTAACCCAGCCTTGAAGAATTTCAATCGAAAAAAAAAGTTTGAATAAAACATCTGAAGGGGTGAGAGTTGGAAGGAATGACATGGAAAAATAATGCAAAACGACTGATATTTGTGTGCAATCTATAGTTTTCAGAGCCGCTGAAATGAATACTACTCCCAACACCGTTTAAGTCCAAATTCACAAGATGGGTGGAGGTGAAAAATAAAATGTAAAAAAATGACTGAAATTTGTGTCGAATTCATAGTTTTCGAGGTCAGAAATACACCTGACCCGTTTGAAATGGCTTTTGGAAGATAGATAGTATCCAGTTCAAGCTGATTTTTTTTTAAATCATATTAATTTGATTAAAGATGTATTTTGAGAGGTTAGGATGCTTTAACATTTATATCAAAAGTAGGGTATCTTCTGTATTTGTATCATTACACTTTCATTGAAATAAATATTATAAAAGGGAAGGGGATTCCAGTATTTCCCATAAACTTATCCTCCCCGTGCGAAGAACGATCATTTCAGCTAGTAAACTGTTAAGAAACCATGGAGTTGAAACTAAGATATAGAGAGAAACTGTTATATGATATGGATTCAGTCTCCGAAGAACAGAAAACCGGGAGTAATAGATGAACCACTTTCGGTTTCAATAGTGAATTCTCATGACGCCTCGATGTGAAACCAAACCCAATTGTTATGGATGTGTAATTGTTGTTCCTATTAACGCCATAGCAATAGCTTTTCATATTATTCTCAGATATGACTTTGAAGAAAGAAAGAAACAATAACTGCTAACTTCAGCATTAGTTTTCAGACATGGCTTCAGAAGACGTTCTACTTCGTCCACTTCCTAAATTGCAGACAGTTTTATTAAGGACGTTGAAAAATGACTTGAAGAAATATTGTGATAAAGTAACCGATGGTAAGAAGTTGTCACAACTTAAAAAATACTTCCAACAGTTGCCGAATACAGTTCGTTCTGATCTCTTGAGTTCGTTGATATATTTTTCTTTTCGTAACAGACTTTCCTTTACTCTAAGCGAAAATGATTGTAGAAATTGTCTTCAATTCATGAACGTTTTGTTGTCGCCGAACATGGAATTTGAGTTACTAATTCAAGTTCCTGAAAGTTATTTTTCAAAATTCTTTCAATATCTTTTCAAGTGTGAGAAGTACGAAAATGTGGTCTTACCCTATTCCAAAATATCAGATGCTTTTATTCAGAGAGGAACTGCTGCCAAGATATCTAATTTAATTAAAACGAACAAGGACTGGATAGTAAAATTGGATCTAGGTCCTCACTCTACTGATGATCTACTGCATGTTATCGGCACCCATTGCCATCTATTGAAGATCTTGGACATTTCTCAATCAAATTGTACAGACAGAGGAATCGAATTTCTTACAAGAATATGGAAGTGTCAGTTTGAGAACGAATTAAAAAAAGATGAAGAAGAATATAATGCATGTAATGATCCACATGCTTCGTCCGACATGTTAACAAGAAGTTTTGTAGAGCCTTGTAGTTTGACAAAGAATATTCAACACGTATGCTCTTACAAGCCCTCCAGAACCAAACTTTGTCGCACGTTACAAACAATATCTCTGCACGATACACTGGTTACTCACACAGGAATAACTCTCTTGATTGAAAGTGTTGACACACTAACAAATATAAACTTTTACTTGGACAAAATTTTGGACTCTTTCCATAAGTTAGGAGGGACTAGTGAACAAGAGTTTAAGAAGCTAGATTGGAAACTTTCGGACATAAATATAAGGTACCTTACCACTGTTCGCCTTGAAACAATAAAAAAGTTAATATCTTTAAATAATAGTGTTACAAGTTTAAAAGTCTTAAAAGTCAAGTCATCTTATGTTATTACTGATGATCAAAGACAAGCTATATGCACAGAAGTCCAGAAATATCTACCAAGCTATTGCAGTAACTTATCACATCTAGAATTTGAATGTGAAGGTGTACACTCCGAAACAGAATTTGATCTGTCTCTAATTCTAAACCACTGTAAAAATTTACAATATTTGGATTTGAGTGTTGACAAAATTATTTGGCGTGGCGAAAGAAAACCAATACTATCTCCAAATTTGAAATACGCTGACCTTTCGTATGATATAGATTCAGATGTGGCTATATTATTTCTTGAGGGAGCCCCAATGTTGGAAGAAATGATATTTGATACCGTGTCTGATGCAGAAAACTTCTTACTTACTCTTTCCACGCAAAACCTTTCTAGCAAATTGCACACATTGTATATTGAGGAAGGGCAGGCTCTTAGCAATCCTCAGCATGTAGCGTCTTTCTGGAAGCGGCATCAGCACATCAAAAGTATTGGATATGTCAATTTTGATGTAGAATCTCTGGGCTTTGGTCCAAATATTGAACTTGATTTCTTAATTTCCTTTGCTATTGTCACACGTAATTCTAGTTTCAGATATTTATTAAAAGTCGCAGAGATGAACAAAGATATGAATTCGTGAAATCATTTCTGTAATAACGCAATCATTCTGTACCTAAAATTATTTTGTTTTTGTAATTTACGTGCTAATCGGATTAATAAAATTGAATGTTGAAAATTATATTATGAGCATTTAGTTATTATTCATTTGTTCACTGTATGCTTAAGAAAGACTAAGGAACATGCGAAAGACACACACACACACACACACCCTCTCTCGCACACACACACCACACACGCACACACATAAAACACCCAATGCAACTCAAATCAAAATTATAACACATGTACGAGTCTCAGATTTAAATTAAACTATATTCTTCCTGTCTCACGCTAAAAAGATGTTTTTCCTGAAGTGTAGCAAGTAGCTATACATCAAGCAACTGGGTATTACCAGAGTGGAATTCCCACACTTCACAAAAATTGTGAAGAAAAGATACTTCTTGACTTCCTAGGACTTACCATCCTTCTTCACATTATGTGGAACAACTATGAATTATGTTATTTTTTTCTACTGCTGAAGTTGTCTGTGAAATGAACCAAATAAAGTTCTGTGCGTAAAAATGACATAGAAAACACACACACACACACAAAACACATTCACTGTTAATATATACAAATAAAGCACATAATAACGTATATTCATTCTGATTACTTCTGGCTGCAATAGGAACATAATGCCGAAGATGAAATCTATGTATGAAGAGCCGAATCCATATTAAAGAACTGCTCCTCGCTATATTACCGTTTCATCATTATAGCTATCATTGTTCAAACCAGCAATTGTAGATTTCCACTACTTTAGGTTTGAATAGAAAGGTAAAGACTAAGATTATACTTATTCTTCAATCACTGATTCCATATCCAAAATTCATTTCTTACTATCTCTTATATCTTTTGTTCTACGCAGATTAGGGATGTGCGTCAAGTCGAGATTTAAGACTGTTTCGACAACAAAATATATTGCACTCTCGACTCGTCACGAAATTTGACACGAGACAAAATATACGAGGTAAAATATATAATAAACCAGTAGAGAATGATCCAAGAGCATTGCTAAAACAAACTTGGAAAGAACTGTTTGATACCTACAGCAAATTGCTTCTATTAAAAAAGAAGAAAAAAAAAGATGATAGGTTATTTGGTTATTTGTCTCTTATAACTAGAGGAAAAATAATTGCATATGGGAAGCTGGAATGCCTAAAAAGCAACTTTCTCGAGCCATGAGCCTGGATATTAAAACAATCAGATATTTAATTGAACGATTTGAAGCAGAAGGGGAACGGGGATTACAAACTAAAGCGAAACTGAGTAGAACGCAAGTGACAACGGAAGACAAAAATATTTCGATTACATAGGGCCGCATAGGTTCTCTTGTTTTTACAATTTTTGGTTTTTATATGTATTTGAACATGCTGAAACCGAAACCGGTACTAGTTTTCTCATATCACGCAAAAATTTCTTACAATTCACGATTTATATATATTAATTGCAGTATGCATGTTTAAGCGTAATTCAACTGATTGACGCTAGATGTCGCTAGCACGTGACGAAAATATCCAGGCGGTAATAAAAATGAATGTGCTTTAAATGTAGGGAAGTTTAATTTAATTAACCAACATGATGCCTTCAAGACCATTTAAAATAATCCTATATCAAACCTTATTATCTCATTTCAAATAAATTTCATATTTAATTATTCCAAATCTTAGATGTGCTTCACTGATATGAAATATTAGTCTCTTGGACCAGTTTTGATGGAAAATTTCCAAAACTTTAATGTTTCCGAAAACTAACAAACCTACCAACCTTGTATCTTCCTACTGCCCCATTAATTAACCAGTACACTCAGCAAATTCTTCGAACGAATTCTAGTTACTTGCCTCCACGCTTACTACACAGATCATCGCATATTGCCTTTTTATCAAGCCGCATTTCGCCCTCAATTTAGTATTGGCCTTGTCAACCATATTTACAACAAACTTATTCCACGGAACCTTCTTGTCTGGCTCTCTTTGACTTAGAAAAAGCCTTTGGTCTTGTTTGACACTATCGCCTGGTTTACAAATTTACGAAATATAATCTGCCTGTTACCTACGTACGATTTATACCGGACGCATAGCCTACTCTCCATTAACAAAGCATTATCTCATCCAGTCTTTTTACATTCAGGCGTACCACAGAGATCTACTTTGTCTCCGCTCCTTTACCTTCTCTATGTGGCAGATATTCCACCTCTTCCAGCAACTATCAGTACTTTTCAATACGCGGACGGCATTGCATTTCTGGCACTTGGCAAAACCATACAACACATCAACAAACATCTTCAGGAAGCTATCGATCTATTCACCTTCTGGTGTTCCAAATGGCGACTTAAAATCAACGCCGACAAAGCTCAAGCAATTGTTTTCGTGCCTCCTGGTAAACGCCCTAGGGTCCACCGCAACCCAACGTTGCTGAACGTTCACGCTCAGGGAACACGAATTCAAGCTTCCGATACAGCCAAATATCTAGGACTTCTCTCGGATAAACATCTCACCTGGACACCCCATTTAAAATGTTTTGTCCAAAGCCTATAATCGAATTATCTTACTCCGTCGCTTGACTGGCACCAATTGGGGTGTTAAAGCCTCTACAGTTCTTGCTACATATAAGGTCTTTCTCCGACAAGTACTGACTTAGGGATTCACAGCCTGGATACCTGCAGCACCCTTCTTTTACAGTCGGGCCGCGGTGGCTCAGTAGTAGAGCGTTCACCTCTGGTGCTTGGGGTTCCGGGTTCGATCCCAGCCCCCGCAAAGTGAACTTTGTGGTGGACAAACACCGTATACGTGGGTTTTCTCGGGGTTCTCCTGTTTCCTCCCACTTTCTTCATTCCACTACTTTCATTCATTACTCATTATCACCGTCTCCTTTAGCCTAACCGGCATAACCGTGGGACCTAAAACTCAAAGATTTCATTTCATTTCCCTTCTTTTACACTTTTACACACACACACACGCACACAAATATATATATATATTTACAGAGGCGGGTCCAAGGGGGCTATAGGAGCTATAGCCCCCCCCTTGATGCTCAGGTATACACTGGATAAAATGGGTTTCAATCCTGCTTTACACTGGATAAAGCTGCAAACTATGGTTTAGCCCTTCCCTTGATCATATCCTGGATCCGCCATTGTATATATATATATACACCGGGTGATTCAATAAGAACGTACCAGGCCTATATCGCAGCTAATACTGCACGTAGAGCCTTCAGTAAAAAAAAAAAAAAAATGCATTACCAAATCGTATATGTAGAATGCAATAAAAATAGTAGCGAGACCAGTGGCGTCTCGTGAATATTTCCAACGATTAATAACTTCAAAATTTGCAAAGGAAAGTGGTATAACTGTTGGAATCGTTCGAAAGGACATTAAATGTCATGCAACTTTTAGAGGACAAACTTTGTCATATCCTTCCCCATTTAGCCGCTAGAGGAGTTGTTGCAGACTTGTATATGACTACCCGTAGCAGGCCTTTATCTCAGCTAGTAATGCACATAGAACCGTCAAACAAGCAATTGAACTACCAAATCGTATGTGTAGAATGCAATAAAAATAGTAGCGACATCAGTGACGCATCGTGAATATCTCCAACGGGGGTCATCTGCAAAATTTGAAATGGAAACAAGGGTTGGTTGTTCCTCCATTGAAACAAGCGCACAATGGGAGAAACGCCGAGAGGAAACACCCTCTCACCATCTGACTTTCACCTAGTAATGGACCATGTTCCTGCCAACGAGCAAGAAATATGTCAAGGTGTTTCCTTTCGATGCTCATATATATACACAGGGTGTTAATGAACTATAGCGACAAACTTTAAGAGGTGATTCTTAAGGAGAAGAAGTTCATATGGACCTCTGGGTAAAAGTGCATAGTTTCAGAGCTAGGGCTGTCCAAAATCGCGAAAAAACCCAATTTCAAGAGGTATATTTCGAGCGCTATTTCGAACTCCAGAAACTGTGGATGGTTGTCCTAATCAGCGTAAAATAAGCCACGCATACACAATCAAAAAATGCATATTTCATTAATTTTCAGTGGGTGTACAGAGTATTCCACACAGGGTGAAATTTCCAGACATGCCATCAGCCGAATTTTGAAATATACGCTGACTTTATGATTGGTCCAAAGTTGGCAAATGATAAGCCTTGAGAGCAGTGAACACAGAATCCTTTGGCGCGATGTCGGAAGTGTTAAGGATAGTCAGGAGCACGGTTTCTCCTACTCGGTAAACGCATGCTGCAATGTTTTCTTTCACGCTTTAAAAGTGAAGAAAACGTAAAACATACTATGACGAAATACATCGCATCACACATTATTCCGAACACAAAAGAACACGGGGTTGCCGATTTCTAACACTTCCGAACTGCCTCGGAAGCGTTGGATGTCCATTGTTGCCAAGGCTTACCTCCTGCCTACTTTGGACCCTCCTTGAAATCAGAGTATGCCTGAAAACTCTATTGAGAGCATATCTGACAAGGTAGGGTCACGCAGTGGCTCCGTTGAGATCCGAACGAGACAATTGTGTTTGCATTTGATATGTTGTAACTAGACGAATCGCAAAGTTATACGTGCCACCGGGCGAAATGTCATGAGTTACAACATATTTTGACAAGAAATAACTAAGTAGCATATAGTTTGAATGCTGTTATAAAATGAAAGAAAATGGAGCAAGTCTCGACTCTCTATGACAACCCTGTGCAAAATGGCGACGGGTCAAAATGTAAACAAAAACTTAATGGATAAGTCCGTGGTCATCCCTATAAATCAGAAACGATGAGACAAATGTGAAAATAGGAAAGGAAGTGTGGCATTATTTTCAAGTACAACAATTTAAGTTGAAACGTCTTGCCCCAGATTTCTCACGGGGTTCCACGTGGTGTCCAACGAAAAAGTTTTAAATGGCAAGAGGGGTTAAGTAGTACATCGTTTGAAAGCTCTTGTTAAATGAAAGAAGATGGAGCAAGTCTCGACTTTCTACGATAACCCTATCCCAAATTGCGGCCGGTCAAAATGCACACAAAACTTAATTGAAAATCTATGGCCACCTTGAATCCAAGATGGCCGCTTAAAACCTATATTGGAAGGATAGGCATACCAAACTGCTGAAGCTAGGAAAACCAAATTTGGCATTGATGTATAACCTCTTCGCTTGAAATATATAACTCATCGCCTGACAATGAGCCATTTCCTACTCATGGTCACAGTACATACTGCAGCCGACTACGTCACTCTCCCACCACTGCACCCCACCCCTCTCTCTGCTTTTTACTCTACAGAGTGTTTCAAAACAACAGCGACAACGTTTGGGAGGTGATTCCTGACACCAAGATAAGACAAAAAGTATAGATCTACCTGGGTGCACAAATGCTTCCTTTCGGAGTTATAGGCTGCCGAAAACATGAAAAAATGAACTTTAAAGGTCCATAGCTCCAAAACTATAGGACCTACCATAATCGGGTCAAGACTTTACTAAGGAACTAATGTGACCCCTATTCAAAAAATACTTGCTACAGAATCCTGCAGTACTTCCGCAATAATTTTTAAAGAGGTAGTTAGTAAGTACTTCAGATTATATGCCAGTAATCAAACTGCCTGTACAAAGATTGTTGCGTGAGTACCTTAGAATTCTGAAACATGTATTTTTGGATGGAGCACATATTAGTTCCTAAGTAAAGTCTTGACCCGAGGACGGTAGGTCCCATAGTTTTGGAGCTATGGACCTTTAAAGTTCATTTTTTAATGTTTTCGGCAGCCTATAACTCTGAAAGGAAGCATTTGAGCACCCAGGTTGGTCTATACTTTTCGTCTTATTTTGGTGTCAGGAATCACATCCCAAACGTTGTCGGTGTTGTTTTGAAACACCCTGTATATCGCTACGCTGTCCTCCCAGTTCATCCCGACATTCCTCTTCTCGATGCATTTTATCTCAATATTCATTCACATTTCGTCTTTACATCACATCATCCACAGTAATCCTACTGTACTAACAGGGCACCAACTGTCTTACATCAATGCTCCTCATTGCCTGGGGGCGAGAATGTACCCTCACTTGTTCTTCTAACCTCACCTATGTGTTGTGATGTGTATTGCACTTACTCATTACTTTCATACCTCATAATCATTCCATCTCTACTTTATGCTTGTTTATAATCATAAGATCATAAAATCCCATGACAATTAATATGCTAATAAATACATAAATTATTAAATAAATGGATAAATATCACTTATCCCAACAAAAGTACTACATATTCTATTTTTTGATTACCTCTTCCCGAGTCAAGGGCGTAACCTTGGGTGGAGCTAGGGGCTTCTGCTAGCAAAATAAGAAAAGATTAGTTTTGTTCTGTAGTTCTGTAAAGACTAGTTTTGTTCCACGGAGACAAAGACAGAAAATTACATATTTTGTAAGAAGAGCATTTTTTGCATACTTCCATCTTAAACATAGGGATCAAGATAAATCGTGGGCTCCACACAATGTGTGTAGATCTTGTGTTTAATCGTTACGGAACTGGAACAGTGGAAAGCGGTCATTTATGTTATTCGCAATACCAATGATATGGAGAGAGCCCAGAAACCACAGCGACGTTTGCTACTTCTGTTCTTGCGAAATTGTAAGACGCAATACTCGAAACAAGATTGAGATAGTGTATCCCAATATTCCCTCTACAATGAGACCTATGCTACACGGCCTAGACTTGTCTGTTCCGACATCCCATCACGTCTTGAGTTGTTGTAAGTGATCCTAGTTCATACAGTGATTCCGTAGAAGGTAGTGAAATGGGAGATGACGTTTACAACCCCCCTAGTGAATCTCGTGACCCTATACCGCTCTCTCAATGATCTAGTTAGAGACTTAAATCTGTCTAAAGAATCTGCTAAACTTCTTAGTTCCAGATTTGATGAAAATATCTTGCTGGCCTGTGGAACAACATTTTCCTGGTGCAGACATCGGGGAAAAGAATTTGTGCTTTATTTCTCAAAAGAAGATTCTGCCGTGTTTTGTTGTGATGTGTCTGGTTTGTTGACCAAGTTAAATTTCCCTTGCATTTCTAGTGATTGAAGGTTATTCATTGACTCGAATAAAACAAGTTTAATATTTGTTCTGTTACATAATGGAAATAAGTTCCCATCAGTTCCTATTGCTTATTTTGTGTCACTGAAAGAAACATACGACAAAGTGCAATTTATTCTTAATAAAATTAAATACGAGGAACATGGTTGAGTGGTGTGTGTGTAGATTTGAAGATTTTGAGCGTTGTACTTGGACAAGAAGGTGAGTAAAAAAATGCCATGTTACATCTGCGACTGGGATAGTAAGGCACGAAATGACCACTGGGGAAGAAAACAGTGGCCATTACGAAAAAAACTAAACTTGGGATCAAAAAACATTCAACAAAATTTATTCAGTTCTGAGAAAGTTATACTTCTTCCCCTTTACATAAAATTTGGGTTCATGAAACAATTTGTTTAGACACTCGACAAGGAAGGCAAATGTTTCAAGTTCATATGCAACAAATGTCCTTCACTTTCATGCGCCAAAAAGAAAGAAGGTGTCTTCGTTGATCCAGACATTAGGAAATTAATGAAGGATAAAGACTTTGAGATAACAATGACTAATGCTGGAAGAGATGCTTGGATAGCATTTAAAAGCGTGTTGATGGACTTCAAGGGAAACGACAAAAGTACTAATTACATAGAAGTTGTTGAGAGTATGTGAGTTTAATTTTAAGAACTGGTTTGCAACATGAATCTCAAGTTGCATTTTTTGCATTTGCATCTTGATTACTTTCCCCCAAATCTTGGAGAATTAAGGAGGAACAAGACGAACGATTCCTCCAAGGCGTAAGAGGTGTGGAGAAAAGATGTCAGAGACTTTGGAGTGTTAGCATGATGGCTGACTACTGTTGAACATTGCACAGAGAAACTTCAGAAGAAAATCACTAGGAAATTAGGAAAGCTTATAAGAGAAAGCGTGCTAAAAAGATGTGAAAATAAGTAAGTTATATGACTGTGTTGATTTCCATTTTACAACGTATTTATTTATGTATACATTTCCATATTATATATATGTAGTAATCTGTATGTATAGAGAATTTTATATTCTTTTTTTGTCTGTCTGTCTGCATTCACATTAAACAAAATATGTTCAGTTATTTAGTATAATAAGCTCTTTAGTCTGCTAGAAGATAAGAAATAGTATAATAAAGCAGTATTGAATACTGAAAAAGGCCCTGATACTTGATTCGTAAGAAAACCTTGCGTGACAGGGAGGAACGAATTCGTTATTCGTAATCAGCTAGAAACAAAGAATTAAGTTCACCTATTAATCAAAAAACAACAACACGCACACACAGAAAGACACCATAGAGAATTCAGTAACGAACTTTTTGAGTTCGTTGGAAATAAAAATCTAGGAAATATTCAACATTCCGATTAACTTGCATAAAATCTTACACGTTATGACAGGAAATAACTGACACTTGGATAAGACAATGAATACTTGATGAAGCGATATTTTGCTGGCTTTTGAGTTGTTCTGCTTTGGGGTCAACAAACATTTTGATGCTTTGGCCACCCCTATTTCGCTACAGTTTTCAAAACATTGGGAAATTTAAAATTAGTATTAAAATTTCTTTGCCCGTTTTCGATGAATTTAATGAATACATGTCTGCTAAAAATGCAAATATGTGTTGTTTAAGATGGACAAGAAAACAAGAGTTTTCTGAACAACAAAATTTGAATTTAATGGTCTTATATTTCTTGTTCAAAGCCAGGATTGGAGAAGTTGGAAGTACAAGCTTTTACAACCCCTTTGGAGTACTCACGATTTGATGTAATTAATTATGTTCGCCTTTTGCGAATTTGTAGGTAAAAAGAGATGTTTTCAGTTCATAATAATATGCAGTTCGGATACTGTTAATCTTTTCATGCAATTCAACTAAAACCGCCTGAGCCCTTTAGTTGTATTTGTTTATGAAGAATTACTTTTTCAGTATCCAGACTCTGATTACAATCTGAAGGGTTGAGACGGGAACGCTGGTTTCATAATCGGTCTAAACAATTCCTGTGGGTAATTCGAACACATGCTGACTAAGTTCTTTCTAGCACTTCTGCTGTTTACGAACATTGTACACTCGAGAAAGAAAAGAAAGAAACAAACAAACAAAGATGATCATTTGCAACCAGGGCTTACTCAGGCTCAGGCTCGAAATCCTCAATGGGGTTTGCATTCGCTAATATCAATCAGGATCACACTAGGACTCATATAGAGCAAGTGCCAACGAGATTATAACTTCATCCTTGGGGAATTTTCACCACTATATTAGTAATGTTCCTTAGGGTACTTAGAAAAAAAAAGTTGTTGCACAACAATCAACCTATGAGTGCAAAGACCTGGGTTCTGGAGCCCTTAACCTTTAGTGCCCGTGTATTTTTACAGACATCGATGGAATGTCTTTAAATGCTCGTAGATCAGACCGTCAGTGCAACACTGGAACAAGTTATACCTCGATCGATTTGTAAGATTGTAGGCTTTTATTTTAAGTAAAGAACGTGACATTTCTATTGAAGAAGGAAAAATAATTGAGGGGGTGAGCGCAACTGTGGTCTAACCCACATTTTTAAAAATGGAGAAAAATCAAGTTAAACACATGTCGTTTTTTGTACAATATATATATATATATATATGTGTGTGTGTGTGTGTACAACATATGACACATTCAACCACTTGTGGTTGCTTTGGGTATATTGTACAAAAATCACATGTGTTTAACTTTAACTTGATTTTTCTCTATTTTTTAAAAAATGTGGGTTAGACCACTGTTGCGCTCACCCCCTCAAATTGAAGGATATTTAAGAAAAGTTCCCTGAAAATGTCCCTTCTTGTCATTCTTTTACTTATTACGTGGCAACAATGCAAGCTAGGTTAATAATTAAATGTATTTGTGTGTCCTATTTTACGTTCAATTTAAACTTCATCCATCTTGATCATCTTCATCCACCAAATAGCGGTAGAGAGAGCTGTATTTTATAGCTTTCACAGGGTTCACAATCATTGGTTTTCATGGAAGTATGACTTTGTAGCAATGCTCCGTTTTATTTTTCTCCTGAAAAGAAGTGGCATAAATTAATCTGATTGGTTTTTTCCACTCATTATATTATGATAGATTCTCGGTTACAGAGACTCTGTACCGAGAAATCCTCCAGGAAGGTTTTAGACGTGTGTCAAGTTAGCATACACACATTTAGCCAACATGGCCAAAAGTATACAACCGTTAGTGCTGGTTAGTGCTAGCTTCCCAACGTTAGTGCTGCTATAGTTAAAAAATAGAGCGACTTTTTTGTTGTATGCCAACTTGACGTCAAGTTAGCATACGCATATTCAAAAATTAAACTACTAACGAAAGTAACTATACCAATCGTTAGTGCTACGTTAGCGCTGGTTAGTGCTAGCTTCCCAACGTTAGTGCTGGTATACTTGAAAAAATAGAGCGACTTTTTGGTTGTATGCCAACTTGACGTCAAGTTAGCATACGCATATTCAAAAGTTAAAGCACTAACGAAAGTAACTATACCAATCGTTAGTGCTACGTTAGTGCTGGTAAGTGCTAGCTTCACAACGATAGTGCTACTATACTTTAAAAAAATGGAGCGACTTTTTTGCTGTGTGACAACTTGAGGAGCTTTACATGAGGGAATATTTTGCTCATCTTTTTCCGAAAAATTACTTTCCTTTCCTCGTACATGTGGTAATGAAATATACATAGCCCACTTTTATATGCTGATAAACTGAAAGTGGAGTTCCTGTAGACGAATATAAAATTATCATTTTATTAGTTTTGAACTTGGCACGGAACGTTTTTTAGCTTTACATGAGGGAATATTTTGCTGATTTTTTTTTAAAAAAAATAGTCTCTTTTCGCCCTACACACCTACACACACACACACACAAACATACATATACATATATATATATATATATATATATATATATATATATATATATATATATATATATATATATAATCAAATCAGATAGTGCACATGCCACTTTTATGTGCATATTAACTTAAAAAGATGAGGCGTTATTGACTTTGAACTAATTGTGGCGTGATTGATCCACAGACAAAACGAAAATTCACAAGGTTGCAGGATACATACTTAAATGTATACTATCAAAATAAATCCCGCTATTTCTAGTGCAGGTGCGGAGTCCCAAAACTTAGGAGAGCCAGTTTTAAGATAGATTGTGTAATATATATTTAATTTTTAGATTGTATAATATATGTATTCAATTTTTATGTTGTAGAATCCTAGGGCTACTTTAGTTTATTTTATATTCTTGTGTGACGCTTTCAGAATTATGTTAAATTATGTTATCATGAACATTTTCTTCATATGTAGATTTTTGTTTTATATAGTGTTATAAATGCATGTAAGTACTTTTATATTAATATCTGATGAAATTTCAATGCACTTTGGTATCGTTATTAATTTTTAGTGTATTTGCAACTGTAACTATGTGTGATTTGTGACCGCTGTTGTAAGGAAACTTTTTTCTATCATTTTTTTTTTGTGTGTGTGTGTGAAGGTTACTATGGGATTTTATTATTTCAACATCGAGAGATTTATGAATTCATTTTGTAATAATAGTGAAATAATTTTTCAATTTTTTAATGATTACAATCTACATATTAAGCAAAGCACCTAATTATAAGAGATAAATATGAGGACTATCTTGCTTTTCTTGAGTACAATGTAGAGCTATTAAGGTAAGTATAAAGGGGCAACCGCAATAGAAGATGGCAGCACTGTTACCTTCACGTAGTATATATATATATATATATATATATATATATATATATATATATATAAATTTTCTCTGCTGCTTCCACAAATTGAAAGCTAGAAAGTTGAAATTTTTTGTGTAGAAATGTCAAAACTACTTCTAAGTGTCAATTTATGCCAAGTTTGGATGGTCTCTTTAGTAGTAAATCAATATTACATGTGAATAAAATATAAAATTAAAAAGTAACACTGATCGACACTTGAAAATGTTTTGAACTTCCTTTTCTTAAGGTTACAACTCTAATATTAAATTTGCTAAACTAGCACAGAGAAAAAAAAGAAAAACAAGGGTGGATTTGAGTTCCTGCAAAGTACGAACTCAATGACGGCGGTCCCTGTGGATATTGTATATGTTTTGCGTTTCCAAAACGTCTCTCGTCCATTTTACAAAACTTTCGTGAAATCAGTTTTTTAAATATTAATCACCTTAATTTCTACTTCTGCAAGTAAGCTAGTCTGTTTTGTAAAATGTCAAATAATTATCTGAGGACATTAAATGGGGTAAATCATTTGAAACAAAGTATTGGCAAATCAGAAAGCATGAAAAAAAAAACAAAAAAAAAAAAGAATTTTAGAGAAATGGACAAGAGACGCTTTGGAAGGTTGGCTCATATACGAGGAGCGTTTTATATTGATTTACACTTTTTTTGTTTTTCTTTTTTTACATTTATAAGAACCTTGATGCCTCGGCAGATATATTAACTTTCTCAACATAGTCTCCATTAAGAACTACACACTTGCGCCACCAATGTAGGAACTTCTCTGTGCCCTCTGCCAACACTCTTTCGTAATCTGTCGCATTTTCTTCCGGACAGCGTCTTGCAGTTCCTGGAAGTCGGCGAAATGATGTCCACGCAGTGGTTTATTCAATACCCCGGATAGGTGGTAATCAGAAGAGCCAAGTCAAGGAGAATAAGGTAGGTGTGGCAGCACGTGGAACCCCAACTCAATAATGACAGTCGTGGTTGACCAACTCGTGTGGGGACGAGCGTTCTCGTGTTGCAGAAGCACATCTTTTGCCCATTTTCCTGGTACTTTCCTCTGAATTGTACGGTGCAAACTCCGAATCGTTGTCATGTATGACTCGCTGTTAATGGTGGTCCCAAGGTCCAACCAGTCAATGAGGATGATTCCATCCTTATCCCAGACGATTGTAACCTTGCGTTTGCCTACGGAGAACTGTGTACGGAACTTTTTCGAGTAGGGTTGCCTATGTGCTTGTATTGTCATTGATTGGTATTTGGTTTTTGGCTCATGGTAGTGCAGCCAAGTCTCATCGCCAGTAAAGAATTTGGACGTGAATCCTTCTGGAGCCTGGCTGTAGCGTTGCAGAAGATCACTGCTCACGTCCTTGCGCTGTTGTCTTGTACTGCATTCAGGGATTTGGAAACCCACCTCCCTTCTACTTCCACCCCTAAGTTCTATCGTCAAAGTGAAAAGATAAATACCATTGCAGGCCCGAACTACGTCTACGTTGAAAATTTGATCGAGATCGGTCAAGTCGTTCAAGAGTGAAGTCACATAGACGGTCACTTTTCTTTTTTATTCTTTTTACATATATCTCCCCCTCCTCTTCGTTGCACCGTAAAAGTGAAAAGAAGAAAACATCCCAGGCCCGAACCTTACCTATGTTGAAAGTTTGATTAAGATAGGTGTGGTGGCTCAAGAATTATCAAGTTTCATTTAATTTTATAGATTTCTCCCCTCTAGTCCCCCGCCCCCTAAGTTCTACCGCTAAAGTGATATGATAAGAAACACCTCAGGTCCGAACCGTATCTATGTTGAATATTTCATAAAGATCGGTCGGGTGGTTTAAGCGTGATGAAGCCACAAAGACAGTGAAATGAAGAAAACATCCCAGGCTCAAACCTTATCTATGTTGAAAGTTTGATCGAGATCGGTCGGGTGGTTCAAGAGTTATTTAGTTTTATTCATTTTCAAACATTTCCCCTCCTCCCCTCTCCCTCCCCTTAGATCTACTGTCAAAATGAAATGATAAAATAACTTCCCAGGTTTGAATTTCATATTTTTGAAAATTTGATTGAGATCGATCAAGTGGTTCAAAAGTAGTTAATTCACGAACATAGTCACTTTTATTTTTATATTTATTGATTTTTGTAATTTCCCTCTTCACCCCGACCCCCTACAAGCTCTGTCAAAGTGAAATGATAAAAATCATGTCAATCCCGAACCTCATCTACATTGAAAATGTGATCAAGATCGGTCTCGTGGTTCAAGAGTTATTAAGTTTTATTTATTTTTTCTATGTCCGACTCCAACCCTTACCCTAAGTTGTACCGTCAAAGTAAATAGCTAAAAACACTCCCAGGCCAGAACTGCATCTGCTTTGAAAATTTGATCGAGATCGGTCGGGCGGTTCAAGAGATTAAGAGTCACAAACATAGTCACTTTCAATTTTATAATATAGATTAACTGAATTGAGCTGAAAATTAAATCTTGATCTCGAAAGATTAACTATTAAGTTTATGCGTTCTGTACCTTTCTAAAGTAATAAATACTGATATTGGTTTCAAGGCTGTTTCTGAGTGAATACTTTCTTTCTCCGTAGTGAAATACTTCTACTGATTTATAGTTAATAAATTATACGTCAAATACAACTAAAAAGTGGTAAAACGCTTACCTCTGGTGCGTGATTCGATCCCTGGCCAAGAAAGTTTGTATTGAACAACATCGTGTCCGTCGGTTTTATCGGAGTACTTCCATTTCCTCCCACATTATCATTCCACCTATTCTTCCATCACTCACTTGCTTTAATTATCTGTCTCCCTTAGCCAAATGAGTACAATCATAGAAACTTAAAATGATTTTATTTTTATCTTTTTTTAATCTTAACAAAATATGACACTCAAAAAAGTTCAGGGAAAAAACATGATCTATATTATAAAATTGAAAGTGACTATGTTTGTGACTCTTAATCTCTTGAACCCCGACCGATCTCGATCAAATTTTCAACGAGATGAGGTTCAGATATGAGGTGGTTTTTATCATATCACTTTAACTGTAGAACTTAGGGGCGGGGGATGGGATGGGAGAAATCTATAAAAATAAATAAAACTTAATAACTCTTGAACCACCCGACCGATCTCGATCAAACTTTCAACATGGATAAGGTTCGGGCCTGGGATGTTTCCTTCATTTCGCTTTTACAATGCAACGAAGGGGAGGGAGAAGGGGGAAATATGCACTATGTGATCAAAAGTATTCGGACACCCCCAAAACGTGTCGCCACGTTTGGCCTAATCCTCGTTTCGCCTAACCAATTATCTGACACTTTTATGACAGATAAATGATGAGATTTGTGTCCGTCATTTTAGGCGAAAAAAAGGATCCTCGTTTGGCCTAATCCTCGTTACGCCTAAAATGGTGGACAATAAGAAAAAATCGTCGAAATTCAACTAAAGGGAAATTATATAAGAGAAAATTCCCTAGTATATAAAAAATTAAGAAATGCAAAATATATAGATTAACATTATATTAACTATTTTCGAGGAGTTAGGATTACCAAAATTCCTTTATGTATTTACTAGGACCATGGGTATATACGAATCTATATGAGTAGGCGAATAGCAAAACCCGTTAAATTCACATTTTAAAATTTGTGACAAATCGAGAAAAACTGTTTAAATAAGTCATAATTGAAGGGTACGGGGAAAAAACAAGGAATGTCCATGTATGTGCTTTTTCGGGTGCTTTGTCCTATCTGTTGGTGACTCTTGGCACTATTTGACTGTCTATGCCGTGCATGCGTAGATGTAGAAATGTTCATGTAAAAAGTGGCAAAATATTTTATAACCCTATTCTTTGTACGCGGTTTTCAATATTAAAACGCCGTTTTCTCGAAAATGTAGTTTTGTGACATTCCTTGTTTTTTCCCCTTACCCTTCAATTGTAAAATAACATTAGAAACTAGAGAACATTAAAAAATTTAGAATAATGTGAGTGTTGGTCTGTCGAAAGCTGTATAATCACACTAGTCTGTGAATTGCGTTATTGAAGAAAATAGTTTAGATTTAACAGGTTTTGCTTATGTAAATGGAAATAACAGCTTTTGCATCTGGACGAGTGGCCATTGTTGTTAAGGTTCAAGATACAAAACCTATCAAAAAGAAAGGGAGTCAGAATCAGAAATCAGTATTATGACTACTAAAATATTGGGGGGCGGGAATGTATTATCAACTGTACATTGCACAAGATTGGCACAAATGAATATGGATACATAAATGCTACATTAATTTTGTTCTAAATTAAAAACAATGGATCCAAATGTGCAAAAAATTGAATTATGTAACCTCCTCTCCATCATCATCTACGAAATGGAAATCCATATCGCCGTTGTCCTCTGGTGCATCACCATTTTCTCGGTTTTCTATTCCTCAAAAACCTCTTTGTAAAACGTGAGCTTTGAGGTGCTTTCAATCGTCAAACCCTTCGTAACTACAAGCGGAGTTATACCTATTCGTATACATTTCTAAACTGAGTGACTATATTTTGGAAGAGTTTGTAACCTTTTATGGACTAACATAGGGTGAATATTAATTTGCCAATTATCCCAATATATGAATTTGAAATATAGCAAAACAAAATGTGCAAATGTTGAGTTTGAGCAAAACAATGGCAGAAAGAGAACCATAAATGATAAATAAGTGGCAAAATTTTTTAACATGTTGTACCAGAAGCATGTTATAATTTTGAATGATAATTGACACGAGACATTTTAAGAAAGAGGTTCTGCTGAAGCTGAAGAGACCGTTTAGAGAAGAACCTAATCCAACAATGTCCTGTTCAAAGTAAAGAGTTACTCTGAAATACAAAACAAACGACTTTTAACCATCCACTCACCTTGTCTTTTTGGCTACATTTCGTTTCCAGTTTTTCATGTGTCTTGTACGTTTTCTAGACAATTTTGGTGTTGTATGATAACAAAATTATGATCATCGCTGCTTAGAGTATCGCTTTCTTTCGATTTTGCCTGCATTTGTCTAGTAATTATTAAAAAAAAGCAAATAAGCACAGAAAAGTTTCACGAACAGTTAGTTTAAGATGTATAGTGTCTCCATTTTCAGTCCAGGGTGCGCGGTGGCTCAGTAGCAGAGCGTTCACCTCCGGTGCTTGGGGGCCTGGTTCGATCCCAGCTCGCGCCATGCGGACTTTGTGGTGGACAAACACCGTGCTCGTGGGTTTTCTCGGGGTTCTCCCGTTTCCTCCCACTTTCTTAATTCCACCATTTCATTCATTTCTCATCATCACCGTCTCCTTTAGCCTGACCGGCATAACCGTGGGATGTAAAACTACAGATTTCATTTTCTTTCTTTTTTCAATTTTCAGTCCAAAAATAAAAATAAAATGAAAGCACACACTTCAAATTCTACCAAATAAAATTTCGAATGATTTACGAAGAGTTGCAATAAATATTCAGATTACTAGACTAATCCTATAAAGTACGAAACCACAAATTGTTTTAAATATGGAATTAACCGGGTATGATTCTGCTTTTCTCATGAAGTTATTTGCAGGTTTGGGATTTAACAGTTTATGAAACTGAATATGGAAGAGGGATTTAACTGGTTTTGCATCTGTTGCCATGATGGATTTAACAAGTTTTGGTAATTGGCACATATTTCAATCTCAATTTTCAACTAGTTAAAATGGCTTTTTCTACTGAATACTATTTGGAAATAATAGCTTTCCAACTAAGGTTTCCAGAGCAACCACTATCTCATTTTTTTAAAGTGAATTTAACGGGCTTTGCCATTGACCTACTCATATATCGTATATATATCGACACGTTCTCTAATGATCCACACGATTTATGGTACGGATTCCAAATCTTAAGAATAGATTTCATTTCAGCTTGAGTCTTCTATTAAAGTAAGAACTAGTACAACTTTCGGTTTCAATATTGATTCCTAAATATTAAAAATAGTAAGAGATAATGAGAAATCGTTTTTGATGAGAATTCAGTTTCCGATAAACTGGTTGCATGTCTCACATTATCACTCTATTACTGCCGTAAGTTATAGATATATTTCCGGTTTCAATATTGAATCTGCATAATTTGGAAATCTACAGTAATTTAACAATGTAAAAAGAAACTCACTTGTAAGAGAACAAGGTATAAATGTTTTCATAACTTTGCTTACTGCACCGAACACCAGTAAACCTTTGCCAAGACGGACACTCAACTGAATAAGGGGTTCAGCCGGATAGTTAGTAGACAACGTTCGCTTCATCGTATGGACTTCAGAAGCCGATAACCCACGAGATTAGGGTCTACTAATTGTCATTATATGTCACTACGGTTAATGTTTTACACTGGCAACAGAATGCCGTGACTGGACCATAAAAACGAGTAGCATGGTGCGATGCAGGGTTGGCAAAAATCATGTTTAAAAAAATAAATAAACCCGTTTTTTTTGTTTAAACACGGTATTTTTTGAGTTTAAACCAGGTTTTTTGTTTAAATAATTTGCTGCATGTATTTATATCACATATGGAGAGAAATAAGTTCGTTTATCTTGGTGTTATTATGCAACAACCGGGTTATGCTGGAAGAGGTCACATAAGCTTAAAGCGGAATCAAACCGCTTCTCGGCTTACATCCGAGAGAAATTGTCCTCCATTTGAACTCGAAACCGGGACTAATTGACCACAAATGCGATATGTCTGCCGACTCACTCATGAAGGACTCCTGGTAAAAATACGTTGTGCTGATAGGTATTTGTTAATGTAACTGTCAAGAGTCATTTCAGAAGGACAAAAAGATAACCAGTTGCACAAGTGAAACCATTATACAGAATTACATATGGACAATTTCAAAATGCTGCAGAGTACAGAAGAACTAATTTAGTCCAAGTTAGTTCATTACGACATTTATTAGTCCAATGCCGTGGTCCGGAACATGGGGAGGAGAGGGGATATAAAAATCATCGAAAATGACCAATATCAAGAAGCGCTTTAATAGTAGTAAAAGGTGACTGACTAACGAAGCATATTACTATTTTTTCTTAATTTAATCCAGCGAAGCGAGTAATTGATGCTAGTAATTACTATTATTAAAAAGCGTTCTTTATATTTTAATTAAATGACAAATCAACCTTTACCTGAAGTTGAATATTAGTGTGAGTCCCCCTAGGATGTCTTAGTCTCATCGACCCTTCTTACTTGGCGTGAGGTTAGCGGACCGTTTCAAGGCTACGACGGGAGAGACCCGGCTTTGATTTCCAGTTAGAAACACTATTTTATTTCTACGGGAGAGAAGACAGGAAATTCCTTTTCTCAAGATTTTATTTCCCTGGCACCATCTTAATTATTGTTTTTCCATACTGGGAAGCATATTTTCCACCCCTCTAAAAATTCCTGGCAAGTATTATATATATATATTTAGCAACAACAGTTGTCAAGAGCTGTAGTATAGTGTGTACTCAACGTCATCTAAAATTAGACGGGAAATTGAAACTGTCTCAGGGGATCTAATAGTTAGATTTTACATGTAATATAACGGAAACATTTGATATAAGGTCATCCTCATACTATTCAGTACAATCTTTATGCAAGTGCTACCCAGCTTTCCATAGAAATGCTCGAGTTCATGCAACGTTTTGGGGACTGTATGAGAAACTATCAAAGTGAATATTATTTTGTGAAATAGTCATGATTTGAGATGTATTGGAACCATTTCAAGCATACAGCTGATATTTCCAAGAAAGATAAGGATCCATCATAACAGCTGTTTGCACGATTGAAAACTGTCCATATATCGCAAACTTTGAAAACGAAATCTTCTGAGCACCTTCTGTTGTCAGTTCGAAGAGAAAGGTATTATTCGTTGTGTTCCAGTAATGAAACCAACAGAAGGGTCTCTTCATAAATAATAATGGATAAGACGACTACAGTTTTTCTTAAAAGCTTAGTGGGCAATCAAGTCTCGTTTCCCCCAGACAAGTGTGAACGGAGTCTTGATAGAATTGGACTGGCCCAAGGATGCAGCTAGAAAAATGTTGTATGGTGGTGACCAGGATGTACTTGAAATTTCAGGAAAATTGAAAATTTTTCTCTGACGAGTCAACTAAAATTTTGTAGGAATTTCGGAAGCACAAGATTCAGCCTAATTAGGCAGGGCAAAACCTGTCGAAATTGTACCTAAGACTCGGTGTTCTTTTAATTTTACCTGCAAAATCTAAAAGAAATTTTTCGAGTTTGAACCTTCATCATACTGCATCTAGGAACCGTTTACGTAAGTGCTAAAAGACTAGAGTCTCTAAATTGTGGGAATATTAATAGACCACACATTTTTTCATTCAATGCTGAAAATTACGGTGTAAATTGATTTAACACGTCGGCATTCTGTGAATGACAAGTCCTCTGACAAATAATCAACATTGAATGTTTACCAGTCTCCAATGTCTTCACAGTTCTGACGTAAGTACTGTTATTTATGTAAGTTTATGCTCATTACATAAGGTTCTGGGCTAACATGCATTGAAGGTATTGAATTGTTTTCTATTAATTTTACTATATTAAGATGACACACAGCATATCTGTTATCCTTTTTTATATTTAACATTACCTTTGTTCTGTTTCCCATTTTTCTGCATAGTTGTATTTATAATAAAACAATTACTTGCTAATTGAATGAAGTGTAGTATCAAGTAAATACAATAGAAGGTACTGAATATGAAATTCTATATACCTATTAAGGCAGTTGTAATAATGTCCGTAAAATAGGCTTGGTGGAAATATCTATATTCCTTTTTCTGTTTCACGCAGAGTGAGGAGGTATACATTTGTTAAATTGCTAAATGTTAGGTAATGATTCAGGATTTCCCTTTTCAGAAAATTCGTAGATAGAATACTGGTTAGAACTTAAGTGGATCCAGGCCCGTATACACGGGGGGGGGGGGTCTAGGAGGACCTCCCTCCTAAATTTTTGCTGGCCCGCTAAAATTTTCACGGTAAGTTGCAAATGAACTTTAATATGGTGATGAACTATAATATGGTTGGATCGGGCCCTCTCTAACTTCTACCGGCAACCCCCTACATTTTTGGGCTGGCTGAATGGATTCATCCCAGCTTTGTCGATCCACTTTTGTGTCCACTTCTGCTTAGCTTTGGTGCTCCGAAAGAACGTTAAACTTTAGTTCAATTAAGTAGAATATTTGAGTGACTCTTAATTATGACGACGCTGGACAAAAGTACAAAGCTAAAGTTTTTTTTTTTTTTTTTTTAAATGAGGTGTCTTATTCGTTATATTGAATCAATTCATAAATGCAAGACAATCTTCCTTGCCACACAGTTTATATTTAGTTTAACTTTCTATGAAATGAGATAAAATCTTTCAGTTTAACGTCCCACGATATGCCTTGTAGGCTAGAAGAGACGATGATTAAGGCAAGCGAATGGTGATGGAAGAATTGGTGGAATGAGAATGTGGTAGGAAACTGGAATACTTCGAGAAAATCCATGGACATGATGTTGCCCACCAGAAACTTACTTGATTGGAGATCGATCCACACACCAGAGGTAAGTACTCTACCACTAAGTTACTGTGGCCCCTTAACGTTTCATATTTCGGCTCTTTAGGCTAAGGGAGACGGATCATTAAAGCAGGTGAATAACAATGCAAGAATCGATGGAATGAGAATGTGGGAGAACCTTGAGGAAAACCATGGTCATGTAATCTACCACAAACTTACTTGGCCGGGAATCGAACCAGGGAACCCACGTTTCAGACGTAAGCGCTCCACTACTGAGTCACTGTGCTCCCCATTACGCAGATTAAATGGAACCGAAATGTACACTCATTTTCAAAATGATTGTCGCATATCTATAAATGTATTTTTGTAAGAATATAATTTGATAATGTTTCTGCAGGGTACTTTTAATACTGATACTACGCGTATAATCGGGAAATGTATATTTGTGGAAAATTTCATAGGAAAAGAATTATAAATACGAAAATTAGGATGAGTAAAACAAAATGTCGCTAAATGAACAAGAAAGTTTTATTTTCATTTTATTGTTCTTATTTACTGCTCTTTTGACATGAAATTTACTACATACATGTCTTTGCCGATTATACACATTACTAACATTATAAGAAATACCGGGCGAATTCTTTATCAAATTATATTCCTACAACAACATATTTATAGACATGCGACAATAATTTTGGACATGAGTGTACTTACTGAGAATTGAAAGCGCTAACACACAGAGAGAAAGCTCGAGCGTTAGCAACTTGGCTAAGAAGGTGTACGCGTCAACAGTAATTCTAAAGTCAAAAACGAAGTGAAATAATAAAAATAGGAAACGGTGATGATACTACTTATACATTTTTAATTCTACACACATTATTTTGAGATTATCGAGACGAGATCGAGATAAGCTCCATACAACTCTGGAGCATGCACTGCTTCTCCTTTACTGCTCCTTTTTAGATACTTACACTAAACGTACAATAAAAACTTTTTTTTTTTTTTTTTGCGAGTGAGTAAGATGCAACAGATCGTTGTGTTGATCACGGAAAGACTTGAAATTCAAAAGGTTTACATTGAGACATTCGTTGCACTCTACTATCTCAAAAGTAATTTTACTTTCGATCTTTCACCTCAGCCTTCCAGAATTCTCTTGAGCCATGACTCGTAGTCTTATTGTCATTAGTCGTCTGGGGTTATAAGCACGAGACCTCCTTAGAAAAGGCAAGCAACAAAAGTAAGTATTAATCAAATATAATCCCCTTGTATCTCTGATCTTTCTTTGGAACTTACTTGGAACACAGAGAATGGCAATTAATTGGAATGGTATTTAGGAGATGACAGAGAACATAATTTTACGAATTGTTACAAGTTAAGAACCTCAATGTCTGATTTATTTTAACTATCATTTGATTTATTTACGATATCCCACAATTGGATTCTGTGAAATCCCACGAAAAATAGTTGTGAACCTAAGACAGCAGGTAAACTAACAGTAAACTAACAAAACATGTTAGTGAAGTTCTTCTAAAACTACAAGGAAATGTAATATTGAACTTCCGTAATTCTGTACACTATCATATCATATTCACATGAAGGTGAACAATATCACAATAGTAATAATAATAATAATAATAATAATAATAATAATAATAATAATAATAATAATAATAATAATAATAATAATAATAATAATAGATTTCCGTTACTATTGATGCATTAAGACAGGCAACGATACACGCTTCTATAATCTTTTGTATTCGATATACCTATGAAAAACATAATACTTCTTAAAAGGAAGACTTACAAGACACTTGCAAGCAAGACCAAGATCAAGGGCTTCAGACTACCTGGATCTTTGTTTTAGCCTTGTATATGTTCATCACTAAACAATCAAGAGGGCCAGCCCCAGATTGAATATAGAACTCACAAATACTGAATTGTAAACACACTTTCTTAATTGCAGAAGCCACTACAGAGAAACAAAAGTACTACTTGAGAAAGAAACTAAAATAAATAAATGCCGTGATTATGAAACGGCATTTTTGTATCTTTATTAAATAAACTTATTATAAACCCTGAAAGTACTGAGAATCATTTTTTAGATATGTCAGAATATCGACAATAAGAACACATTTAAATATACTTTATTTCAATGTTACGTTCATGTAATAAGAATGAGAAGAAATTTATCCTCAAGAGACTATATATTAATGTCATACACTATTCTGATACAATAATACTTTAGGCCTAGTTCGGAGTAAAAATCACTTTAAGAGAATCAGACTTTATCTGGTGATTTTGTTTCTATTCTTTTTCCACGTACCCATACTGCATCATTTCTGAAAAAGAAATAAAAACAGCAAATCAATTTACTTTAGTACATCTTCACACTACGATAAATTTAAATTTTATTTAGAATTGCAATGACATTAGATGTTACTTATAATAAATTATGCAGAAATATCTGGAAGTACAACTACTACGTTTAATAATTTACAAACTGAAATAGAACAATAGGAAATTTGGTTAAATTTTAGGATCAGTATGTGCTCAAGCGAGGTTTCTATTGATTTCACGAATTTTAATTCTGATGTGTTATAGCGACGAATGTCAAATTTCTGAACAATTTCGATTCATGTTGCTAACTTTCCAACAGTAATTATGAAACCGGCTTGTCTTTCCCTACACAAATACATGGAACTAAATCGAAGTCCCATATGAATCGAGTGTCATAACTTGAGGAAGGGTCCGCATAGTAGAGGTTTGCACGGGCTCGGGCCTAAAAAGCATATATCACTTCGGGCCCGGGTCGCAAATTTTTAAATATACAGCCATATTTCTCGGGCCTAACTTTGTAAATATACTGTACAACGATATACATATTGCACCGTTCTTTCTGGAGAACTTTTAAAGCACAACTACAAAATTAAGTCTGTAATTGCTGTAAATAAAGGTACAATTTTGCATTAATTATCAAGTTTCTGTAATGCGGGCTTATTTCGGGTTCATTTGACTATCACATGAGCTCGGGCCAGGCTCGGGCCTAAATGCTAAAACATTTCGGACTCGGGTCGGGCCTCACATTGTAAATTCACTGGCCGGGACAGGCACGGGCTAAGAATTCCGGCTCGTGCAGAACTCTGCCGCATCGTGAGGTCTGCTAAGCTGTCATTGCCACCACTATTTCCCAAAGTAATTTACATTTCACTTTTTAGTGTTCACACCTATTTTGTTAGTTCGTAACTGAAAGGAAGGGAAAATAAGAAAGAAAAACGTGCATCTGTGTTAGAGTAAAGGTGAAAAAGAGATGACACACATGTGTTCGCCGCTAGAAATCCGAGATTGCTATTGTAAATTAACTTTATGTCCAAACATAACACATTTAAGATAAAAATCAGGTTTGAATGTTGTTCAATCTAGATTTGAACTTCGCATAACTAAGATAAAAATAAAATTTGACCGAAGAGAACATTTAATCTCTTTTAAAGTTGCGACAACATATCATTAACTTCATCAGAATGCCTTATTGCCGAAATTCAAAAATTATAAGATACTAATAATAAAGAGTTTGTTTTGGTCAGGTTTTATTTGTATTTCCAAAATCAGGTATTTTTACAGATCAACTTGACCGGCTTCCTTCAAGTGACTCCTCATCTCTGGAAACTGTTTCAACTATACCTAATGGAAATTTCCTTTGTAATCAAAGATTTGAATTTAGTGGTACTATCGCCTAGAAGTAATGTTCAATATATAGCAAAAATCTCAGAATAATACTTTTTAATTACGGAGATATAAAACACCAAACAATCCAAAAAAGTATTGTTTACGTCTCAGAAAGAAAAACGACCCGTTATTGGCGTGACGTCACATGTCGAGTCCCTTCTCTAAAGTTGATAGAAAGTTTCAGTGAATCCTTATTTATTACAGTTTATTATTGTAAACGAAGAATAAATTTAGTAGAATAGGTAAAGGAAAGCAATAAAATAAGTACTGTACGTTGTACATATACAATAATATGTTAATAGGATTTATTCTTCTAGTTTAAAACGCATTCAAAACGTGATCTGTTATGTTTTCTCATCATAAAGATTTAAATATGCTAATAAGTGTATTTTATTATTATATTAGACCAGAAACCGGAGTTTAACTAAGGTAAGTGTACCGGTAATAGACACTGAGTTCTTAGCCAAATAATAAGCGCATGAGATATCGCAGAGAAACAGTGGTCTACAGTTCATATTCTCTAGTATTAGTCTAGCTAACTAGAGTACCCGCTACGCGTTGGGTATTCAACAGTTGCTGGTTCAAGAGCTCAGACACACATCAGTCAGAGTCAAGTATCGACGCTGTCAGATCGGGCTAGCAGATAAGTTTCCAACTTTTTGGTAGTATTTAAAAATATCGGTTATCGGTTCTTGTTTAAGTCAGATTATTTTCACATAAGTAAGTATATTCTGTAGTACAACTTGTGTCTTGTCTTTCAACAATATTATACTTAAACAAACATTAAAGTACAAGAGTTAATGCTAATTTTGGACCAGTAACCATATCAACCACACTGGGTGCTGCTGTTTTATTAGCGATATAAAAACAAACATGATTAGTGTCTTACTTCAATATAGTTTCATCCTTATAGGTAACATGATTACCGTACAGGGTCAATTTTTTAGCTTTACAAAGAAAACAGCAATTCCACATTTTCCTGCAAATTTTGCACGAGGATTTACACTCATCTGTATCATTTTCTATCGGTTTGATGAGATCTATAGATTTGTTTATGTCTTGTTTTTGAACATGTTTTTCGTTGAACGATTATAATAACATAGAATTTAAATATATCTGTATTGTAATCGTATTTTGGTGTTAACGTTTTCTAAATTGACAAAGAACTAGGCTGCATTTTGAAATTTTAAAATGATGCAAGGAGCTCCAGTTTTAAAGGAAAGCCATTGACTGGGAAGTGATCCATAATCAAGTGAATTAATTCCAGTTCTGCTGTAAGTGATACATGATTCAGATATCGATCTCCAAAGACATTAGTTCTGGCATTCTTTCTCTTCACATCTAGAGTCTTCTACTTCTTGAAATTTCCAATTGTCTTCAGAGAGCTAAAAATGCATCTATCGATTTTGATTTACGTTCGTATGGAACACTGAAGTAAAGGAGGACGGAAACAACTACTCATGTGGACTCCTAATCCTACCAATGCTTCAGTCTAAAGTTGTTGGCAAGTAAATTGACTATTATGTTAAGACCATTTCACACAAAAATATGCCTTTCTCATCATATTTTAATCCAAGCAGAGCGCTTCTCTCTTGTTTAATGGATAGCGCGCGCGCGTCTTTGGTACATCTGGTCCTGAATTCAATACCTTGTAGGAGAGTCTTAAAACTCGAAGGTATTACATTAGTTCGGATTCTACTGTAGGTCTAAGGAGCCGCGGTGGCTCAGTGGTAGAGGGTTCACCTCTGGTGCATAGGGTTCTTGGTTCGGTCCCAGATCGCGCCAAGTGAACTTTCTGGTGGACAAACACCGTGTGCGTGGGTTTTCTCGGAGTTCTTCCATTTCCTCCCACTTTCTTCATTCCACCATCTCATTCATTTCTCATCATCACCGTTTCCTTTAGCCTATCTGGCATAACCGTGGGACGTAAAACTTAAAGATTTTTCTACTGTAGGTCTTCATCTTTAAATCACCTAGAACTGTAGATTCACTTCTCATATAGCCTCGGTGTTGAAACGGGACACTAAATCAATCCAAGAAGATAGATTGCAGGATCACCTGTAGATCACGGCTTGAAGACTATATACGTTGAACCTACATCACAGGCTTATTAACGCAAGCTAAACTCTTCTACATGTATAGCGCTATCATTTATGTACCTTCCCTGAGTGATGTCTACGAGATGAACGAAATGAGATAAAGATTTTCGAAAATATTTTCTCGTCTTCTTTTCAAATTCACATTCAAAATTTGCGCCTTGATTCTGTTCTTACTTTGATTTATATGTAACCAGAGACCTTTTGCGTTACAAGAAGTTCACAAAGATATGTAAAGAGAAATTTAAAACTTATTTATTATTAGAGTACGTTGTGTAATGATTTGCTTATCTTTAGTCATTCATAAATTTACTTCATTTATTCCGGGCAATCCCTTTATCAATTTATAGTTTTTATAATATGAATATGTAACACTAAAACCAAGGATGTTATAAAATAGAGGATCTGCCCATACAACAAAATCGTGAAGCCATAGGTGACAGCTTCGCCACACCTACTCTGCCCACTCCGCGCTACTAAAATCGCAATGTTTCGAGCCAACAATTACGGTGGAAACGAGAGTAACCAATACGATTCTCTGTTTTTTTTTTTTTTTTGGCTTCATCGAGTTCATATGATGAAGATACGTATGGGCAGATCCTCTATTTTATAACATCCTTGACTAAAACAATGTTTGAGATATAAGATGTGGATTAACTAGTGTTGCCCATAATGCTAGAGAAATTTATCATCTTGTCTCGAATTTAAAAAAAATGTATTTCTGGTCTTAAAACTGGTCTCATTTTCGAGATAAGACGAGAAGTTTCTTGTTTTGTCGATAGTATTATCCATGAACTATATTATAGAAATGAAACTAAAACGCAAAAAAGGAAATTTACTACAATGTATTGTTTTGTTTCTCTACGGTTCCTCTATAGTTGGAATAATACAATCTTTAGTTATTGACTTTATTAGAAATAGTTATAGATTATATACATTAATATTATTATATATATATATCTTACAGTAAACTAGAAGATAATAAAACTAAAATAACGAAGAATATATTGGTATTTCGATTAAGACACAAAGAAAACGGGTCGATTAATACCTTCTTCAAAATCAGAATGCTTCTCTAAAGGTCCAAATAGAAGCTTCTGAATTTTCGACAAGTGACCTACCAGTGAAGGACGGTTATTGATGAAAATGATGATGATAGTGTGTTAGATCTCAAATGAATATTATTCAGTGGTTTCAAGAGATGAACAAACTTCCTTTTAAGGTCTTCTAATCTTTGAAACCCTAAACAGTTTTAGTAATTTCGGGTGCATAGTTCGCAGTAATCAGAAAGTAGAACTATAAGCAGAACAAATTATTCAAACATTGCAAACCTGTTAATATTTCGTCCTTCTTCTTGAGATATTCTTCAAAGTCCTCAAATGCTTCTTCTTCTTCTAGCTCACCTCCTAAATCTTTTGGCAGTATTGCTGGATCAAAGTGTTCGAGCAATGATTCTGGATTATTATAGTGGAAGTACATCTGAAAAACGAGATTTTAGAAACTGCAAATATCAACATAATTTCATCATTAAGAACTACTTTGTTACGTAAGTTCATTATAGTTTTCTACCTTTCGTTAACATACTTATTATCTCGCGATAAATGCTAAATCAAATGTATTAATAGGATCATTGGGTCAAATGGAACACTGAGTTCGCTCGTGGCTAAGTGGTCAGTGCTCGTTTGGGGTGGGAAACACAGGTTCGATTTCCGGCGGAAGCTAATGTGGTTCAGATCCTACCTTAAGCTGTAAATCCACGTCTCATGTAGTCTCGGCTGTGCAGAAAGGGACATTAAACTCAAAATCAGATCAAATGAAGCAAATGGAAAACAGATCATAAGAAAACAAGATATGTAGATGAAGGAGTTGGACTGGTTGGGACCCAGTTATATCGCTGAGCGATCACAACGGCCAACTTTCAAAACCGTCAAATCGCTCACAAAAAGATCAAGTCACCCATAGAAACGATCAATATGCTCAATTGCCGTAGTGGCCCCATATTTCTTTCTTTTTTTTTTTTTTTTTTAAAAATATTTTTTCCACGTTTCTCTTACAATCTTTAGGCACTACTCAGTTTACTTCTATCCTCCCAAACTGTCATCCATTTATATTGGATTAGGTTGCAGTAAGCTATTTCTGTTATATTGCCTTATGCTCCTGTTACATTTTAGACACTCACCTACTTAATCAATAATTAAGCCTTAAGCAATAACTCTATGGTGTTTAAACACCTCCCTTTCATTTCTGTCTTGAAGTGCATATACACTTAACAACAGGGGTGGCTTTAGGATTTTAATTTTGGGTAGGCCCGCTCCCTCGCGCATGGATATATATGCACATTTGATTGATTAATGACAGTAGGAAATTACTTTTACAGTAGTGGTTGATGCTGCTTGTTAAATAATTATTTACCATTAATATAAACAGTGGAAAATATATTTACTCTTTGTTGCGTCTTTTAGCTTTTATAGGGTGGTTGTGCCAGTCTTCGACCACCCCCTAGTTGCCGACCACTTTTCACTTTAAAACCATATATTAGGCTTATTTTCCGATAAAAAAGCATGCTTTTCCGTTATAACTGAATTGCAGCTTATTCTGAACCAATCACAAAGATACTGTCAAAATAGATTGCACATGCATTCGGTAATAGCCAATCAAATGTATGTATATGGAAGACGCACTGAGTTTTCGACAACTTTAATCTGTTGCAAATGGGAACGACAGCGCCCTGTTTTTCGTGCTTTTCCATAGTTTTATCTCACGAGGTAAGAAATGCACATATGATTCTGTTACATGAAACTGTAGAGCACATTTTAGTAATTAAATTTTAGTGATAACTGTAAGGTATGAAGAATAAATCAATAAAATGTAATGGTCGGACAATGACTTATGAAATAATCTTTGTTAACTAGTGTTCGACCACAGGGTGGTCGAGCACTGAAAAATTGTAGAAATATCAATAACGACTAACTTTCGATTCATCTGCATGAAATGAGTACCTAGTTATCAATTTTGAAGTTATAATGGAATACGAAAACATTTACTAGTGTTCGACCACTACTTTTCGTAATACAATTGTACTGGTCGAAGATTAGCTGTTTCTTTCTCAGTGTCCGACCATGCTTTGCGTTTGTATTTTCTCGCAGAATTTCTTGATTCAAACACTAATTCAGTGATCAATTTACATTTGTATAATCATCTGCTGAGTGTTACCGTTAATACATGAATATTCACCGAATGACCGTAGCTCAATGGTAATGGTGAAGAGGCAATCCACTGAGGGTTCGAATCGCTCTCAAGAGCTAGGGTATTTTTAATTGTCCTCGATATTTCTGTGTTCGTGTCCCTGTCAGGATTGGATTACCTCCAATTGGCTCGAGGAGCATTCAGGCTTAATGTCCCGGCTGAGACGAACTTTGAAAAAAAAATAGTAAAGCGTTGGCTTAGCATTCGGTCGGGCCAGCGGTCGACCATCTTGACTGAGTTCTTTCGAATTTTTCCTCAGTCACACCAGGCAAATGCTGGGATGGTATCTTCAAAATAGGCCCTGGCCGTCTAACTTCCAACATCCTCTCCCCCATCCTATCCCGGTCGGAACCGTAGATGCCTAAAGGTCATAAAATAAATTCAAATTGAAGTAACTGAATATTCATGTAGTTTCCCAACATTTTCATGGAAAATTAACGGCACTGTTAGGGTATGACATTTAATTTGAATAATAAATTTATTATATTTGGTCTAATTCGTTTAATACTGAACTACACTATTCTCACTATGTCGTGGAACGCATTCAAATATTGTTAGCGGAATAGCTACTATCAGCTTACGTCTGGAATACATTTGTTTTCTTTGCATGTCCTTAAGAATTTTTGTTTCTTTCAGAGATAATGAGAGAGTAGGCCTAAGCTTAAACTGCCAGCTTATTCAAACGAGGATCTACAAAAAGCTCTGGAGGCTTGTCGCAAAAGCGCTACATACGAAAGGCATCAGTAATCTATGGAATCCCTCGGGTAACGCTGATGGATAAATTTCATGGTCACAGTCCCAAAAAGCGAAAAATAGATCCAGAACCATACCTAACACAGAAAAAAGAAGAGGGATTAGCAAACTGTCTCCTTTATATGAGGAAAAGGGCTTTCTACAGAAGAAATGCGATCTTCTGAACAGTGTTTAAGAAAATGTCGATTCAGAAAAACGCAAAATGCCGTTGAAAGACAATAGAGCTGGTGAAACCTGGTACTACACTTACTTGAGGAGACACCCACAAATCGTGTTCCTAAACATTGAACAAGGTGCGAAACGATATAACCGAGGGAAACATTCGCTTGTGGTTTTAGGACCTTGAGAAATACTTGAAAGAAACGGGACAATCTGATATTCTAAATGATTCTGAGTGAATTAATGCTGATGAATCTAGCTTTCAACTGTGTCCCAAATCAGGAAAGGCGCTGGGGTCCAAAGCGTGGAAAAATATGTACGAGGTGAAGGGCAACGAGAAAGAAATATTAACACTGCCTTGCACTTTTTCCGCAGCAGGAGAAATTGTATCCCGGACGGTCATATACCTGTATGTAAGAGATCTTCCAAAGGACATCATCAGTGCAGTTTCTTCAGAGATTTTCATAGGCAGGTCAGGTCAGATAGCGGCTGATGCGAAATGAAATACCACGAATGGATAGCAAACGGCTTCCTAAAATGGGTGAATGATCCCTCTATTAAGAAACCAGTCTTTCTGCTAATCGACGGCCACAAGACTCACTTGGTAATGGAAGTCAGAGAATTTTGTTCCAGCCATGCTATAGTACTCTACTGCCTTCCACCAAATAGCACACATATTCTTCAACCCTGCGATGTATCAGTGTTCAAATCGTTTTCGGGAGTTCTACATGGAAACTGAGTAAAATGTTACACGTGTTATTTCTGCACCACTAAGTAAAAGAGTGATATACAAGGTAGCAACACAATTAGAAATTAAAAACGAATTTAGAAGATGGGGTTTATACCCCTTCAACCCAGAGAAGACGAAGCATGTTTGGTGCTGCATTCCACTGAACCTTAAATGAATTTTGTGGTCCCTTTCTTGACAAAACTATCACAAAATTACTTAATCTCAGCGGCTATTGTGCGAAAGTGCGAAGTGATAACTGAAAAACTAATGCTGTAACATCTATAGATGTTATTAGTTTGGTAAAGTTATGCTTTAGCCTTCATACTGTAATTAAAAGCACATTAACCGAGTAGTGGTCGATGACTAAACAGTAGGCGGTCGAACATTAACGAAAAATGGTCGAACACTAAAAGAAATCGGTTACTGGTGTTTCTCCGACTAATATTACATAAATGGTATAAGTTATCTCAGTTTTGGATAAAGTGTAGATAAAATATAGTTTTAAGAACACATGTGAGCTACTTGCAACTTCCTAAGTTGTTCCATTGAGTGAAAAACGATTAAGGACCATAAGAAAATGAGTTAGGTGGTCGAGGACTGGCACATTTACCTTATATTTTTCAACATTTTTGGGTAGGCCTGTGTCTACCCGGCTTATCCGCTAAAGCCGCCATGCTTAACAACTCTCAATTATCTTTATAACCTTCGTAATTAGCCTACATTACTTCTTACAGCCTTCTTGGGTAGCTCGTTCTTGCTATCATATCTAGATTCTACACAGGGTGTTACAAACTTTTTTTGAACTTTTTTGAACTTTTGATGGGTGTTATGAACGTTTTTTTTTAATTTTGATGCGAGAATTTATTCCCAAATTATTGTGATGAATTTTTGTAACACCCTATAGCTATATCTCAAATCAAAAGAATACGTGTGCCATCTATGATCTTAACACTATTTCAATTTGTTTTCAGAGACTGACCTAATAGTGATTACAATATATCGACGTGTGTCTTTTGCATAACACTTTCTGCGTTAAATCGCCTATGCAGAATCTAAACACACTCTCAACAATCTCCCGTTGTTACATTGAATTTAATCACAAACACCCTACAGCCTTCCCTCCTGGTTTTAGTGAGTCGTGTAGTTTTGATACATCTGGTATCGGGCTCAATTCCCATTGGGAGAACAACAAATATTTAGTTTCACAATCATTCGCTTTCATTATTAATTCGCCTTCTTTAGCTTAAAAGATTGCACATTAAGCTAAAAGCATTCACTTTATTTTTACAAATGATCTAACAACGGAAACAAACTAAGAACATAATCCAAACCTACGAACAATTACTTTCTTTTCTTTCCTATTTTTTACAGCACATCTGAACCGTCAGTTTGGCAAACCCTTTTACCTTCGTAATCAAAAGTCTTATTTTAAGCAATAACTATATTATGTTAATATCGCCTTTCTTTTATTTCGATCTTCAAAAGATCAAACACTTAACGATTCTCGGTTATTTTAGTAATCTCTGTAACTAGTTTCTACAGCATTTCTTAAAGTCTTCTTTCATTCAATAATCGTCTTTTCTGTTATACATTCTAGATTCTATGTACTACAAATCAAAAGAATCAATAGGGTAGAATGGGTGAATTAGGAGGTATGTTGTTTTCCAAATTTTTTCCTTACAAGTTATAGATGTTTTTCTAGTTTTTAAGAACTGATTGTATGTTGCAGGTTCTTGTGCACCTACTGTGGTACTGGTAAACTTTCGGCATCTTTACTTTTGATGTTGCAACATCTGTTGGTCTGATTTCCACCCAATTACCCCCTTGGGGATAATTGGGTGCAAAACGATTAAAACCATTGCCAGTGCACATAAACCCGTGAGGGTGATTTGGTGAACTGAAGAAAGCTCAAGCTTTCATTTGATGTATATAACTTGTATTCCACTTAAAAACTAATAGTTTTATGTAGCCTAGAAAAAATTATACCTTTGTTTACACAGAATAAGGAGTAACTTATTTCTAAATCTCAAAGAAATTTGAATACCGTTTCAAGCCTTCCAGTTATTGTTTATAGTATAATATATTGTCCTGTGAACGTAATCCAAAACGTATCACATACGAAAAAGAAAACTATAAGCCGTCAAAACTTTAGGCGAAAACATATAAATAAATAAATACATAAATAAATAAAAATAAAATAAACCCAAGATAACAGGCCCCTGTTATTCAAACAAACACAGAAGAAGGTAAAGACTAACACTAAATAATTATAACTATTACAATAGAACATGTGTTGGAACTCTGGATTGATAAACAGGTTCTATTTACACCATCATCACTATTGGCATACGCAACGGCCATTGGAGGCCTAGGTTGAATAAAATAGCTTAATAAGCACAATGCACTATGAAGCAAATGTGTACACCATAAAATACAAAGATAACACAACATTTAAATGAATTATAACCGAAAAATGTTCACTTAATGATTTCCGGCATTTTACTCCCACATCATGCGCCCAATTACCCCCTGGGGTAAATGGGAGGTAAAAATTTTAATAAAATTTTAACTGCCTCAACGTGAGGATTCAAGATTGCTGCTCTTTACGGCAGCATCCGTATGATGTTTTTAACCAGCAATAATAAATCTGGCTCAAAAGATTAACAGATGAGCAATTTATTGTGACTCAAACCAAAACCCACACAAACCTGAAACTCGGTTTCAAATATGTCATTTCTCAATCAAATCAGTTTGTGTGTGTGTGTGTCATTATTACACCTTCCCAAAATTAATCAAAGCTTTTTTTCTTATCAACATTTACCCATCCAATATTTGGGTGTAATTAAATTCCATAAAAATATACTGAAATGCAAAATATATGTTTTTATAAAGTTTTCCGCCCAATTACCTCCACCACCCAATTTCCCTCTTTTACCCTATGTCATCTACAATCTTTTACTACATTAATTTTCTTTCACAGACTAATATCCGCGACCACAATATGTCGGCATATGTCTCTTCCATAATATTTCTGTGTGAACTCGCCTGCCCAGACTATGAACACTTTCTCAACAATTTCGTTCACCTGACAGATTCCATTCGAAGATTTTCATCAAATCTTTCCCTTGAGAATCGATTTATCATTTTATTAGGAACAGGAACATTATTAATCTCATCCTTTGCATTATAAATAAACATTTTAAAATTATTTTCTCCCTCATCTCTTCGATCTCCATTTTTGAACAGACCTGGTTGAAGTGGATTATACCGGCACACTTAAAGCATTGTTTGCCGCAGGCAGGAGAATTACCATAAACTTGTGACATCATATACATTTGATCTTATTGACGTTGAATCAACGCTGACAGCTGATTCGTAAAGAAGACAAAGACGTCTGTGGCATCGAACTAGAAGATGACTGAAATTTCTGTGACATCTTGAAGGTATTTGATAAAGTTGAAAGCTAGTATTTTATCAGTGACACCAATATTAGACAGAAATATAGATAATCCTTCTCAAAAATAAATTTCTTGGCAGTTAGTAATTTGTAGCGAGCAAATTCACTTCTAAAAAAAAGCGTGAGGTTGATGAGTTGATTTTTGTTTAGCGTCCCTTCAACAGCGAGGCTATATGAGACGTAGACCTACCGATTAACGTGGAATCCGAACCATATGAGCCCCCGCCGGGAATCGAACCCGGGTCTCCCATGCCAAAGGCACTTACACTAACCGCTTAGCCACGTGGGAGCTCACAAAGTATGAGTGGTTCAAAAATGCATCAAGATTATAAGATTCCTATTGTCCCGGAGATATCACAAACTACACCACAGGTTGGTGCACAACATGACTTAAAAGGTGAAATGTATTTTTCCTTGTAGTTTGATTGGTTTTAAGCCGATAATTGCTGATCATCAACAGTTTCAAATATTTAAGTTTTTTTTTTGTTTGCAAAAAATTCAGAGAACAAGTGTTCGAACCAGATGCTCGTAGACAGGGGGTCCAATAACCGAAAAAAATGTTCACACTTATCTCTCATTTGGCACTTGATTCGATTGGCACATATGGTCAAAACTTCCAAAATGGGTTTGATTTCTTCCTAGTTGTGTATTATATTGTGCAAATACAGAAAAGCTTCTTATTTTGCTTCCCATGTATCTTCTGGAAGTCCTATATTACGACTCAACATCTTCTGCTCCAAATGTAGGATTTTTCTGGACTGGTGATGTACAAGTTGAAAGGGTTATCTATCTTTAAAACAATAACATGAAAACAAGGTTGTATAAGAACAAGATAATCCTGATATCTAGTTGTAGGTGTTTTGCTGTTGTAACAGTGGAGGTGAATTTTGCTTTATACATACCTAGGTAGAAAAAGAAGACTTAAAGGTTTAAAACTCATTGTTTTTTGCGATATATTTCTTCTATTCTGATTTTCCTTGTGCCTAAAATAGTTAGAATCGTAATTTCAACGTTTGACTACGATAGCTCAAGAAGTGTTATAAACAAATAATTTATGCGTTTGACGAGTTATTGCAACATAGCAGTCCTTCTCCCGTGTAAAAATTTCTCAAAAATTTAAGGCTAAATTTCTTTCATAATATCTTTTTTTTTTCTGCACTAAGGTATGTATAAAGTAAAGTATTTAATTTGAAACACTATAAAGTCATAAGAAATTGATGGTATATAAACATACACTTTTAGCAATTGGAAGATGTGAAACCAAGGAGTAACCAAACGCCACAGCAGCACGAAGGATTACAGGTATCCATATGAAATGATGCTCCTGCTCTTGTAGTGGAAATATCTGGAATAATATATATATATATTTGAAATTATATACTTGAAATATACACACATTAATTTAAATATTAAGGAAAGGATAATCGATTTCATTTTAATTCAGCTTCTTCAGTGCAAGATATAACGTTTCCATAACATTCCAACTTTTCTGATCTTAATTACATTCGTTTTTATTCCTACAGCTTATTATAAAAGATGTAGGGATCATATAGATTTGAATGAAAACATTTTCATTCTTCATGTCATTTTTTAAATCAATGAGAAAGATGGTATATGTCATACGCGATCAATGCAATTCATTCGGTCTTCACCAAAACTGTGATGACGATAGATTTTGACGAGACACGTGAAATATTTTGGTAGGGTTATGCACACATTTGGACCCTGTGTTATTGGTCATGAAAATTGAATTTGGAATTTGTGAAAGAATATTATATTGCTTGCTTCAATGAAGTTTATTCAATCTTTATCAAGTTTACCATGCGTGCATATGACATGTTATAATGTCCAGATGAGTTACTGATCATCAACGTTCTTTCTGGGCTCATGTCAGAAAAATTAAGAAATGTGACTAAAACGCGATTGATGGTACTCTCTGATTTTAACCAAAATCAGCGTGGTGGTAACATATGAAACATTATGGTGTGAAGTCTTTTGGCTCCCGAGTCATTTTCCATCAAACTTGTACTTATGCTTTTACTAGCCCAAATCTCAAAATCTCATGATCAATAAGTCAGGGAAAGAACACATTATTTCATACACTCACCAAGCTCAGTAAAGTTTAACACCATTTCAGATATGATAAAGTAGGAACCTTTGGTTCTCGAGTTATTAATCATCAAATTCAGAACTTGAAAATTTAGTGAAATACTTGTATTATTATTATTATTATTATTATTATTATTATTATTATTATTAATAATAATAATAATAATAATAATAATAATAATAATAATAATAATAATAATAATAATAATAATAATAATAATAATAATAATAATTTTGAATTTGAATTTATTGATAGCAGTGACCACAGCCTAAGTCGTAAATGGCCACAAATATGCAAATAATATACAATGGATAATTACATCATAGTAAATACAAAATAAACAAATTAAAAAGAATGGTACTCCCATGCGCAAAAAAAATTGCGCGTATACTGTAACTCACGATTTTCCGCATTTATTCCTTTTTCCTTACGTTTATGGGTAAAATTGAGTTATTAGTATGTGGAGATAATAGAGAGCAATCCATCTAAGGAGATATTTCCAAAAAATATAATAAAATAATAAAAATATAAACAAAAAACAAAATTATGCTCGGTTTTGTGTATACTGGCAACGATGATTTTTTCAGTAGCACAGCACGATTGCGGAGGGAATTCAGTAGGGGAGTCGAGGAGATGATAGTGGATAGTGGACTAAAATGTTGCATTTATTGGTTAAAACCTAGTGTGTAGATTGCCTGCCAAATATAAATTAGCTTCTGTAACTAAGATGTCGTACGAAAATATAGAATTAAACAGAAAAACTCTTATGTTAAGGTTCGAAGCGATACGCACCATGGTTATGAAGATTATTTCTTAAGAAAAAAGAACAAATACAACGTAGCCTCTGTGGTTAGGTGGATAGACTGGCGGACTCGTAGATATTTTATTACTTTGACACCACATAGAATCCCATCCTATCCCATTCTATTTTTTCTTTTTTTCTTTCTTTCTTTTCTTTTTTCTTTTTTTTCTTTTTTTTTTACATTATAATTTTTATGTTAATAAGAACCGAAGCAATATACTAAGGACAACTTATTGATATCCAGGATTACAGTATTATTGGTAATAGCTATTGTTTTCAGTTCATGTTGTTTTATAGCTTCTCTCACCCTGTTTTCTTGGGAAAATAACAATTTTGTCTCCAACAAAATGTAAAGGATATATACGGACAGAAAAAGACATCTTAGTATCAAACGTGATTTATCGTGATGAAATGGACTAGTTTGCCATTATTAAAAAAAAAAAAAAAAAAAAAACTAAAGTAAATTACTGAAGTTGACTTCCCTTTTAGCTTTTTGCTAAAAAAAAATATTTTTTTCTTTATAAGACTATACTTTATGAGGCAAGGTGTGTGATCATACCCACAAATTTAGCTAGGGAGTGAAAGATAATCGTTTATACAAACATTTTACAGGTTTAGGTGCGTGAAACACTAATACACCATGGTCTCGCTTATCCGACCATCCTTTGTTACACATACCGTATGATCCGATACATCATTGCAGAAAGCACCAATCGGCAAGAAGAACTGCAAGTTGTGGTCTTAATCTATTTTTCATGCTCTGGAGTATATCGCCTAGCGCGCCCGTCTACACGTTGACTCATATGTCTATCATTCAGTGCAGACACGTATCCAGGTTTTCTATTCGGAGGGGGCCCAACACGAATCCTCGTAAGCACGTAATTCTAATGTTTTAAAAATATCAATATCAATAATAATAATAATAATAATAATAATAATAATAATAATAATAATAATAATAATAATAATAATAATAATAATAATAATAATAATAATAATAATAATGCAACAGTTCTGTATTTCTCTTAAACTTTTTCCTACTTTTCATTTATAAACCGGTTTACTTTGGAAACTGCATTATAGCACAAACAAAATGAAACATATTTTCGAGAGAAATGTAACTAAAGAAAACTGTCTGCTACGTATATCACATAACAAAAATAGCAAGAAGACATTGCGTGTATCGTTCTAACATATTAAAGTTAAAAACAGAACGGAAACAAAATGTTAATCCTATTTAATTCCTGTTCTTTAATTCCAAATGGTATAATGGCATTATGGTATGTTCTTAGAATTATAACAAGACAACAGCACATTGCCCAAAGTTTGGACACTGACTATTAGTAAACTTATATAAAAGAATCTCAAAAGGGTAAAAGCATGTTTATTAAAAAGTGCTTGAGTTTCGGAGGGGGACAGCCCTCAGGCCCTCACGTTGGATACGTCCCTGATTCAGTGCAGTGCAGTTATTTGTTATAAAACATTATTATTAGATGTGTAATATGTAAAATTATATTATAAGTTTTACTTTTAATAGGTCTTTATCTATCCATATTATCCAGCGCTCTGCCTGCCTGTTTATGTCGGATAAGCGAAATTCTACTGTATTTCCAAAGCTAGCATATACATGAACTAGAATTGTATTGTCCTAGAACAGACAATAGTGTGAAATGCTTATATTAAAAGGCTGGAATAAAAAAAATAAATACTGTTTTGGTAGCGTGAGAACAAATTAAAAACAATTCAATATATTTCCTAGGTATTAGATTATCATCTTATTGTGTCGATATGTATTCTTTTTTTAAACATAGTTTTAAAAGTCATACCATTCTCAATATTCCTAAGGAAATCGAAAGAAAAACTCCTATGTGCCTCTTGTGGCAAAGCGGCTTAAGTGCGTGGTCTGAAACGTAAGGTATAGATAGAGTACCCGTACTTCAAAAATGCAAATCCGGGACGCTACTAAATTACGAGAATGTTTGAAATGCTTAAAATTGAAAGAAGTGTTGAATACTAATTTACTTTTCTCCATTAGATAGAGTTGTTCAAGCATTACGTTATCACATTTTTATTCCTTTCACTAGACCTTCTTCCAAGGGCGCCGATTTCTCTGTAATTTTTTTTCTGGGAGGGCATTCAAATGCAGACGATATATATTAGGATTTTAAGGCAAATTGCATTCAAATTATGCCAAATATTGTATATTCATAAATACAAAGGGGATCTACATGAGCTTTGGGGGGCCCGGCTCCCTAGTATCGGCGCCCTTGCCTTCTTCCTAGTTAAGCAAACGTAAGCAGATGATTTACTCCCTTCCCCTGGTAAGCAAAATTGTTTTTGTTTCTCAAGATTTGTTGTGTTTCGTGAAATAACAGCAGGAATTTCCAGATTACCTAACCATCTAAATGAATGTTTCCACTTAGAGCCATCCCGTCGATTCGCTTTGCCTAGGACTAAAATAAATTAAGGGTCAATAATGAAAGAGACATGTGGATCGAAGATCTTTCTTTGTTCGGACTTTGATTTTTTCAAATCCATGATGGGAATGAGTACAATTTTCGAAATTAATAGTATACAATCGTAAAAATATCTTACAAAACGATGGTTTATTGCAAAATACTTTGACTCAAAGAATAAATTACAAGTAATAAACTTGTTACTTTTCCTGAAGAGTCTAAGTCTTGAATCAGACAGAGGCTCTTCAGCGTAGTGCTTGGAAAGATTGCCTCACTTGTTCTACCTTCCCGTGACGCAGCCTTGATTCGACTTGATCCTAAACGGATTATTCAGAAGTCGAAGTCGGAAGATGTTTCCCATTTTTCCCAAACACTCTTGGTCGATTACAATCTGCCTCACTTGTGAGGGGACAACCCCATGCCGTAAGCGTCGGTGGACTACCGATAGGCAACTAGCGACATGTCCCCAAAAATCGGTGGTCCCGCAGTCAAAAATTGGTCCCACTTCCACTTTGAAAATTATACCACCACCGGCAGAGAAGCGACGGAACGCCAACGAACCACAAAATTGTTCCCCTAAAATACGTTAAATCGCCTTTGCATTAAGGTGAGTCTACAAACATTTTTTAAAAAAGTAAAAATAAAGTGACTTGAGCTTGGCGTGAACCACCAACCTTAGGGTTATTAGTTGCGTGTTCTTCCGAATTCGCCACGGAGGCGAATATGAAGACACAGCTTGTAGAGTGATAAATCGTTGAAGTATTTTTAATATTTCTAATCAGAGTGCTCCATTAACCGTGTATATTTGACGATAACTGTTTGGAATCAGATCAAATGCACTCGTCATGTAATTTTATAACAAAATGGCAAGCGTCTATTTACTTTTTTGATAGTTCTCCCATATTCACTTGCTAGTGATCGGCGACAGTTGCCAACTAAATTCATACAATTATACGCACCCATCTCAAGATTTTTCACTTCATGATGTAAAGGCAGGAGTTACTCTTGACCCCCGGAGCTCAAGTATTGTCCTTATAATAACAATTCGTCAGGGAAAAGTAATATATAATAATAACCGCATGCACATGACTGGCGATAGTTCGTGTTGGTCCCTTTGCGATTCTCCGTGACAAATCAAAGGAGCAGGGATCAAAATGAAGTCCTCGCTGTTACGTGGTGGTAACTTCAATATCCCCGATTCTAGATATCTGCTTCGACTCGACGAATCCCTGCCACTAGTGGTACACTAGCGGCAATCCTTCGACGCGTCGCTATATTGACGATCGCCATTTACCAGCAAGTGGGCCACTAGGTGTTGGCGACGTTTACGGCATGGAGAAACTAATAAACAAACAAAGCAATAAATAAATCTAAAACCTTATAAAAAAGTTTTCCCAAAATTTACATCTAGCAAAATCATTTGTTGGTATTCCAGAACTGCAAATTCACCTGTATTCATAATTTACTTCTATCGTAGTTTTGATATGAGAATGATGTGTCTGAAACTGTAACACAGGTCATTAAGATTTTTTTTTGCTTTAGTCAGATTTAGCAGTTTTACTTAGCAGTTAGTCAATTTGGATCTGTGATTTCAGAGTTTTAGAGATTTCCTTAAATTTTTCATTTCTAAAACACTTTGCAACTAACACCATTAACGTATCTCTTTCGATATTTCCATAGGCAATGGCTTGGTCACTCCCAGTATATTTCATACAATGAACTACAGTGTCTTACTCCATTAATCCGAACTACATTTAATATCCAACAACTCTGTACATTTTCTCTTAAATCTGCAAACTATCTACTAGGTTAAAACTGAGTATTTTCTATTTTCTTCCTTTCTTGCTAAAACGAAAGTGTTCTTTAGACAACCTGAAATGATGACTCTATATTACATTATGTTGCATAGAGCATTTTATGTAGCATATCATTTGACAGTTGGACACTTTCTTCGTATATTGAAAGCAACAGGGATTAAGTCCTTCTACACTTACATGAGAAGTAAACAAACTCTTTTTAATTCGTGGAATTGTGCCAATGCACTAGGTCCAGAGAGTTTTTAATTTAAGATAATTATTATTATTGTTATTATTATTATTATTATTATTATTATTATTATTATTATTATTATTATTATTATTTTATTGACTTAGGTTTTCCTGAATATTAAGCAATATTTCACAAAAAGCTGGTATTTTTAAACAAATGTGTTCGATATCAAGTTTTCATAAAGTAGTCACTCTCTCCTATAAATAATTTCAGAGGGGCCGCGGTGGCTCAGTGATAAAGCGTTCACCTTTGGTGCATGGGATCCTTGGTTCCACCCCAGCTCGCACCAAGTGAATTTTGTGGTGGACAAACACCACGTGCATGGGTTTTCTCGGGGTTCTCCCGTTTTCTCCCACTTTCTTCATTCCACCATTTCATTCGTTTCTCATCATCACCGTGTCCTTTAGCCTAGTCGGTATAACCGTGGGTCGTAAAACTTAAAGATTTGATCTCAAATAATTCCAACCCAAACAGTTGCAGGAAGTATGTCATTTCGAATAAAACAAACTACTCTATAAAATTCTGAGTATTATTATTTTTTAAATATACAATTCTAGCGGACCTTATTTCTAAATCGAAGGGTAAGAAGACTAAATTCAGTTTTGTTATTATAGATTAATTTCAATTGAAGCAGTTAAAATAGTTGGGGAAAAATTAGAAAGCCATACCCTATATTCCAGTGTGCCACAACCGGATAACAGGCACACTGGCGTGCCCAGCAAATTACAAGAATATTTGTCGAGTTTATTTTATTTATTATTATCAACGATTCTCCCATGGATCAGCTGTCTGTATACAGTTAAACAAACAAGTATCACGTTGAGGGAATGAGTGTAATTATTTACTTTAATAGTAATAGAAAGGTATATTTTCTTGTATTTTCTACCGGGAATAACTGCATCCGGTCTAGAAAGCTGGGGCTAACAACGAGGGAACCCGATGTGCCAAACACACACCACTCTATAGTCATGAGTGCCACAAGTCCTTTTCTACGTCTTGGCACCCTAAAGGTTGTTGCCTTCAAAGAGAGAGAGAGAGAAATAACTTAAATCTATTGCACTTCCATGCTTAAATAAATACATTATGTAAATAACTGTTTCGTTTTCTGTTATTATTATTATTATTATTATTATTATTATTATTATTATTATTATAAATTTCTTAGGAAGTTGACTGTCATATGTATGCACACTGCTCTCCCGTGCAGCGCCTCGTGTATGATTTTCCATACAGAAACTATATATTCCAAGTTTGTTGTGTTCGTTCTATAGGTGTGTTTGTAATTAGATGCATATGGCGTAGAAGTCAAAATTTAATGTCCACGCTACGTATATGCAAAACTCCCATAGACAAAGAAATTTATGAACAAAGACATTTATGACGCTAAAACAAAGGGCAAAAATAAAGAATTACTGGCGGATTGTTGCCCGTAGTGCACAGGTATTAACGGTTAACAGTGTTAAATTTAAACACAGTTTTAATTAAGCACGAATTTAACTTATAGAGTACAGTGCGGAAAGGCTGAGGAGTTTGCTAGGATCGTTACAATATCGAACCCCGTAAAATGTATTGTAAACCTGTCCGCAAGCCCCCCGTAATGTTCAACAGATGTTGTGTATTAATGCTCATTTCAATGCAAACCTATATAGACCTACGCACTTCAATACTCAACGAAGGTGCAGAGACTATTCATGAGTTCCAGTATTAAACTCTCTCACCCAATGTATTCTCCTAACATGTCTCCCAGCGATTACAATATTTTTTGGTATCTCAATCACTTCCTAGTAGGATAGCTTTAACTAGAGACCACTGATTAACCTGGTATTGGATGTTTCACTTTCTTACCTTTGGAGTTGACAGTCATGGGTTGGACATTTTACACGCAAATATCTAATATTAACAACGTTTCTTCTATAATTTCGTAATATTGTATTATTTCTTTGTATTATTCATTAGCTTGGTTAGACTTGTTTAAACACTTTTCTCTTTGCACCTTTTCCTTAACGTTGGATAAAAATACACTAGCTCTCACCGGGAATCAAATCCAGAACCAATGCACTTGAACCATTTGGCCACAACAAGGCACATTTAAAAAGAAGTTTCGATTTTGTTAGGAAAATTGTGATTGCGTGTAACATTTAAAAATATATTTAAGAATGGGTACGGATGAAACGCACTGAATTTTCTCGCTCGAATTTCTTAAACTGACTCGTGTTAGGCTGCAGCTATTACTGAAACATTTATTTGGGAAATGCGAATAAAATAATGTGTTTTAGAAAACTTTGTTCGAAGCAACTTACGTCCAAAAGTAAAGTACCCATTCGTCATATTTCTGTTAGAAATAACTTATGCCATAAATTGGAATTATTAAGGAGATAATTGTATGTGAAATATGAGCAAAAGCGTCTGAGTACTTTCTGAGAAAATCGTTAAAAAAGTCATCCCCAAGAATAAAATATCCCTTGTATATATTTTCAGGACAAACGAGTTATGCTATTTATGAAATACGAACAAAATTGCCAGAGTAATTATCGACAAAATCGTAGGGTAAAACTTGCTCCGAAAAGTAATATACCACTTCTAGCTTTTTAGGATGATGGAATTATACCATATCGTTAGGCTATTTATGTAAAATTTATTTATGAAATATGAACAAAATTGGGTCAGGCGTTAATGGGAAAATCGTCGAAGAGTAGGCTAAACTACCTCTTCTGAATGTTTACAGGACGAACGAGTTGTGTCATATTGTCAGGTTATTAATGATACATTTATTTATAAAATGTGATTGAGAAAATTGTTCAAAAAAATGCATCCCATACAGTAAATTACACCTTACGTATTTTTTCAGAGCAATGATTCATACTATATTTGTAAAAATACAAGCAAAATCTTTACAGCCGTTTTTGAGACAATTTAATGATTTTAAATTTTCATCCTTCAGTAAACTACCCTTATTTTTAGGTGTCGGAGGATATAGAATTCGAAACGATAGTGTTATAAACACAAATCTCCGGGTGTAGATGAAATTCCGGCTGAGTTAATTTTAGCTGGAGGCGAAAATTTGTGGAACAAGATACACAAACTCATTCTCCTTATATGGAACAAGGAAGAATTGCCACAAGAGTGGAAAGAATCAATCATTGTTCCAATTTACTAGAAAGGCGACAAAACTGACTGTAATAATTATCGAGGCATTTCTCTTCTATCAACATCCTATAAAATCCTTTCAAATATTCTGTTAGCAAGACTGACCCCATACGCAGATGAAATTATTGGAGATTATCAGTGCGGATTTAGACGAAATCGATCAACTATCGACCAAATATTTACCATTCGCCAAATACTCGGAAAAAAGTGGGAATACAATACCCCGGTACATTATTTATTGATTTTAGAAAGGCGTACGACTCGGTTAGGAGAGAAACATTATACAACGTTCTTACAGAACTTGGAATACCGAGAAAGCTAATTAGATTAATTAAGATATGTTTAAATGAATCCCAAAGTAAAGTCCGGGTAGGAAAATTTTTGTCCAGAGCTTTCACGTCGAAAATGGCCTGAAATAAGGAGATGCGTTGTCGCCATTATTATTTAACTTCGCTCTGGAATACGCTATAAGAAAAATCAAAGATAGCAACCAGGGCCTACAGTTGAACGGTATTGACCAGGTTATGGCATATGCTGATGATGTAAATTTAATAGGGGATGATAGGAGAACAATAGAAAGAAATGCAGAGATCTTATTAAACTCTTGCAGGGACATGGGTTTAGAAGTAAATGCAGAGAAAACTAAATACATGGAAGTGCGTCGGGACCGGAATACAGCAAATTATGGATGCGTTAAAATATTAAATAATACTTTTGGTAAAGTGGATAGTTTCAAATATCTAGGATCAATATTAAGAGAGGAAAATCATATTCACGAAGAAATTAAATGTCGACTCAAAGCAGGGAATTCGTGTTACTATTCGGTTCAAAATCTCTTGTTGTCGCAAATTCTGTCGAGGAATTTGAAGCTTAAAATATACAAAACGATAATTATGCCCGTTGTTCTGCATGGCTGCGAAACATGGTCACTTACTCTGAGGGAAGAACATAGACTGAAAGTATTTGAGAACAAGATCCTGAGACGAATATTCGGACCCAAGAGGAACGGGAATGGGGAATGGCGGAAACTTCATAACGAGGAACTACACAATTTATATGGTCTACCCAACATTGTTAGGGTCGTCAAGTCTAGGAGGCTTAGGTGGGCGGGTCATGTAGCTAGAATGGAAGAAAGTAGAAATGCTTTCAAAGTCTTGACTGGAAGACCAATCGGAAAACGACCATTAGGAAGACCTAGGCGCAGATGGGAGGACAATATTAAGATGGATCTCGCAGAGATTGGAATACAAAGTAGAAACTGGATGCAGTTAGCTAAGAATAGAAATCAGTGGAGAGCTTTTGTGAACGCGGCATTGAACCTCCGGGTTCCATAGGCCATAGAGTTAGTTAGTTTTTTTAAAGTGTTATAAAAACTTCATGTCTAGAATTTGGTCCAGATACGTCGAACAATATGGCCTCTATTTGAATACATGAAAAAGCGTGACGAACCGACAGACGAACAGATGGACAGACATCAAAATTACTTTTTCCATATGTGGGGGCGTGAAACTTGAATTCATTGAAATCTCGAATTCGATTTTTATCACTATTACTACAATTTCTTCTTTCGTCGCTCGAACGTGAAAACGAATAGGAATACAACGACACGTAAGGTGATAATTTGTAATTCCCAAAATTTAATGAGTTAAGTTTAATGTGTTGCCGTGCTAGAAAAAAAAGCTTATGCCTGTTTGTTATATCATTTTAATATCAGTTTTTCACGCTACTATATAATGTAGAAATATGGTATGATTATCGTTCATATTCATGCTATCTTTTGGAAATATTCGTGTTCCGCATACATAGATCTGTATAATTTAGCTTCGTTCAACGAAAACATCCCTTACACAGACTTATGATTGCATTTTGAAATCGTGTTTTTGTCGTCGTTAGAATTTAGTAAACATAAGCATAAAACTCAAATTAGTTTTTGACTTTTACAGAAAACCAAATTTCTGTAAAAAAAAAAAAAAAAAAAAAGAAAAAGAAAGAAAAAAAAGAAAAGAAAAAAACTGCGGCTGACCTAATCCCCACCCTCCTTGTGCAGTGCATAATAAAACGCAAGTGTTATATAAATTATCCCCTACTCTCATTCGTTGCCGCTAGCGCAAATTATAAATAAAATTAAAAAAAAATCATTCCTATAAATCAAACAGGCCATCTAATCAAAGTAAATAATTTTAAAAAAATAAAAATTAAAAATAAAGTAATTGTTTTTAAGCACTCAGGTTGTTAAATATATTATTTGCTTGTAGCTTACTTATTGTATATTATTTGTTTAATCATAATACATAATACTCGTAATTTTAATCTTACGTTAAATTCTTAGCCGTAATCGCTCGTAACTTTACAGTGCATTATAAAGATTTATAAATTATTTGTTTTAATTTGCTTTTTTTTAATTCATTATCTTTACGGCAAACACTGTTCTCTTCCCCAATATCTTTTCAGCGGCCGGTGAAAACGGGAACTTCTTTTATAGTTTATAATGACCTTTCGTGGGTGCTAAGAGCCACAAAGCCAAAGTTTAAAGCAAATGGTTAAAAAAATGTCGTCTGTTAGCAATCCAAAATAAATCGTCCTATTCCCAATAAACCCACAAAGGTCGGTCATAATTTCTTGCAATTGTGGATATGAAAAAGAGAGAGAGAGGGAGAAAGTCAATACTCTAAAAAGAAAAAAAAAAAAAACACAAGCACACACACACACACAAACGATAATTTGACATCAGCTTTTTCCTTTCTTCCTTTTTTTCACGACAACAAGCATCATTCGATGTAGTGTCATGTTGATATACTGTAACAAGGGGTAAACTTGGGAAGACTGTCAAGGTCGCGTATGTTATTTTTCCTGTTCTTGACACACAAATCCGAAGTGAGTTGTCTGCTGTTCAAGAACGGGCGGGTAACATACAAGACCATAAACTGAAAACAATAACTGTTTCCAATATTCCACGTATTCTAATACTGAATAAATACGTCGATACTGTCAATAAGTTATTTCCTTATTATACTGTTTCGGTTCTTATTAAGATCAAACTTATACACTTCCAATAATGTTTTGTTAAAAAAAAGTGGGATGGGATAGGATGGGATTCGATGTGGTGTCAAAATAATAAAATATCTACGAGTCCGCCACTCTTTCCACCTAACCACAGAGGCTACGTTGTATTTGTTCTTTTTTCTTAAGAAATAATCTTCATAACCATGGTGCGTATCGCTTCGAACCTTAACATAAGAGTTTTTCTGTTTAATTCTATATTTTCGTACGACATCTTAGTTACAGAAGCTAATTTATATTTGGCAGGCAATCTACACACTAGGTTTTAACCAATAAATGCAACATTTTAGTCCACTATCCACTATCATCTCCTCGACTCCCCTACTGAATTCCCTCCGCAATCGTGCTGTGCTACTGAAAAAATCCCTAGAAATCATCGTTGCCAGTATACACAAAGCCGAGCATAATTTTGTTTTTTGTTTATATTTTTATTATTTTATTATATTTTTTGGAAATATCTCCTTAGATGGATTGCTCTCTATTATCTCCACATACTAATAACTCAATTTTACCCATAAACGTAAGGAAAAAGGAATAAATGCGGAAAATCGTGAGTTACAGTATACGCGCAATTTTTTTGCGCATGGGAGTACATCAAATTATTTTAATCAAATACAAAATTATACGTCATGCATGAACTTAATACAAGCTTTGATTACAAAGTAAAATTTCAACATTATCTCCATTCACATGTCTAATAAATTGAAAACTGTGATGTAATGTATAATAAAGTAAAATACAATGGACACTAATAAAATTAAACTAAACTTCATAAGAATATATATAACAAGAAATATGATTAGATAAAAATAAACGTATACCGGTATCAAACCAAAGATAATTGGAATTTAATAGACAATACACCAGACAGAACAATGGCGAATTTATATATTTACTTGATAGTACAATCTAAATATTGTTTTTTAAGTAGAGTAAAATTTACATTGAATAGATCAATTCGCAGAGATTTTTTGTTTATATTCCCTACACTAATAAATGGTGGAGTATCAATTAATTTCTTATTACATAAAATAGATCGATAGTCCCTGCGGTTATGCGAAGGAACTCTTAATATATAGATGTTTAATAATAATAATAATAATAATAATAATAATAATAGCCGGAGTAAAATCACCAAACGCAATTAATGAAACTCATTTGATCTTGACTAAATTTAACACGGTGGTAGATCTCTGACAGCTTAATGTGGATTTGAAATATTATCCTGTACAGATCTTTGGTACTGGAGTTATTAATCACCAAATTTGTAATTGGGATTTTTAAACCAAACTTAAAAGTTTAATGCTCAATAACTCGAGAATCAAAGGGCTGCACACGATGATATCTCATATACCGCTCAAGCACTTTAAGGTGTACTACCATTTCAAATATTGCCAATTGGAGACGTTTGGTTCCCGAGTTATTGGACATCAAAATTCAGAGTTAGACTTAACAAACTTTTTAAATGCTACCTAAATACAGTGCGCACTTATAATAAAAATTTGTTAAAAATTAAATCGTAATATCTTAACTTGAAAGAAATATTCAAGTCCGAGAAGGATAACTTTTCTTTGATTCAAATTTTTCCATAAGTAATGTTACACAAATTTTCGAAGAGTGGAGGGTGGCAAGAATTATTTGAAGAACACTGTTCAAATAGGTTAGTTCTGCATCTTAGACACATGCTTCTGATTTATTTGATTTGATTTAAAAATTGTGGTTATGATAGAGAGGAACTACTTGATCTCCAATCCTCGTCGAGACTTGAATCTGGTGCATCTGACACACGCATAAAATCATATAACAAAGAAGAAGATTTGCACAATAACAGTATTTGAAGGCTTTAATTACAGGATTACGCAGCAGATTCTGGAGATTGATTTTATTTCGATCGTCGTATATATAAATTGTATAAACTTTGCGAACGAGTAGTGAGAATGATATTGGGTCAATCCATCTGAAGTGGTCCAAAAATTGTGAAAATGGTTGCTCAACCATCTCCGAAAATTATAAAAATTTCAGTGTGACTAACCGTGTGCTTGAGAATGTCAATAACATCATTCACGTTGTCGTATGTACGAGTGTTCCTGAATGGCGGCCGTCTTTGTTGTCGGTGGAGTGCCAATTTTTGCATTTGCAAGCGTTTACGAAAACTACAGTTGCTCAGGATATACGAATCAGACGAATATCAAACAAAAACGAATGTTTAGAGGAAGGACTGAGGTATACGATGAATATGAATTTTTGCGTCTAAATAAATATGCAGGGTTGCAAACCACTACATGAAATCAGCAGAAAAACTAGAGAAAATTACACTTTTAAATGGGCTGTATTTTAGAATGGCATAAAGTGGGGGGTTTATAAGTTGTGTGCTGAATACTATTGCATATAAAGATTTTGTAAAAATATACACAGCTATGATATTACTGGCATCGTAGATTTATGGGGGTCCGAAAGTTAAAGTTTGTGATTTTGATGCCATTTTTGGGGCGTAATATTTCAGGAGAGCAAAGTGCTAAAAATTGCTCCTTATACCACAAAGTAATTCTGTATGTAAAAATCATGAATGATATTACATGCAGAAAAAAGTGAGGACGTGGTAAAAACGCGAAGAAAGCATCTGCGTGACGATGCTCGTAGCTCAGAAAAAAATTTAAATATTTGGATATTTTTATGCTATATCTCAAAAACTATGCATGGTATAATAGTTAGACCCGCTTTTGTTTGTGTTCAGTTGTGCAAAAGCTTGCGAGTGGCGTTTGTTCCATCTTTCTAGCTCCATGATCATTACCACGTCTATATGGTACGGGGGTTAGCTTCCCCTTGCACCCACTACACCCATCGTCGAACTGAACCACAGTACTAAGGCACTTAATGTATCAGCAAAGTGATATTGAAATCCAATCCACGTTACGGATGTTAATATGTTCACAAAGTTGCGTCACATCTATCCTAACTGAAAACTACATGAACTGAATATAAAACTACATAAACTGATATAAAATAAAAGGGTAATTCTGGTTGACGTGGAAAGGCTAAATTTAGCATGATTGTAGCTTTCAATTACTAACCCACAGGAAAATTGCCAAAAGTTAATATTTTGAATTTTTAAGGGGTACTAAAAGGAGGATTAAGAAATTCTCTATGTTTTTTAAATGAGCCCGTTTTTGGACTTATAATCTCATAATTTAGATACTTGGAGTTGGAATAAAAACTTTAAATTTGGATGCTTGTATGTTACCTTTAGCGTTACTTAGGTAAATGACCAAAAAATAAAGATTTTCAACCTACAGAGGTTTTATGGGGAACTGAAAGATCTCTTCAGTGTTATTTATATGGGAAATCTTCTACACCCCAAAATGTGTAGGCACTTCTGGTAGGATTAGAATGATGACATTTGGCATGATTGTAGACTTCTGTGACTAACCCACAGGAAAATTGCCAAAAGTGAATATTTTTAGTTTTTAAGGTACCTATTGGGGGGATGAAGTAATTTCCATGTTATTTAAATGGGTGTTTTCTTGTGATACAAAATCTTATCTCTTACACTGAGAAAAATCCGTTCTCCAGACAGCAGTATATTGTACAAATATACGTTACCCACTTGCTTACTACAGAAATCAGTACGGAGCATACGTTATCCGTATGCTACTTAGGCACTGCCCTTGGATGTTGCATCATGCCGTTCCAGTATGTCTGACATCTAACAGTGTTCAGTATATCACATGCATATACTTATGTTACATTCCTCAGCTGTATGTTATATACGTCCATTTGTATGTGAGATCCTGACCGCCTATAGTGTTTCATGCGGAAAGTACGCACAGATGGAACACTTATATACAGAAAGTATTATAAAACATGCGTTTTCAGTTATACGTCTGCTGTATGTTAAGTCCAAAAACTACAGGAATTACTCATGTAACCTATCTTTTTAAGTACGCCAAATACATTTTTTCTCAGTGTAGATAATTGAAATACGAAAAGAAACTTGAAGTTTGGTAGAATTGTAGGTTTTTAGGTTCGAAACCGTAAGCCAAGCAAACACGGGGGTCTGGAGCGAAGTTCTCAGGTAGCTAAAGCTAACCTATCCTTTATAACGTAACCTTGTGAACATATTAACTTACGTAACGTGGATTGGATTTAAATGACACTTTGCTGATACATTAAATGCCTTAATACCGCGATCCAGTTTGACTATTTGTGTCCTGGATGCAAGCGGGAGCTAACCATTGTCACGCAGGTCAATTTTTTGCGTTTTTACCATGTTCTCACTTTTTTCTGCATGTATTATCAGTCATGATTTTTTTCCAATAGTTTATTCACATACAGAATTATTTTGTGGTATAAGCAGCAATTTTTAGCAATTTGCCCCCCAGAGACATTACGCCCCAAAAATGACATCAAAATCACAAACTTCAACTTTCGGATCCCATAAATCTACGGTGTCAGTAGTATCATAGCCGTGGATATTTCTACAGTATCTTTATATGCAATAGTATTCAGCACAAAATTTATGAACCCCCACTTTATGCCATTCCAAAATACAGCCCATTTAAAAGTGTAATTTTCTCTAGTTTTCCTGCTGATTTCATGTAGTGGTTTGCAACCCTGCATATTTATTTAGACGCAAAAACTCACATACACACTGAAAAAAAGGGCTTGGTCAGGAATACCAAATTTGTTTGGTCAGAGCATTTTGTCACTTTTTTTGGTTAATTTAACCAAAATTTGGTCATTTTGACCAATCGTGTTTGGTCATGAACACTATATTTTTTGGTCAGAACATTTGGTTGATTAATTTGGTTATGCGAACCAAATTTTAACTGATTTGGTAATTATTTGGTTTTGCGGACCAAAATGTCTATTTACAAGGTCACATGTGTTTATTTGCATTCTGGATAAACATTTCGATTACGAAAGTGTGGATCGCAAAAATAAAAATACACGTACAACAACAATCATAAGGGACACCGTAAAAGAACTGTGTGTAAATGAGTGTAGTGTGCACTATACAACTTTCTCAACGAAGTCACAGTGATGTGAAGTGAGAAGTAATTGTTACTTTTCAACGACGTAATGGATCCATGATATAAATTTATTAAGAAGCTGGAATTTACCGCAGCTAATCGACGTGTTTCAAGGTAAGTGTACTTTTTCGTATATATTACTTGGCAAATTTTTACTTTGACTCCAACTGTGACTTCAACCGATTCATGTGATCCGGTTCCCGGAGCAGTTTAGGAATCATTCCTAAACTGCTCCCGGAACCGGATCACATGAATCGATTACAATTACTAACACAGTGAAAGTAATGTACGATGTTAAGAATTATAGTATAAGTACAAGGGCCACAATGTTACTATACGATGTTAAGAATTATACTATAAGTACAAGGGCCACAATGTTACTATACGAAGTTAAGAATTATACTATAAGTACAAGGGCCACAATGTTACTAAACATCAATTCAGGTGAAGCGGTGACTATGAATTTTGAGATCTAAATGGGGGGCTACCGCCCCCCAACCCCCAGCTCAAGTACCATAAAAACATCCAAAATAATAATAAATAATCACACCACTACTATAAAGCTAAGATAAGAAGGGAAAAATTAAAAAAAAAACACTCGTCTCTAATCATAAATGAGTGCATGACAAAGAAAAAAAATTACATCTCAACAAGACAATAGGACAAGCAGCAGCAAACCAAATACTTTGCCTAATACTCAAATGCAAAACAAATCAAGAATAAAAATAATATGAATTAACAGTGAAAGAAAACACTCACCATTTCGCCATAGGAGAAATCTCATGAATAATGAACTCATAACTGCTGATTCCACACACGAAAAAATAAGATACCAAGAACACATGCACAATACTCAACATTACTGAAAAATGTTCCTTTCCGCACACACGTCGTTTTATTAAACCGAGCACACTTGCTATTATTACAAACAAGAAACCAATAAACGTCCACTTTTAGAATACGTCGAAAATATCTTCAGTTTAGACCACAACTATGATAGGTTTTCTCTAACTCAATTCAACCAATTCAATTACGCGCTCCCGCATGCCACAAACAGCAGCACACACATACATGCACACAGAACATGTGACTACTAACCAACTACCATATGACTACACAGACACCTAGTGGGAAAAATATGAACTAAGCCGTCACACCAAAGCCACGAACAGTTCTAACAAGTGACTCACGCACAAACAGTTCCAGGAAGTAACTGAACCTATAAGAACCGATTAAAGTCACAGTTGGAGTCAAAGTAAAGACTTACCTATTACTTTTGCTGTTAGTTCACATGTACTTATTCTATTGGCTGTAAATTTGGCGTAACAAATACGCCTTGGGTAAACTTTACAATGCACGCCCCAACTGCGCATCGATATGTAGAACCGCTTTCAAAGGTGTAGTAGATTAGAGTAGGGTAGGGTACAGTAGAGTAAGGTAGTTGTAGGAACGGGTTCGCTTAAGGTTAGGGAATTTTTGATCAATTTTCATAGAATTAACAGAGAGTAATTTCTGGTTTCAAAGTGAGTTTACCACCCGGAGCGGGCATTATTAAGTAAAACCTAGGCCCTTACATATGGATAAAGGGGGCATTAACGACACTAGAGCAGGGTATAAAGTTGCAGGGGCAAGAGTTGGGGTAATTTCTATTACCACTAGATACTTCCGGAAAGGGGTAAATAAAGTGACACTAACGCTAGTAGTTTGCAAAATAAATTGGTTCATTTATAGTTTACAGATGAACAAAAATCTAAAATTTACGGAAGAAATATGGGTTATTATTTAGTTTCCCCTCCAGATCACTTGGTATTGACTCTGACTTACATGGTAGGGGTTACCATTCGTTATTTGTAAATGTAAAGTAGTCATGAGTATAAGTACAGTGCGAACGTATAGCATAAAAACTACGCATAAAACACTAACTAACTTGTGCTATGTGGACACTGAAAACCATTTATGCTATCGAACAGAATCAGAACAGAAGCGTAGCAGCGGGGGCCCGACAGTTAGAAACGATGTGCGTCCGTAGGGAGTAAACGCGTCAGCGACGGTGGGTATTCGCATAAACGAGGTAGTTAACAACAGCTTACTCTAAGTCAACAGTACTGGGTCCTGAGCCGTCGATGGATTTGGGAGAGATACTAAATGTCATCCGAAATATAAAGCATAAGTTTGAAAGAACATTTCATGGAACGCAAATATAGAATCCTTACCTTTGAAATCGATATTTATCGTGACATACGCTGATAAAAGCGTGCATTTTTACTTTCGGTACACCACTCGAAATAATTGTTTAAAAAAATATAAGTTTCACTAATTTACTTCTTACTGACCCCTAAAAGACTTACGCTGGGCGACATGAAAATATCTCACTTATTACAGGTAAATATCGATGGCCACACCAGAAGTAATTGTGAAAAAATCACAGTTCTTTTACGATTTGCGTATAAATAAAACTTTCTGATTGTCATAAATATACAGTGCATAAACGTAACCTGTGCTAGGTGGACACTAAAAAGCGCGAATGCTATCTAACAGTCAGGACTAAGCAAAGATGGTGGGCCGAAGCGGCAGCGCAGGGAGCAGGCACGTCAGTGATGGCGGGTATACGCGTAAGTAAAGATATGAAAAGAGGTGGGATATTGCAATGATACGAGTTTCAATAGCACTTGTCATGCTTTGACACTAGTAACGCTCCACTTGTAAACGTAAAATTCAGCTTGTGTACACTATATCATATTTCTTCTGTAAATTTTACAAAATTGTGCTTCCGTAACATGAACCACTACCCCCTCCCTATATATATTCGAGTGTATACTTCTTATTAGGTATTCGGAAAATATTACATTCTTCAAAGCATTCAGAGAATAGTGTATTATCTCCAAAAGATAATTCTGTGGTTTTGAGCAAAACGACCAATGTCAGAAATTGCAAAGAGGAGAGAGAGAGAGAGAGAGGAGACAGGCTATGATTTCTGCATAGAATCTTTCATTGTTTGTTAGAAGTACATTAGTCTTTGAAAACAATCGGTTAGCACTAGACTTATTGTTAGCCATAGGTACCCGTTATGTACCAAATTACAAAATGATTTGCATGAGTTAAAAATGCTCTTAAATTCTTGTTGTTGCTTCTATACCCTTGTAACTTTGACAGTATGAAGCTGATGTATGAAGTTACCATGAACATTATTCTCTTTAGCTTAGCCCAAATACACCCATTTCTGTAAAGGCAAAAAAAAAAAAAAAAAAAAAAAAAACTGGGGTGAGCAACTTCCTATACTCTTTGTGTGGCACATGATCGCGTAACATACCAAATTTCGCTTGGTAGTGTAATAAAACTTAAATGCTTTCACCAGTGTATAATTCTTTTTTGATATTCAGTAAATATCTGGTTAATTATAAACTTTCAATCTATATTTCAGAACAGGAAATAGACGAAGCAGCATTTAATTCATTAACTGATGAACTAATTACTCAGTTAATTCCCAAAATAGGGACATGTGCAAAATTATGAGCAAAATTTAAGGAATTTGTAGAAACAAACACAGTTGAAATTTATGATGTGCTAGATGACGGTTCTCTCTCATTTGCTTCACCATCAGTGTCAACGCCAGATGACTCAGTGTCAGTTCGATCTGAAACTACAGAAAGCAGTTGTTCCATGCCAGCACCTACTAAAAGAGGAACTGATACGATGCTGAAACGAGAGACAAATTTCTCTACAGAGTCTCGGAGTTCGAAGCTCTTCAAGCTGACAGATTTTGTAAGTGTTCTGCCTTTAGTCACTTGAATATGAATTGATACAGTGATACTTATGCTGCAAATATGAACTGTGCAAATATGATTCATTGCCAGTCGAAATGTAAAAGATGTTGGCGTTCACCTTTTAATCTGGTGACAGCCTGCGTTATATTTATTCCATCTTTGTTAGTGCAAGTAACTTCTCTCGGGATATCAATCACATGATGTGCTCGTTGTCCAAAGTTTCGAGAACAGATGTTGTTCTCATCATCAGGGTCAGTATCATGAGAACAATGTTTGTTCTCGAGACTTTGCACAACGAACACATCACCTGGCTGATATCCCAAGAAAATTTATTTGCATCACGATACCAGGAAAGCATCAGGTACATTGAAAGAGCTTTTGGAACGTCCCACGGTTATGCTGTTTAGACTAAGGTAAACAGGTGATTAATGAAAGTGAACGATCGCATTTTTTTTTGTGCTCTCACCGGGAATTGAATCCAGGACCACATACATCAAGGATACACGCGTTATCCACTAGAGTAGCTGGGAGGGCGAAGAGATTGGTATTCAGTTATATTTTCGGTTACTTCAATTTAAGCGAAATGATATCACGATATGCAGGATCTTTAAAATTGTAACTTTTTTTTTTACTGCGTTTATCTATAAAATTTATATTTCCTTGGACTTAGTAAAAATAGATCATACTAAAATACCAACTTTCGTTTCTTGTCACGCCAGGTCGATACACTTTAGTATTTGTCAAACAATAAACCCAAAGATTCGCGTATATAGTAATGGTGTCATTTCAAAAGTGTGTTCTATAAGAATAGTGCAATTTTAGAGCTGCACAGAGCTTATTATGTTTGAAGTGAAAACACCAATGCTGCTGTGAGCTCCTCGTAAGTTAATTTCCTTAGTTTATAGAACAAACAGACTTAAATGTAATAAGGGACATTGTATATTTTAAGCAAAATTGTGTTTCTTTGAATATCAATCACCAATAATTTGTGTAAGGAATACGTGAAAAGCAGAAATTCTCAGTTTGATTTCTAGGCGTAATTATTATTCATTCATTTATTTATTTATATAGTTATGTATTATTAAATATGGTTATCCTTCAACAGAAGTTAATCAGCTATTAATTTATACAGAAATGCAAAATTGAAATTCTATTTCAGTGAATTCGATTAAGTGATCTTGAATGACGTAATCGTACATATAATGCTGTTTGTTTTTTCCTCAGAATCTTAAGACTTTTCTAAAACAGAGCTTAACAGGCAGAAAAGTTTGCAATGAATATCTTCAAAACAACAAATTGTCTGCTATCACTAGGAAGCAGTTAGTTACAATGTTAATTGATCATTTTATGGAAACGAATGTAACTCTTTGCAATGAAATATTTCAACATTTGGCATTACAGATAAAGGAGCTGTTTCCAACGGAATGTCAGGTATGCATATAACTAACGTTTCAGTTATTATATAGACACTTTACTCACATAACTTTCAATCAATGTTACTGCTGGACATTTGAATAGCATAACTTCGACCTTTTAATGTGGGAGAATGAGTTCGACGAGAATTTGGAGAACTATTGAAGCAAATAAGGTGGGGAAGCAAATATGCTGACTTTATAGGGTAAATTTTATGCTGAAAATCTTAACGTGTGCTTTGTAATGTTACCAGTCTATGTGACTATGAGACAAGAATAGTTTATCTATTCCCCCTCCCAAATATATATATATATATATATATATATATATATATATATATATATATATATACATGCGAGAATACCCCATGCAGAATGGAGGGTTTGTTTGTAGATAACGTATGCTATACTAAAAGTGGAACATCACATAGAAGAGTATAAATATGATAAATTATTCTGTAATTGTCTGAAATGTTTTTTATACATAATTTAATTTATTAAGGTTATAATTCTAAATCTTACAGTAACAATGTCTTTTTTAGGAAGTGTATTATATTCCACCAGTCACAAGGTCCAAATCAGAAGATTTCAAAAGGAAAACTCGTTGACAAATATAGAAATACACGCAAGTCGTTAAGAAAGTTTGGCATTGTTGCAGAGTCAGGCCCTTCAACAGAAAAGCGTGACACTGGAACTTCTACGCTAGATGGTAATGTTTAAAATGTAATCTAGTAAATGATTTATTCATCTCTGATCATACGTTTAAAAATGTAAGTAAACCTTTGAGTTTTATGTCCCATAGTTATGCCAGGTAGACCAAAGGAGATGGTGATGATGATAAGAAATGAATAAAGTGGGAAGGAACGGGAGAACCCCGAAAAATCCACGCAGACGGTGTCACTTAGCGCGATTTGGGATCAAACAAGGTATCTCACACGTCAGAGGTGAACGCTCTACCACTGAACTACCGAGGCCGCGATCATACTTTAAAAAGTGCCAATGATTTACCTATTTTGTGCCAGGGTTTGCAAGAACCATGTTTTAAAAAATGGTTTAGTTTCGTTTAATTCTTTTTTCTCTGCTAATTGAACGTATGAAACACACATTAATATAAGTCGATACTAACCTGAAAATATTCCTGTAAGATTAAAACGTGGTTCTTCAATGTTCACATGTATTTCTGGCAAAAATATCGAGTGCCTTTCATCAGGATGGCTCAAAACTTAAAGTGCATATGCGTTCAAGCTCAGTTCAAGCTGAGTATTTCAATAGTAGAAGGTAATAATGGGACTGTGTAGATATTGTTACTGTTTGCAACATAAAACTACAGTCGAGAAATTTTTCACCTACTCTTCAGTTAAGCAACCAACTAATCTATTAAGGATTAAATAGTGCACTATATTAATCAATACTAAGATTCTGTGTGTTTCTATTTACAAGACTGAACAAGTCCAAATTTTGTGTGCTTAATCTTCAAATCCTTCATTACAAGAGTTACTCTGTTCATAAGAAATGATAAGTAGCATTTATTACTAAATATTTTGCGACTTTCTTCGTCGTAGATAGTCATTATACTTATATAGTACCACTATTACGTTATACCATTGAAGTACTAAGCTAGAACATGTAATTTACATAAGTTCTACATATTTGAAGAATTAAACCATTCTGATGAAAGGCATTCGATATTTGTGCCGGAAATATAGATTAACATTTGAAGGCAATTTTCAAGTTCAGCTTCACAGGAACAGTTCCAGAACAGTTTTTTTTTTTTTTTTTTTTGTAAATATATTTCTTTCTTTTTTTTATTATATATTACATATGGATATAAATACTTGTACAGAGGACTTATGAAAATATAGAATCATTTTAACTGATATTTGAAAAATATAGGAATTTATTACTAAGTTTTTAATGTAATACAGATCTGTTTGGTAAGTTTATTCTTCTCTTTCAGAATGTGGCATAGATATTGAAAACAGCTTAGCGTGGTTAAAGCATAGTGTCGAGCCCTGGCAGGAAGTACTTGATCTTTGGAAGAAAACGTTGAAAGTTCGATGCAAGCAAGAGGGCAAAACTGTTCATGAAATAATTTCAACTTGGCTAGCATTGAAGCAGCCTTTGGGCTATACATTGGTAAGTTTCATTTAATTAACCTTCATTCTGTTTTACTACTAAGTACTGTGTTGTTATTGAATAGGCCATAATTTACAAGCATAAATTATTCTTTGGGGCTGAGAACATTCATATAAAATCTTTTACTTACGTCCAGAAGTTGATTTTTTCATAACGTACATTTTAGAACAGAAGTTTCCTTTAAAATTGTGTCGCGTTTGTACAGAAAATAGTAAAAACCTTCAGGATAAAGTCATACTAAATATTGAAATGACATATACTAGTTTAGGTATTTGTATGTCTGAGCTAATAGACCTTAGTTGTCATAAAACCATAATAAAAATATATATAAATGATGGACAAATAAATTACTTCCTTGTCCTCTTATGTAATATCTGTTCATGAATGTTGAGATATGTTGAAGCAGGTCTGAACTGCCTGTGGGTTGGTGGTTATCGGTTCGATGCCCGGTAGGTGTATAATTGTATAAAAGTAATTCAGATTCAACTACAAATTATAGATTCCCTCCTGTGTAGCTCCGGTGATGAAAGAGGATAGAGACAATCAATGAATCTTAAAAGTTTTGCAGTTTCCTTTTCAAAAAGGGAATATTTTGCATTGTATTCAGATTGCATGTTTGAAGAACTAAAACATGTCTTTTTAGCTGGAAATAATTTTTCTTGCTGGTTCTTTGTAACATATTCATCCCCACGCATGGAACACAAAGTGGGAAAGTATTAAGTTCAGTTTATTAGCAACTCGATCTTGCTTTGAACAACTAGATGAAATGCTCAATTGCAAGTCTGAAAACAAATGCTCTAAACCTAAAATTATTGTTTCCATTTTTAAGACGCATATGATTAAGTGGCCATACATTACGAACACTTGCACTGAGTTTACCTTGCAATGGAAAGAAAGGTAGTCATATTCAGTAAGATAAAAATTGAGAACTGAGTTCTTGCAACACGATGTCACTTGTTTATGAAAGCGAGATCTCAGAAGGACAATACTTACATGACTGATAAACAATCTTTCTTGTGATTGCGTATCAACCAAGCATATACGTACAGCAATAGAAACTTTGACGGTGATTTTTTTTTAATGCATAAAGTACTTTTCGATTCAATAAGCCTTTTTCTCAGTAGATGGCAATAAGTGGTTTTATTGTCTGATAAACGCTAACAATATTGTAGAATTTTCTTCACTTTGCCCTTTGACAAATCAATATGAAACCCTAGTGGCCTTATTTCAGCATGTAGAACCTTGGCTTTACGTTCGGAAGCTTCCGGGCTCAAATCCGGTCATCGTGAGTGAAATTTCCGTGGGTTTTTCCTCAGTCATTCCAGCAAATGCCGGGATGGTACCTGTAATATTAAGTCCAGATCAATACTTTCCCCATCCTTGCCTAATCTATCCGAGTAAATAGACCTTTGTTTATATTAAGCAATATAACCAAAAACCATCATAACACGACGAAAGCCCGTGATGCCACAACCTCAATATGGGTCTAACTGGCAGTTATCGTCAATGTAACATCTTCTTGCACTACGTATGTGGCTTTTGTGATCTACTTATTTAAGCTAGCAGTAAGTCAATTTCCTCAAGATGTTGGACAACACCAGGGGAAAGCAGGTTGAATTTGAACCCAAGTCCAAGTCCGTAAAAGTACACGCTGTAACCAGTAGTTTGTATTGAAATTGTTACAGTTAAGAAATTTCATTTATGCACTTAAAGGAAGTTGTGATTCTTATAAGAAATAGATAAAATACTGACTGAAAAGTAAAATAACAAATGGTAAGGAACACATGTTCGTGGAAGTCATCACTGAGTTTATGTAACAATGATATAATGTTATCAATGTAAATCTTTTAATACAATGGAATTCCATTTCCAGATTGTTCAAGATAACAAAGACTTATATCCTGATCATACATCCTTGTTCGTGAAATGGGATTCTGTCAGTAAAAAATTGGAAAAACTAAGGAAGAAACGGCTACATGACGCCTCAGCAGTCGAACTTTTAAGTCTGTTAGACACAGAAAGTGTTACAGAAGGTAATATTATTTTTATGTTTTTTATTCTTCCTTTATTTCTGTTTCATTAACTTGAAATTGTAATTACTTGTACGAATGAAGTAGATTTTTCTATCTGAATCCAGTTTTATTGCAACAAGTATGTTGTAATGATCATATTAATAGTTATACATTAGTTGTATACATAGGATTGTAGCGTAAACTAAAGTCACTTGTGCCTTTCAAAGTAGTATAAAACTGTTCCCGCCAATAATTCTCCCCCCCCCCACACACACACACTCTTCAAAGACATACGTTGGAAAGAAAATTAAGGTTACGCCAAGAACCCTGTTTTCGGAGTGTGAAGCTGAGCTACGACGTTTCATTACGTATGAACAAATACGAACTCGATACATTTATTTAATAATAACCAAAATAGTGGCCTCAGTGGCTCAGTGATAGACCGTTCACCTCTGGTGCATGAGGTCCCGGGTTCTAATCTTGCTCCCACCAAGTGAACTTTGTGGTGAACAAACACCGTGTGCGTGGGTTTCCTCGGGGTTCTCCAGTTACCTCCCACTTTCTTCATTACACAATTTCATTCATTTCTCATCACAGTCTCCTTAAGCCTAGCCGGCATAACCGTGGGGCATAAAACTCAAAACTTTCATTTCATTTTAATAACCAAAATCACTTACTGAGGATAAATGTGAACTGTTCTATATTCTCTGTTGGTAAATGCTAGTGAGGAAGTTCTTATGTCTATTTGAGGACAAGTTGTCGAGTTTTCGTAATTTAGTAGCTTCTGTCTTGTTTGAACGTATCGTTTTTGCAGTCAGATATAAATAGCTTTTGAAAACCTTTGCAGCTTTTAAAGCATTTAATAGCTTTTAAAACATTTGCAGTATTAGTATTACTTACCAATTTTTTAGCTTCAAAATAACATATATTTATAGGCACAAAATGCATATGTCATTGTAAATGTGCAATAAATAATGCTTTCAGACTATTGAGGAAGAAGAAGTGTCTTTGTTCTTATATGTAAGAAAAATTATTTAAGTATGTAACATGATCAGTTAACCTCTCTCTGATTCCAACAGGTAATGGGTGATGTTCAACCTTTCATGGAAACGAGAGACCTGCAACATTCGTTGAGTGTTCGTTGTTGGCAATTACGGAATAAGGAGCTGCTTTACATACAGCTACGTTAAATAACTTTCGTCTGCAATATAGATTTTTGTGTTTCCTCCGAAAATGAACTCTAAGTGATTTGGCCCCTTGAAATTCGCGAAAACAACCTTCATCAATACATCTAAAGACTCCATTGAAGGATATTCTGTGTTTGAGCTTTAAATGAAGGATAAGTGTTGCTACTAGCATAAAATTTGATTTGCAAATTGAACAAACAGGCATTGTTACAAACAATTCTATATAATTCATTCAATTACGTATAACGCATGGTACTGAAATAACATTTGTTTAGAGAAACGTGATTCAAGCAAGCATAAAATATCAGTAGTTGTATCTGTTTCGACCACTATTGTTTACAGATATTTCATATCAGTTAAAAAAAAAAAATCATATCCAACAATAGTGTATCGTCTGTTTATCGTGAGGAGTACTTATGTCATATACAACTTTTTGCAGAAGAAGCCAAAGATGTTCCCCTTCCTTAGGGAATTCTGCGTTAAACACAAAAAAGTTTTAAAACATATGTCCACACCCCTGAGCACGTTGTCTAGCTCAGTTAAGAATAGTTTATAATTTATTTGAAAGATCTTCAATGCTGTTTGCTGGGAGTAAAATTATAACTTTTCTCACAGTTTTTTACCTTTTTTGTTATAAAGATTTATATTTGGACTAAAAATGTTATTTTGTTTTCACTAACCAGTTGATACATGTTAATATCATTGTTTAATTTTGAATAGATTTATATTTGGCCTAAAAATGTTACTTTATCTTCAGTAAACAGTTAGTTTCGTTATGCAATTTTGAAAAGATTTATATTTGGCCTAAAATGCTATTTTATTTTCAGTCAGCAGTTGATAAATGTTAATATCATTGTTTAATTTTGAATTTAATATTTTTGTTTAATTTTGAAGTCTGTATGGCTCAGTTACTATACTCAGTTATAATAAAATTCTTGTGTAGAAAAGTATTGTAAGTACATGCTTTATATCCTAAATTCGTTCTATTTTTCTCCAAAAGTTGATTTATAACTTTGTTCATATATGTGTGTACATGTATTAGAACTTCATGAAAATGTACATGTATTCATGTACATGCATGCTATTCTAGGAATAAACCGACAAGCCTCGAATATGTGTTCAGGACCTCAGTATAAGAAAACCAAGTTTATTTGCAACTTTGGTCGGAAGCGCATAATTATGCAAATGACACCAATTTAAGATAATTTAAGACATACAAGAGTGAAAAAATGCGTCTGTGCCGTGACTCGAACCCGGGATCTTCGTCTTACCATGCAGATGTGCTACCCAGTCCGCTCTCAGTAACAACAATACATTCTTTCACTCTCTATAACGATGCTGTTCCACAAGGTGGAAGAATGTATGGCTGTTCTGGGAGCGGACTGAATGGTGCAGTGGTAGCGCATCTGCATGGTAAGCGGGAGGTTCCAGGTTGGAATTCCGGTTCAGTTATATGTTTTTCAGTCTTTGTATATCTTTGATTTCGTGCCTACAAAGGGTCTGGTGTGACAAAATTGGTTGTTTTCTCAATTTATCAATATATTAATGTAATTATTTAAATTGATCATAGGATACTACATTGAATAAAACAATCGAGGAACTTTGCATACGGTTGAGTACCTCGATACGAGAGGGTTGTTTTAATTTGATCCGAAACGTTTGATTACGGAAAAGTAAGTATGTTCTACTTACCTTCAATTGGCCTCATTTCTGTAATTAGGCTTTTCCAACCGAAGTCGCAAATAAACTCTTTACTTATAGTGAGGTTCTGAACACGTGTGCGACGTTTCTCGGTTGTTTTATTCATTGTAGCCGCTCCTGGGAACATTTCTATTGATTATCTTAAATTGGCCCCAGTTACGTAAATATGTATTTCCGACCAAAGTCGTAGATAAACTTTTTTCTGGCATTAACATTTTAAATACGTATGCGAAGTTTTTCAGCAACTAGTTTCTAATTTATTTGAAAAATCTTCAATGTTGTTTACTGGGAGTAAAATTACAGCATAAGTTTGCTTTAAGTTCTTTACGGTTTTTCTTGAAGTTTTGCATTTGATCTAAAAATCTTACTTTCAGTACTTTAACAGATGTTAATATCATTGTTTAATTTTGAAGCCATTGACTCAGTTGCTGTTTTTTTTTTTTTTTTTTTTACTATTATTATTTACAGTAAAATGATTTTGTAGAAAAATGTTGTGTGTAAATTCTTTATATATTAAATAGTTTTATTTTCCTCAAAAAATTGATTTGAAACTTTGTGTACATATACATAGAATTTTAAATTTACATGTATTCGTGTACATATTTCGTATGTTGCTTCAAAGTATATATGCAAATCTTATTTGTGAAGAAGTTCTTAATAACTAGAAGCAATAACTTCTAACTTTATATGTCGGTTACCGCAAAAGTCATGGCAACCTTTTTTTTTTTTTCCTTTCTTACGAAAATGGTCACGCATCAAAAACTTCTGAAATATCCAAATGGAAGGTTAGCATATACGTAAACGTTACATGTAAGGAATTGTGTAAACATACACATCTCCATCAGAATATAGCACGAGAGAAAAAAAAGTAAAAATAATTGTTCGTATTATGGGATGTGTATTTATATCCAATTTATACGTAATATTTACATATGTATTAACTTTCCATTTGCATGTTTAAGAATTTCTTGCTTTGTTACCATTTTCGTTAGAAAAAATTTCCCATGAATTTTGAGATAACCCTCGTATTATTTTCAGCTTAGTACCTATAGCAACAGTATTTGGTAATTGCTACCAAATGGTTTGGTCAAATTCACTAAATACGGGTTTAGTATTTGCAACCAAATTATTTGGTTCCAAGAACCAAATTTCGTTCATTTTAACCAAATTTTTGGTATTCCCAACCAAATTCTACTTGTTTGGTCATTATTTGGTCAAAATTACCAAATGCATATTTGGTACTGGTAACCAAATAACAGGTTCCTGCAACCAAACAAATCGTGACCAAATGATTTAGTGCTGGTGACCAAGCGTTTGGTTGGCGCTATATTGACCAAACGATTTGGTAACCAGCACCTATTTTTTGGTCAATTTGACCAAACCTTTTTTTCAGTGCATAATGTACCTCAGTCCTTCCTCTAAACATTCGTTTTTGTTTGATGTTCGTCTGATTCGTATATCCTGAGCAACTGTAGTTTCCGTAAACGCTTGCAAATACAAAAATTGGCACTCCACCGACAACAAAGATGGCCGCTATTCAGGAACACTCGTACATACGACAACGTGGATGATGTTATTGACCTTTCATACACAAGGTTCATCACACTCAAATTTTTATCATTTTCGGAGATGGTCGAGCAACCACCTCTGGACCACTTCATATGGATTGACCCTATTACGAGGATTATCGTATAAACAAACTTTTTTATATTAGGTTTAAAGGAATCTATAACCAAACTTCAAGAGAAGATTCCTAGTATCATCTGAAATAAAGGATTTGATTTCCTTCAGAGCAAATTTCTCATAAGAATTTACTTGCAAGAGTTTAGAGAAAACATCATTTATCATATCATCATAGGTATTCTGTCATTATTGGCAGGTCACTTCCTGCAACTGAGAAGCTTCCATGTTCCATGGTCTTCCGCTATCTTCTTCGTATTCACGTACGATTTTTCTGTTTTGATATCGTCCATTAATTGTAGTCTCTTTCGCCCTTTCCTTCTCTTTCCTGCCATCATACCCTCTAGCACGTCCCTCATGATACAGTTCCTTCTTACCCAAAATTAGAGAAAACAAATGAACATCAAATATTAAATTATATTTGTAAGACACTTTATTTAAGTTATTATGTGAGGCACATCTTAATTGCGTTAGCTACAAATGTAAATTTTAAGGAAAAAGTTGTTTCATTTTCAGTGATAGTTAATACGACTAAAAGAATGTCCATGTTGTTATACCTTCCTTCCAGGATTTGTATTGGTTCTTGAAGGAATCAACTTAACAGGAATGATTCAATCAATTTTCCGTAATAAGTCAGGAATACATGCAGGTAAACCAGTTAAAGGAAATGAATGTATTATAATTAACATATGACTTACCTTCCATAACTTAGCTAAAAAGGCCACATTCGTGAAACTGAACCACTTTACTAATCGCCAACTTATATTTCGCCCAGAAAGAATAACTCGAGCTCCCCGTGCTTTCACAGTTTCCTCATGTTCAATAAGAACATGCATCATTAAGTCTGTCAATTGCATAAATTCATCAAATGTTATCTTTGATGGATCGATATTTCCTATTCAAGCAAAAGGAAGATTAAATATTGTTAATTAAAATAAAATTAAAACATGAGGTACATAGCTTAAATAACACGAAGTGTGTTAATTAAATTTAATATTCAGAAATCGCTGGAAAAAGTACATGGCATACAAATTAAATTTACTGAAATCAGAAATGCAGGATGCATTTCAGACAATACTTAATGAAAACTTATTTATTCCCTGTAGTTTATATTACTATGCTTGTAATTTGTACTTATCTGTCTATCTTTCTATATCTTTATTTTTTTGTTGAAAATGAAAAAATGAATGCCGAATGCTGTCATCACGATTTTGCTTTACCAAGGTTTAATTAATCCCATCGAGTTTAATATACCACCTTGAATATTTTTTTTAAAATACTGAGTCTTGATTTGCTTCCGTTCTCTCTTAAGCAGACGTATCTTTAGCAACTTCTAATCAATTGTCTTGATAAAAATGTATGGTTACTTATTTATCATTCACAAGGAGCCGTTTTGAAGGTTACAATATAGACGTCATGTGTTCAAGCCACCTATCTCTTGGTCATTTGTCAAGCAATCGTAATCTAGAACAGACCGCGATATTTTCATAAAGCGAACATGGTGCTTTGTCACCGTCTGTGTTTTGTGACCAGCTAGAATTCTTCTCCAACTATTTAACGGAACCTAGCGTATTAAGACAAGACAAGACTAACACAGAACTATTCATTTCCATTTGATTGAAACGGACCTGATTGAATTTCGATTATGATGATAAGTGTTCGACGACATACTCATCACTTTCATTTCATCAGTAAATCAAGATGCTTGTGATGACAGTCATCTCGAACCTCGATGTTCACCACCTGAAGACTGAAGATGAAGTGCCATCGTCCTCTCGTCCAGAGATGAAGACCACCACCCTTTTGCGCATATATTTCTTCAGACAGACTTTAGGCTCAAGGAGGGTATCGAACTTGGTTATGCGAGAAAGTTTCTGCTACTGCATTAAGAAAGTTCTGTGTATTGAAAGTGTATACCAAAATCTGGAGTTGCATTCCCCATGGACATCAAGAACAAGAGTACACGTGAGTAGTTAAAAACACTGTAAGCACATATCTGAGCACTGAACACATATCTCTTATGTTCTAACCATTGACATTCTATAAGGAATGACTCTGTCAATCGCATCATAAGGTTTACAGCATATTTGTGCCATTCCTTTAATGTTGAACTGTCCAGACTAGAAGTACTACGTTGCACACAATCTAGAACAGCAAATGAAACACTTATACGTAAGAAATTTAATAACTTTTACAGTTCAATATATTGGTGAAAAGTGCATTACAATATTCATAACTGTAGAAAATTTCGTACGACTGAAGAACTCATAATTAATACAGAAATAATCAGGGTTCTTCCAGGTTATTCATATATTTCAGTGAAGTTCCCTTCTAAATTTTATAGGCATAATCCTGGTGATGTTAAATCACAGATTTTAAGTAAGTAATACTTCAGAGTACCTCCAATATCTTTTTCTTAAAATATCCACAAAAAATCGAGAAGTGTTAGGCGTGTTTATCATTATTGTCAAGATATTAGAAAATTATCTTCTTTTGTATGTGTGTTTTTGCTACTTCTATTCTTTATATGTAAAGCCAGAAAATACACCCTATTTCAAAAAGCATATACGTATTACGAAGAATTATTTTGTCCAAACTATCGATCGCTGCAACTCGGCTCGGCTATTGGAGAAACGAATACATAGTCCAATTTAGATTAATAGCCGCTAGACGTCAGCTGTCTTCTGTTTTGCTTGGTAACCGTCATACGTTTAAAATTTCTACTCCGCGGCAGAAATCATTTTGTGTTCTCGAATTTGCGAAGCGCAATTCCGTGATTACAGTGCAAAGACGCTTCAGGTTGAGGCACCAAATTGATCCTCCGAATGGGTGGAACATTCACGGATGGTATCGACAGTTTGTAGATACAGGATGTGTATGTAAAGTCAATGTGTTTTGTGCGATATCCCGATCATCTGTTTACAGTCCATTCTTCTTTAATGGAAACACTGTTAACTGGTTGTTTCCGAGGCTGCACGAAGACAACTTCATTTTTCAACAAGACGGGGCACCCCCTCACTGGAGTCACCAAGTGCGTGAATATCTGAATGAAACTCTACCGAACCGTGGAATTGGTCGTCAAGGAGCTGGCGACTTAGCATGTCTCAGCTGGCCTCCACGGTCACCGGATTTAACACCCTGTGGCTTCTTCCTGTGGGATTTCGTTAAAGACAACGTTTATGTACCACCACTCCCACAGAACCTGGAAGAGTTGAAGAACCGGATCTGTACTGCCATAAAATCAGTGACGCACGAAATGCTTGCCCGAGTATGGGAGGAATTTGAGTATCGATGTGATATTGTTCGTGTTGCTGATGGAGGACATATTGATCATCTGTAATTTGAACTTGAGAGGTTCGTAAATATGTGTGTAAAATTTTATATTCTTCATATTCGTATGTCTTCAAGTTTAATAAATATATGCATTCGAAATACGTATATTCTTTTTGAAACATGGTGTATATGAAATGTTTTCAGGTGATAATTATTGTACATCACGTTTTACCAATTTTTACCTTTCCACCTTTAAAGTTATTAAATCCATATCACACTTTGTATTCAAAAACATTTTTTTTAGAATATAAATGGTACGTTGTCATTTTACTTAATTAATGTTTAAAGATAATGGAAATAACCAATCATATTGTTATATTCTTTTACGTAAGTTCTCACACTATTAAACTTCAAAACTTTACTTTTGATTGATAACAAGATATGTAGCAATAAAATAATATTCATTAATTTCAGAATAGGCTTTAAAAAAACAAATATACATTTAACACTTTGAATATGTCATACAAAATCCCTGGTGCTATAATAGAGGAAAGGAGAAATTACGATTAGCTACATATATTGAACCTATGTAGTTCAATTAAAGATATAACTAATGTGTAATGACATTTTACAGTGAATTACATGAAGAAATCATAATATAAATTTAATGTTCAACAATCAAAGAAGTATTTGAACAGTTCTTGGTGCCAAATTATTGCCTATAGTAAATGACTAAATTATTAGCAGCACAATGTGATATAAAATTCGATTATCCCTTATAACGTAAAATGATGTTAGAATGTATTTAGTATGTGTTGTAGTTCAGCATGTTGAATTAAAAGTACAACGAAGATAAAGACGTCACACATTCAAAAATAAATAATAAAAACAAAAATAAATGAACAAAATCTGAGAATATTGTGTGAAATACGGCGTAGGTGAGTTGTTAACATTCTGGTCCAGGGACAATGATGTCCCATGTTCGAATCTAACTGCTGCTTATCCGAAAGTTTTGCACAATATTTTCCAGTTTAATCAGAGAAATGCCTATACAGAGGAACCTTTAATGTATATACCTTGGACGATTTTTTTGTTGCATAAATTCATTATAATTTTCTATCTCGAATTATTTTGAAGTAAAATGCTTATCAGGCTATATCTACTAAAACTTAACAAACATACGTTTTATAAGAAGGAAATACAGTATGTTCACACGCACACATAAAGTTTGTAAACATAATGTAAATATCTTAATATAAACACCGGACACATAATTAGTTCAATTTATGGAACATAATATTTCAGTGAACGGTGATTTATACCTTATGGTAAGTATGCAGAATACGAGGCAGTGCGCGAAAATAATAATAAGAGTAAGCAATCTTTTAATATATTTTATTCTCAGTCTAATGATATTACAAAACAAAATCGTAATTACATGTCATCACAAATTAGTCATTACTTGATATGAAGTTACTATGGTGGTAGGATGGTTGAACGTTTATAAAATGTTTTCAGAATATGTTGTAAAATTACTCAGTGATTTGCCAAACAGTACTTTTTTTTCAGTTTCTATTCTGTATGAAAATCTTGTCATGTATGGATACGCTCAAGACAAGCGTTGAGGCTGCCCAATCTCGAAAAATGTATGTTTATATTGAAAGATATCTCTATCGTCAAGTCTTGCCTCGTAAAAAAAAAAAAAAAAAAAAAAAAAAAAAAAAAAAAAAAAAGTTTCAACCACTGTGATTTGAAAGATTGAGGGTGAGATTTTCAACACGCGGAGGGCGTAAAATAGTACTGCAAAAATGCTAATAACCTTGATGGTAAATTACTGGAGTTATGCTTCTGCAGTAAGCGAACTTCGCAGCTTTGAGGGAATTTTTTCCCCGGATCAGTTCTGAAGTCATCACTTCATGGTATGAAAGTATCATTGCTAATATAATATTCAGACAATCTATCTATATTATTTTCTTTTCATAGATTCCCACTTCAGGTGTTTTACAAATTGACTGATTGTTGGTTTACTATCGCATAATCCATTTATATTGGCAGTGGACACCACATGTCTATATTGATAAATAAATCCACGCCCATCAACACCATTGCCAGTAAGGAGACGACTGATATCATCGTCACTGACAGAACACGTAAAGGACTCCTTCCAACACCCTTCCATATGCACTGTGAATATTGGTTATATAAACGTACGTTTCAAGGCGGAAGACATCAGTTTCGACTGGTCACTTCTACTTCTTAATTTGTCTGCAGGTCTGAACTTTCTCTCTCTCTTATCTTGCTTGGAACTCTGAGGAACTTAACCTAACCGAAGCTTCTCAGTTTGTCTGGAGCTCTGAGGTTTGTCGCCCACTTAGCTTTCCAGGAGCCGTGGGTATTTAATCACAATTTCTTTGCTTGCATGGAGCACTGAGAGTTCAACTCCGGAGTATCCTTTCGGTTGTTTTTCTGGGCTTAGGGACTACCCATTTACCAGCAAAAACCTATAGAGAACATTATTTTGTTCTTTGGATCACAGTTACACTGTATAGTGAGTTATGCTATATTTGGATATAACAGGAACTTTCATAATAAAAGTGAAGGACAAAACACCCGTGTACCGTTTGTTCTATCAAATATTACAGTATTCATGGTACTGATGTCGATGTAACAGAAAGGCATTACTATAACCACTAGAGCTTTCAGAAGGCGTGACCTGAATTTAGTAGCACTTATGATCATGCATATGAATTTCACTAATAATTGAATTTTCTGTTATTGAGAAGTATATGAACTTCAAGAAACAGTAATAAGCCCAATAGTTTCATTGTCTCCTGGAAACAATTCTTGCTGTTAAATAATATGCCGAATATTTATGAACTGTATATAAGTGATGGCTGTATAATTTTCATCACCTGGAGGATTCTGAAGTTTGATCTCTGATAATAGTGACAACGTAAAAATATAAGGAAAGCGACAATGTGCTATTTTGTTGGCAAAATATTGTTCCAGGTAATAGCATAAAATTGGTAATACTACATCGATTAACTAGCGTGACGATTTTCTGAGTCATTGCCTCAAAAAGTATTAATTGCGATATATACTTACCTTCGTAGCACAAAAGAATTAATTGTCCATCTTTCCCTCTGGTCTTCAATATTCTGTAGATATTAAGACCAAAATGATGCTTGAGTTCTAGAGGGGAACCCAGAAGAAATCTTCCTTTGTGCTCGGATCGCGTTCGATGAAACTTTGTTATCTGTACAAAAACAAAAGTATGGTCAACTTTGAGTTTTTTATTTTTATTTTTTGGTAATCACATTAAAATTCAATATTATAAAGCTATCCGTCATAGACAATAGTATGAAACCAATTATACACCTATGATATCTCTAAAGATAGTTGATTTATGAGAAGAAATGATAATGGACCAGTTCCGGTTTATAGTCTTAAGATTATTTTTCTGGATGCAGAGGCAAGATATATTAGTGTTCTTACATCATTATTTTGCCCTGCAGGAAATTAAATTTCCTTCTGCAAAGATTTCAAATCGTCAAACAAAATTGTCAAATGCGTTATATTCACACAAACTAAACTTTTTATACCGAGTTTGAACTGAAATTTTTTTGACAGAAGTCATGAAAGACATTATGTACACGAAACTGATTAAATTCCTTGATATTCGAAACCAACAGATAACTCTTACTAAATATGAATAATGACAGTCATAGTTTTATGTCAAAATTTTTATTTTTCATTGTATTTGGAAGATACCTAAAAATATGTACTTCAATTACATAATATTACAATTATAACTATATTTCTAATTAATTTTGAGATATAACTTTTTTTATTTTAGAAAATCATTACTAAATTATTTGGGCTACGTTAATTAATAGCATCAATTACCGGCTTCGCTGGGTTAAGTTAACAAAAAATAGTTGCGTTACGCAGTCAGTTTTTATTATTCCTAAGCACTCCTTTGATATCGGTCATTTTCGATGATTTTTTATATATCCCCGTAACCTCCCTACTCTGCTGGTAACGGCATCGGAAGTATATAATTGTTCATCTCAGCGACCCCGAAAACAATGAATTCGATACTGTATAGCGCTATGTACAGTATGGCGCTAAATTCCTTGTACAAAACCAGAGGGGTGATTCCTGAGAGCAAAACAAACAAAGAAGTTCTAATAAACAGAGTGAAAATCGCTTCGTTTACGTGTTATAAGCTGCCGAAAGCGTGGGAAAACAAACTACCTTTGCGACATGATACCATCAAATGATCCTAACCTGCTCTATCCAAATTTGCAGTTTTCAGACTTGTGCAATGGCGGCGCAAGGGATTCCCCAAAGGACGTTAGAGATTTCCGAACATTTTATGACGTAAATTGAGTTGACAAGAGTATGTAAAAGACGTTTCACTACCTAGAAATAATACTACGTGGCAGGTTAATATACATAGACGCAAATAAAAGATGGGAGATGAGATAATGATCACTGTGCATGGTTGCATACCCCCTTAAAAAGTACTAGTTAAGACTAGTAAAGATTTCACTGGAAACGTCACGTCGCTAAAACGTCACGTCATGTAAAAATACGTACAATACAAGCCGATAGGTAACAGAAAATAAAGAAATTCCGATTGCTAATCTGCTCATATTAATGATATCGCAACACTTTTGAGACGGGAATTAAACAAGAACTACTATCAAGAGACAAACAAAGAACGCGTAATAATAATAATAATAATAATAATATTATTATTATTATTATTAATAATAATAATAATAATAATAATAATAATAATAATAATAATACACATAACTGTTTGAGCACATTCATTTCGATCAGTACATCACACAAATGAGACTAGAGTACTTTCTTTTTTCCAATCAATAACAGATCGTCATGAAAAGAATTCGGTTGTCATTAATATGAGCAGATTAGTAATCTAAATATCTTCATTTTCTGTTACCTATCGGCTTGTGTTGTACGTATTTTTACATTGTGGTGACGTGACGTTTCAAGTGAAATCTTGCACAACGTCTTTACTTGTGCTTTTTAAGGAGGTATGCAACCACGCACAGTGATCATTACCTTATCCGTCATTTCTTTTTTATCTTCGTGTATGAGTATTGACCAAGGTAGTGAGATGTCTTTTACATACTCTTGTCAGCTCAATTTACGTCATAAAATGTCCGGGAATCCCTAACGTCCTTTGGGGAATCTCCAGCGCCGCCATTGCACAAATCTGAAAACTACAAATTTGAATAGGCAGGTAAGGATCCTTTGATGATATCATGCCGCATCACGTCTACGCTCAGTAGTATGTGCAATATTTAACTCTAAAGCTTGTTTTCCCACGTTTTCGGCAGCTTATAACACGTAAACGAAGCGATTTTCGCCCTATGTTTATTAGAACTTTTTTTATTTGATATATATTTCTCCTTTCCTCCAAGTTGCAAGCTGAATTAGGATTTAAACGGCATCAGAAGTGCCTCTCATCTCAGCGACCCCAAAACCTACAGATTCTACACTAATATCGATCATTTTTAAATGTCTTTCCCCCTTCCCCTCCCTTAAGTTACAATGTCGAAGTAATACGGCAAAAATCATCTCAGGTTCGACCTTCATATAGGTTTAATATTTGATCGAGATTGGTCTGGTGGTTCAAGAGTTATTAAGTTTTATTTTGTGTGTGTGTGTATCTTCCCCTCCCATCTCCTTCCCCTAAGTTCTACTGTCAAACTGAAATGATGAAAAACATCTCAGGCCCAAACCTAATCTATATTAAAGATTTGATTTAGATTGATCGTTTGGTTCAATAGTTACTAAGCTTTATTTATTTTTTTAACTTACCCTTCCCCCTTCCTTACGTTCAATTGTCAAAGTGAATAGATAAATACCATCCCAGACCCGAACCAGTGGCGGATCCAGGGGGCGATCGATCCCCCAGAAGAGGAAACTTTCTTATTTTATATATATAAATAAAGCCCAGCCCAGAGTTTGAAACTCTTAAAAGTAGCTCTAAGTAACAGTATGACAACCCCCTTCTCTGAAGTCGGTCCTGGATCCGCCCCTGGCCCGAACCCCATCTCTGTTGAAAATTTGATCGAGATCGGTTGGGTGGTTCAACAGTTAAGTTTTATTTATTTTTATATATAAATCTTCCTTTCCCTCACCCACCCTAGGCTCTATTAATTGAAAATTAAAAAAAAAAAAAAAAAAAAAAACAACTTCCAGTCCCGAACCTCATCTATGTTGGAAATTTAATAGAGATGCATGGGATTGTTCGAGTTATTAACTTTTATTTATTTTTATTTATAAATCTCCCCTTTCCTCCCTTTCCTTAAGTTCTACTGTCAAAGTAATAGATAGAAAACCATCAGATCCGAACTTCATCTATATTGAAAATTTGATTAAGATCGGTCGGGTGGTTTAAGCGTGATGAAGTCACAAAGACAGTAACTTTTATTTTTATTTTTTAACATATATCTGCACTCTTCCTCCTTCCATACGTTGCTCTGTCAAAGTGAAATTATAAAAATTATCCTAGGCACGAACTTTATCCATGCTGAAAATTTGATCGACATTGGTCGTTTGGTTCAAGAGTTATTAAGTTGTATTTATTTTATTCTAATTCTCATACCTCCCCCACCTCTCAGTTCTACCGTCAAAGTGAAATGATAAAAACACTTCCAGACTAGAACCTCATGAATGTTGAAAATTTGATCGAGATCGCTCGGCTGGTCCAAGAGATTAAGAGTAACAAACATAGTCACTTTCAATTTTATAATATAGATCACTAATATAAGTTCTATGTTTCTCTTAGTCTTATGTTCACATTCTTAGACATAATATCATTGTTCTTGATCATACATAATATCTTTTTTCTGTATCTCAGACTTAGGGGGTTAATTACTTCTAACAGAACAACGAATAAACACAGGATGGTCCAAAAGTATGGAAACATTCTAATAAGTGGTAAATGTTGCAAAATATAACAAAAGTAACAAAGTAGGTGGAATAGGGATAGGGAAAAATGGTTGAAAACATTTCACAATGACGTCCACCATCTTGAATTTTACGCAAACTGGAAATCATATGTGATATGTAATTTTAATAACATTTTTAAAATAGAAATTAGATGAGCACTATTATGTTTGGTCTGGTGCTAACTATTGCGAAGCTATGACTGTTTCTTTGTTGTGTCCAACAAAAGACCTAGTCATATGACCGGAAGGGTTTGATTCTTACCTGGTCCCATTCGGGATGAGCTAATTCACATACCCTTCTGAGTTCGAGTCTTGTTCGGTACGCCTTACCTGCGGTGGATTTCGGCAATTGGTGGAAAGAGGACATTCGCCGGACAGCAGACAACATTAAAATAAAACATGAGCAAACCTCCAAGCAGGATCTCGAACCAATATGACACTCAATTGAGGTTGCGACTTCGGGCGCCCACCGTCCTCACCACGCCTGCTGACATCAACAAAATAATTACAAGTAGTTAGATGGAATATCCACCATTTCAGTAGTGATTTGTGTAGAGCACACAGTAAAGGTGATTGCAAACCAAACATGTACCATATGTAACTTTTATTCAATGAACACAAGTTATATGTAATACTTACGTACACAATATTATTACATATTATAGTAAAATTTACTCAACGTACATTAGCACATCATAAGCCCATAACGATTTTCATACGCAAACATTACGAAGAAATAATGGTGAATTATTGATTTCTTTCTTTCTTTGAAGAAAATAATCGATTGTGAATGCCGGCTGATACTTAAATTATACAATGCACAAACACTTAACACACGCTACTTATTCACACTATATTTTGTTGCACTAAAAATTGGTGGCTTTGGGGGGGGGGTTACATTGTTATTCCCATTGATGAAAAGTTTTTATAGATGCTGGTTGATTGATCAATGGTCATCATTTAGGCTCCGTTTTAGTTTTCTTTCTCAACTGCGAATACATTCAACTATTTGTTTCTTAAGGTTCCATGCTCACAAATCATTGCTTTTCACTATTTCGAATGTCAAGCGCTGTTTTTATACATCCCTTGGTTTTGCACTAATTTTACATTTTTATACTTACTTCGGCGTTACTTTAGTACGTTACGTAACTAGATTTAAAATTCTCATGAAGATGGTTGAAGAATCCTTTGATTTTTAGTGAACGTGATGTATACGGAACCATTCAGCTTGCCGCCATCGATAAGCACACCCGCGCTTCTTACTGGGAGTCAGTAAGCTTGCGCTATACCTAACAAAATAATATTTTAAAAATATCAATAGTAAATGTTTTTTTTATAAAAAATATACACATTGAGAGGTGCTAAAGGAGTTCACCATTAAAGCGAAATAATTGAAATGTTAAAAACAGTAAAAGTAAGTCTCGATGATGTTTGAATTCGACGAACTATGTTTTGCATCATTTTGACCATATTGCACATCCTTTGTTCGGTGAACAGGAAGCACGAGTCACCACTCACAGGATTGCCAACTTATAAAAAGATAAAACTAGAACACAGTTTACGTCGACGAACAGTACATAGAGCCTCATTCCAATTCAGCCAACAGTAACTGGGAAATTTAAAATGGAATGGGAGTGAGGGGGGCCACACGCTCACAAATGGCGTGCGACACGGACGATGATCTTCTTTGAAGATTATCAGAATCCTGGGATCTTGGGTTCCCTCTTCTTAAAGTTATTTTTCCGGTTATTATTCCTCTTCTTTCTTCCATTATTAACATTTGATCCATTATGGTTCATTAACACTTTACACAAACGTAGATTTGCTTTTTATTTTATGGGCTATTCACTTTAAATGGGCTTTCTTCTTTTTTTTGTGTATGTGTATGCGAAAATATAAAATTACATTTGTTTTTATAAGACAATATTTCAATATAAGTTGAGTAATATTGATTATCTATTATATTTTCATTTTATATTTTATACTATTCATATTCTATTTATTAACATCAAACTAATATATTTCTTACACCATTACTTAAATTATAAAATTTCAATCTTTTTTTTTTTTTTTTTTGTAAGTATCTGACTCGTATTATTACACCTCACACTAAATATTCTTATCATACTAAACACATAAAATTTTCACACATAACACATAAAATTTTCAATATTTTAAGAAAAATGACACATGAAATGCAAAAATAACCTTTTCATCAATATATGCTTCCTTATAACTAATTCCCAAAATAACTCCTAATAATGTAATATTTCCATTCTTCAAACCTTTAAAATACAACATTTAAGCAACACTATATCAACTTACAAGTTAATTTTCAAATATAATGCAATAGTATAGTGACATGAAGATACGAAATGAGTTCTCTCATTAGTAAATAATTTTTCAAAACATACTACATGTTAAGAACTTTATTTTTACACAATATTGAGTAATATACGTTTTGTCGAGATTTAATAAAATTTATCGGCGCCTTTAAGATTCACAGCTAAATTTTTACAACGTAATAATTCAACTATGACTCTCTCTGATCACTCGACTAGATCTGCCTGGCAAAATTTTGAAGAAACCTACCCACGATAAATTATTTATTTTACCACCCTGCGATGAGGCAGAATTAAAGAATGCAAGGTTAAAAACTTAAAATAATAAGGTATGGGATTGTACCAAAATAGCTTACTTCGAGCATTACATAAATATAGTGTTACCCAAAATATATATAAAAAAGGGGGGGAGAACCTCATCTCCATGACTTGGCATATTTCTTTACTAGTTTTTCCATTACTTTGGAAAAGAAATATCAACGGCCATCTGGAGGTCGCATAGCGGGTCACAGATGCCTGCATATATCATATGAAACGACTTTTTTTTTTACATTCCTTGTACTTGTTCATTTAGTGCCACATAAGGATTCTGTAGATTTACTAACGCAAATTCCAATACATCAGATGAACATAAATTTTTACAGTACAGAAAATTCAAATACTTATCAATACCCAACAATTTCTCCAAGATTTTATGTATTCGTTGGTTATTACTTCTGGATTGAACACTTTGAGATAAACACACTGGTGTTGTGGTTAATGCATTGCAAAGAACAATTTCAACACTACTTTCTAGATCTGAATTTTTAAATTCGCTTGAAATTACATCATGGTATTTCTCAGAACTATGTTTTACTGCAAGATCTAACCAGATTTTACGAGTTTGTTTCGTAGGTTTCCACATCTTAAGTCTATCCACAGAATGTGATCCAATTGATTTACCAGTTAAAGGATCTAACAATTCGAACACCTTTTCTGAATTGGAGGGTTTGTTAACACAAAGATAGGGTCCTTTGAACACATTGAAAAATTTGGCGATTTTCTTGTCTGTTGCGGAACTTAAGTTTGTCTGTTTCAAAAAGACCAGATCATTCACCTGTATTTTGTGTTTACTCTCCTGTTGTGAGTTATACCTTTCATTTCGCTTTCGGATCACTTCCTCTCTTTTAAAATCAGCCATTACCAATTTATTGTTCCAACTTTCATTGTCATTTTCGTTTGTATCATTTGTAAAAATGCCAAAATGTTCGAAGATAGGTTTTTCAGCCTGTATGTTCAAATGTAAACTGGCTGGACTCGCGCCAAGACTGCTAGATATAGAATAGTTCAGCAACACAACGACTTGTGGTATAAATTTCTCCCAAGAACCATGATCATCTTTACAAAACAGTCTGAACAACCTGTTCGTGTCCCGATGGATTCTCTCCACCGCGTTCGACGCCGGATGGTAAGGCGTTGAATAAAATATCTTAACACCATATTCTTCCATTTTCTGTTTGAAGTTTTTAGAGATAAAACAACTACCATTGTCCGCCAATATAGCTGAAGGTATTCCTAAGTGCACAAAGTACAATGTCTCCAAACATTTAACTACGCACTTCGTAGTAGCGTTCCGGATCGGATATAGAACAAGGTAACGGGTAAAGACGTCCAAAACTGAGAGTATAAATTTACACTTTGAGGGAGATGGCACAAGAGGTCCGATAATGTCAATCGAAATTAATCTCCTGGGGCCTTTCACCTGTATGGTTTCTAAAGGTCTCGCCGGGGGTCGAGTATCGACTTTAGTTCGTTTACACTCGAGACAATCGTTAATATAATTCATCACGTCTCGCCGCATAGATTTCCAATAACAGATCTCGCTGATGAAGCTTACTGTTCTTTCGCACCCGAAATGTCCACGGTTATTATGCATTTCTTCAATTACCAGATTTACTAAAGATGGTGGGACGCAAATTCTCCAACTATTGGGAAAGTGAAAGTTCTTATATAACAATATACCATTTTCCAGTTTGTAGAATTTTTCTACATTTCTGTTTTGCATCTTACTGTAGGGATCGTTTGGTTTCTCTAGAAATTTGATAATTTTATTATACTCAGGATGTTCCTTTTGTTTTTCGGTTAACTCTCCTGGTGTGAGATTTCTGAAGAATGATGGAAGTACTTCTAAATTGTTTATGTCCAAAATTTCACTAGGAGGAGCTAAAACTATCCTGGACAATGCATCACTAGCTACATTTTCACTCCCTGAAATGTGCGTTATTTCTAAATCAAATCCCTGTAGTTCAAGACTCCACCGAGCCAAACGAGAGTTCCAATGGCGAATTTTATTCAAAAACATTAATGAGTTATGGTCTGTGTAAACTTTCACATGATGGCCATATAATAAATGTCCCCATTTACGTACGGCTGTAACGATTGCATACGCCTCTAATTCTGTGATAGTGAAATTTCGCTGTGCACTATTCAAAGTTTTACTGTAAAAACCAAGTATGTGTTTTTCACCGTTAACTTCTTGAAATAATATACTCCCCACTGCTACCAAGGAACTGTCTGTCACTAAACAAAAATCGTGATCTAACAGCGGATGATTTAACAACACTTCTTCAGCTAACGATGCTTTTAACTGAGTAAAACTTTGCTCACATTCGTCAGTCCAAACCCATTTTTTATTCTTTTTCAGAAGTTCAAACAATGGATTGGCTAAATGAGCGAAATGATATACAAATTTAGAACACCACTCGAACAAACCTAACACTCGCTTAAGTTCCTTTACATTTTTCGGACGAGGCAATGTTCGAATTGTTTCTACATACGACGGATTTTTTTTCACGCCTTCAGGTGTGACTACGAAACCAAGAAATTGAAAACTCGTATTGCAAAATGAAGATTTCTTTAAATTTACAGTCATATTGGCTTCTTCTAATTTTGTAAACAACAAATTTAAAATTTCTAACTGTTCATCAAAAGAAAATGTTGGTACAGAAATGTCATCGATGTACGTAACTAATTTATCAAACAATGCATGACCTAAGACAACCAAAAGACAAGCCATTAATCCTACACCTCCATTTGCATATCCAAAAGGGATAGATGTAAATCTATACATTTTGCCATTCCACGAGAAGGCTGTGTAATCTCTACAATTTTCAGAAATTGGAACTTGTGTGTAACTTCCTACTAGATCAATATTTGATACGTACTTAGCACCCTGAAACTTTAACAACAGATCATCAATTTTATTTACCTTTAATTGTTTTATTTTTACATGCTTGTTCAAGACAGTTAAATCGACTACTACTCGCATTTTACTAGTGTTTTTCTTTGGCACGCAAAAGATTGGGTGAGAATGGATTGACACACAAGATTCTATTACGCCACATTGTAACCACTCATCGATTTGCGAATCAATATGTTCTTTGAATTTATATGGTAATGTATACTGCCTTTTAACCAAAGGTTGATCAGTGTCTACCTCAATTTCATATTCAAATTTGGTACAACGCCCGGGAATATTTTTAAAAATTTTCCTATGTTTCAACAACAATTTGAACAATTTTTCTTTCTCAAAATCAGACAATTGTGCTTCCATAACCCTTTCCCGTATTTCTGAAATTGGAACAAATTCACTTTCAATTTTACTATCAAATGTATTACAAACTGCAGCTCTATCTAACGATTTACAATGCGATTTTTCGATCTCACAATCTATTTCTGAAATTTGCTGTGAATAGTAATCAAACAAAAATTTATCTTCGTTAGCAACTTCTAAATTTAACACTTTCATTTCCTTTTCATTAATACAAGAATTACGAATTTTATTATAAGCTTGATCAGAAAGAACAACATGATTAACCCATTCCTTTTCTAATTTTTGTTTTTCACTTACCAAATTATTTACTATGGGACACTCTACATTTACCTTTCCAATCTCAAATAAAATTTCTGATTCATCCTCGCTGTCGCTAGTAACATTCATTTTAATATCAATACCAACTTGAGATACAAGATTTACCTTTTTCTGTACATCACCTTTGGTCAGAATTTTTGTAACTTTCATGTTGTCAGCTTGACCACCTAGCATAGGTACGTTAACAATTTCTCCTTCCTTTTCAACCGTAATAGAATTATCACCAAAATCTATCTTTGCCTTGGATTGTGTGAGAAAATTTCTACCCAATAAGCATTCAGTATTCAAATCAGAGACAACTAGCACACGTACGTCAAAACTAACTTTCCCTATTTCAATACACAATATTGTTTCACCTTGCACCTGTTTCTTTTTCTTACCTGAAAAATCCACCAACAAAATATGTGGAGCTGGTCGCAAGTGAGGGTGTGATATGATTGACGCTATACGTTTCCATGTCTCTAACGACAAGATACTAACCGAAGCTCCAGAGTCACACAAGGCTACTACCGGTTGATTTAAAATATGTACTTTTATTTCAGCTGACCTAGCTTGGCTATTAAATTTCTGTTCTTCATCACTACTTTCAGATGAATCAGTGTCCCAACTTACTACATTCACTACATTCTTTCCAATTACAACAAACTCGCATTGCGAATCATTTTTGAGTGCATTTTGACTTTCAGTACCAAAATTACCATTTACATTACCAACTCTGCCAACCGCACTCGCGTTGGAGAGCAACTTTAGTTTAAAGTTTGATCTTTGTTTTGTGGAAACATAACTCTTGGGCCATAATACGGAAATTGTGGTGCAGATTGAGTATATGTAGACATTGGCTGTGTTCGGTTCATACCTTCATCATGGTTACTATTTACAAAGCTCACTCTTTCGTTTTGATTTGAATTTTCATACTCGTGATCATCTTCGTAATTACTACGATTATTACCCTGACTTTCATTGCGATCATTATTCCTTCTATGATTATTCTTACCTTTGTTCCAATGGAACTTTCTCTTGTTCGGAGTTCCCTTTCTTCTGGGTCCGTCAAACTTACCTTTACCTGAGTTTTTGTGGTTTTCATTACCATAATTTCCCCTTTTATTAAAATTCTCGTAATTCCCTTGCACTTCATCTACCTGATAGACACGTACAGTTCTACCATAAAAATTGTTTCTATCATTAGTATTTCTGCTGTCATAATACAGTGCTTCAAGATTTTGTAGGGCTGTTAAAAATGAACTGAAATCTAAATTTGGGAACAACGCTAATTGTCGTCGGTAAGAAATAGGGATCAACTGTTTAATTGTATTCACAATAAAAGTATCCGGTATATTAGGTGACAAACCACGTATCTTATTGAACCTTTTGTGAACGAAATCAGTAACCGTACCATCAGTTTTCGGGTTGAACGCTTGCGATTGCAACACTGAGAGTTTGCTTGCGATGACTTGTTCAGAACCAAATTGAGCTTTGAATTCTTTAGTGAAATCTTTAAATGAACGAAATGTACCTAATTTTGACTTGTACCACTCACGAGCGTTACCGGTAAAAATAAACCCTAGTACATCCAAATATTGGGATTCAGGTACATCTACAGCGTGCGCTGCAATCTTAAACTGCTCTAAAAACGAAGTTGGTGACTCGTCATCTTCTAAACCAGAAAACTTTGGGAACATTTCAATGTCACCATGACGCAATATTCGTCGTTTAGCCCTTTTTACGTCACCCCTTTCTGATTTTCTCACTTTAATACGTTTCTTTAGTTTTGTTGTCTCACTAGCCGTCGAGGAACTACAATCTGTTTGGTTGTCACTACTAATTTCTTCCTTACTGCTGTATTTTGACTTATGGCTACTCCTATCATCACCGGATGTACTTAATCTACGCCAGTTACGTTCACTCCCCTCTCTGCTAGCATGTTCAGTCAATGAGGTTAACTTCGTTTGGGTTTCATCTACCTTAATTTCTAAACCTAACAACCTGTCACCTATCAAAGCAATATTTTGGTTCATGTTAACAACGTCAATACCGGGAGGGATAGTGTTCTGTGATAGAGTATCAACCCTACTATGGAATACAGCGACCTTTCTTTCTAACTTGTGGGTCGTATCACTTAATCCCACTAACATTTTTTCTTTATTTTCTAAATTACCTTCAATTTTATTTACTGACCCCTCAATTGCTTCAATTTTCTCAAAAGCTCGGTCCGCCTTTTCTTCACATTTACCCAAATCGACCGTAATGTTCTCAAGTTCTTGATAATTCTGAAGTGTTTTCCCTCATATTTTTTCACATTTATCATTTACCTTCTCACATTTCTCGTCTATTTCTTTCGATATTTGTTCATATCTACCCACGCATTCTTTTCTGAATATTTCTAATTGCACCTCAAGCTTATCGTCAATCTGCTTTTTTGTTATTTCAGAAACTTCCACTATTTTGTTTTCTAAAGACTCATTAACTTTTTCTATTTTTCCTTCCAAAGATTCATTTATTTCAGCTATTTTATTTTCTAAAGATTCATTAACTTTTTCAACTTTATTTTCTAATGATTCGCGTACCATATTAGTTTGTTCACTAACCCTTTCAATTTTGTTTTCTAAAGATTCACGTAAATTTTGCATTTCAGTTTTATTTGCTTTAAGTGCGTCCAGCACTAACTTAACATTACTTTCATCCATTTTTCACAATTGCAGAAAATTTCTAAGTACGAGTCAGATACTTTATACCTTTACGTTTCTACACATAAATCACTACTTTTTACATGTACGGTGAAGGAGTTCTGTTCCTGTTTCGGAGCGCCATTCTTATGACCGGAAGGGTTTGATTCTTACCTGGTCCCATTCGGGATGAGCTAATTCACATACCCTTCTGAGTTCGAGTCTTGTTCGGTACGCCTTACCTGCGGTGGATTTCGGCAATTGGTGGAAAGAGGACATTCGCCGGACAGCAGACAACATTAAAATAAAACATGAGCAAACCTCCAAGCAGGATCTCGAACCAATATGACACTCAATTGAGGTTGCGACTTCGGGCGCCCACCGTCCTCACCACGCCTGCTGACATCAACAAAATAATTACAAGTAGTTAGATGGAATATCCACCATTTCAGTAGTGATTTGTGTAGAGCACACAGTAAAGGTGATTGCAAACCAAACATGTACCATATGTAACTTTTATTCAATGAACACAAGTTATATGTAATACTTACGTACACAATATTATTACATATTATAGTAAAATTTACTCAACGTACATTAGCACATCATAAGCCCATAACGATTTTCATACGCAAACATTACGAAGAAATAATGGTGAATTATTGATTTCTTTCTTTCTTTGAAGAAAATAATCGATTGTGAATGCCGGCTGATACTTAAATTATACAATGCACAAACACTTAACACACGCTACTTATTCACACTATATTTTGTTGCACTAAAAATTGGTGGCTTTGGGGGGGGGGGTTACATTGTTATTCCCATTGATGAAAAGTTTTTATAGATGCTGGTTGATTGATCAATGGTCATCATTTAGGCTCCGTTTTAGTTTTCTTTCTCAACTGCGAATACATTCAACTATTTGTTTCTTAAGGCTGTTGCTACCTCTTCGCTGAGTCGAGTTTTCCCCTATCTAATAACATTGGAACTTTTTTCGTGTTTTTCTCAGCAAGCAATGAACAAATCCTTACAAAAATTTGCATGGAGTCAGGTCGATAATAAAGAATTCGTTATATGAGCTTATAATTTTACTAAAAGCCTCCAATTAAGTTATTCATTCCCCCCTTTTTTTCATGTGAAGATTTGCAACAACGCATTGACGACACTGCGTTCTCTCTTCTAGCAGGTTGCGGCGAGTAACTGAGGGTTACTTTGAAGTTTCAACATTGTCCACAGCTGTGAGGGGACCCTTTTCAACAATGACATATTTATGGCATTTCAGTGAGGAGGCGTTGGAGTACGTTTTCTTTGCTGAAAGCAGAAAAAAATAAACACAGCGAGAACAGATCCATTCTTCTTTACATTAGCTTTTCCTCCCGTCAAGTATAGACAGTTACAAGTAATTAGAAGCGAACTGTCTCTATTGAATAAAGATACTTTTAATGTATACGAAAGCGAATGTCACTTTATCACTATTATTATTATTATTATTATTATTATTACATTTTTCAAAACATGAAGAGACATACCTTTCTTGACTCCAGTGCCCATTTTATCTATATATGAGGTATTTATAATAAACTTCTATACTGCTAAAAGAAAAGCTACTTTTATAGTGACGTATTATTTGTATTTTATTTATTATATTTCAATTTAAAATAAAGTGTATCGTTTGTAACAACGAATAGTGCTCAAAACAGCACCTATTACCAGTCAACTATAGATTTAGATCAAACATAATAATGGACAACAACACCAATATATATTGTATACATTTAGACCCTATTGGATCAAAAGATGCAATCTATTTCAGACAAAAATTTTCTTGTAGGCCTTATATCTCGAGAACTACATATAGCGTACCCAAACTATGACTTAACTTAGTATGATGTGCTTATTGCGTAAAAAATACAAAAACTCGATTTAAGGACCGTTCAAAAATTTTGTGGGCCCTGATCCACAAAATTCAATATATTACATTCAATCAAAAATTTTCTTGTGCGCCCCATATTTTGACAATTACAAAGGGTGTGGCCAAACCAAAACTAACAATTTACTCAGCATGATGTGCTTATTCCGTAAAAAAAAAAAAAAAAAAAAAAAAAAAGATTCAGCTGCCATTCAAAAAATTTGTGGGCCCTGATCCAAAAAAATCAATATATATTTCACCCATTCAAACATTTTCTTGTACGTCCCATATTTTGAGAACTACATATAGTATAGCCAAACCAAAAAGTAACAATTTAGCCCGCATGATGTGCTTATTCCGTAAAAAATACGAAAATTCGGTTTAGGGCCCATTCAAAAATTTTGTGAACCCTGATCCAAAAAATCCAATATATTTCATACAATCAAACATTTTCTTGTAGCCTTATATCTGGAGAACTACAGGTAGTGTAGCCAAACCCAAACTAACAATTTACTCAGTATGATGTGCAAATTCCGTAGAAAATACGAAAACTCGATTTAGGAACCGTTGCTAACTTTTGTGGCCCCTGATACAAAAACTAATTATTTGGCAAGATCGCAATCTTTTTATGCACTTTTTGGATCAGATCCATTTTTTTGGATTATTCCTAAAATTCTTGTTTTTATATATTTTTTATATTTATATATAAGGTGATACAAAGAAAATTTAGGGAATCAATTGATCTGATTGAAGATTTGTTTAAATCTATTTTATAGAATCTTTTAGATTTGTTAACTATATTCCTGTTAACTGCAGATTTTTTAAAAAGATCTCTTTTTAATCTACAATTGTATTCTTTCTTTACTCACTCATGAAGTATATCTATAACTTTTGTCAATTTTTAAAGTTGCTTCTCAGATAAGTTTCGAGAGTTGTCCGCAAAATTTCGTTAACATCTTATTTGAACTAACGTAACACTGTAATCTCACTTTAATTTACCATAGTATATTTTCTTTCTTTTTTTTTCTTTTTTTTTTTTTGCGTGAAAGTAACATTTGAAACCGAATTATTTCTTTAAAATTTATACATGAAATGAAAATTGTTTTTTAAAAAACTATGACATACTCATTGTATAAATAAATGTGAAATATTAGTGTTTGTTTGATTTATTTGTATTGATTGAAGTCAATACTTCGAGTGTAACTTTGACCACTTATCAACAAAATTAAAAAGTCGTAGACCAGTATAATTTAAGCAAGTTACTTACTTGATTTGAGACATAATTTTGGAGGGGAAGAGTAAAAATTTTACTGATAACATTTTTTTTATTTAACTTTTCCTGTATTTATGTTTAGCGTGGCCTTGTGAATTTTGTTTACTTTTTTTTTTTTCAATATAGAAACTTACCAGGGATTTTGGAGTATGCTCATAGATATTTAAATTGTGAATAGTGCTTCGGTGACATTTAGCATTTTGATTATACTGCTTGTTTATTATTTTTTAATAACTTCATTTACATAATGTTGTGGCTTGATGTAACGAAGTATTCCATCACATATTTTTATACTCATACGGTAATGCTTTAGTTTAATATGTATGACAATGACAAATTGGTGTACCTCAACAAAAAAAAGCAATATATTTTAAAATGAAGCATGAAAAAATAATGCATAAAATTAAAATTATTCTGTTAATATGTGTTGTACTATATATATATATATATATATATATATATATATATATATAGTAGCTATAGATGAAATTTCGCGTTCACCATCTGGAAAATAAATATTTCTTATTTAGAATGCGTAAGTTACAAGGTTAGTAACACTAATAAGTCCCTATTCCCTGTTACCAAGAAATAAGTCCCTATTCATGTTTCGTAAAGTAATAACCAAGAAAAGACGTTACCAAGAAAATGACATTTGTATCTACATTAACACTACATATTTCATTATGTATAGATGTTTTTCTGTTTAGTAAAAGAATCCCTGATATTACACTTCACTTTTCCTACAAATGTGCTCTGTTAGAAGGGTAATGTGTGGTCAGTTTTTCAGTTTCCCAGTTGCCTCACGATACTGAAACAACACCGAAAAATCTGTCATCATTAGGAATAGAATTCGACAGCATTCACGCTAAGAACACATTTGTGTAACAAAAAAGTTTATTTCTAAATTTCCTTCGTATGTGGTAAAAATGAAATTATTATTATTTAGCATAAACATTCTATACTACTATTCACAGTTTCAAATACATATACAGAGGCCGGTAGCCAGCCCAAAAATGTAGGGGGGCGGCTGAAGTTAGGGGAGCCCGATCCAACCATATCATAGTTTATCACCATATTATATTTCATTTGCAAGCCTACCGTGAAAAGTTTAGAGAGGCCAGCGAAAATTTAGGGGGGCAAACCCCTAGATCCTCCTGAATACGGGTCTGCATATACATATATATATAATTATTCCAAAATGCTATCTCCACTGGTTTACCTGTTTCCGTGAGGTTGCAAAAGTCAAAGAGCGCTGGTGTTTTCAATGTGAAAACCCCACTGGTGTCGGCAGAGCGTCCAGTCTCTGGTCAAGGAAACACCGGCAAGGAGGAACCGATGTGGTGACCACAAATTTTAACTAAATTACTAGTGCCAAGCCGCACTGATATTCCTTGCTCGTTACAATCTCTTGTGCCAAGAATTTCCTATAATAATAATAATAATAATAATAATAATAATAATAATAATAATAATAATAATAATAATAATAATAATAATAATAATTATTATTATTATTATTATTATTATTATTATTATTATTATTATTATTATTATTATTTCACACAGGAAATTTGAAAATAAAATGAAATCTGTAAGTTTTACGTCCCACAGTTATGCCGGTTAGGCTAAAGGAGACAGTGATGATAAGTAATGAATGAAATGGTGGAATGAAGAAAGTGGGAGAAAACAGGAGAACCCCGAGAAAACCCATGCACACGATGTTTGTCCACCACAAAGTTCACTTAGCGCGAGCTGGGATCAAACCAAGGACCCCATGCAACTGAGATGAATGCTCTACCACTGAGCCACCGCGGCCCCCATACAGGAAATTTATCTGCTATCACAATCGTCTGCTAATTTATATTTGTATAACCAATCACCAGGTATAAGACTGAAATACATGAGACGCAAGAGGCATCTTGCTATGTTTGAAAGTAACCACAAGAACTCCGAATGAGACTAGACGAATATACTAAAAGCAATAGGTTTAGCAAAGGAAATAAAGAGCGCCCCCTCCTTCTCAGTGCCATAAATCTGTCCTCGAAAAGGACGGGAGGGCTAGAAAATTTCATTCCAGAGATGCGATATGGACAGAGTTTAAAAACCTGTTTTAAATGGCTAGCCCGAATTTCCCTCACGCTGCTAATACAAACAGGGAGAAGCAGAGATCGCACTGTTGCAAATCTTCACATGAAAAAAAGGGGGGAATGAATAACTTAATTGGAGGCTTTTAGTAAAATTATAAGCTCATATAACAAATCCTTTATTATCGACCTGACTCTATGCAAATTTTTATAAGGATTTGTTCATTGGTTGCTGAGAAAAACACGAAAAAAGTTCCAATGTTATTAGATAGGAGAAAACTCGACTCAGCGAAGAGGTAGCAACAGCCTTAAGGTTCCATGCTCACAAATCATTGCTTTTCACTATTTCGAATGTCAAGCGCTGTTTTTATACATCCCTTGGTTTTGCACTAATTTTACATTTTTATACTTACTTCGGCGTTACTTTAGTACGTTACGTAACTAGATTTAAAATTCTCATGAAGATGGTTGAAGAATCCTTTGATTTTTAGTGAACGTGATGTATACGGAACCATTCAGCTTGCCGCCATCGATAAGCACACCCGCGCTTCTTACTGGGAGTCAGTAAGCTTGCGCTATACCTAACAAAATAATATTTTAAAAATATCAATAGTAAATGTTTTTTTTATAAAAAATATACACATTGAGAGGTGCTAAAGGAGTTCACCATTAAAGCGAAATAATTGAAATGTTAAAAACAGTAAAAGTAAGTCTCGATGATGTTTGAATTCGACGAACTATGTTTTGCATCATTTTGACCATATTGCACATCCTTTGTTCGGTGAACAGGAAGCACGAGTCACCACTCACAGGATTGCCAACTTATAAAAAGATAAAACTAGAACACAGTTTACGTCGACGAACAGTACATAGAGCCTCATTCCAATTCAGCCAACAGTAACTGGGAAATTTAAAATGGAATGGGAGTGAGGGGGGCCACACGCTCACTCTCACTCTTACTCACTTTTACAGGTCATGTTCAATGTGCTCTCCGATTGTCAACATTAAAGTGCTGATTGCAATGTTAAAACCTGCGTCCACAGTTCATTCCTTGAGATGCTGAATAACCCTGATTTTCACCACATACTTTTTTTTTTTTTTTTTTTTACATGGAATCACTGGTAGTAGTCCAGTGGATCAAGCCAGGGGCGCAAAAGAGGAAATCACAGATCAATCTATCCAACAAAGGTCCTATTAGTAGGAAACTGCTGATCAAAGTACTCACGGACGCAGGTACCATAATGGAATAGGGCGCCATCATGATGGAAAACGTAAAGAGTGACCTATCATCTGACAGGAGTGATGGCAAGATGTCATTTTTAACCTGCACTGATAACTCATTGCTGTCAGGATCCCGTCAATAAAGAATGGAGCCACAACACGAGTCCTTTACACATCACACCACACCATTGAAGGGGAAATCTGAGGATGTGTCAAAGCAATGCAGACTAGTATCCGATCAGTAACGTGCGTTCTGTTTGTTAATATTGCTTGATGCGTAAACATCTGCCTCATCTGTAAACAAGATTCGGTTTCTTTGAATTTCTCCAGCACTTTTTACACAGTACCATTGCTTATAAGATTCCTTTTCGGATGACGGCAGTTAAAATAATATGTAGTTACCCTTGTGCTTTTTCCTCCAAAAATCAGCACGATCTCAATGCACTATGCATGCATCAAAATCATCTTTTGCTAGTAAATCAGCTGCAACGATACAAACAAATAAAAAGTCATAACTTCGTAATGGTTAGCTCTAGAGCAAAATAACAATACCATTCAATTTCTGCGAACAATTGCTATTAAAGTGATATACCACTTACTATAGATTGCATTTAATTCAATTGCACAAAATTCAAGATAGTGGACTTCAAGATGGTGGATGTCATTGTGATGTATCTCCAAACATTTCTGTCAAACATATTCTTCAGCTGTATTGTTACTTTGCTTATATTTTGCAGCATTTACCACTTGTTAGGATGTTTCCAGACTTCTGCGCAAAAATGTATTCTTCCCTATTGGAGGAACGAAATAAAATGTCACATTACTGGAAACAAAAGAGAAAACATATTTCCGCTAGGAACAAGTTGATCATAGGCAAAAACGCTATCATTCCGTCATCTTTGAATTACAGTAATACGTAACAGGAGGAACAGTATTGATGTTAAAATAAACAATGATTAGTCTTTACTATTATTGATTGTTACTTAAATATGAATCATTATTATTCTAAGATCAACTGCAGTCCTCTCGGTAGTACCGAGGTTATGAGAGTGTGAAGCCTTATCTTCACAAAGCATTTAAAAAGAACTCAGAACGTCGCCTTTAAATGCCATAAGCGGTGTCCCTTAATATAGTTTAGAACACAAAGAAAGATGTAACTTGGGAAGCGCCGAAGACATCGAAAATGTACTTCATTTCGAAAATATATCGTGAAATTGATGTGTCATTTTGTCTCCTGCGTAGCCTTAGATGTGATTTTGTACCGAACACCCCTAAATAACGATTTGAAGAACTCTGAACAAGCTAGTGCTTTGCCACGTTTGGATTGTCTCAGGATAAATTAGAATTAAAGTTTTAAAAATATCCATAGTTAACAGTTTCATTTTATTCTCAAAAATGATGTTAGAAAGAAAGGTCACAAATTCTTCTACCAAATAAATGTCAAGTTTGAATTGATTTAAACGTAAGTTAGTGTTTAAAAAGGAACATTAGCGTTAAATTGTGGCATAGCAGTACGTTGCTGTAGATATTATTAATTATAAAAGATGATCTCGAGGCAAGATAGTGATATGCTACATCAGGATGATCGATGGAAGACTGCTACTGAAGTTTTAAATCACTTTAATGCTTTTTGCTTATATATTCTTGAAAGATACTTAATTCCATTGTTTAAAGTTAAATATAGATAAAATTTTATGAATACTAAATTTTAATTTAAGTAAAACCATAATTTCTAATCTATGTACATTCGGCAACATATTCAAGGTAAAAATAATATTTTTCTGAACAATCCTGTTTCATATATTCTTAGCATAAACTTGTCTTCCATGTTTAACCATAAAAATATTATTATACTACTGTAAAATTAGTCTGCTAAGGCAGGGGGTAGAGAAATTAATACACGGGCTTTTGGACTTTTTCCCACAACCGTTTTTATGATCCAAATCCCGTCATATTCAAATATGATGCAAATCAGTATAACTGCCGTTCGGAGACCGAAATAATGTTCTCTATTGGTTTTACTGGTAAATGGTAGGTCCCCAGACCCAGACAAGTCAAAACAAATGAAACTCATAGCTCTGACAAGCTAAGAAGTTGCGGTTACAAGCTCTCAGCAAGAAAATATAGTGTGGTTTATTACCCATGGAGCTCTAGGAAAGCTAAATGAACGAGAAACTTCTGAGCTCTAGGCAAGCTAAGAGGTTTGAGTTAGGTCAAGTCTCTCAGAGCTTCAGGCAACTAAGAGAGAAGTGTAGGTGTGACCACACGAAACTGATGCTTTCGAAGGTGCTGTGGCGTCTTATATATCCTATCCTCTTGAGTCCTCATAGAACCTCGGGGTGGTTATGAGTTCGTCCTTTCCAGGACCATATGTAGATTACGATGATGACCGTGGTTTGCTTTCTTGTAGTAATTGTAGGGAAGCAAATTGCTTTGTTGACAAATATGAAGTACGTTTAGGATATAACACTACTCATATCAAACTTCTTATTGTAAATTTAGTGTAATACTGTGATATGTTAAACAATATATACTATAGTTTTTAAGGACTACTTAGTATTATATTCTTCAAGTACCTGTATCTCAGTTGAAGACAAGCATAGTTAAATCTTACATATGTTATTTTAATGATTTGAATTTTTTCTTTACATTAAGTGTAATATAGCTTCAAGGAAATGTCCATATTAGGGCTATCTGTAATTCTAGATTTTCATAGTTAACAAATTTAGTTTACTATATATTTTTCGAATGGAAAACAAACTCTAACGTAAGTCTTTCTGTGTATAATCAACGATTCTTCCATCAAATTAAGACAAAAACACAGGTCGAAATAACATACTTTAGTGGTGAAAAGTTGATGCCATACTATCTAAACAACAGGTTGTAACGCGTGGTTAGAAGAAAAAATGTCACTTTTATACAAAAATAATAACATATTAGAGTTACTGCAATTCATGATAGTCCCCTTGACATTATAGAGAAGAGAAATGGTTCTTAGAAAGGTGTGTGACTATTACGGACACTGATGCATGGTCTGTAACGTGCTACTATGCATTTCCCAAGGTTGGTAATGCGTGGTTGTGGCATGGGGTTACATTCTTCCATCAACGCTGTTGACAGCTACTTATGAACCTTGGTGTATCAGGTAGTGATGCAAGACGTCTTACTATAGCACTCCAAAAGTGTTCGATGTAATCCCAGTCAGTAAAATAGACAGGCCACTCCATTTGCCAAACATCCTCGCGTTCTCAAAGCTCCGCTACCTGAACCATTCAATGCCGTCCCGCATTATTAGCGATGAAGATGAAATCGGAGCCGAATGTACCTCTAAAATGTCACACGGGGACAAAAATATAGTGTCACAACAACATTGACTGGTATGAGTGTACTATGCTCAAAAGGTTGGACGTCGGTATTCCCAAATAACATTATTACTTCTTACATAAAACAATTAAAAAAACAAAACGACATCTTCAACTATGTTCTTGGGTTTATTGGCCTGTTCTCACCTTTCGCCAGATGAGTAAAAGAACAGAACCACTACTCAGACTGATTCTGTTCTTATCTTAGGAGAGAATTCGATTCCACTCCTCCTCAGGCCAGTCCTGATTTTCGTGACCTCCCTCAAACGGTGCTGCCAATTACGGATGTCAACGGAATACAAAAATATCACCCCCATGCAGCCGACGTGTCACTGTAAAGTGTGAAATTAATTGCCTTGCAATACTGTTAAATGTGTTTGCAATTTCGCTGAGCTTGAAGTCTGCCCCTGTTGCACAATGTAGCGGTCCTCTGCTGCCGTAGTTGACAGTAGTTGATCTTCACCACTTCTTCGCACAGCATTCCTTGTGGTTTGGGACGCTTCCCATGCACATGAAACAATGCTGAGGGCATAACAAAGTCCTGGGCTACACTCGTCCCATTTCGTCCTTCTTCAAGTTTCCCGATGATTCTTCACCGTATGAAGTCATCCAAATTTTATCTCATGGCTATGTTGTTGAGTAACACAACCACAATAATCTTAGCAGCTCTCTGGCTGACATACACTGTCTCGTTCCTTTCATTCAGTTGGTTCATGTTAGGGAAGCAGATCCATTCGGCGTTACGGTCACGCTGACTTTACGCCCTATAACATCTTGCTTCATGTGTACTTCATGTAAAAGAGCTCTGGAACATGCAGCTGGGCTTAAGTTCATTTGCACCGACTAGACAGTATTTTATGTTACTTTACCTATATCATTATTAACGGTTAGCGCACGTGTCTTTGGCGTGAGAGACCCGGGTTTGATTCCCGGCATCAGTTCATGTGATTCGGATTCCACGTTAATCAGTAAGTCCCTCTCATACTCGCTACTGAAAGGGACGTTAAACTGAAAATCAACTCAACTGTATCGTTTTTAAGTTGTTCACACCAGTGTATTTGATATTTACAAAAAAAAAAAAAAAAAAAAAAAAGTTATAGAAATTTAAATGTAATTAACTTACTTTATCAAATGCTTTTTCTGGGTCGAGTTCGTGTGTCCAAAGAAACTTCATTAGGTAGTTGTCATCCGTTCTTGTTTTTAAATTCTTTTCACCTAGTTATAAAATAGAAAGATTAAATTTTAGTTAAAATATTTTTATCTCGAACTCAAATCAAGACATAATCATCTATAATAGTTAACCGATTGTAATATGTATGGTTATCTTGTTAATAAAGAAATTGATAATTCGGTAATTACTACACTATCCTACAACATACATTATTTATTTTTTAAATAATAAACAATAAACCTCTAGTTACTTTAAATGAAATTTATTATTCAAATTACTTTTATATTAAAAATCTTATATTACATAAAATAAACGGAGTATGGAACTACTCTGTCTCAATCAAACATTAGAACACCATTCGAAATTTAGTTTTAGGAAACTAATTCTTTTAAATATGTATAATGTGAAGGGTATATAAAAGGATTTTAAAGCAAAGAATAAATTACCTAATTTTAGCATCAAGTGAAATAAGATTTATCTTTAAGCAACTAACATTACACAGAGTGTCTATATAATAGTCAAACAGAAGTAAGCGCCAATTTTGAAGAAAATGTATTACTGTATTTACAGAAATGTTTCATACAATGTTGAAACCAGCTTACATTGAAAGAAGTCCATATGGCATCTTTGAGTTACGTCAGTCTTGAAGTAAACAGGCAATATGTTTATACTGCATTCTACTATCTCATACTTTCTATTAAGAGAGTTTTATTATTATAATAATCGGTGTACTCATTATAATTAGTTTTAGCTTAGAATTAGTATTACATTAAAACAAATATTATAGATTCATTTGAAGAAATGGAAATCTAGCCGTAATAATAATACGGGGAAACTATTCAGTAAGCTGAAGTAATACATTATCAGTAAAATATTTCTATATTATAAATACCATGCAGACGACAATAATTCTTGACTTATTTATAATATAACGTATAACATACATGCAACTGATTATATAGTATTGATCTGCAGGTAATATCTTCAGTAAGAGTGTCAATTAAGCTAAGAATTTCTTAATAATTTTTATTATTATTAAATAGTAGTTATAATTTATCAAAGTGTACTTTGTTAGTGAACCAGCAACACAAACACTTAAAACGAAAATTAGTTCTTGTTATTCTTCTTCTAAATTGACTCTCGATTAGAAAAACCGCTTATAGATTGACGTTTAAAATCTCACCTCTGATATAACGTCTCAATTCTTCCAAGGCTTGCTTTATTTTCTCCTGTTTGAGAGCATTGTCATAAGCTTCTGGCAGTGAAAGTTTAGATTCCGTTTCAAAAGAAAGAGAATGGTAAGCTTTATTTTTTTCAGACATCATTTCCTTTCTGAAATATAAAACATAATATAGTTTGTTTCACGTTCATCTACTGCACCTACATCGAAAAGTGTGTCTTGTCAAGAATTCGGGTTTCGTTCTAACACGGTTTTTATTATTACATATATTTATGAATCGGGAATATGTTTCCAAATTGAAATTGTAATAATATACACAAGCAGAGAATTCTAGCGTTTTGAAAAGTTTCCGGGCCAACATGAAAAGGGGATGATATACTAGTTGAATTGGATTGTGTAATAACGTGGTTCTTGTACGTTCTTCAGTTGCAACTTAAACACTGCACAAGTGTGATATTTTGACAATCTAGGAGTTCGAAACGTGTTTTTCCGTTCTGCCTAATCATTCGAGACGGGGAATTCTATGCAGGGAGGGATTGTTTCTAGGGAATTTTTCTTTACTAACTCTAACAGATTCTGTAAGAGGAAGAATTATTTCTTTAACACTTTTGATCCTGGGCTAATCTGACCTTGTTTATTCCAGTATCCTGCCTTTTTAGGCCTTTTAAAAAAGTTTATAACACATTGTTAAATAATAATAGATGCACTAAAAACATTGGACTCAAGTTTTTGGACTTAAGATTTTATTATGAATATATAATTTGGTGATGTAAGAAGAGGTAGTTCGCTACATTGCTGTTTGAAATATGTACTTTTTGAACAAACGAAAAAAAAAATACAATAGAAAAATAACACTCCCGCTGCGTGTGAAGTACGAGCAGTGACAATGGTGTGTAATAAGAAGCGGGAAATCTGCGGGAACTGACCGCTGAGTTTCATTATAGTGAAGCGACGATTCTGCATGATGCTTTCCCGAACAAGGTCCACAAGATCGTCTGTGATGACGGTTGGCCTCCCACTGTGCTCCTTACCCTTCACGTTTTAGCGTCCTGCTGCAAATTGTCTACACCAGCAACGCACGATCAGCTCGCTCATAACGTTAGGTCCATAGACCTGGTAAAACTGACGATGGATTTCAATCGACGTTATGCTCTATGCCTTCAGAGACTTTATAACTGTTCGCACTTCACACGCGGCGGAGCTGGAATAGGAAACCACTTCCATCTTCAACCACTGCTACGACGCTTCTGAGAGCACTAGAAAATTTCCACTGGCGCATGTGCCAAGCTAGGACCTTACTCTCTCACGCCAATGCAATCGCTGGGCGCCACGTACAGTTTCTTAGCTATGGGATGCGTGGGAAAGTTACTTTCTGTATTGGCCTCATACAAATGTTTTTGTATGGGTGTTTTCATGTACAGTACTGTGCCACGAAGGGTGGGGGGGGAGGCGCAAAATGGAAGGAAGGAGTAATAAGAAGTGCTCAAAATCAAGGAAAAGTAGGGTTTAATTTTGATTTTTTTTTTTTTTTTTTTTTTTTTTTGCGATTCGCGCCAACCATGGTGGCGCTTCGCGGCTTGTCTGTCGACTTCACTCATATATACGGGGGAAGGGCGCCGTTGCATACTTTCGCTCCGGACGCTGATTTTCCACGGCACGGCACTGCTTATGTACTAAACTGCTTTTTAAATTTCGAAATCAGGATCTAAATTTGAATCATTAATATCACCTTCCGAACGGGATCTAAACTGTACTATATTAAAATTTTTGATATTTCTTCTATATTGATTTTTACTTGCTTCAAACAAAACAACATCTGTAAAATTAAATAGCTTTCGAAACAAAATATTCCACTATATTATTGAACGAGCGGCAGTCAAACGCAAAAAGTTGATTACAACAATTAATCTGCAAAAATTCTTTTACTCTTCGCTGGATGCCAGGTGAATAGTATTTCTTCAAGAACTGAGTCTCAGTAAGTATTTAATACAGTCGGCAACCACCGAAACACATAATAAGTTACATAAAGGCTATTATGTAAAAAAAAAAAAAAAAAAAAAAAAAAGAGTTGAACTCGGGCTCCAGAGTTTTGGAATAAACTGGAAAAACGAGTCTGACTCGGGCTTAGGCTCGAAAGTGTTAAGTTCCATCATAAATTTTAGATGTGATTCTACTTGTTCTCGGAAAAATGACTAGGATATAGTTCTGTTATTTGCAGTGTTATTTACAACTACTTTAGTAAAAACGAATGTTATTTTAAAAAATACCTGCAAGGAAATGGAAAATTGATTGCCTCAGTTGCAAGATGGCCGTTTGACATTGTAACTGAAATGATCATAAAAGGAACTTATCAAGTCTAATATCAAGTTATTTCACAACAAAATTTTATTCAGTTTTACAGTAGATCGTCTGCAATATGCTAAGGTTCACAGTACGTAAAAGGTGGCACAGTTCATATCCTCAAGACATGCTTGGCCATATATTAAACAAATAATGCAAGAGGATGCATAAGATGGCCCTTAGGAAGGACTCTTAGTCTTCTACGTACATCACAACTCCTTTTTCGGCATCACGTTATTGTTGAATGTGTTCTGAGAAAATCATGTTTCTGGTTAGGAAATAGTAGATAGCGTCTTTAATGGAGCACGGGAAACGTAATCATTATTCTCATTCCACAATCGTTTATTTTAGAGATTACCATGCCAACACGAAATTTTAATCTGCTTATACTAGAGATCTGAAATTAATCCCATACTAGTGAGAAATGATTACAAAACTGAATACTTATAAATAAAATATGTTACTAACAACATTCCATTGACACTATGCTTTGTGAAACCTACAATCGCTGCTGAATGCCTTTTGTCAAGCTTTGATTTGTTTTGTGTAATCTATGAAGCTTCTATTTTAATGTTGTGAAAACGAAGCTTCTATGTTAATGTTGAAGGTAGGAAAGAAGTCGAAGGAACCAAAGCTTAAAGATAGGCAAGTTGAACAGAAAACCAAATCATTAAGAAGAAGGCTGGAATCATATTTCGTTTTGTACTTTTAACATTGAATTCGTAACTCCGTGACCATGGAAAACTCTACCTGTCCGCTTTGTTCCATTGTAGTGTTTTACATTTTGTCCGCCATGTTGGATCCACCATTTTGAATTTTACAATTTTGATATTCGATTCATACATAACGACGTCGAATATCTATCTCTATATACACAATTTCAGATCCATAGCTTTTCCTTGTAATTTTTGTCCGAAATATTGGATTGATTTGTAAATATTTGATGTCATATTCGTATTTAGCTACCTCTTAAATCTATATATACACCACGTCTCAAAACAATTACATCATAGCTTTCTATTTTGTCCCAATTTTCTGGTGTTTCCGATCGTGCCTTGTTATGAATTTCAAACGGTAGCCACGCCCTCTACCGGCCCATTCAAGCAAGATATTTCACATGTGAGTTCTACTTGGTGTGACCTTTCCAACGATATATAACGCATACAGATCCCCGCATACCAGTTCAAATACTTCCCTTGTAAGAGATCAGAAAATATATATAACAGCAGATTTTGGTATAAAAATGTTTTTAACAGTAATGGTGAGGGAGAAAGTGAGCAATTATACCACTCCGACCTATCCAGGTTTCTTGTCATCAAGCTAGTCCTTCCGCCACATCAAGCTAGATAGGTGGTATCTATTGTAACATTAGTCGTCCAGACGGTTCCACCAAAATTTCTTTCACCGTCTCCTTTAGCCTAGCTGGCATAACCGTGGGATGTAAAAGATTTCATTTCATTTCATTTCAAATGTCTTTCATATTCAGGTTAAGTCAAAGCTTTGCATTTCTTTTAGGAGATCATGCACTAAATGAGTGGCTCCATTACTAATTCTAGATTGACTTCAGGAGAGCTTATACAGTTGTAAAGTATAAATACAGTGTGGACCAGAGTTGGCGTGGGTCAATGAAAACTTGACCCACCACCCACTATGACCCACGACCCACTGACTCACCACCCACCATGACCCACTCTGACCCACCACCCACCATGACCCACTGTGACCCACCATCCACCGTGTCCCACTCTGACCCACCATGACCAACCACCCACCGTGACCCACTCTGACCCACCACCCACCATGAACCAATCCAAAATCCATCGTCATCAACTCTGAACACGATTCACGGCCTCTTCTGTACTGACTAAAGAGTTTACACTTGTAATAAAACAAGACTGTGAAATTGTCACTAATCGGAGTTTGAATTTCTAGTCTATCGATCAAGCAACACTCTGTTACAATAACGGTGGATCTTACCTTTACGATATAATATGGTAAAGTGTTTGTCAGTGAGGAAATTCAAACAGTCCGAGGTGGGGGGAAATTAGTGTGTGCCTAAAATATACTTGTACTAAGAGAGTATTCTTGCAAGTGTTAATTTCTGAACGCATTCCAAAAGAAACTTCTATTCGCAGGAAAATACCCCTGAACAATATGGAAAAGGTTATAGTTTCTCAGTTCACAGTATTTTTCTCACAAAAGACTTCAAAAATCAGTTTTTCATAGTGTATAAAGATGCTCGGGTACCCTTTGTGAGAGCATCTCCATAAAGTATGCTCATAATTGTAATTTGTGTAATCACTAAAACACCAAGTTAAATTTAAGTTACAAATATGCATAATTGCAATTATTATAAATATTTATTCAAAGTAGTTTACCTAAAGCAAAGAAGAGACTTACTAAAAATTAGGTACAAAGTTGAATAACACAAATAAGCCATTAGTAATACAAGTATACATTTTCCATAACTCGTAATTTTCCACCTTAAAACAAGTCCGAAATCGGGTTTATTTCCTGTTGGTAACTTTTTCGTGGTAAATCATCCGCAGCGGAATGATGTCCATCTTTCAGCCAAGAAATAACTAGCTCGTCTACTTTGAGCTTCTCTAGCGGTGGGCCATTAACATTGATGAACAAGTGAGACGTTGTTTGAGCACTTAGTCTATTTCTAATATCAGTCATCTGTAAATTCATAAGGGGAAATCCCCGTTCGAGTCTATTTCTAATATCAGTAATCTGTAAATTCATAAGGGGAAATCCCCGTTCGCACTCTGTTGTGGAAATTGATAATAGTTCTACCCAATTTCTGCAACTCCTCATCGACAATCTGCTTGTTAGATTTAAGTCTGATAACGATTTTTCTTGGTCAGTTTTGAAATACTCAGGAAGAAGTATCATCTCTCTATCACCATACAACATCTTTTCCACATCGACCATGTCAGTTGGCAATGTCGAATCATGGACAACAGAAACTTCATCTACCACGCCTTCGATAGGGAATCTTGTGAATAAATTATCAATTAGAGCCTGATAAACTGATGATTTCTTATTTGTTTATGAATTTAATTTTTCGTAATTACACATGAAGGTTTGATGCCATTACCAAGTTCCCTTCCCTGTCTAGAAAGCGAAAGGGAACGAGGTTCTTGGAAAGTGTTCAGAGGTGAATGGGAATTTCCCTCCTTCTTCCCCTTCAATTACCACACTGATGTTTCCCATGTGCCAAATTACGATGAATTTCAATTAAATTATCGTAGCATAATTATTTCTTTGTTGAATTATCGATACTTTTCAGTGTAAAAAGGGATGAAATTTGAAAGTTCCAAATCAAGGTAAGTAGACCAACGTAAAAAGAAAAAGAGTGTAAATTTTTTTATATAATTATGCGTACAATCCAAACCTAAAATTTCCGTGTAACTAAGCTTACAGTACAAATTTTATGTCTATTTTCATAAGCTTCAGCAATTATTATAGTAGAAAGCAATGAATATATGAAGCCAAGCACTGTATTTTTTGTTTCTGATTTTTTTTCTTAAATAACATCGATCGTTTTCGATCATTTTTACAAACCAACTCACTACCAATTTTCCATATATAGAGAGTGCACCGCCCCCCCCCCCCATAAAGAAGAATTTTTAAAAATGCTAGGATACATTCTGTTTATTTTCAATAAAGAGTTAATACACTGAATTTCAGCTCCGTAAGTTTAACGGCATGCGAAATACTAATTTTTCTTCGCAAAAATTCGGATTCTCACTACCTCCTTAGGATAATATGCATTATAATGAAAGCAATATAACATCCCAGTTTGGATTAAGGCCTAACTATATACCAAAGGTAATTTCATTTGACTTTGCAATTTGACCGTGATGATCAGGCACACATTGTTACATTCGTTTTTTATATAATAATTTATATATTACAGTGATTCAAAAATGTATTTTTTCCAGTAGTTAGCTCCTCTAAAGACTCACAGGTCTCGAAAGCCAAGTAGTAGTGTAAGTCCTATTGCTATTATTACAATTAAAAATATCAATATCCAAAAGTGCCTGAAGTTCATTTTTTCACTTGGTTATATATACTCACCTCAGGTAAGCAGACAGAAACAAATGGAAAAGGAAGGGAAATGAAAGTCTTGAAAGTGAAACGAAGACAAATTTACCAGTCTTCAGAAGATACTGTCTACAACGCAGTGAGCAGAGTTCGTCGGTAAATCATATTGAGTCGGTGGGTCGCAGTGGGTCATGGTGGGTGGTGGGTCGCAGTGGGTCATGGTGGGTGGTGGGTCGCAGTCGGTCACGGTGGGTGGTGGGTCACAGTGGGTCACATGCTGTTGACCCATGACCCACTGACCCACTCAGAAAACTTGACTCACTGACCCACTCCATCTCTGGTGTGGACGTATGACACAAAAACCAGTGCATAAAACACGAACATAACTTGTAGTAGGTGACCATTAAAAATCACTAATCTTATTTAACCGAGTCAGGGAAGGAGCGCAGCAGGAGTGGCCGAGGGTTAGCGAGGGAATGCATCTATAGAGAGCAGGCACGTCAGCGACAAGGGTTATACACATAAACGAGAATGGTGGAAAAGCACACTTACACATGCAATACTTTCACTGTCACTCAAAGTTCATTTCAATATGCCGTGGACTGACAGTAATTACTTACAATATATTCACACTCTCGTTCCTTCACAGAAAATGTTTCACATCGTACTTTACCTATAAATTTTCTATTTGGTAGAACCGTCTGCTGGCGCGAACCCTCTATTATATATACCACAAACTGTTTATGCGATACATTCCTGAATTCGTATCCAACACTGCTCCAAGTCACAATTCGCATATGGTGTAAACATTTTTCATCTTCAGATGTTTATAGTTCATGTTCAGATGGTTTTTAGGAACATGAAATACCTAGCAAAACGTTAATTCAATCATATTCCACCGTTTCTTGTTTTGTTGTCTCATACTACATTGGTTATCATATCTTTAACATTTTCAAAGTTTCCATTCGTTGCTGGAAGTGTATTTGTAATTTGCAATAATTTACAGAAAACTAAATACAGATCAACAGAATCAAATGGATTTATGGAATAATTTTGTTTAATGTGTGGCCCCCACGCGAAGAAAAACGGATGCATATTTAGTTCATTGTTATCATATCCATGTACTCCATAGACCGGTATACCAGAACGTGAACGTAAACTCAACTTCTTGTCAATGTCTTCGAACGCATACCCTTCATTGGCCACTACCAGAATAGGAGCTATTCGCCTGTTGTTCCTAATATGCCACCTTTCTGGAATTTCTTGCTTACAATAAACTCTGTAGTTATCTTGCGTCGATCCTTCTTTAAGATTTTTATAAACTATATTTGTTACATTCTCACTAACCCATAAGTGCAGTACAGGTGATTTCCCGACTGCTATGAAACTGTGGTCTCCAATTCTCTCTCTTAAACTGATAACCGATTCGGCAGTTACAGTTGCCATACCATGGTCACTTGTGATAAACACATGGACAAATTTTGTCAAATTATATTTTAACAATTGTGTCCATAAATAACCACACGTTCTATCCACTCGCTTAATTACTTTATCAACATGGTGACATTCTGGTCCATATGAATGTCCCGTAAGATCAGGTTCCTCGAAATACATCATAACTAGATTTGCTGGTCTATTAGGATCTGTTATCCACTCTACAAGTAAATGTATTCTTTCGTGCCATGGATAGCTTTCCGTGAAGGGCATATTGTAAGTAGGATACCTCCCTCTGTACTTGAACTCTCCACCTGGCCACATCAAAACACCGCTGTGTCTATCAGAACTAGTCTCTTCATTGAGTATCCAAATTGGTACAACTTTATTATTATATGTCCAAAACTCCTTATCACAAATACTTAGAATCTTTTTGCACGCAGGATCGAACACGCTATTATCTATTATTCCGTGAATTTCAGGATAAACTCCTGTTGCAATGGAATGATGATTAGGAGACGTGCTTGTTACAAAAACGTTTCTCACATATGGAGAAGACGTTCCAACTGACATAAGAAAATCTATATTAGGCGTTGGAACTCTTTCTAAATAGTTATACCTGAAGCCATCGAAAGATATAATTATAACTATTGGATATTTCGAAATACATTCAATTTGGGCGAAAGTCAATACAGAGAATACCAAGCACAAAATTTCTCTCAACATATTGCTTCTAAACGCATACGTTCATTAAAAATAAATAAATAAATGTTCAAATACAAATTTTCGAACACAAGTTTCAAGTAAGCTTTAAAAATCACAGAATAAGCTATTTCAATCTTCTTTTCCACAAATTCAAATTTTCAATTGATGTCATTTTATTTTCTAGTGCTTTCTGTCCCTATGGATATATAGTTAATCAATGTGTAATTTGAGAAGTTATAAACGATAAGAATATTTATTGTATACTAAAAAGGCCCAAATAGTAAAAATAAAAAGAAGTCATGCTATACAATTTTATGAGGGCATACCTATATTTATGAAATAAGAACTTATCTTAGGAGGAAATGCGCTCTTACTGCCTTAGAAAGTATTCTTAAGGAAGTTCTATTAATGAATATTGATTTTTAGAAAAACTGAATATAAATACAGCGTGAGGACACATGGCATGAAAACTGCAGTGCATAAAACACGAAACAACTTAAAAACACAAACCAGTTTGTGTTAAGTGGCCACTAAACGCACAAATGCTATCTAACCGGAGGAAGATCATAGTAGACTGGTCCGTGCAAGGGTACGTCTGTAGGGACCAAGTGCACCCGAGACGGTAGATATGCGCGTAAACGAGGATAATGGAAGAACACTTCATACGGCATAAAAGACATGCCTTGCTTATGGCACAGCTTTGCGACACTTCTTTGGTAGTTTTCTACACTGTCTTCATATAACATTTAACTTCATTATGTGTTCCTTATCGAGTACTACGTGGTACTGAGCTCACTTGCCATTTTGCGTTTCTCCCTTATTCCACATTTAAGAGGTAAGATCATGACAAAATTTGATTTCTTATACAATCCTATCGGTGATGTCATGTGGAGGTATCGGCAAGGATGTTTCAAAATAGAGAATCTGCCCATACCACAAAATCATGAAGCCGTACGTCACAGCCATACGTATCCTATGATTGGTGATTTTCTTATCTATGGAAGGTTTTTTTCTTGTAATTTCTTCTCACTTCTATTTGTACACCCATACGTGCAGCATATAATTATTGTATACTATAAATCTGAAGCAATGGCTTAAATAAAAATAAACGAAAGACATACTACAAATGAAGATATCAATGTTTTGAGCCAACATACGAGGTATATGGAGGTCATTCAGTTATCTAATAGGATGAAAATACATATGAGTAGATCTATTTTATAACATCCTTGGGTATTGCGAGGTATCGTTCAGGAGAACAAGTGACATACTGTATACGCAATTACGCTAGTTGGTATAGTGTTGCAAGATGAGCAAAAGTTCCTCCACAAGACGTCACGGACAGAGAGCGAATCAGAATGCTAAAATCGAACTGGAGTTACCTGTTATTTTAAATACCTTGGGCACAGACTCTTTACCTGCCATTTATGGGATGGTATTTATTTTCTTTTTAACACTATTAAGTGAAGATAAAAATATTGAGAGTAATACATCCAACGGAAATTTACTTAATAAATTTAATTTGTGATACATAACTTCTGTCAGGCTCAACTATATATTTCAAGGTCAAATTTTAATTATTATCTATCTATTTTTGGGGATTTTTACGGAGCATAATTAAGGCATTCAAGTTAGTAGAATTATTATTAAAAAGAACTTTTGAATTCTGTGTGGTTTCTAATTTCTTTTATTGTGTACTTATTATTCTTGTTAGCAAATTTACAATTTTTCTCATGTTTCTCTTTCTCTTTCTTGTTTTCCTAGTTTTTGTGCCTGTTGTTCCGAACTGAGGACTAGTTTGTAATGAGATACAAGCAGTTTTATTTTTTGAAATTAACAGCCTTAGCCATGTTGCATGTTCAAGTTCGGAGCTAACATGTTTCATTCAATCTTTACGAATTGCTGCATAACTAAACATAAATAAATAAATACTTGAATCATAATCACGTCAAGTCTTTAGTGTGCTGCCTTAGCCTGAAAACACCTCAGGAATAGAATAGGCTAAAAGAGCGACGTCATCATTTTTTTCTCCGCTATCATGGTGATGGACAATTATTTCTACACAAAAGCGTGAAGTGAGAGGTGTATTGTGAATTCTGCTAAAAACAATAACAATAGATACTAAATTGTTGGCGCTTGTGGACCATTTTGAAGACAACGTAAATTTGACAGGAAAAGGTCCACATTAAGAATATGGGTCTCCCTACTTAGAAAATTTACGTGTAAGATCTACTGATGCTTAACAGAAAAAAGCAGTGTTTGCTGCAAGACGAGCCGATTCGAGCCGAGACAGAATTTTTGTGACCAGATACAAGAAGGCACAGTCCTTCCAGTAAAATCTGATATAATTTCGAAGTGAGTCAGCACTTTCTCGGCACCTTTTCGAGACAAGAGAACCTTGAACCTAGTCTCGTAGGGAATACTAAGACACAGTAACATCCAGAATGAGAAATCATAACAATCGAAGTCGGAAGAGCGGGACGGAAAGATGCGAAAAAAATACTCTTGGCCCTGAAATGATTCTTTATGGAGAGTCAGCATATTTGAACATCCATAATCATTAAACTATGTAAGACTAAGGTTTCCATTGAGTACTAATTCACCCATTAATTACGTATACATATGAAATAACCTTAATTATCTCCATATACGAATTACTGTAATTAATACGCAAACTTCTGACAGTACTATCATTTAAATCACCCCTGTTACATTTTCAGAAAGGTGGTATTATCTTCCAAAAGTATTTAGTGGAAGGAATTGTCCAATAGCAAACCTAGCCCAGAACGGGGGCTGGGGGCTAGGTCCCAGCTTTTTGAGCGTCAAAAATAATTTAAGGTATTAGTTATATATTTTTGAAAGTTATAGTAAACTCATGATATATCTATCATAGTCTGGGTTCTGGCTGCCTCCCCAGTTTCTACCTTCTAGATCCGCCGCTGGAATTGTCCATCAACTATCCCAGGATTTTGCATCCTGGTGAAATCTAAGGAACTTATTTCTACAGGTGCCACATCTGGCCCGTAGCTAGAGTACTAAGACAGGGGGCCGAAATAACTTTTAGGAGGAGCTCATCTTTTGTTCTTGACTGCTCAGTTTTGGAACATATTTATCTAAACAACATATAACTGAAAGTTTTAGGGAGGGTAACAATGGGAACATTGGGTTGAGCACAACTGGTCATCACCTAGTTGCTTGTAGTGTACGAAAAAATTAAGGAGAAACCATTTTTACGATGTAGAGAGTACGTCGTTCGTTGCTAATAATAGCTAATAGTTTTTACTTTCTTTATTTGTCTGAAACGTACGGGTTACTTATTTATGCGTTATATGAACTTATCAGTTAACGTTATGCCCAAATGCCTAAAATGTGGTATGCCCACCTTTCGCTCGCAGAAGTGCAGAAATGCGGTTTGGCATCGAACTAATGGGACCTTGGGTAGTGGATGGAAGCATGACATCTGCACATACAAGTCATTTAATTTCTGCAAATTCCCCGGAGAGTGTAGATGAGTTTGAATCTGGCGTTCAATGACATTTCAAAAGTGGTCAATTGCGTTTAAGATTGGATTAATTTGACAACCATTGCAGCAAATGTGATTCACCACTATGCTCAAACCACTGCAGCAGGACTTTGGTCTTGTCACAAGAAGCGATGTCCTACTGAAAGAGGTCATTTCCAGTTGGAAATATGATCTACTTGAATGGATGTACGTGATCAGCAATGACCTCCTGATAGCCAGGAGACATTATGGTGCCCTTCACACACACTAGTTGGCCCTGCATGACCATGTGAAGGTAGCACAAGTCATAAGAAAGCTACCACCGGCCTGTCGTCGTCCTACTTTGCACGTCTCAAGTACAGGGTATCCAATATACAATGCAACCCGGAGTTTGGGATAGTAGAACTTTCGAATCTGAAGTGATAAACAAATAATGGTTATACCAAAATGAAGCCTTGTTCATGCATATATTATTATTATTATTATTATTATTATTATTATTATTATTATTATTATTATTATTATTATTATTATTATTATTATTATTATTTATTTATTTATTTATTTATTTTTGCAAATTTGCAAAACATGTAAATTGGCTCATAACTCATACGTATGGATGTTCTGTCGTTAATTTTCAGTTTGTTTCGTTGGAGCAGTTTGGAAACTATAGAGCAGAAAAAAGGATTCTTCATTTCCACCGATAATCGGATGTGGCCTCTGTAATGGGTAACTAGGGAAATCGTAGTTTTCATAAATTAACACTCTGAATTGGCAACTTTGCTGATGTTTCAGTGCATCAAAAGGTGTGTTAAAGATATGTCTACATTATGCAATTCCTGAAAACAATGAAAAACACACTTTGAAATTATCATGATAAAACGTTTACTTACATGCACTCGGTAACACTGATATTCATTTCTATGGGGCTATTTAAAGCAAGAGGTATACAAGAACAATTCTCGAACTATTCAAGACCTGGAAACGAACATTCGCAGTAACACTGAGAACATTAACACTTGTAATCTTCGTAAAGTTACTGCCAACCTGGTGAAACGTGTGAACCAGTGTTTGAATCAGAACAGGGTACACTCCCAGCATCCGCTGTATAGCTGGTAACTCATTTCTGATAGTAGCAGTGTTGCCGGGTGCATGTAAGTAAACGTTTTATCATGATAATTTCAAAGTTTGTTTTTCATTGTTTTCAGAAATTGCATAATGTAGACAGATCCTTAACACAGCTTTTGATGCACTGAAACATCAGCAAAGTTGCCAATTCAGAGTGTGAATTTATGAAAACTACGATTTCCCTAGTTACCCATTACAGAGGCCTCATCCGATTATCGGTGGAAATGAAAAACTTTTTTATGCTCCATAGTTTCCAACCTACGACAAATAAACAAACTGAAAATTAACGACAGAACATCCATACTTATGAGTTATGGGTCAATTTACATGTATTGCAAAAAAAAAAAAAAAAAAAAAAAAATTACACCTTCGGTTACATCTGGCAACACTGTGTGGTTTCTAGAGTACTGCAATCGTTGCTTCCTAGTTTAAAAATGTATGCATGAACAAGGCTTCATTTTGGTATAACCATTATTCGTGTATTACGTCAGGTTCAAAAGTAATACTATCCCATTGTATATTGGACACCCTGTAGTTGTTCCCCTTGAAGACGATAGATTCTGACCTGGCCATAGATATGATAAAGGCAGTACCGTGATTTATCAAACCATGTAACGTTGTTCCACTGCGCAGCAGTCCAATGACGAGGAGAATGTGCCCCTTCCAGTCGTTGTCGATGATGGCATGCGGTTAACATTTGTACACGTGTGGAATGTGGAGTACGAAGACCCATATCTAACTGTGTACTATGATCTAACTGTGTATAATCAGACGCTCGTGATTTCTCTACTCTTAGAGTCTGTTGTTAATTACGCTACAGTTTGCGCTTTATAATGTTGTACCAACAGTCAATAACCTCCAACATTTTTAATAAGGTGTGGTCACGCGGCTTCTCGTGGTTTGATGATACTTTCACTGCCTTTTCCCCAGCTTTAGGGGACATTAAACAAAGCTAATCACGAACACACGACAAGTAACAACCCCGTGAAGCATTGTCAGCCGATCGACTTCGTTTAAAAGTACTGGGCGGTCATAATGATTTGGCTAGTCACTGTATGTGAAAAATACACTGTTCACTACCAGACCGCATCCGTTGTTGTCTTCTTGTAACAGTGACACATGGAGTTATAACAGTGACACACATACATCTAATAGCAGACTTAGACTAGACTTAGTTACTTAGAAGTGTAACATACTTCGCAAAGTTTCATTTGGGTTATAATAAATCAAGTCCATTAGTAGAAGCTTGGAAGAAGAAAGTAACCGTTTGCTCTTGTCTGCAAAGGATTTGTTAATAAACATATGCATTAATTCATTTAGTAAACTAACAAACTTTTACATAGAACTAAGTAAGCAAATATCTTCAATAACTCTTAAAGACTGTTCACAAAATGAAACAAAATACAGAACAATATTGCGTCAACAAATATTTTAGGTGTACTTACAATACAACAATACCACTCAAATATACCCTTCCAGCAACAAACTGTAATAAAGATATCATGTTTGTTCATTTGGTATTGTGGGAGAAAATTCGGATGTGTATTTTCTTACGACTCACAGATAATATTACATTGCGAAATTATGAATACTTTTTTCATTATTACAACCTAGAGAATAACTTGAATTTTCAAGGACATACGAGTGTTTCCCGGAGTATGTAAGCTCTTGTTTCTACACGATCAAAAGACGGAAACATATCAACATTTATTATCACGCAACCTTTAGTGACGCAATTCGTAAAAAATAGAAACTATATCGAGGTTAATAACGAAGTAACGTACTTGTTTAAAGAATAATTAAAATATGTGGAAGAGTATAAAATGTTCAATTATGAACAATAGCCTGCAAAAAAGACTTTAAACTGTGAATATAATACGAGTATAATGAGAATGACTATGCATTTGACTGAGGTCATTTTCCAATCTATTTAAATGACTAGCTGAACCTGCGCTCTTTACACAGCTCATCATTCGCATATGAGCATAAATCTCCTTATCATTCCTTACAACATGTGTACATGTCCCTTTACAGACACAAGTGAAAGACGTATTGATTAAAAAAAAGTCAAGGGGTATCATAAAGGGGAGACTTTTTTCGATTATTTTTCTCAATATCTCGCACCGTTTGCAAGATTTGAGCCTGCTCCCGGTTGAAGTTTCTAATTCATGTATGACTAGTGTTTTCTTTGTTCTTGCATGCAGTATGTAATAAGCAAATACATTACACACACCATTAATTATAATGTCAGTTATATATGGTGTTCATGGGGCAAAACACTCTAAAAAAGGTTCATCTTAGACTGGAGAAATGGTTATCCTTCCTTTTCCATTATTATTTGGCCATGAAACAAACGCCTGAGACATATACAACCCCTATATACAACAGTGTGATGTTGGGATGTATAATGCTTAGGATGTGATGCTTTAGTTTTTTTTTAAATTTCAACACTTCCAATGTATCCGTAAAAATGTAATAAAGAAATAGTGGCCATGTTTTTTTAAATATTCAATTTGAACTGGACAATCTACCTGCAATTTGCAATCGATCAGTGAAAACGCCATCTTTCTAGAGCCTGTAGTTTCCGAGATCTCATTGTCGAAAGGATTGTCCACAAACATATAAACGTAGTTTAAAAGAGCTCCAAATATGGCAGCACAATTCATTTGCATTTATTTCGGAGAAGGCTTATTAAAGGCAAAGGCCTTTGAACAATAATTTAAAAGGATAAAAATTTTCTGAAAAATATTTCTTTAGGTAATTTATTTAAAGTATACTCTTTTAAAAATATTTGTCTTTGTTATAAACGTGAAATCACAAATAACCGTAAATCAAAGGTTTGAAAGCTAAGGTTATAGGTTAGAGCTCGGTCGCTCTTAATTGGTACTGTAGCATTTTAATAGATAGATAATATTCGTTACCGAGATGAGAAGGGAAAAGCACTTAAATGTAATTAAAAATAAAGTTCGAATTTCAGAAAGCAGCCATAGTCTTTTTGCCTATGTCTGTAGGGTTTCAAAATGTTTGATTCGCACTTCTGGAACTCAAAGAGAATAGACAGGAAAAAGATTTTGGTACCACTCCGACATCGCTGTCTTGCTACTATCCGAATAATTTCCAAAGTTCTCAAAGTATTCTTTGAATCTTCCAAATAACTGAAAATATCATAAACCGTTTAATTCTTATCCCAGTATTTGAACACTAATATTGTGAGATAACAAGACGTACTAGAGGCTTCCGCAGAGCAGAGATGACCACTTTGACCTAACCTCACTCAACCTCACGCTCACAAACTCATTTCGACCTCATGCGGTCTCGTTCACTCAACGTCACGCTCACATCACCAGTCTGATCTCACGCTGACGCAACCTCACACTCACTCAACCTCACTAGTCTGACCTCACACTCACTCAACCTCACGCTCACGTCATGAGGTTGAGGTCGAGTGAGCGTGACTTCCGAACTCGTGAGCGTCGATTCCGTGAGTTTGGGCACAGATCTTCCCGCTAACCTATTGCCAAGCACGCGCACCTTTGGTGCACACGGTCGTGGGTACAACTTGCGATATTTCGATGTATCGATCGATAGTTTGAAATGTCGGGAATTTGCGATGTCGATTTTTCGATAGTTTTCAGTATTTGGATAGTTTTCGATGTTTTCTTGTTTTCAATATCAAGGTATACCGATACCACTTTCACTACATAACGAAACCTCTTCATATAACAGGACTTAGACTTTCAATACTTCAACGTTCTCTGTTCCACAGGATTACTACCTGATATAAACAAATATGGCAAACACACGTCGATTTATCAGGATCACCCAAGTGGGATTTACAATATTGTAATATTAGTTCGTACGCCCGTACGACTTTTGCTTCACACGCGAATAGAGGTAGAAATTAGCCATTTTCGGTTTAACATTGATTACTATAGAGCAAAGACAGTAACATATAGCGAGACATGGTTTCTTCCAATTGATCCAGCGTCCCAAGAAGACCTTTTATTTCCATCTTTAACAATCTACTAAAATCGGAAGCGATATATATATTTACTACACTGAACCACCGTGGCCCCCAAAAAGTCAAAGTTCAATAATAATAATAATAATAATAATAATAATAATAATAATAATAATAATAATAATAATAATAATAATAATAATAATAATAATAATAAAAGTAAAAATGAAGTTCTCCTAAACCTAATTGATTTTGCAAATCTATGGCTTGAATGATTGGTCGAAGTTAAGTGAAATTTTAACCTTACACTTGCAGTAGACAATTGCATAGAGGTCTGTCCGTATGATGCGCTTCGCCTCCTTCTCTAAGTTCTCTCTCGCATGTCACCCTCGACATCTGCCAGCTTACCAATCTCTATCTATATAAATTTCAACAGTCCAAACAGTTATTCTGGTCATTTTAGATATACCCTCGGTAGTTTCAATATTAAAACTATTACTTACAGTCGAAAATTCGAAACGAATTTCTTGTATTATTGAATTAGCTCGTATTGTAAAACTCAAATTAATCATTCTCTGTAAATTTAATTAAAAATGAATTTGTAACAATTCAAACCTTTCTTTATAGGATACAAAGTGAAAATGCATTAAAATTTTTACAAAAGCAAATATATTTAGAAAATAAGTTTTTCTATATAATTATTTTGTATTGTTAAAATTTTGTACAACGACGGGGTTGGGGGGAGCGCCAAACGCTTTTGGACCTAGGGGTGGCAAGACATCAAATCCAGCTCTAGGTCGAACACTAAAAATAATTCAATCATTGGTGTTTGTCCGACTAATATTACATAAATGGTATAAGTTATCTCCGTTTTGGATAAAATATAGATGAAATATAGCTTTAGGAACACATGTGAGCGAGTTCCATCCTCCTAAGTTGTTCCGCTCTCTGAACAACGATTAAGGATTATACGTAAATGAGTTAAGTAGTCGAGGACTGGCACATTTACCCTAATAATACAAAACATTTATTTATGGCTGTTCCGCACAGTTATATTTATACAAAAACAATTACTTGCTAACTATATGAATTTTATTTCCAAGTAAATAGTCGGTGTATATGAAATTTTATATACTTATCAAAATGTAATAATTAATCTCAAATACTCACCCAGCAAATATGTAAATTCTATTTCCTATTTGGAGCAGGCAGGGGTGCACACAGACTGGTTTTAGGGCGTTGGACCCGATAGACTTTCTTTTGTTGGGGAGGGAATATTCTCTTTCAAAATGACAGAATAGCACTTTTAATTATACTATAATTTTCCTTTTAAGAACGGCAACTGTGAAGGTGAATGAATGTAGTCTCTGTGGCTTGAAAGGATAAAATTATGACGGAAATTGGAAGAAAATACAGTATAGACTGATCCTGTTTAGAAAGAATGGATAAGGACTATTAAGTGATGTAGCCTGCAATGTATTCGACATGCAAACCAGTGTGAAAACTCATTGAATAGGGGGAATCTCGCTAAGATATTAAGCATTCTGCTTTGGGGGTGATTAGTATATTCGGGGGGAAATTGCGCCCAAGTAATTGGAGAGATGGTCTCCCCTCGGCCGAGGGCGGGGTAGGGCTGCAATTCTTATGTGGTTAACTGCTAGCCCAAGATTCAAGATTCCCCTCCCCTCTAGAAAATTCGTAAATAAAACACTGACTTAGCCTACAAAATCCCTATTAAACAATGGCAAAGGAAATCACAAGAGAAAACTATAGTTAAAAGGACAAAGGAAAATATTCAAACGAGTTTTGGCGGTAATGTATCTTTAAAAATGTAGGTAAATTCAAAACAATTTAATTGAATCGGTTATTTTATGATACTAAGTGATGAATATTCTTGACCGAATTTCGAGGCCAAATACTCCAGTGCGCGCCACCATTGTACCTGACAAAACATCAAGACATTCTATGATTATTTTCAACTTGCTTCTAAGAAATACCTGATGACAAAGAAACTAAAACTTCTATCCCAAGTTGGCCAATGAAAAAAAAAAAAAAAAAAGGTAGCGGGCCAAAGGAACTCCCTGCTTAACTATGGTCGTTTCACAGCAGTGTTATCTTCAGATAGAGAAAAAGAAGCTTTTGTGTAGAGAACAAAAATCTACAGTCTTTTCGAATTACAATATACTTCTCCCTGCTATTGGAAGAACCAGGTGTCTACTTTGATCCAACCTCACTCAACCTCACGCTCACAAACTCATTTCGACCTCACGCTCACATCATCAGTCTGACCTTACGCTCACATCATTAGTCTGATCTCACGCTCAGTCAACCTCACGTTCACATCACCAGTCTGACCTCACGCTCACTCGACCTCACGTTGACATCACCAGCCTAACCTCACGCTCACTCAACCTCACGCTCAAATAATTAGTCTGACTTCACGCTTACTCAACCTCACGCTCACATAACCATCCTGACCTCACCCTCACTCACGCTCACGCCACCAGTCTGACCTCAAACTCACATAACCAGTCCGACCTCACGCTCACTCAACCTCATGCTCACTCAGCCTCACGTTCACTTCGTGAGGTTGAGGTCGAGTGAGCGTGAGTTCCAAACACGTAAGCGCCGACCTCATGAGTTTGGACACCTTTGCAGCAGAGTGAGCATCAAACAGAAACCACTCAAAAATTTTAAATAAATTGTGTTGGATGCTATGTAATGCACAGTAAAAGTTATTTTCATTAGAAAAACAGTTTTGTACATCCACCTGATACAAAATGCTGTTTGCTGATACAAAATGATAAATGGCTTACATAAAGTTTTATACTACAACAAGCTAGGAAATAATTGACAATATTTAAAATCTTCGAAATCCAAGTTCCATCATTTTGAGGCGCTAACATTGTAAAGTACCAAAACCTATTAGAATCGTCAAAAGAATGGGTTCCAATGGGGTCCACCAACTCAATAGAATATCATTACATTCCTCTTCGAGTAAACAGTCGGGGAACAAAACTTTTGCCCATTATCCTACTCTTCCTTCGGTGATTGCAGTATCATTATTATTGTTGTTTTCAGTTTTCCTGCTTGATGAAAATATCTTGCGTCAGCTTTCTAAATTACAAGGATTTTGTATTTAAAGTGTAAACTAAAAATTATACTTACTTACTTAATTATTATACTTACTAATGGGAATAACCATTTTTCATTTTTTTTTATTTCAGTACAAGCATGCTGACCTTGTATATTTCCCCACAAACAAAGAACAATTTATGAGAAATTATCTTTCTTTCCCAATGTTCACAGCTAGCAAATGTTGTCCAGAAAGAACATAATAATAATAATATTTGGTCTAGGAATTAATTCGTGCGTTTGGTACGCACACATTGAAGCTGTAGTACAAACACAAAATACATAAATACCTTAAGAAAAATACTGTCCATCGCTAGCCACCACTTTCGCCCATCTGTCAGGCAATGTACGGATTCCGTGGCGAAAGAAGTCCTCATCCTTGGAAGCGATCCAGTCAGAGACCCATGTTTCGATATCTTCTAAAGAAGTAAACCGCTGTCCAATCAAATCGTTGTTCATGCAATCGAACAAGTAGTAGTCCGAAGGAGCAACGTCTGGTGAATACGGCGGGTGGGGTAAAACTTCCCATCCGACATTTTCTAAATAGGTTTTGACCGGTTTTGCGACATGTGGGCGAGCGTTATCATGTTGAACAATAAGTTTATCATGTCTGTTCTCCCATTCTGGTCGTGTTCTGGCCAGAGCTTGCTTCAAACGCATTAATTGTCGTCGATAACGTTCTCCATTCATAGTTTCACCCGGTTGCAGCAGCTCATAGTACACCACACCTTTCATATCCCACCATATGCACAGCATAGCCTTTGCACAGTGAATATCTCGTTTTGGTTGTGATGGACCTGGTTCACCTGGTTTCACCCAGGCCTTTTTTCGTTTAGGGTTCTCGTAATGGATCCACTTCTCATCACCCGTAATAATTCGATGCAGAAACCCCTTTCTGCTCTTTGAAGCAGCAATTCGCAAATGGTTTTTCGTCTTTCAACGTCTCTGTCTTTCAATTCATGTGGAACCCAATGTGACATCTTTTGAATCATTCCCATGGCTTTCAAGCGTTTGGAGACTGTTGTTTGATCAACGCCTAATGCTGCTGCAAGTTGTTCCTGCGTTTGACACGAATCCTGCTCGAGCAATGCTGTCAATTCTTCGTCTTGAAATTTTTTTGGCTGTCCAGCTCGCTCTTGGTCTGCCAAGCCGAAATCACCACTTCTAAACCGTGCAAACCACTTCTGACACGTTCGCTCAGCTAGAGCATGGTCACCATACACTTCCACCAAAATACGATGACTTTCAGTCGCACTTTTCTGCATGTTAAAGTAATGCAGCAGGACACCCAGCAAAAACACTTTATCAGGCACAAATTGCGCCATGTTCACTTAACTACAAACTGGTGTGTTGACGCTTTAATCCACTGCCCTATACTACGAACGATACGCGATGACAGGGGTTTGCAACACATGTGTGGATACACGGAACTGTGGGACGCTCCGTTCGTTGCGCCATCTCTTGTCCACCCGCACGAATTAATTCCTAGACTAAATAATAATAATAATAATAATAATAATAATAATAATAATAATAATAATAATAATAATAATAATAATAATAATAATAATAATAATAATAATAATAATAATAATGAATATCTTAGATCGATAATCAGAAATTTTTGTATATACAATACATACTATAAATAAACCTGAAGCTCAATATTGATAGGACCTAACTAAATACAACGGGTGCGGAAACAATGGGGACATCAGAGACAGCCGTCTTGTAGAGAGCTAGGAAAAAACAAAAAATGTCTAATAAACCTTGGGCGGAAAATGAGTCTCCCAAAGTTAAAAGGTATCGAAAATGACGGAAACAATTTTAAAGTTACATACAATAGTTATTAAAGTTATGAGGTCTACTGAAATCGGCGAAAGGATTTACTTAGGAACTAGTATGTGCTGCATTTAAATATTTGTGTTGCAGAATCCTACAATAACAACTTGTACGAAGGAAATTCGGGAGCAGGGATACGCTTTTAAGTACTAATAATTAAGTATCAATAATAATTTTCAAGTAGATGACATTTAAAAATAATTTTATTTTTCTTTTACTAACAGATATAACTGATGCCAAGTTTCTCTTACATATGGCAAGTAGTATTTTCATAATTTATGCAAACAAACACAATAAAGGTATTTTCTCATTACAGGAAAGCTTTTGATAATAAAAAGGATCGCCGCTCCCGAAGAATTCTGAAACATGAACATTGAGATAGACTGCACGCTAGTTTCTAGGTAAAATACTGAATTAGTTAGGAAAGGTCCCATGATTTTAAGCGTTGACTTGAAAATATAAGAAATAATAATTAACATTTCAATAAAGTATATTAAATAAATTATACATAATTAATGTATAAAGTGTCGAAGACGACTGAGATAATAAGTGAACTACATTATATGCTAACAAGTTAATTGATGTGATTAATATAAAAGAGAATATATGGACATAAATAATATAAACGTAGGTACTGAAAAGTAATGAAATAAGTAAATATTAAGACAGTGAGATAATTAAGATTTAAGTACCTCAAATACTCAAAATGTGCTAACACTAACGTCTATAGAAATCCTAAGTTAACTTATCAAATTCTTATCTAAAGGAGTATCATCTTCACCTACTTACCTGGATTGTCGCTATCCAGGATCGAAACCAGCCACAGAGGTTTGGGGGGCTATGAATATGTTAGGAGGGGGGCAAGTCATTAAAAATTCTCTTACACATATCTAAATTGTTTTTTTGCATTGAGGTCTGGAGGGGCTACGAAAAGTTTAGGGTGGCCAGGCCCCCTAGCCCCCTCTGGTTGCGGGCCTGTAACTATCTGTACTATATATCAACCTGAGGAAATAATATCTTTGTTGTTATTGTATATGTATACTCACCTGTTATTGCGCCTTTGGCGTGGGAGACCCGGGTTCAATTCCCGGCGGGAGCTCATGTGGTTCGGATTCCACGTTAATCAGTAGGTCCACGTCTCATATAGCCTCGCTGCTGAACGGGACGTAAAACTCAAAATCAATCAATCAATCAATCACCTGTTATTGCACCAAAGATCTAAACCCTAAAAAACACTTTACTTTGTTACCTGCTGTGTAAACATAATACACCTATTTGTATCCAATGCATGCTTGCATATATAAATCGTCCGGTTCCAAAACGGCTATTGTCCATTTACAGAAAATCTCAGAAAACCGATAAAAAGTCTAGGATCTATGCGTTTTGTAGAACTGGAAATATTTGAGGATAGTCAAATTTTTCATATGAACACACTGAAGTATTCTCAGTTCTACTAAACATGCAGCAAATCTGCACGTTTAGAATCTATGTTTCTTCTGTTTTCTGGAATTTGTTGTAAATGCACAATAGCCATTCTGGAACTGGACGACTCATATGTGTTTGTTATCCATATAATAAATGTATCAAAATGAATTCAATGTTATAATTCTTTGTGCACTTACATTTTTTTTTTAGTGCTTACTTCTTATTTTCGATTTGTGTAATTTAAATCGGTATAATGATATTCATATTTGTTTGTCATATTTGCCTTTTAAAAACATATCTTGGGTGTAAATTCATAAGGTCGTGATTCATAAGGTATTTAAAGTTTAGTTTCGCTCGTTTTCAGCAGCTTACAACTTCGAAAGAATGTATTACTTCACCCTATCTTTCCTAGATACACTTTTGCTTCTTTCGGGTGTTACATATAAACATGCATTTATTTTACCACAGTTTGAGAGACAGGCACGTAGCCAAGGGGGGGTCCAGGGGGTCCGGACCCCCCCCCCCTTTCGAGACAAGAAATGAAAAAAATTACGGAAGGATGAAACAAAATGAAATTAGAAAAAAGAAGTGTCAGCGTTAAAAATAAACTAGAGGAAGCTTTTGGTTACTCTTTCTTATGAGGAAATTTGTATTACTTGCAATACATGGTTGCGAGGTGAGCGATATATCCTGGAAGAGTCAGGGAATTTAAAATTTCTAGAAATGTTGCGGAATTCTCAGAATTTCTGCTACTAGTCAGGGAGATTTTAAGCTTCCGAAAGCATAGTGCCGTTAACAGCGTGGACTTTTTTATCATAATTTTTTGTCATCGTATCCTGGCAATATTAAACATGTTCTTTCAAAAGCAATTTTCTACTGCTCCTTTAACTGTCATTTGAAACAGACAGTACTTGACGGAATAATAAAAACAATGTGGAATGAAAGTTCTGTTCACATTTGATTCAACAGAAAAAGGAACGCAGATATTGCAAAATATTTTACAAGACATTATTGAGTATCTACTTTTTATAATAGTGAATATGCACTTTTTATAATGGTTGAGGTCATAATGAAAGGAACATTGTTATATTTGAATAATCAGAGGAAGGATGTAACTATTGTATAATCTTTTTCAATACTTTTTTTTTTTTTTTAAATTTTACTCGAGATTTCTGCATAGTTTATTAAAATACTTACCAACATATCCTCACAAACCAATATATGTTGATAGTAAAGTAGTTTAGATTGATCGAGCTCCTGGGCCTTCAGAATTTCATGTCACCCCACTCCACCACCCCCGGTTACGAAATCCTGGCTAAACGAACCAATATATGTTCCAGTAAAATTGTTTAGAATGATCGAGCCCCTGTTGTGATGACAACAGTATTTCATGTCACGGACCCCCCCCCTTCACGAAATCCTGGCTACGTGCCTGTGAGAGACATTAGGTAACGGAACTATGATAATTTGTAATCAGAATTTCCGCTAATAAATAAATGTAAAAAATTGATATAAAATGTGGCATAAAATATTTCTTCGAACACTTTTCAATATTTGAAGATATCAAGGAAAGAAATATTGTATAATTCTCAAGAAATATTACTGTCTACATCATAGGTGTCTCTGTAATCGATGTCTGCCTTTCCTTCAAGATAGATAGTCAACGAAATTGCATAATTATATCTTTATACGATACTGAAAACTGATTCATCGCAATTCCTATTCAAGCACCATATTTGGACTATTTCATTATATTATTTATTCACTAATTCACTTGTTTAATACATTTTATGAATTGAAGAAATTCCGTTTTTCCTAGTATAGGTGGACATAGTAGGTTAAATTTATAATAAGATTTAAGGTGATTATTTTTTTATGAGATTCTACCCTACTAAATGCCAATTATATTATATTTTGGCTCAATTATATTTTATGGTATGCACTGCTCCGTTTGTTCATTTAACAGACGCTTTGCCGTTTTAAATCTTAATAATTTTGCATGATTTGAGATGAATATGCCCTTGTACTTTAAATACTGTAACAATAAGAGTAAAACGAAAAAAAAAAAAAAATAGTTGTCATAAAACTAGGGTAGAATCGTTTCCATTCTTACATTAAATTTGCTAGCACGTTCTGCAAACCTTATAGCCGGATAAGGCGGTGAAAAGTGGCGTTACACGAATTGCTGTGATCTTTATACCAAAGATACCTCATATCCAGAAAATCAACTTCAAATTCCTTCGAATTTCGAAGTTATTGTTGAAAAAGCGTTCATATCTCGGAAACGACTCAAGTTATGAGGGTAAAACAAAATGTGAGTATACGTTGCTTGAAGGGTCTTACCGAAAAAAGAAAACAATGTATTTCTATCTTCAAGGGAACGCAGTGGCTTAGTGATAGAGCGTTCACCTCCGGTGCTTGGGGCCCCTGTTTCGATCCCAGCTCGCATCGTGTGGACAAACCGTGCTCGTGGGTTTTTCGGGGTTCTCCCGTTTCCTTCCACTTTCTTCATTCCAGCATTTTATTCAATTCTCATAATCACCGTCTCCTTTAGCCTAACCGGCATAAACGTTGGACGTAAAACTCAAAGATTTCATTTCATTTTTTCGACCTTCAAATTTCTAGCACAAAATGCGTCGAAGATATTCGAATTCAAATACTTTTGCTTTATGTTTGAGTGACCGCCTTCTATTTTTCACCATAGAAACAACATCAACCCACGTATAATATATTTTGACCATGGTTTCATACTCGCGTGCAACTTTCTGTCCTCAATTGGTGCAACTGAGTATTAATGCATGAAACTTTATATCCTACACATGCGCAAAGAAATAAAAATTTAACTGCAGATGGCGTAGATAAGTAGCGACATTTCATTAGTGCACGTCTTTTATTAACATATCTTTGCTATGTTATTCTTTGGAATCCGTTCTTTAGGCTATGTGATCTGTGCTTTAGGCAAGGAAGCCAAGAATTTGCTATATGGTAAGATTTGCTGAACTCTTCACATTTTAAATATTGCACTTTTTATCCAATGAAGTAGGAATAATATTACTAATCTCCCACAATTTAAGTATGTGTTCATTAGATCACCAAATAATAGTATTAAGAATTACTGGCTCTCTGTAGAACATAAACTGCAGAATATTATTAAGATGCAATTAAATGAGACACTCAGAAGCATGTAGTATTTGAAATGTAACATTTCTAAAGTGTATTTCGAAAGAAATCACCTACTGAATCGTGAGTTTTAAAATTATTTATGGATAAACTTTACAATACATGCCCCAGTTGCGCATCGATAAATAGGACCGCTTTAAAAGGGCATAGTAGAGTAGGGTAGGGTAGAGTAGAGTAAGATACGGATAAGTAGGGTAGGAGTAGTAGCGGGCTATCTTAAGGTTAGAGAAGTTTTGATCCATTTTCGTAAAATTAATAGAGTGTAATTTTTCGTTTCTGTGTGAGTATACCAGCTGGAGCGGGCGTTGTAAAGTTAACCCTTGGGTGCAGTTTTACTATACGGATCCATAGATTTTTAAAATTTACAGAAGAAATTTTTAATAATAATTTAGTAGAGTAGTGTATAAGTAATGGAAATATGGTCTGCACTTACGTCTGAGATGCGCAATAACGTGAAATTAAAGTCGAATCTGAAATGCACGTAATCTTACATAAGCTGGCATAAAATGTTGTCAAGTATCTAATTTCCCCATTTTATGTCGAGAACTGTACCCAACCAAGGCCTACGGGGCTTCTAACCCGTTCCTACTCCTCCTTCTACTACTAGGGGAGAGGGGGGTACATTTGAACAGGGGGTACCTTTGAACATTTAAGATAACAGGCTAGAAATAATAGCATATCTGGTGGTTTCAAAATTTTTAGTTTGGCAAAACTGCGTTGCATGACGGTCAACTGTTATCTGCAATTTTAATGTAACTGTTGATGAACAGCAGTACTTTGTTACATTTGTGGGGTGAAAAGTTGGAATTTTTGTGAAGTTTTGTAAGATTTTTGACAGAAGCCTGTGTTTTGATATTATCTGCCATTCATTGCAGAAGCAAGTACATTAATTTACTTATCCAATGTTGCCCTTTGTATTTCACAATAGCTTGTACTATCTGGATATTATCAAATTCTGCTTGATCATGCCGGTTGGGGCAGCTTTGAACAAAAATTAGGGGGCACATTTGAACATTGTTCTACCTATGCTTTTCTGAAAGTTATAAGTACCAGCAACATGTTTGTGTTCTCAGACAATGAAGACAAATGTTCAATACCAACTGCTGATATTGTGTGTGGACTTTCTAATTCTTGTCTGTCGTTTTCGATTACTTTTAAACTCTCGTCCGCCTCACTTGGGAGTTGAGTATAACCTTGAAGTTGAATTGGAATATAACTGTCACTATTCATCTCAGTGACCCCAAAAACTATGAATTCAACTCAATTCAGATGTGTTTCCAAAGGGAAGGCAAATTATTTAGAGCACAGAGGCGCACAATATACAAATACGGGCCTGCATATATGTTTCAGCAATTATTACTATTATTATTATTTCCTTGCCATACGCGATTGGTTAATTCTTGTGCCTTAAACTGTTAATGCTGCTTTGTTACATTAGCCTTGTTGTTCGTAAACGAATTCATCCTGAAAATAACGATTATTGTAGTAAAATAATGGTTTGTTCAAAACTGCCCCACGTATGTTCAAATCTACCCCATGCTTGTTTAAATCTACCCCCCAAGGGGGTACATTTGAACGACACCCCCTGCGCCCTTGCACAGAATGACAAGATCAAACAAACTACTCTATTTTATGGCAAATATAATGTATATTATATTTAGCTTTTGTTACAGTTCTATAAGGAAATTTACTGGGTGTTTGGAAACAAAAACGAATATTCGAAAACAGATGTTCAAATGTACCCCCCTCTCCCCTACTTACTCTTATTCTTACTACTACTACTACTGCTACTACTACTCTTACTACTATTACTACTACTACTCTTCCTACTACTGCACCTACTCCTACTACTACCACTACTTACTCCTATTCTTACCACTACTCCTACTCCTACTACTCTTACTAGTACCACACCTACTCCTACTATCACTTTTACTACTACTACACCCAGGCACGTAGTCAGGATTTCGTAATAGGGGGGGTCCGTGACGAAATACTGTAGTTATTACACCAGGGGCTTGACCATTCTAAACTATTTTACTAGCAACATATATTGGTTCATTTATCCAGGACTTCGTAATGAGGGGGAGCGTGACATGAAATACTGTGGTTGCACACCATGGGCTCGGTCCATCTAAACTATTTTTACTGGCAACATACCCATATTGGTTTGTGAGGACAATAAAATGAAGATATGTTAATAAGTATTTTAATTATAAAAATGAAGAAGTCTTGAGTAAAAGAATATTTTTAAAAAGTATTGAAAAGTGTGTATATAATCTTCCGAGAACATTCGAACTCGGTTCTTCTTGTCTTCTTTCTTCTTTTTCTTATCTTCGTTTAGTATAATCAAGGATAGCAACGACATCTCTTTCGGTAGTAAAGACATCCTATAAAATTGATTAGTGTTGCCGCGAAATTGAAAATTTTTAACAAGTGTAAGTGGAATCTATAATGCCAGGTTCATATTATCTTTATTGGTGATTGTAGGCATTTCTTAAGTTCTACCTGAGAGTCTATCTGATTAAACCGGTTTACCGATCATCATTTGTAGTCCATAGGAATAGCATGGAGATAGATGGAATTCGGAATGCTCCGTTACAATAAGTATCCATTTTTAACTTGACCCCCGTTTCCTCCACACAAAGCTCCTCATAGGAAAGATTAATCAAACGCTTGCTGTGGCGTTTTATTTCTAACACTAATTCTTCTTTTGCTCCTTTCTTTTTTGTTTCACCCTTCCTTAATTTTTTTTATTTCTGGTCTCGAAGGAAGGGGAGGGGTCCGGACCCCCCGGACCCACCCCTTGGCTACGTGCCTGCTACACCTGCTACTACTTACTCCTACTCCTACTACTAGTCCCTAATCCTACTCCTACTACTGCTACTTATACTATGGATCCGTATAGTAAAACTACAGGTTGCTTGGTGTTTTGCAGAAGGCCTGTTAAAATGAATCTGCACCGGAGAATGCAAGAGCACACCTCGGAAATGATTGCTGAAGCTACAGAAAATGAAACCAGAGAGAAAGAAGTATGCTTTTTATGAATTTCTGTGTGCATCTGTATAATAAAACTGCACGTTTAGTTGTTTAATTTATGCAACTTTTGGTTATAGAAATAGGGATTAAATACATAGTTGCGTAGCTTCTTTATAATACATACATTTATGTTATGAAGAAAGAAAATGTAAATCAGAAAAATGTTTATGATTGAAATAGGATTAGCTTTACAAAATCCGTACCAGTTAGTTTAAAATTAAGACGATGAAATTAAATTTTATGTGGTCACAAATACTGTAATCTTTTATTTAGTCTTATCAGTGTAATTTGGAAAACATTTTGGATTGAGGGCTCCAAACTTTGACATGATTAGATTGTTTCGCTTTTAAGTTTTTTTACAGGACCTACAACAGAGGTTACAGGACCTACAATTTAACGTTGGTTGCGAACAAATTAGCATCGCCAGGAATCGAACGTTTCGTTTCTATTTTTCTATTTAGCGTTCGTTACAGCGGCGTGCTTATATAAGGCATGGACTGACAGCTTAACGTCGGATCTGAACCATATAAGCTCCCACCGGGAATCAAGCTCAGATCTCCTGCGTCAAGCTTCTCTTCATGACGCACAGAGCTTCCCCGTTTTTGATGGGACTTGCGACAACACGTGACTAGTATATTACAATTTCCTTCAAGAAAAAATTACATAATCGCCTACCGATATAGTGATAACATTCAGGTTAGATGTAGGAGTATGTTCCAGAATGATATTTGTTGTAGACTTTGAGTGAGCATTTTCTTTCTTCTCCAAGACTAATGACAGTGGAAACCTGAAGTGAAAGTTTGCACATCGTACTTTCGGAGGTAGTGCTCTAATCTTTAGCCTAGGTTCGCTTCCATTTTCGTGTCTTTAACTCTTCAGTTGGAGTTCTACCACAAGAATCAGCTGTGTTTTTGCAGCGCTGACTCCTCGTAAGAAATTCTATACCCTGGCACGGGCGTCAATCCCACCGGGGGACGTGTTCTCACCAATATTTGTAAAATGATTTTCGTCCTCCCTCTAATATTTCAAGTATCTTAGGTCAACTATGACCTAAAAGAACCTTAAACATGTATCTTTATTTCTCCTGGATATTCCCCTCACACTATATTTTATTACTACTCTTTTTTTTTGACATAGTGGTAGAGCGTTCACCTCTGGTGTTTGGGGTCCCGGGTTCGATCCCAGTCCCCGCCAAGTGCTTTGCGGTGGACAAACACCGTGTGCGTGGGTTTTCTCGGGGTTCTCCCGTTTCCTCCCACTTTCTTCATTCCACCATTTCATTCATTTCTCATAATCACCGTCTCCTTTAGCCCAACCAGCATAGGCGTAGGACGTAAAACTCAAAGATTTCTTTTTTTGACATACACTTGATAACATTTAAGTTTAACTAAAACTGTAAAACAAGGTTGAATTTTATGTTTGAATAAACAAACAAGCTAAGTCTGTGTGTGATTTAAAATCACATTTAAAAAAATCAGTAAAACAAAAAAATAAGTTTTTGTTTGTTTTTAAGTAAAAAGTGCTTTAAAATGCAGTGTACAAAGACTATTTTTTAATTTTTGGTGAAGCACCCCAGACTCCCCCCTTTTTTTTTTGCACGTATTGCTCCCCAGTCCCGCCGTAGTCTGTCTCCCAAAGTTTATGTGCTGCTTACGCCAATGTACCCTGGGAACTCACCCAGATTACTTTTCCTGCTCCTGGTTGTCTCATTTCACTCTCAATCATAAATCATAAATTCAGTCACAACACTGTGCAACTTAACATAACTATAATGTGTCTCCTGTTCTTTCACATGTCTTTGCTTCTTTATAGTTTACACATAATTGTAAGCAGCATTGAATATATAATGAACCCACAGATAATACAAACTAGAATGCTAACTTACCTATTGTTGATCAGGGAAACTATTCCGCTAATTTCAGATTTTCTGCAAAGCTTCGTTTTCTTCCTACGGCGCTTACGCGCACTCTACGCTATCACTTTTTTCAATTGCTCTTCTCAAAAACCAGCACTAATGAACAGGTACCCGTCGTTTTATCCATAAAGGCTAAGTCTTCACACTAATTTAAAGAGTGTTTGTGCAAAGTTGCCCCTCAGGTGTGAAGTATCCCCAGTTTATAGTATATGCTACGCTTGGACAGAATATTTGGGTAAGTAGTAATAGTGGGATATCTTATGAAGTTTTTTAAAAGTTTCGTGTTCTTAATTTATTTTGTTATAGCTTCACAATCTCGTGACTGGGCCCATAAAAAGATAGAGCAACATGCTCTATTATTGAACAAAAACATCCTGTAAGTTTCGTGTTGATAGCTCTAACTGTAGCTGTGAACGTATGGCTCCACTACATTCTTTATTGCAAATTATCTAAGTGATTCACACTAGCTTTGCTATATTAAATAATTTACATTAAAATACAAATTGCTGAGCGAAGCAACGTTTATTATAAAACAATAAATGTGTGACAGTTTCGCCAACTAACTAAACATATTGGCTTCATCAGTGTCTGATGAAGTCAAATTATCTAGCTGGACTGGAGTTTAGCCTTCCTTTCGGCCTTCCATGTTCCAAATATCAAAGCAGACTATTGGTTCAAGTTAGCGTAATGTGTTGTTTTCATCTTGTTCACACGTGCAGTAAATATGTTCATTCTTGACTGAAATAAGTAATTCTGTTTTTGTTATTCATTGACACGTGCTGGATCCCAGCCATGTATCATCATCACCAGATTTCACTAGTAGAGTTAAGAGTTAACGCAGGGTCCGAATCACACCTGGGATCGAAGCTCTTACCAGATTGTCTATCACACTCGGCTCTCCTGCACCGAGGGCGTGTATGCTAACCATAGCGAGCGAAGTAGCTCAAGTGGTAGATCGTTGGCTTCGCATTCGGTAGATCGTGGGTTCGATTCCCGCTGCCGACCATCCTGAATGGGGTTTTCCAGGGTTTTCCTCAGTCCGACCAGGCAAATGCCGGGATGGTACCTACTAAATAGGCCCTGGCCGATACCTTCCCAAATCCCTTCCATTGTTATTGTTGTTGTTAAATATCTAGTATAAAATGGCCTCTGAGCTTATCTGGTGATTATGAAATGAATACAGCTACGATGAAGCTTGAAAATTGTCCGGATAGGTAGAGAGAAGGCGATTGGCGCTGTTCGGTACAAGTGGAGTTTTTAGTAACAATAGTATGAAGTGTAACATCTAAGATCCTCTTGATTCGATTTTATACCTTCTAATAATATAATAAATAATACACTATAATACAATATAATACAAAAATGTATATACTCTAATATATAATACAACAATAAATCACGAGAATTTTCTGGAAGTTCTCAAAACATCTCTATATAACATCTTACAATATTATGTGTCTCAGAGTAGAACACATTACAAACAAAAACACTTAATTACAACTCAGACAAGGTATAGTCATGCCTATAGTGAAATTGAAACATTAAAGGATCCAATGTCTTTTCTCGCCAAAGCAATTAAGGTGTTGTTGGTGGGTTAGCACTTATTTCAATATTCCGAATAAATCAATGATGACAAATTCCCCACTAGAATGTTTGTGAGAAGGTTGCTTTTCATTCAAAAATTAGCTCAATTGAATAACAATATTAAGTAGTGACTCAAGAGACCTCAAATTCTGAATGCTTGTAAATTTGGAACGATTAGAGAGAGTGATACTATATCTTGACTAGGGCAATGGAGGTAAAACAGCAACTATTCCTGTATAGTACCATCAAGGCTGATACCTTGAAGTCTCCTATTTGGATTCAGGTCAAATCTTTTTAATAGAAATGGTCTCATGTGCATATCGTTTTGTGGTAGCTTTTCATCATAAACCTACATTTCACGTATTTCCTACTAATCTTTAATCATTTAATAGATATTACCTTGAAAATATCTCTTTAATAACTTACAATTCTCTTTCCAAAATTTAAGGAACCTTTACCTCATATTATATACGGTAAAGCATTCAAAACTTGGGACACCATTTGATATTATTCAATTGAGCTAACTTTTCTCATGCATTTTTATTATCTGATATGGAGCTATTTTAGAAAGTCAGACTAAAAAAATTCGGAAATCGAAAAATATGGACAACCGTAATATGTAAAGATAACCAAGAAAGTTCTGTCGCTTTTTGTGGAGCTCTGTGTTCCATTGGCCCTCACACCTTGAGTTGAATACGAATAGAAATAAGGCGAAGATCAGTTGTTGATGTGGGTATATCTAACATACTTCCTGGTTGTGGCAGTTCAGTTACAGAGTGAACTTGCGTAAGGACAGAATGAATATGGGACCACCACAGGGCGTCCTAAGAGCGTGTATGCTGCACAATTCAATCTGGGGTCAAAGGCAGCTGCGGCGGGGCTGAAGTTATGCCAGGCCTTTGGAGAGAGTGTTGTGACTATGCGGATAGTGCTGCGGTAGATTAACTAATTTAAGGACGGTGACGAAACACTCGAAGACGCACCACGCACATGCACAAAATGAAGATCTTCAGGCAGCAATTCCGGCGAGTAAAGAAACCATTCGGTAGCACCTCCATCAACTTGGGAAACGCTACAAGTTGAGTCAATGGATCCTACATAATTTGACTCCGGGCCAGAAGGCAACGCGAGCGATACTTGTGTTTCTTTTCTGTCTCGTCTGAGGAAGGAGCCATTTCTGTGATGAGAGGTGGGTTCTGTACGAAGCTCCACAGCACAGTCATCATTGGTTAGCATCCATGAACCGGTTCCAATCAGCCGGAACCAGCACTGCACCTGAAGATGGTCCTCCTATGTGTTTGGTGGCCTGCTCGCAGCATCGTGCATCGGGAATTCTTACCGACTGGTCAAAGCATCAATGCAACTGTGCACTGTGAGCAGTTGAGTTTTGAGGAAAACTGAAAACTCTGGAGCCAGCACTTCTGAATCGCAAAAGGACCCTCCTGTCACAGGACAACGCTAAACCCCACATGGCTAAGATGTCCTGGGACATCAGTCTACTCCTTGGATGGGAACGCTATTGCATCCACCATACTTCCTGGACATTGCACCGTCCGATTATCACCTGTTCCCTTCCTTGGGCAATCACCTTAGGAGACGTTAGTACATATCCCTAGTAGAGATGCAAAATGCTTCGCACCACGGGCCACCAAGTTCTATCGCGATAGAATTCATGGCCTTCCAGAACCTTGGCAGAACGTTGTCGATGCTGATGGGGGCTATTTTTGATCTTCCAGGTACGTCTTAGGTGGCATATTGGTGTTCGAAGATGATAAGTGAAAATGCGATAGAACTTTCTTGGCTATCTTTATAATACATTATTAGTGTGTATCAGTTGGTTAAGTTACATTTCAACGTATGTACCTGCATTTTCCATACACTTCTGGAATCTTTTAAGAACAGAATTCAATGCTCATCTTAGCATTTCAATCGAAACGTTTGCAAACACTTCACGGATATTTTTTTCAAGACTCTTAATATGCCTTGGTTTTAACTTGTACACTTGTTTTTTAGCTCCAAAGGAAGAAGCCACATGTAGTTAGATCGAGGCTGCGTGCAGGCCATTCTGCAGGTCCCTGAGGCCAATCCATCTGCCAAGGAAATTGTCATCAAGCCATGCTCTCACTTGAATTGCGTAGTGGGGCGGAACTCTATGTTGCATGATTAAAAATTCCCTTTCATTTTCCCATCCTTGAATCACAGGCCATACACACGTTCGAAGCATCTCCGAGTATCGTTCACCACTCATGGAGTTGCGTAGCGCGTATGGCTCAATGAATCTGTTAGACGTCATTCTACACTAGGCGGTTACCTTTCGTCTTGATTACATATTTTCGCCGTTACATTTGTATCAAACTATGAACAATAATGACAGTTGTGACAGTTCAGAAACTGAGACATGTTTGAAACAGCGCTTCATTTGACCACTGGATATTGTCGTACAAATGTGGATAATCATCTCCCCAACCAAGCATATTCTCACAAAATTCCATTTGCCTGTGACAGTCCTCATCAAAAAGTTCGTGAACGTAATATTGCTTCCAATATTAAAAATGTAGCTCAATTTTTAAAATGGTCATTACCGTGTGACGTTACAATTCTGTTTCCCTAGCAGCTTGTCGTGTAGACTTTGAAGGGCTACGTTCAAACATATTAATTGTTTTCCGATTGGAATGTTAAGGGCCGTCCAGATCGACTTGCATCAAACACACTACCTGTTGTCATTAATTTCTTATCAAAACTTTTTATTGTCTTAGGGTTAAGCGTTGCATTCCCACCTCTCTCTTCCTTCCACTATCTCTGCACTTGCACCACCGACTTGAAATCTTCATATCTGGTGGCAATCTTCTACGCTGTATACACCACTCATTTTGCGGTTTTTACTGGATCAACTTCTGAAATCATACAGACGTGTTCAAGTTGTTAGATTCAGCATTCAGTTTCTGAATATTTTACTGTTCTTACAATATTACGTGACAAAATACGTTTGATCTTAGTCCAAATTACTACTTTGTAACTGTCCTAATTTCTAGTGGATGTGGCATATGCTTTTCAATATCAATAAAACAAATGCGTACTTAACATTCAAATATAATTAATTACTATAAAGTGTGTATATCCAAATTGGAAATAAAAAATGAAATGGAATACTTACAAGAAAATTATCTCTCACACAAAGATTAATATTTCTTATGAAATCTATTATTCTTTATTAAGTCTTTAATCCTTTTGGTATCCTATGTACGAGTTTAACACATTTTGCCTTCAATTCAGCATCGTAATACCACAAATTGTTGATCTTGATCAATTGAAGTTTGGTTCCAATGTGCGTCTTCTCTTGCTTTTCTTTCATGAAGCTCCACAAGTTTTAAATCGAGTTTATGTCAGGACTAGTACCTGGCCACGGAAGAACACTAATTTCGTTGTCCCCAAATAATTTTGTCACAGCTTTGGCTCGGTGGCAAGGCGTTCCATCATGCATAAAGAGGAATTGTACGTAATCAAACTAGAGTGCAGTTAGGGAAAGCAGTTCTTATTGAAGAACTTGTACGTATTGATTGTGCTTCATTGTCCTCTACTATATACAGTCTTCCAGGCCCGAAGACAGAGATCACACCCCAGACCATGACGGAAGTAGGATGCTTCACGGTTTATTAAAGACATTCTAACTTGAATTCCTCCCAGGTCAACATCGAAAATATTGTGAACATTCATCAGACAGAAAGATACATGATTCATCACTGAAATACACTATTCTCCAATAATCAGCAGTCCAATATTCTAGGCCTCGTGCCCATTCGAGGCGCTTCTTTGCCATGATTGGAATAGACTCTAATTTTGGTTTTCTTTCTTGACCGTGTGTGCTTTTATTCCCTCGGCACAAAGAATCCTTCGAACAATTTCAGGCCAAATGTCTGCGCGATACTCAGCCTCTTTTATGCTTAAGTCTATTGGAAGTTGCACTTCTGTTTCCGAGAGCCAATCTTTCATTTTTCTGATACGTCTTAGCGATAGCTTTGGTTTTTGCCAACACTTTCTAACCCTATTTTGGCTCTTGTTCATTTCAACAGATTCTACTCACAGATTTTTGTTCTATCCCCACTCTACTAGCAATGTATTGCCGTGTATATCTTATTTCCACCAGAAGTATTTTGTTAACTTCTATTTTACGCGGAGAAAGGTCTTTTGCTTTTCCCATTATGCTGCTATTACAGGACTACACAGAATGAAAGATTGATACACGAAACACGTCACGATCATTTTAAACTGGTCTATTCGAACTGCTGAGCGCTTTGAATGTCGTTATCTTCTTACGAAAGCAACCACAACACTTCACACTGTAACTTGTTGATAGGAACTACAATGGCTATCTACAACTGAAACACCACTTTCAGAATTTCCACCCTCACTAATATCTGCTGTTCAACGGTGATATCACCACTTCAACTGTACAATAAACAAATGAAGGATTCTATGTGTGTGGTTTAACCATTAAATTAGAGGTTCTAGAACTCTGAAATTAGGACTCCTACATCAATTTTGCATTTTTCGAGCGTGAGTCTAATGATTTGAACACGTCTGTAAATGGTAAACCACACATTAGTAAACAGTAGTATAGAGCTGATGCTAGTGTCTAGGAAAGTCTAAATTAAAAATATGCATTGAATTTACAAGCACTTACATACATACCTACCTACACACACACACACACACACACACACACACACACACACATATATATATATATATATATATATATATATATATATATATACACACGATGTGAAGAGCATGAGATAAGTGGGAGGAGCTTTCCATACCCATCTCACCCTCTCACCACAGGAATGTACGACATATGCAAATGATATGTACATGTTGTAAATAATTAATAAAATTTTAGATTAGCCAAAATAAAAAAATAAAAAAAATAATATAGTGTCGGTAGAGCCAAAATACAAATTAAGTTAGAATTTACATTCCTGTAAACATGAGTTCTATATTAACGTCCCATTGCCCCGTTAGGGACAGTAATGCTGCTTGAAGCTCTGACTTACGTCAGATATTATCTTAATATTAAGAAAATGTGAATTTATCATCAAATTTCATTAGTTAAATCTGGCAGATACAACATATCCTGAAATGCCTGAAAAGTAAAAAAAAATATATATATATATATTACAAGTTATTTTGTACTCACCCTGCGGCTAAGTATTCAATTAAAAACTCCACACACTTTCTAGAAAATGGACACATATTTATTTTTAATTTCACTACTGAACACACAACAACACCACACGCAATATATATAGATATATATACACTAGATATTCAATAGATATATTTTTTTATCAACTTGATAACTGCTTAAAAGAGTTTTTTTAAATAATAATAGAGATCTCTCTCAAATTCAAATGTTCACTGTCACTAAACCGTTTAAACAAGATATTTCAATTCACAGTCACCGTAATTACACTTCACTCCAGATGATTCTCCGGGAGAGGTCCAATTATCCTTCATTGGAAGTCACTGTCTTTAGATGTTATCTTCTATTCAGAATAAAGTTTGTTTCAGAGAAATTGTTGATAAAACACATTGGCATCTTGTGTTTAAGAAAATAAATCAATGATGTCAAAATGACGTTCAGCTATGAACACAGTGTTTTCACTTTTGGTATGCTAACTGATATTCGTTTACTTGTCAGACATTTTCAGTTGTAACTTTGTCAATAACGATTATTGATTTTAGCACCAAATAAAATGTGGTTCTTCAAAATAAATATCTTTTTATAACAGATGTCCATATTACACTGTGCTCTCTTCTTTACGGCTGAAGTTATGTATGTATGAAGATATGACTTCAACTCTCAATTTCTCCAAAAAAAATAATTGTCTGACCTTGGTGACAGTGGATCTTCAACTAACTAAATGTTTTTACTCTCCTTTGCTTTTGTTACACACACTAAAGCTAGTTTTTACCAAAACTCGCCTCCTTCGCGGCTTTCAAAAGTTTTTTTTTTCATTGTCAGAGGATAGCGGGACTTTCTTTCACAATAAGGGTTGCTTGCGAGAGACCTGACAGGTGTATCCCTCTAGCGGTTACTGTTTCTTTTTCGAATGTAACCAACCTCTCTCAGTGACCGATATCCTTCTCTGTTTACATTTATATTTAATGATATTACTGATTAACGAATTACAATTGACATGTAACAAAAGTTGAAAACCAATATTTAAATATCCTATTTTACATTTATAAACTTGGGTGGAGTTGTCATTGTTAAAAAGCAGAAAAAATACCAAATAACTTGTTTGTGGTAGACAATTGTCTTCTGCTACCTTCCATCACACTCCAAGGCATGCCGGGAGTGCCAGAATCAACATACAAATTAAGCAAAGAATAGCAAACTGCCAAAATAGCTATTCTATAAGAAAATACGGTAAGGATCGCGATTCTACATACTAATATAACTATATCGGATCTGTCCAAGAATTGTTAGAGGTTGGAATTTATATTCAAAAATATATTTCATATTAGTACCTTCTGGTAACCCTGGAACAATATGAAAATTGAATTGATGAAGGTTCGCTGACTAGGCACCCAGAACTGTTGAACCACCCCCACCGGAGAGGTAGCGGTTCCATTAAAAGTGTGAAAATCGCGGTCAGTGAAACAATTTCTCACGTATTGTATTCGAAAATTCGTATCTAGGTGTGTATAGTTTAACAAAAGATTGCTCAGCGACTTTCTGTCGCCAATTTTGTTTTGTCCATCCTTAGAATTTCTTTCCTTTTCTTACAATATATTTCTATAATAGTTATAACACATTAAGAGAACCTTGATTATAGTATTTTCTAGATACTATAGGTTGGCAATATTTGGTACTCTAAAGGTCACTAACCTCTATCTCCCTGAAGTTTCAAAATTCATACAGAACTTTCCAACAAATATATAAAAGAAAAATCAGTTTTCTGTTATGCCACTAAACTTAATGAAATTTAAAATAAAATAAAATAATATCAGAATGATTGCTTGAAATCTAATGTATAAAGAATAACTAAACTAATTAAATATATATATTAATTCTGTATATAAAATTGAGATTGCATATGCAAATTTTATGAATAATAAAAATAAAATAAATAAAATATCTCTGTTAAGCTTGCTCATAACAAATCCCCATTTTGGAAGGTTGGGATATACTTGTGAAAAGATATCACAACGTTCTCACTTATGCTAATTAAACATGAATAGAATTACCTAGAGTGAATACTATATATGACACTTTTGATTAAAATTAATAAAATACAACTATTCTAGAGAATTTATGCTATTTGTCTACCTATCTATCTATAGACTTGTATGAAAAACTATATTACTAACAATACTATATATATAGAAATATGCTTTAACCTAATGTGATTATATGTGTGAATATAATAATATAAATACTACTTAATGATTATCTATGTATCCCATGATACGTTGGAGTTACCATCTTGAGAATTTATGTTTCTGCATTCTCCTTTTCAGGTGTATCACTTTCTCGCATGTTATATTTTTTTTAATTGAAAAGCATTTCTCTTAATTATCTCCTTGCCAGTGTTGAGGTCTGCACGTGTATAGACATTGGTGTCTGTCTTGTGGACTACTTTCCAGGGGCCACTATATAAAACCATTAACTTTTTGGACACCCCTGCCAAGGCATCTGATTTTGGAAAGAGACGAACGAGTACAAGGTCTCCAATATTATACTCTACAAGCCGATGATGCTTGTCGAAGTATGCTTTTCTTGCTTCTGCCTTTTTCTTCAAGTTTTTCTGCGCAATTTCCACGTAATACTTGGTTTCAGCAGATCTGTCCACTTCCGGTACCTCAAACAGACAAGCTATATCACTTGTTTGTGAGATGTTTAGATGTAGCTCATAGGGAGAAAATCCCGTACTTAAATGTTTTGCTGTATTTAAGCACCTTTCCACTTTAGTAAGTAATCGTGGCCACTCTTTTTGGTTATGAGAGCAATATTTACGTAACATACGGACTGTAGACTTTACAGCTGTTTCCGCAATTTCTCCCTGAGGAAAGTAAGCACTACTCATAACATGCTTAATTCCTAATTCTTTCATTGCATTTTTCCACTGTGTGGACTGGAACTGGGTCCCTCTATCCGTAATGAGCATTTCTGCATTTGGGCATAGTTTGAGAAAATCTCTCAATTTTTGTAATGCAATGGATGTAGTTGCTCTCTTACAAGCATAAAGACCTACTAATTTTGAAAACACATCTAAAAATACTAATATGTATTGATAACCACCATATCCCTTAGTGATTGGACCGCAGAAGTCAGCACTCAGAAAGACGCTTGGCTTCTCTGCTATAACTGAATGCATAGGACCTCTATAATAACAAGTAGGAAGGTTTGCCTTCTGGCATATGGAGCATGAGCCACAATATTTCCTGATTACAGTGCGCATTTTTGGCCAAAAGAAACTCTCTGTCAACTGAGGCACAAGTTTGCTAGCTGAAAGATGTCCACTTTGTTCGTGATAGTAATTTAATAAAGGTTTGACTAAGACTTCCGGGATACATATGCGTATGCCCATGTTATCTCTCTTACATAGCCTACCATTCAATATTTCATACCGGTGGCTTTTCCCACAAACTTTACCATTCTTTTCTCCATTTTCTACTTGTCTTTTAATGGGACCTAGAAATGAATCTGAAGTTTGTCGTTCAGGTAACATGCTAATTAAACTTCTCATTTCACATGGAATCTCTTCTAAGATACCCATTAATGATTCAAAACTGGTTTGGCTTCAATGTCAAATTCAACATTACTATGTGGTGGATATCTTGAATGATAATCAGCCATATTATCTTGGGCTGAAAACTGAAGTCTAAATTCGCTAATGAGAGTGCCCATCTTAAAATTCTCTGATTGGTGAGTCTACATAGTAAAATAAACCTTAAGGCCTCGTGGTCTGAACGTATTATGAATTTATTTCCTATCAAATAGTGTTTAAATTTTGCTACCCCATCAACCAATGCCAAAAGTTCCTTTTCAGTCGTCGTGTAATGTTTCTGAGGGCCAGAAAATATTCTCGAGGACATTCCTGTCACTCTTTTCTCTCCATCATCGTCTATTTGATACAAGAAATTGGAACTCGTTCGATCAGACGCATCTACTTCTAAAATAAATTCTTTGTTAGGTAGTGGCTTTTTAAGCACTACTTTCTCTTGAAATATTTCTTTTATTTTATTTAGGGCTTCCTGATGCTGTGAACTCCATTTGAACTTAACATTTTTCTTTATCAACTCATAAAGAGGATACAAGACATCCGAATATTTTGCACTGAAACATCTGTAAAATCCTAAATAACCTAACAGCTTACGTAACTCTTTTACATTCTTAGGTGGTCTAAAATCAATTACTTTCTTAATTTTATTCTCATCCTTGCCAATTCCTTCTTGAGACAATTCAAAACCAAGTATCTTAATTTTTGGTTTCGCGAACTCACATTTTTTTAGCCGGAGTGTAACTCCTCCTTCTTTCAATAAGGTCAACACCTGGTCCAAATGAGACAGGTGCTCTTCGAAGCTAGTAGATGCTATAATTGTATCATCAACATAAGTATTACAGAATGATTTGACATCATTTCCAAGAATTTGATCAAGTGCTCTGATGCACGATGACAGACTGGTTTTTGTTCCAAATAGTAGTTTCATGAAACAATACGATATACCTTCATATACGAAACCTAAAAATTGTTGGTCTTTTTCCCTGACTTTCACGTTTACAAAGAATTCAACTATATCGAGTTTACTGAAATAATTCTTATTACTAAGTGATTGTAAGATGTCAAGAGGGACTAATGGTTTGTCGGTCTGTCCTTTTATAACTTGCGAAAGCCTCCTCCCATCCACACATAGACGAATCTGCCCATTTGGTTTCTCTACAACAACAAGTGGATGACTATAGCTACTAGGTGATTTTTTTATAATTTTCCATGCGAGCCATCTGTGAATTTCATTCCGAATTGGATTCTGATATTTCATGGGAAAATTGTACATTTTTGACCTAATGGGTGTGGGATCAGTTATTTCAATACAATGTTCATATCCTTTGATTGTTCCAGGTCTCTCGTCAAAAATATCACGATGTTTAATTAATAAAGAAGCTAACATGGCCTTTTGATCATTATTAAGTTCTACATAAGCGTTTACATGTTCGTGGATTTCTTCTACAGTGGTTTTCGTATCCACCTGTAACCATTCTGAGGGTGACAATACTCTTTCTTGCAGTTCCTTGATTGTTGGAAACTTTCTAAGCTTCAACTGTGGCTTGGGGTCAGTCTCATTTAGCTGCTCCCTTGAATTGCCATAAACCATTTGCTGCAATTCATCATGCCACTCTAATTCACTAAAATTCTCTACCGTGATTGCATTATCAGCATCACAATTAATTGTCTCCTCTATATATCTCAATACTAAATCTTGGTTATCTACTTCCACGTCTCGAAAATTTATTTCTACAGTGTGTGGCTTATGTAATACTAATAATCCTCTAGAATAATCTAACACAGCATGTGCTTCTACAAAGAACTGAGATCCAAGGATTAAATCACGATTAAGGTTTTTCACTATGATCCCTACTGTGTGAAATAGTTTCCCATTAATGTACAATGCTAATAGAGTTTGCCCCAATATGACAGCTACCTTTCTACCAAACGCAGAAGTAACTTTCATATTGTTACTTTTCAAAAAAGGAGGTGCGAGATTACTGTCCTTAACTGTGTTCCAAAGATTTTCACTCAATGCTGATATGGATGATCCACTGTCTAGCAATGCATTGATTGACTGCGCATAAATCATTACATTAATTTCCGGTAAATGTATAATATTGTTTCGAGTCACAGGCTCGTCTCGAGTATCAAGCAAATCATCAAATATTCCGTTTGCTTGTTCAAATACGGGTTTACTAATTAACACACTTTTACCATCTTTTAATACTAACTTAACTGAGTTATTTTCTATGTCACACTACTTTGATCAAAATATTTCTTTTCTATTATCTTTGCACAAGTGACACAATTTTCTTTTTCTTCTAATGACCTATATTCTAAAATCTTCAATGAAGTTTCTTTTTCATTGTGTACCATACTACCATTATTACTGTTTTGACTGTCATCGAGCACGCACTGGGGTTGGACCACTAGTTGGATACTGGGTTCGTTATTTCGGATGTCAAGTATCAACTCTTTCTCAGTGCATGCTGGAAATTCTCATTGTTCATTGCGATTGTTTTCCCTTGCACTGGTTGTATTTCCTTGTGCTGTGTAAGTGTTGGAAGTTTGTCTGCTGTCATATGTTTCTAATACTTGAATTTGTTCTGTGTCATCATATGTGTTCCTATTATTATTATTATTATTACTACTACGGCTGTAAAAATTCCTTGTATTTACACCCCGTGTACCTCTCTGTGGTCTCGTGTTTTGATGAGATGCGTTTTGAGAATTGTGTCTGTTATTTCTGGATGATTGATTTTCAGTATTTCGGCCACGCCCCCTTGAGGTCTCTTCATTTGCATTGGAATTTCTTTCAGTCCTTTCTACGCGACCTCTTGCATTTCTAGAGTAAGGAACACGGTTTTGTCTGTAAACACGATTGTTCCTTTGTGGCTGTGTGGTCTCGTGTTGTTCACGTGTGACCTCTAGTATATTAATGCTCCTCCTCTGAGGGACATTAATCCTATCCTGGTATGAATACTGAACTTCAGTCACAAGCGTGAGTAATTCTGAAATAGTTTCTGGTTTTGCGGCTATTATAATCCTGAAAAGAGAAGGCGAAAGTTGGCGCGGAAGAACCTTTAACAGGATTTTCTCTTTAAGGGGAGGGTCTAAGACCGCATTTAAGTGTAGCAAGTGGAGCAAGTACTCCGATGCGCTTTTGTGTATTTTTGGATTGAATTGACTTGTCAATATGTTTGCTCTTAAAGCAGCTAATCTCTCTTGGTTCAAATATGTGGCTTTAAATGCTGTTATAAAGTCTGAATATGTAACAATCTTGCTTCTCATGACTTTAAACCATTGCAAGGCACTACCTTTTAATGTGCGAGAGATGAAGGACAGATGTGCTTCAGTGTTGACACCAGTTAGTTCAAAATAATTATCTAGGTCAACAAGGAAGCTATAAGTCTGGGCTTCATCTTCTAATCCTTGAAAACATGGTAACTTTAAATCTCTATGTAAAAAGGAATTCATAGCCGTTGCCAAGGCAATCTGACTATCCATCTGAGTTAGTGACTGTGCAGGTGGTGAGCTTATTGGTTGGAACGTATTATCACCTACTGCCCTTGAACATGATGGCAATTCCTGTTCCAATTGAAAGGTTACACTGTCTGACCTATTACCATTGTCTGTATTTTCATTATTAACATGCATTCCCCTACATTCTTCGCCTTGTGTCTTATCTTGTAACCTACTTATTGAATTACATAATTCTTGAACTTTCTTTTGGTAACATTATCTAATGCAATAAGTTTTCCTTCTAAATTTTGCACTTTTTCTATTACATCTTGTTTGAACATAGTATTGGCCTCACTAATTTTTTTCTCTATGTCTTCTTGCAAACTGACCTGTCCTGCGATTACATTTTCTAACTTATCTTCAAATTCTGATCTAGTGTGAATTATTTCATTTTGAATAGTGTCATTTTTCTCTTCTAATGTGACTAGTTTTGAACCTATTTCTGTCCTAACACTTACAATTGAATTTTCAGTGGCCTCAATCCTATCGTTTACCTTTCCTAATGCACCATCTACTTGATTTACTGTTTTCTCAAGATCATTGTGTAACTGTTGCTTTGTATTTTCGAGAGCTTTAGATAGTCTTTCTTCTAAATCCTTGTGAGCATTTTCAAAATCCCTACGCGCATTTCTAATTTCTGTATTTGTATTCTCTAATTTTTCTTCAACCTGCAAAAGTTTACTTCTATTTCTTTTTGGCAAGCGTTCGTTTGATCTAACTTATGATTTGTACTATCAATTTTCTGTTCTATTTTCTTCTGTGAAGCAACTATCGTTAATTTTATAAATTCCATTAGATTTCTCATTTCCTCACTATTTACTCCTAATGGTGGTACTACAGGATTACTTGGCCTAGCTTTCTCTTTATCTCCTGTCTCTTCTTGACTACGTTCTACTTTATCACCTTGTGATTGCCTAAGTTCTAATATTTCTCTCCTATCACCTGTTGCTACTTCACTTATTTCTTGGACATTTATTATGTCTTCCTCTGAAGGACTCAACCTTTGTGCATAATCTAAGAATACCAGATTTTCATCCATCTTTCTCTTTTGTGACCGAGTCAATACCATTAACTTTCTCTAAAGAAATCTCAAAAATTATCTCTAAAACTCGATTTTTAAAATTCTAAAAATTATCTCCCCCTTTATTGTTTACATCTAAAACATAACTTTTGTATTAATGAGCTTCATACTTAATTATGTAACAATTCTTGGATCAGACATGGGAAAATATATTCGCGAACAGTTAATTTTGACTTGTGATGATAAATTCTCATTTGCAATGACAGATGCAGCATTTAGTCTAGCAACACGCTGGAGCGATTTTATGTAACACAATGACCAGCGTGATCAAGCTTACCCGCATGGGCGCCAAATTATTGTGAAGAGCATGAGATAAGTGGGAGGAGCTTTCCATACCCATCTCACCCTCTCACCACAGGAATGTACGACATATGCAAATGATATGTAAATGTTGTAAATAATTAATAAAATTTTAGATAAACCAAAATAAAAAAATAAAAAAAATAATATAGTGTCGGTAGAGCCAAAATACAAATTAAGTTAGAATTTACATTCCTGTAAACATGAGTTCTATATTAACGTCCCATTGCCCCGTTAGGGACAGTAATGCTGCTTGAAGCTCTGACTTACGTCAGATATTATCTTAATATTAAGAAAATGTGAATTTATCATCAAATTTCATTAGTTAAATCTGGCAGACACAACATATCCTGAAATGCCTGAAAAGTAAAAAAAAAATATATATTACAAGTTATTTTGTACTCACCCTGCGGCTAAGTATTCAATTAAAAACTCCACACACTTTCTAGAAAGTGCACACATATTTATTTTTAATTTCACTACTGAACACACAACAACACCACACGCAATATATATAGATATATATACACTAGATATTCAATAGATATATTTTTTTATCAACTTGATAACTGCTTAAAAGAGTTTTTTTTAATAATAATAGAGATCTCTCTCAAATTCAAATGTTCACTGTCACTAAACCGTTTAAACAAGATATTTCAATTCACAGTCACCGTAATTACACTTCACTCCAGATGATTCTCCGGGAGAGGTCCAATTATCCTTCATTGGAAGTCACTGTCTTTAGATGTTATCTTCTATTCAGAATAAAGTTTGTTTCAGAGAAATTGTTGATAAAACACATTGGCATCTTGTGTTTAAGAAAATAAATCAATGATGTCAAAATGACGTTCAGCTATGAACACAGTGTTTTCACTTTTGGTATGCTAACTGATATTCGTTTACTTGTCAGACATTTTCAGTTGTAACTTTGTCAATAACGATTATTGATTTTAGCACCAAATAAAATGTGGTTCTTCAAAATAAATATCTTTTTATAACAGATGTCCATATAACACTGTGGTCTTTTCTTTACGGCTGAAGTTATGTATGTATGAAGATATGACTTCAACTCTCAGTTTCTCCAAAAAAAATAATTGTCTGACCTTGGTGACAGTGGATCTTCAACTAACTAAATGTTTTTACTCTCCTTTGCTTTTGTTACACACACTAAAGCTAGTTTTTACCAAAACTCGCCTCCTTCGCGGCTTTCAAAAGTTTTTTTTCATTGTCAGAGGATAGCGGGACTTTCTTTCACAATAAGGGTTGCTTGCGAGAGACCTGACAGGTGTATCCCTCTAGCGGTTACTGTTTCTTTTTCGAATGTAACCAACCTCTCTCAGTGACCGATATCCTTCTCTGTTTACATTTATATTTAATGATATTACTGATTAACGAATTACAATTGACATGTAACAAAAGTTGAAAACCAATATTTAAATATCCTATTTTACATTTATAAACTTGGGTGGAGTTGTCATTGTTAAAAAGCAGAAAAAATGCCAAATAACTTGTTTGTGGTAGACAATTGTCTTCTGCTACCTTCCATCACACTCCAAGGCATGCCGGGAGTGCCAGAATCAACATACAAATTAAGCAAAGAATAGCAAACTGCCAAAATAGCTATTCTATAAGAAAATACGGTAAGGATCGCGATTCTACATACTAATATAACTATATCGGATCTGTCCAAGAATTGTTAGAGGTTGGAATTTATATTCAAAAATATATTTCATATTAGTACCTTCTGGTAACCCTGGAACAATATGAAAATTGAATTGATGAAGGTTCGCTGACTAGGCACCCAGAACTGTTGAACCACCCCCACCGGAGAGGTAGCGGTTCCATTAAAAGTGTGAAAATCGCGGTCAGTGAAACAATTTCTCACGTATTGTATTCGAAAATTCGTATCTAGGTGTGTATAGTTTAACAAAAGATTGCTCAGCGACTTTCTGTCGCCAATTTTGTTTTGTCCATCCTTAGAATTTCTTTCCTTTTCTTACAATATATTTCTATAATAGTTATAACACATTAAGAGAACCTTGATTATAGTATTTTCTAGATACTATAGGTTGGCAATATTTGGTACTCTAAAGGTCACTAACCTCTATCTCCCTGAAGTTTCAAAATTCATACAGAACTTTCCAACAAATATATAAAAGAAAAATCAGTTTTCTGTTATGCCACTAAACTTAATGAAATTTAAAATAAAATAAAATAATATCAGAATGATTGCTTGAAATCTAATGTATAAAGAATAACTAAACTAATTAAATATATATATTAATTCTGTATATAAAATTGAGATTGCATATGCAAATTTTATGAATAATAAAAATAAAATAAATAAAATATCTCTGTTAAGCTTGCTCATAACAACGAGTACAAAGAAAGAAGGAGATAAAATTCTGTGAGGACTTCTTTTCTTTACTAGGTTAAACATGGAAGTACATCCAACTTGTGTCATCTGTATGCAGAGCTCGGGAACTATGACGTATATATTTTCAACCCAAGGAATTATGGAAAGAATTCCAAGTAAAATTGCTACTTATCTTCCTGTCAACGTAAGACAGTTTTCTCATTCTATTAACTAGGAGATTTGCTACTAGGACATGTAATATATTATGTTAGTTTTAGTTTTCATCTGACTTTTGCAGTCATAAATTTACAGAATAGTGTAATCAGTTGGATATACCTATAACGGAAACATTAAATTTTAATTGGCTTATTGGCTTCATTGATGTATCATAATGAAATTAACGCGTATTACGATTGTTGCAGCTTAAAGGTGAATTCTGTAAAGCATTACTTACGTATTTAGACAGAATTCCTTAAGGTGAGAGAAATAAGGAGAGTACTCAGCAGGAAAACGAAATATAAATTTACGTGATATGTCTCATAACAAATATAAGTTTCATTAGGAATAATTAATGAAATGAAGTGCATGGGGTGTAGAGATAGGAATTTATGAGAACTGAAAAACATGTAAAATGATATCCAATATTTTATTCGTTGAAAGACTGAAATAATGACAAGTATTGTTGAAAAGGTGAACTGAAGTAAAGCAAATTAATGTTTATATCATGGAATGGGTGAAACAAGGTTTCAGCTGAATTTTGAGGCATGACGAGTCAAACATTCCGAAGTACAAAATATAGAGTAAAGGCACCGAATATGGAATAATTTTTGTTTCTTCTTTATTTCTCAGAAATGCGCATTCCAGAATAAAAATATTATAGATCATAATACTTGCGATACCTTTGCAAAACAAAATACAAGTATGAAAGTTTGTTTCACAATATTGATTTTTTACAATATTGCAAAATTGAAAGAAACTCAATTTCCCATATTAGGCACACCCTGTACCTAATATGGAACACTTTCTGTTCTTTAAATGGAATACTAGAACAAAATATGCGCGTCTGCCTACAATGCGACATTTGGATAATTCAAGCATAGGCAATGCATTCGAGCAATTTACTTGTTTATTTAAGAAATAAATTTGTTTATTAGTTTAAGCAAATGAGCGAAGGAAGTGTTCGAGCCTCCAAGTCCGAGATCACATCGGCCCTTATGGTAAGTCTACGAATTGTAAATTACTCGACCCTGGCCTCAGTAAAAGTACAATACCGACATACATCTGATGGGACTGATGAAAACCTGGGAAACCTAACTCAGAATGGGCGATCTGAGCATGGATCGTGCCCATGCTCGAATTATCTAAATGTCGCATTATAGATATTGTGGGCTATGTATCATATTTGGTAAGTCTGTAAGACAAGTAAACAAAAAATATATAACATTCTCAAGATAATTAAAACATAAAACAGCAGAAATACCAGAGTTCTACGTAGTACAAGGATAATTATCGAACTTGACTGGGGTTATTTATTATTAGATCTATGTTTGTAAACTGCTGTAATAGGCTGTAATAGCAACTTATTTTAACTTTTGGAGTAGCTATAATATATTTTACCTTGAAATAAGCACGTTTGCCAGGTAAACCAATAATAAAAGTAACAAAACGAAATATTCAGGAAAACAAACTACATACGGTCAAAGGCGCCGAATTCCATGGTTGCTTTCAAAAATCCTAAAGCTATACCATCGCGTTGGCGCGCTCTGCAGCTTTTAATTGCAAATCTACGGCTGAGAATCTTTAGTAATTTCGCATTCTTTATGAGTCCACCTAATTAAATCTTGAAAAATTCCAAATATGGAATGATTCGTAACATTTTTCAGCATCCAAACTTCTATAACTACTGTTTGACATAGGATTCGCTCCAAAAATTAATGCTGTTCTACACTCCTTAGTGTGCCCGCTTTAACAACAAACGAAGTTCAAGATAGTCGACATCTATCAACAAACCTGTCTGACTCAACACGCTATTCGATTGAGTTTAATCGTTTGAACCTTCGTAAGGAGAGGAAGAATTTAAATTTGCGTAGCGTTTACACGGATGCTTATAATGTTCCTTTCATGGCTCTCGAATTTGACTCTGCATTACATGAATAATCAAATACTGTCAGAGATTGATATTATATTTTTCTTTGTGCATAGTCTCTTGCGATTCCCAGGTTTCATTACTTCAACTTATCAATCGTATCTGCACTGAGGAAAATTTCACACCTCGATGACGTAAGGTTCTGGTCATTCTGATCTTAAAACCGGAGAAAGCCGCAATGACTACCAAGAGCTACAAATCAATCGCTCTCATGATACTGTCCGGGTACATAGTGTAGATAGTGAACAATTGCCTGGTTTGGTATTTGGAGTCAAACTCTATCTTGAGAAAATCTCAGTGTGGGTTTTTCTCTTTTGGATTATCTACTGACAATCCTGCTAATCTCAAAAGCCAGATTCAAAAAATCTTCTTCCATCATCAGCGTCTTGTTGCTATATATTTTTTGATTTGGAAAAGACTTATGACACAACTTGGCGTTACGGAGTGTTAAAACAGCTTCATGACTGAGATATTCGTCAGCACATAGTGAAATTCATAAGCAACTTCATGGATTTCTAGATGCGTGTTAGTTGTAGTCTCTCAGAGCGATACTTATAGGACAATGGTGTCCAAGAAGACAGTGTCCTTATTCACGTTATTTACTGTCGCTATCAGTATTCAGTCACAGTTGTAGTCCTATCTGTAATCTGCTATACATTGACAATATTGTATTTTCACTCTTGACACCTACGGTGTAACTCGACAGGTTCAAATTACGTTAAATCTTTTTTCTCGCAAATTAAACAAAACACACTTTGTTTTGTCTCCAGGAAACCTGTTGTGTATACCGCTGTCACCAAGGGATTTCCCTTTTAATCCGTACTTGTATCTCAGTTGCACTAGTCTCTCATTTGTTGAGTCAGTCGGATTTTTCGGTTTGACCTTTGCTCCTATGTTAAATTGGGAACCACAAAATTCGTAATCTTAAGAAATACTGTCTCCGAGTTTTGACATTGCTTACGATCATACCGTAGTCTTTTACACACGAGAAAGAAAGTACAGTTTGACAATTTGACAGAAAAATTTGACAGTTGACAAATTTTCATTTGGCAATAATTCGGGAACAAATGAATTAATTTGGATCTTTTTGTTGCTATCCTTAGAATTGTTATAACTTGATAACTTGCCAAAAATCGGTACTCTAATAGGGTAATTTTTGTTTAGTTATTAGAAAAAGAAATTTTGTCAACTGAAGAGTACTTTCTTTCGTGACTGTACGGTTAGCCCCGTTCCTAGCTTTATGTTAGTTAAATTAGTTCTTAAAAGGTTGTTTCTTAGAAACAAATTTGGTGATCTTGTTCATAATTCATAAATAAATATTTTATTAATAATCTAATAATATTGAGCTAGTCATAATATGCGGAAAAATCATAGTAGTAGTAGTTTATTCTTGGGGATGTGGTGAAAGTCATTTTACGCTAAAAGGTGCACGAGGAATATTTTACTCTTGAAAGTGGAATTTATTCCGACAATTTTCTAAAATATGTCGCTGATGATCTCCGATAATCAACCCAAGTAAATTGTAAAACATAATCAGATCGGATCTCGAAAAGTTTTAAGCACGAAGAATACACAACATAAATTTGATTATCGTAGGAAGAGTATAAGATTGCACAGCAACTGTTTGAAACCTGCAACCTGTACTAATATACTAAGAATGAAAGCTGTTGAATACAGCAATGACTACATTACAAACAGCGCGATCATCAGCATGTTTAAGACAACTGTAAGTCGTGTATAAAGATACCAGTTGTTTCAGTTACTCAAGGTAACTGCTGAAGTCCGTTACGTTTCATTGAAAAAGCAGTACGTACATTCATGTCCAAAATGATTGTCGCATATCTATAACTGCCTTCTTGTAAGAATATAATTCGATAATGATTTTGCAGGGTACTTTTAATACTGATACTATGTGCGTAATCGGGAAATGTATATTTGTGGTAAATTTCATAGGAAAAGAAGAAAATACGAAAATTAGAGTGCGTAAAACAAAATGTTGCTAAATGGACAAGAAAGTTTTATTTTCGTTTTTTTGTTCTTATTTACTGCTCTTTTGACATGAAATTTCCCACATACATGTCTTTGCCGATTATATACATAGTAACATTCTAAGAAACACCGGGCGAATTCGTTATCAAATTATATTCCTACAACATATTTATAGACATGCGACAATAATTTTAGACATGAGTGTACATTTGCAAAGATTACCTTTAGTTCGAGTCAATTATCGTTACTCAATATCTCTCAGTTCGTGTTCAACGTTATTAAATTCCAGTTAATTCGAAGGTGACTTGCGAACAGAATGAAATTTGGTTTTCTCTGAAAGAAGGCAGGTTTGTTAATTAAGAGGTCTCATACTACTAGCATCATAGTTACATATCGCTAGCATCAATCTGCAGAACCACATACACAAGTATGTGCTACGTTGTTTGGAAATCATCTGAATTAGAGCTCTGAAATTTTTACGATAATGTTAAATATTGTAGTGATATGATCAGTGGCAAAGCGTGCTGTAAAAAACCGGGTAGACACACACACACAGACACAGACACACACACATTATATATATATATATATATATATATATATATATATATATATATATATATATATATATATATATATATATATATATATATATTCTATTTGTAAAGTATTTGTTTTTTACTTCTAATTCATAAATATAGTATTAATGTTTGAGTTTTCAATATTCTTTGCAATATATGTTTACTTCTTTAAGTATAAAATTTTCTGAATGTTACACATTTGCTAGAAATTGGGGGCATTACTTCCCCATATCGTCTTTAAGAATAATCATTTCTAAATACTTTAAAAATAAGCTGTAAAGTAAAAAAAGAAAAAAAACGATAGAAGAAAACATAAACACCTTATAACATCTAACCTAATACCTTACAGTCTTGTAAAAGAGCTCCATACCCTGTTCTTCATTTCGGTGAAAATATTAATAGCTCTTTCTTTGGATTCAGGTATCCTGCAAAGCTTCCCCACCAAGTTCTTTATTATAATTGTCCGTAATTCAGAAAGAATGTCCGTAATTCAGAAAGTGTCCGTTTTGTCATGCTGTTCGTTAAGTAAGTTTTCACTCTTTTCAGGGCACTCATTGAATGTTTTTAAAAAAACTGAAGTTGATGAAATGCTCAATACCATATTTAGAAGTTTTGTTGTTTCCTGATATACGTTTTGAAGTTCATTACTGAGAATATATTTCAAGTATTCGGGAAAAGAAATGTGCTCGCTACTATCGGAACGTAAGTTGATAAGTTCATTCTTAAGCTGATCTGAGCAAAAGGTATTAGGAAAGGTGGATATCAAGTCATTCAGTTTGCCGTATAGAAGAATTTGTTGATACATACTAAAATTTTCTATAATTTATTAGTTTTACAATGGCCAGAATTTTGTATTTTTCAAATCTTTAATCTGCACAATTATTGAGCGAAGAATCTAATATAAATAAAATAAAGTTTGTATGTTGGTCTGTGTTTGTTTCTGTGTGCGGCCTGGCGATCAGACGAGTGGACCGAGTTACCAAAACTTGGTCATGGGTACCTTGGTCTAGGCCCCAGACCAAGACAAAGCGTTTTTTTTTTTAAAAAAATTCAAGGGAGTCTCAGGAGGGCGTTTACCGGGACATGTAAAAAAAAGTACTTGTCACTCTTGCGAAAAACACAAAAGTGATAGAATTGACAATACATCTCAACTTTTCGTTAGGGGGGTCTTCTTTTATTCTGATGTCGGAGAAACATAGGGACAAAATATATATATATACTAATGTTCTTCAAGGGTACGTTATAACAATTTAACATTTTATAGAGGGAGCTCGAAAGATGGTTTAAAATAAAAACCAATAAGAAGAAATAGCGGTCTGTTTCTGTAACTTAAAAATCCAGCTTAAAATAAATAAGATAGGCAGCCCTGTAAAAGTAGAGCAGCAACTACGTGCAGGTAGTACTACACAGCGCGAGTCTTTGGACTTTTAACTTCTCACGTGACTTTTGTCCTACGCTTCTATAGGTTGATGCAAGTTAAATAAATGCAGTAGAGGAATAATGTTCTTTTAAGGTTTCGCGAGACGCTTTGCTTTCTGTCTTTCACATGGAAGCAGTTTTTTTTTAAAAAAAAGCTCAGAATAAATTATAGGAAATTTTAAGTTCAGAACCTTTAAATTACAAAATTTTAAGTTAGTATTCTGACTTAATGGCTTTATACCAATAAAATTCTAAAGAGTAGACGCTATTTACCCTGTCTCACCTCAAGCCTCGCCACTGCATATGGTGTATAAATTGCTAATTCATCCTTGAATCACCCTATTATTCAATGTTTGTTGGTGGGTTAGAGTATAATTTAGTGTCTCTATTGGCGCCGAGGCTATATGACATGTGGATCTACAGCTTTAAGTGGGATAAGATCTACTCGAGCTCTGATTCAAAGCCGCGCTGAGGCAAGTACGTCAACCATATAGCCACTAGAGAGCTCACATGATTTTAAAAAACAATATATTTTTTCAAGAGGATAGGTCGGTTCTTAATTATCTTAATTCATGATTTATGTCACGCTCCTTTCAAGAACCAAACTTTCAAATGATATTCTAACATGTAACAGATGCAGAAATGCGAAAATTATTTTGCGCAATTTGTTGAACAAATTTTAGGTTTCCATGTTTGGGTCTTTAATTACCGTAGGTTCATGGTTTACACGTAATTGTTTTCAGCATCAACCGATCTTACAAACGATATAACATAAAGTGTTACGATTGCTTAAATTGCTCGCTGTTGCAATAATGATACGTATTTCCTTTATGTGGTTTGAAAACGCCAAATAAAAGAATAATTGTATTATTAATAACTGACGTAAAATATATTATTATTTGAGATTAAATTATTTAGTAGACATATCGAAAATTATTTGATTGTTATCATCATAAAACTTGCGTAGTAGCTAGATATAAATAAAACAAGTGAGTATCATTTTACACTTTGAAATTGTGGTAGACTTCTAAACTGTGCAAATTCAAAACTCAAACTGGTCGTAGTAAAACTACAACTTCCAGTAATAATGGAAAACGATAAGATATTAAACTAATTTTTAGGAGCTGAACCCACTTTTCAAAAACGTGTTTCTTGCAATATCTTACTAGTGTTGCTACATAAAGATAATATTCACACCGAAAGTAGTTGTAGTTTTCTAGAACTTTCGGTTGTACAAGGAAATAGTCGGAAATGGAACAAATTCCTCCGACGCTTAATCGATTGTAGAAAACTAGTTCTCTCTATCTTTTATTGTTTTTGCTCCTTGGAAAGACACTATGAAACTTTATTATGCCCTAGGTACCCATCCCCAAATTTAAGAGGTGAGCATCAATGTACTTATGTTCTTGCAAGAGATTATACCTCTGTACACATCAATATAACCATATAAGGTAATAAGATCTCATGAAAGAGAAGTAAATAGATCAAAATATCCCTGAAATTTACATTTTTGACAACTTTTAACCCATAACAGGGAACGAGATGTAACACCCAAACTTACAGTGGTACATATCCCGGTCCTTTACTACCATAACAAATTTGTAGTTTTGTTAATTTCTAAAATTTAATTGGAGTGGTTCTAGATACCCGTCCCGAAATTTACGGTGGTGAGCTAAAGTACCTCTGCCAAAATTCAGAGGGGATGGCCATAGCCATAGCCCCTGAGCCTGGAATCCAGGGATACAAAAGTTTCCTCAACTGTCACCCTTACTAGTTACATCTATTGTAAACCTAAAAAGATCACAAGGAACACATAGATAAGAATGTGAAAGCTAAATACTAGTTACAAATTCTAAGTTGTAAAGTTAATAATTGAATAATAATATTAAAATCTTGCTATGATGAAAATCCTAATTTCAGAAGTGCATTATGTTTACTGGATTAAGGTAATTTTCTGAGGGAAAGGAGAATGTCCTTAAACGAATATCTCCAAAACTGTTTCATTGCCCGGATATTTATCTTCCTCTTTTATGTAAGCCCGCATCAATACGAATAACCAAGAGCAGTTCTTGTTGTGTATGCTCACATCCCAAAGATGTCATCTTGGTTACATAGAAACAAGACGTTCCGGAACATGTTAATTTCGTAAATTTTATACTAGAAGAATCGTGCATTAACTTTGACCTCATTGAACATCCCAGCAGAAAACCAAAAGTACGGCTACGAACGCCATTAGATCTGTTGAGTATCTTTCTGCCTGCAAAATTCGATGACTCTATGTGTCCCTTTGTATACAAAAAGTTGATGGAAGACATACATTATTATTATTATTATTAAAGATATACAAATCTCAAATTTAACTTTTTGGTTTTTTTAAATCTTGTTCAAGTTTTGACTTATTTCTTAATCAACTCAATGAAAGAGATTACCGCAAATTTCAGAACAGTTCAACTTCCTTCTATAATCAGTGGTGCCAATCCGAGGGAAAATTCCCATTTTGTGGGAGTTTTTTAATATTAATTTCTCAAAAAGGCATAAAGGGAATTTTCACCTCAATTGGCAACAAATATGAGATTTTTTATCAACAGCAACAAAATTTTTCATGGGTTGAATGAAGGCAAACAACTTCCCAATAATCTTGAAATCAGTGTTAGTTCTTAAGTTTTGTTACCGAAAAGTGCATGCTAGTGCAGAAGTAACTTATGATTCTGAAAAACCAAGCCCTAAAAGTGTAAATTGTGCTCTGGTATATGCATATACAACTTATAATTAACTGGAAAAATAAATTAAAATGCAAAATGAGAAACAACGAACTTCAAAAATGTTGTACACAAAACGAATGGAGAATAAAGTTCTTTTAATATCCTTATATGCATTAGAATAAGATGACATAAAGGAATAATACAAATACGAAATCTTGACGACAAAAAACTACTTGTTGTGGTCAATATTTTCAATTGGCTCTTTCAATTAAGAAAATTAAGTTGTCCATCAGCTACTTATTTCCGTGCCAAATTCTTTGCGTTAATGAACACTGGCTTAGAAATGAAGAAATAATTCTATATGTACCTAAAAATTATATCATAGCAGCAAGCTATTATAGAAGTAGAATTACCCATGGAGGAGTAGCAATTTATTTAAGAGATGGCTTCACCATTGACTATATTGTTATTAACGTAGATAATTTCTGCTATGAGGGGGAATTTGAAGTAGTTGCAATTTCATTTCCTAGCGCGAAAACAATTGTGGTATCAATTTATCGAACACCAGATACGGAGGTCAATGTCTTTCTTGCACGCTGGGAAGACCTTACTAACTACTTAAGTAAGCATGATAAATATAAAATATTATATCTGGGGGATGTAAATATCAATGTTTTAGTTGATACTCCTACCAAGAATTATTTTTCTGATATACTTAGATCATATAACTTTTATTTTCTAAATGATCAGCCAACAAGAAAGGAAGCTTGTTTAGATAACATTATTACAAATGTATATAGAAATGATTTATCGTGTGGTGTAGTACAGTGCTCATTGTCAGATCACGATGGCCTATGGGTGTTATACCCCTTTGTCAAACACAATAATACTAGGGTGGTGACCAAGAGTTTTCGAGTACTGAGTTTAGATAATATCTGTAGTTTAAGACATAAATTAAAAGAAATTGACTGGCAGCAAATATTCTTTAGATGTAAAAATGTAGTAGAAGCGTGTGAATTTTTTATGTATAATTTAACACGATGCCTAAACGAATGCTGTCCAAGAAAATTTAAATGCTATAACTTATCTACAAACAAATTACAGCAAAATGTTAGTAACTGGTACACTCCAGAACTAGCAGAGCTTCGTAAGGTTGTCATTGCTTGGTATAATAGGGCTAAATCGGGCTGTCCTGTGGGAAAAGAAAAATACATCAGAGCTAAAAGACGCTACAGAAAGGAAATAAGTGCGGCAAAAATTAAGGCAAACGACAATTTTATTGTAAACCATACAAATAAATGTAAAGCAGGGTGGACAATTATAAACAGGGAAATAGGGGTACGAAAAGAAAATGACTCAATATCAATATCCCCTGACACTTTTAATGAATTCTTTGTAAGTAGTGCTAAGTATGTAAATGGTAATACAAGCAGTATCTCTAAGTCCGCAGAAAACGATGTTATAGACTTCAAAAGTATTCTAAGTTCATGTAGAAATCAAACTAGTAACTTGACATTTAAATGGACAAACGTAACACCTGAAGCAATTTTGTCAGTGGTTCGTAAGTTTAAGACATCTGGTAGCGAGGATTATTATGGGTTTACTAATAGTACAATTAAAAATATTATAGACGTAATAGTGGAACCCCTTACACACTTAATTAATTGGATACTAGTAGAAGGAGTGTTCCCAGATTGTCTTAAGATTGCGGTTACTATTCCCATACATAAAAAAGGGGACAAAAACTGTCCCAGCAACTACAGACCAATATCTCTCGTACCAATTGTATCAAAAATTATTGAACATTGCATGAAAGAACAACTAACTCTGTACTTTGAAAATAACAATCTCATTAACTGTGCACAATATGGGTTTCGGAAAGGTATGTCCACAACTAAAGCTGTTGAAAAAGTTGTATCTGAGTGTTACGTTTAGTCGAAAAATAAAAATATGTAAAACGTTTGTTAATAAAATCTCCGTTTTAAAATAGCAATAGTTTCGTGAGATACTCGTAATTGAGTGACCTTGGCGGTGCCTGTGGTGAAGTGCGCGAGCTTTCCGCTCTGTGTCGCTAGTTGTCGCTGCAGCCAGCTGCCTGCTGCTTAACTGGCGGACGGTGCAATTTAACATAGGTACTGATAGAGTGAAGTTCGAAAACTTGATAGTGGGAATTGTGAAATGGAGGTGTTAATATTTGAAGTTGATACGACAGGAACCAGTGGATTTTGGCTGCAAGGAGACCAAAGGAATATCTAACCACTAAAAAGGCTCTGTAAGAGAACAGGTTTGGAGACAGAAAAAAAAAAAAGGAAATGAAAATGAATGAAATAGTTTCTGGTTTGTATGTTAATTATTCTTATTTCCATTAGAAACTTCCATTTCATTTTTCTTATTGTCTTGTTTGAAAAAGGAAATAATGAAAAGGAAAATAAATGAAAGAAACTTGGATTCTGTCAACTTACGTAACCATTAAATGCCTTGGTTAAGCTATTTAAATAAAACCCCTTTTGGATTTTGCTTTTAATTATAAATTAAGTTTCAGTAGCTAACCCTGGTCATTCTTATTGGGTAGAGAATTTCAATATCATTTAAAGTTTCGATAAACAGTGCTTTATTGCGTTTAAAGTGGGGATTTTATATCTAAAGATTCTAGTGTCAAACAACTCTTGGAAAAAAAAAAGTTAATGTGTGTTACTTTCTCATTGGATGTTGTATCTGAAAGTTAATTTAGTCCACTGCAAGACTTTCTTTATTACTTTTCGTTCAAGTTATTTGTTACAAATTTCACAAAATAAAGTTTGTTAGTTGTTATCTGAAATTGGGATTTGCAGTAATTTGAAACTGATACGAACCTATTCTACCCTTCTATCGTAACTATCGCGCTCACTCGATGTGTGGACGTTAATTGTCAGTGCTGGTTGTTTTATTTTCAGGAATTATTTTGCAGTAAAGAATTTTAATGCTATTTATATTCCTAGTGGGTAAAACAGCTAGAACTGGGAATTGGCGGATACATGAAATTATATATGTGTATTTCATTACGCAACACATATATAATTTAAATAAGGTACCTATGTTAAATTGTGAGTGCAAAAATAATTGAAGGGTTTTCATGAATAGGTTTTCTCTCTTTGAAAGTTTCTGTATAGCAGAGTTTCTGTGGAAGGATTTCCTGCTTAATGCTTTATTGGCAATTTGTTTATTGCAATTGGTACTGTTTGTATATAGACGTTAATGTGTTCGTACCTCTTGCATTGTTTATGGCAGGTTGCTAAATGCGTAAAACTGATAGTTATGGAAGTCGCATGCTAATGTGGGAGGAAACTTTATGGAAGTATATTACAGAAACATAATAGATATAAAATTCCCAATTTATATTGTAGTGTTTATATGTATATATGTAATTCCTCTCTCCCCGTTATATTGTTTTGTATTTAAGAGTAATATGGCGCAGTTTAATGATATAAGGGCTGGTTTTGTACACGATAATGATCAATCTAGCTCTAGTGGCGATGAGTTTGTGGGGTATCAATATGAAAATCCCTTATTTGAAAATGACCTGAGCGGAAGACAAATTCCTAATTATAATAGTGCTTCTCCTAATATGGGAAGGGGAGCCTCCAATGTGAGAGGGGGTGGTCGGACCGAAATGGTACCTCCACTAACCCGTCAATTTCAATTCAATTTTTCAAGGCATGCTTCGGATAGCATGTATAAAGTCTTAATGGAGGAAATTAATAGTTTACCAGTAATTGATGGAGGAAATACAGACTTGACTTTCAAGTTTTTGCTTCGTTTAGATAGTTTTCTCAGGGGACGGGATTTCCCGTTGGATTTGGTGCTAATCGCTTGTCTTTCTCGAACAAAAGGGGAAATTCAGGAGATGGTACAATCTCTGATTGGAAGTTCCCTCTCATGGGAGACTGTTTGTAGGCGAATAATGTTGCGTTTCATCTCTACTATTGCTAGAACTCAATATATGAAGTTATATTTTTACACTACTATGAGGGAAGAGGAAACACTCTATGACTTTATTGACTCTAAATTATCTATAATTAAGGTTTTGGATATGAATTTTGATGAGCATACTATTTGTAGTCTAATTGTAAATATGGTTACTCCTCGAACGCATGAATTTTTAGTTGAGCACGGATTTCCTAACACTTTTGAAAACTTGTTAACTTTAGCTGCTAGGTTTGATGCTTTGTTCCGATATAAAAGGGATTATTATAAGTTAAGTAAACGAACCTTAGGGGACAAACAAAATCTGGTCGCAACACAAAAGTCACCTAATATGTTGAAGGCTCGTGGCATGCGTAGCTCAGTGGTTCAGGTACCGAAACAAAAATGTTATATTAATCATCCTAGTGTTCACCAGTTAGGTTATGAAGAAGACTCAATTAGTGGAATGCAAATGAGGGAGAATAGTCAGGCTACAAAAGTAAATAGATCTTTGGGTAATAATACACTAAAATGTAAATGTCCTCATTCAGATTTAGATAAATTCAATAGAGTAAGGGGTGTTCAATCTCAACCACGGTCTAATGTGAAAATAAATGAATTTGGGGAATCTACTGAATCAAGTATAGCTCATATGCCTGATAAAAGATTAATGAATTTAATTTCGGTGTTAATTTATATAAAAGGCGAAGCTGTACCTTGTGTAATAGACACTGGCAGTAGTAATAATTTCATTAGTCAGCGATATTATCAACATCTAAGTAGTATGTGTCGTATAAAAAGTGAGTATGTGAACTTACGAACTACGGGTCTTGGAAATACTCAGATTCTCGTAAAACAGAGAGTTCGTATTTACTTCCGCATGGGACGTCAGCAGTTTTGTGAACTGTTTTATATCATCGAGTCGGATGACTTTGATATTCTTTTGGGTAACAGTTTTCATACAAAGTATAGTGCTGTTATAGACTTACCTAATAACTTATATAGAGTACAAAATCGAAGATTAAGCGTACCTATACAAGATGCCTCCCAGTTGTCGGCAGAAACTGTGCGCTCTTCCCTTTATACTTCTAGGGGAGAGGATTGCGGAAGGCAACCACCATGCAACCTAGGTTCGCTGGAAACATCTTCTACTCCTAGTACTTCTGCGAGTTTTCAACAACAGCATGGATTGCCGGAAGCTGCTGCATCCATGTCACATGGAGCTGTTCCAAAAGAGCCAGACCCAGAGTTGGAGTTTTGCTATGATCATTCGGTTCTTCATCCAGAGAGGATTACCGAGGAAAATTTACAAGGTAATTATAAGGTTTCGCCTGAACTTTTACAAATAGATCCTAGTTTACAGAAATATGTTGATAAAATTTTAAATAATTATCAAGATGTGATATCGGATAAAATCGGTAGAGTCAAGAACTTTGAATATAAAATAGAAGTAACTGATAATACTCCCATTAGACAACAACCTTATCATCTCCCTACCTTTAAACAAAAAGAATTAGAACAATATATTGAACAACTTGAGAAAGATGATGTTGTAGAGAGGGTAGACTTTTCACCTTTTACTTCCCCATGCTTTCTTGTAAAAAACTCAGATAAAAGTAGTCGTTTGGTCGTAGCGTATGGAGAAATGAATAAGCGGGTGATTTGTAATAATTTTCCGTCTCCTAACATGGAGAACGTTATATCAAGTATTTCTAATCACTCTATATTTAGTAAACTGGATCTACGATCCTCTTTCTTTCAGTTGACCTTGACTAAAGACAGTCGTCCTTATACTGCCTTTGTCACAAAAAATAAAATTTATCAATTTAAGGTTTGTCCTATGGGTTTTCTAAATAGTCCATTTGTGTTAAGTAATTTAATGAATAAGGTACTTGATGGGTTAATTGGAAAGAATTTGGAAGTATTCTATGATGATATTCTATTGTTTAGCTCTAATGTCGAAGAACATAAGAAATTGTTAGAGGATGTTCTCTCCCGTTTAAGAAAATGGGGTATAACAATTTCCCCTAAGAAAACATTCTTGTTTCAACAATCTATAAAGTACTTAGGGTTTCGTTTTGAAAAAGGAACTATGTGTATTGACTCCGACAGAATTAAGGCAATTCAGGATATTCCAAAACCTAAAAATCGAAAAGGAGTGAATAAAATATGCTCATTTTTTGCATTTTACTCTAAATTTGTAAGAAATTATTCTGAATTGATAGCTCCTCTACAGGAATTACGATCTCCTAAACGAGTATTTAAGTGGACCAAAGATCATGATATTGCACTTCAAAGATTGAAGGATGAATTTTGTTCTCATGTAATTTTGAAAGTTCCTGATATGAACTCAAGCTTTATTGTCCATTCGGATAGTAGTTTGCGTCATTATTCGGGAGTTTTAAGTCAATATGATGAAAATGGTAATTTGAGACCTGTTGCTATGTTCTCTAAAGCAATTCCCCCTACAGATTGGAGTAAAAATGTCTATGAGTTGGAACTTAAAGCCCTCACTCTTTGCTTAGAACGATTTGAATATTATCTATTCAATCCATTTGTTGTATACAGTGATAGTAAAAGCCTCTCTTGGCTTCTTACAAATCATAAAAGACAACGTCGGTATGGAACTCTTTTGGAGAAACTTGCACGTTTTAGGTTTAGAATAGTCCATATCCGCACTAAGGTAAATTGTATAGCTGATTTTCTCAGCCGTGTTGGCAATCATTTGGAATTTTATACGAAAGACGCAGATACTGTTGAAGTTGTCAAAGATCATGGTAAAAGTGTAAATGTGTCTTTTGTAAATTTTTGGAAGTATCCTGATTTCAGTATATCCTTGAAAGAACATCAAAGGAAAGACCCAGAGCTGCAAGAGATTATAACCAAACTCGAAAGTAAGCAAGAGGTAAGAGGTTACAAATTACAAAATAACATCTTGCTAAAACGAACAAAAGGTAAATCTGGTCAAGGTTTTAGAGCTGTCGTACCTTCTTCTTTAATTAATAGCATTCTAGAGTATGCTCATAATTCTTTAGTACCAGGAGGTCATATGGGAATTAAGAAAACGATACAAAAGGTTGCTTCTCGCTTTACATGGTCAACAATGTATTCAGATATAAAGAACTATGTGAATATTTGTGAAATATGTCAGAAATGTAAAGATAAAACTAAGAAACCTATGGGAAATTACTATACTAGAAATGTTAAGCATCCGAATTACATTTGGCACATTGACGTAGCTGGGCGTCTTCCCAACAGTTCGGGATATGAGTTTATTTTGATTGTAACAGATTCTTTCAGTAGATTTGTGTTTTTAGAACCTTTGAGACAATTAAATTCTAAGACTATTTGTAATAAATTATTAGATCTTTGTCTGAGATTTGGATTTCCAGGTTCTATCTTGCACGACGGCGCGACATATTTTGTATCAGAGTACTTTTCTCAATTTTTGTACTCTTATGGTATTCAGGATGTAAAATTATCCCCTTATAACCCGTCGCCGAATAAGGCGGAAAGAACCATAAGGTCGGTGAAGAATTTAATTCGTGCATACGTTGATAAATCACAAAGAAAATGGGCCCAATTGTTATCTAAAATCGCGTTCACTATCAACATTAGCATGAATGAAATTACTGGTTATTCACCTAGTGAAATTTATATGGGAAGAAAGTTTTATCATCCTCTTGACATTAAATGGTTATTAGATCTAGAAATTTTGGACGATGACCTAAATAAAGATGAGAAATTTGCTATTATCTGTCATAATATTCAGAATTCCTGGAAACGTAGTGAAAAAATTTACTCTCAGAAACATATTCCCGTTAATATACATGTAGGAGATCTTGTCTTAGTAAAAAGAATGTTAAAATTATCAGTGGAAAAGCACTTTAACCCTAAAATTGCTCCTCCTTGGGATGGTCCATTTGAGGTGTTAAGTAAACCTACACAAAACACAGTGTGGTTAAGAAGTGTAGAGAATCCTAATATTAGGTTGAAACGCCATGTATCCTTTTGTAAAATCTTTAACGTTCCTCCTAATGCTCAAGGTAATAATAATTAAGATACCTTTATATATATATTTGAATTGCTTGGTATTTGTGTTGAGATTTATTGTTATATGTCTTGTTGTTGGAATACTTGTTGTGTTTGTTTTATTCTGTTTTTTTCCTGCAGGAAAATCTTCATTATTGTTAAGGGCTAGGAGTTGTGGTGGTAGAGCCCATCATCATCATCCGTGTTCGTCGCGTGATTGTCGTTAATATGGAATGGAGTGGATAATCTAAGTTTGTAAGAGGATTAACCATATAATATTGATCTTGAAGGAAATTTGGTAATGTACAAATAATTTTTATTTTTCTCCTCTTGTTTTGTCTAATAGTATTGTTTGCCTTCTACAGGGGAGGGGGAAATTAATGTGTTACGTTTAGTCGAAAAATAAAAATATGTAAAACGTTTGTTAATAAAATCTCCGTTTTAAAATAGCAATAGTTTCGTGAGATACTCGTAATTGAGTGACCTTGGCGGTGCCTGTGGTGAAGTGCGCGAGCTTTCCGCTCTGTGTCGCTAGTTGTCGCTGCAGCCAGCTGCCTGCTGCTTAACTGGCGGACGGTGCAATTTAACATAGGTACTGATAGAGTGAAGTTCGAAAACTTGATAGTGGGAATTGTGAAATGGAGGTGTTAATATTTGAAGTTGATACGACAGGAACCAGTGGATTTTGGCTGCAAGGAGACCAAAGGAATATCTAACCACTAAAAAGGCTCTGTAAGAGAACAGGTTTGGAGACAGAAAAAAAAAAGGAAATGAAAATGAATGAAATAGTTTCTGGTTTGTATGTTAATTATTCTTATTTCCATTAGAAACTTCCATTTCATTTTTCTTATTGTCTTGTTTGAAAAAGGAAATAATGAAAAGGAAAATAAATGAAAGAAACTTGGATTCTGTCAACTTACGTAACCATTAAATGCCTTGGTTAAGCTATTTAAATAAAACCCCTTTTGGATTTTGCTTTTAATTATAAATTAAGTTTCAGTAGCTAACCCTGGTCATTCTTATTGGGTAGAGAATTTCAATATCATTTAAAGTTTCGATAAACAGTGCTTTATTGCGTTTAAAGTGGGGATTTTATATCTAAAGATTCTAGTGTCAAACAACTCTTGGAAAAAAAAAAGTTAATGTGTGTTACTTTCTCATTGGATGTTGTATCTGAAAGTTAATTTAGTCCACTGCAAGACTTTCTTTATTACTTTTCGTTCAAGTTATTTGTTACAAATTTCACAAAATAAAGTTTGTTAGTTGTTATCTGAAATTGGGATTTGCAGTAATTTGAAACTGATACGAACCTATTCTACCCTTCTATCGTAACTATCGCGCTCACTCGATGTGTGGACGTTAATTGTCAGTGCTGGTTGTTTTATTTTCAGGAATTATTTTGCAGTAAAGAATTTTAATGCTATTTATATTCCTAGTGGGTAAAACAGCTAGAACTGGGAATTGGCGGATACATGAAATTATATATGTGTATTTCATTACGCAACATGAGGTAATTGATGCCTTTGAAAACAGTTCATTCGCTTGCGCAACATTATTAGATTTAAGTAAGGCTTTTGATACTGTTTCACATGAAATATTGATTCAGAAATTACAGTATTAGGGATCAGAGGAACTGAGCTCTTATTGATCAGGTCTTATCTAGAAAGTAGAAAACAAGTTGTGTGTGTACAAAGTAAACAGTCAAACGTACTTGAAATATTAACAGGAGTGCCACAGGGAAGTGTCATTCGACCTTTTCTATTTCTGGTATACATTAACGATTTACCTGACTACTTATTAGAAACCACTGTTATGTATGCCGATGACACTACATTTATAACGAAAGATAATAATATAAACGCAATACACACGAAAAATAATAAATCAATAGATAAATCTACTGATTGGCTGTTTCACAATAAATTAAATTTGAACCATAATAAAACAGAGAAGTTATACTTTCATCTCAGCAGCTCCACAACTGATACAAAAGAATGCTCCTCAGTTAATCTATTAGGGATATACTTAGATACGAAATTAAACTGGAATGTGCATACTATGCAACTTTGTAAAAAATTATCAAGGGCAGTATATGTGTTACGTAAATTGAAAATATCTGTAAGTAAAAGTCTATTAATCACTGCATATTATGCTTTCTTTCACTCTCATCTGTCGTATGGCATACTATTATGGGGTAATTCTTCCGGGGCACAAACAGTATTTAAGTGGCAAAAAAGAGCGATAAGAACGATAACAGGAATTCCAGAGAGAGAATCATGTAGACATTTTTTCAAAGATTTTGAAATAATGACCATCCCGTCCATGTACATATTATTGTGCCTCATTTATGTCAAAGAAAACTGTACAAATTATGTTACTCGAAGTAGTGTTCACTCACACAATACAAGGCGCAAAAATGAAATAAATATTCCCCATGTACGGCTATGCAAAACTCAAAATAGTTATAAATATATAGGGATGAAATTGTATAATCTATTGCCACCTAGAGTGAGAGAAATGGAGATTAAAAATTTTAAATGTTTTTGTAAAAGGTGGCTCTTAGAAAAGTGTATATATAGTATTTCAGAATTTACGGAAGAAATTTCAGTATTAGAATAGAAAAGTAGTACTAGGTAAAATATAAAATATTGTATTGATTAATTAAAATTGTAAATATTATATGTACGCAAACTTAAATTTTGACGTTGTCTATTACAACATCATGTTGTTTAACGACAATAAATAATTCTTATTCTTATTCTTATACTTGACAAAAGTAGAAAATTGGAATTTACGAGTAGCTTATTTATTTATTGAAGCAAATGTATGACATACAATAATTTCATTTTTCAGTTTTTTTTTTAATGTTAATTTTGTAATTAGTATAACGTGGGAAATTCAAGAGTAAAATGTTAATTTCAGTCTCTTGAGATGGGATTTTATAATATTTCAGGTCTACAATACTTTACTCACTTTCAATCTTTTCGAACTGTACAACAACTTAATCTCTCTATGTAAAGCACATACCAATTTTATCTCAACCGAACGAACCTTCAGTATTCAGCAAACTCACACAGACTTTGTAGTAAATAAGGTTAAGTTCGAAAATATGAGGAACGTGAGCTACTTTTTAATGATTTCATAACGGTTATTTAGTTTGCATATGTAATTTTACAGATGGATTTATTGACACCAGAACAGAAGTATATATGTCAAGAATGTATGGAAGAATTGAACAATTTATATGACTTTTGGAGAACAGCAGTTGCCTCTGAGCAAGAACGATTCGAACTACAAAAATTTGGCTTGTGGCCCAAGCCACGTAATTCGAAAAACGTAAGTAGTTTAGTGGTATGTTTTCATTCATTTTAAGACTTCGGACGTTGAGAGAAAGTTTTCTATTAAATATGGGTCAAAAGGTATATATATATTTCCAAAGTTATAAGCAGCCACAGCCAAATGCGAGATAATTTTACTTTGTGGTTACCAAGCTCGAAAGGTACGATGCATAATAATGAAGGCAGCTGAATGATTTACTTAGAAAGTATTATGAGCTATGACCTCATTTAAGAAACATAAAATACATGAGCAGTGAAGTTGATAAAGTCAGGGTATAGGAATACATATTTAACTACAAAGTAAACCTAGATCTAAATTATAATTTTCTATTAGATAAACTTTAAAATATATTCTGTTTAGAAGGATATGTTACAACTAATTATTAGTAATTTAATTTCCATCGTTTCCAGAAAAACGAAAAACTTAATATCCCCAGTCTGCCATCTTGAATTGATTCATCACACGTCTCTCCAAAAACAAATCTTTCAGTTTTATGTCCGACGACCATGTCCTATAGGCTAAAGAAGCGGATGATTATGAGAATGAAAGAAATGATGGAATGAAGAAAGGTCGAGAATCCGGAGAACCCCGACCAAACCCATGCATATTATGCTTTTCTACCACAAAGCCCACTTGGATTCAGGTGGGATCAAACTATGCACTTAACGCAGCAGAGATGAACGCTTTAGCAATGAATCACCGTCGCCCCATCGCCCTTTCGAGGTGAAGTTTGTAACATACATGCAATTAGATAATTTATTGGTTAGTTAGAATTTAAGTGCCCCTTCTAATTCCTAAAGTTATACGAGACGTGCGCCTACAGTTTAAAGTGAAATTTAAACCACAGTAACGCGTTCAAATTTTAATTCTTTCTTTCCCCAAACGAAATCCAGGACCTCCCGTACCAAAGGTGAGCGAAGAGACTACAAAAGAATGAAATAATAATCTGTGTTATCAGAAACATATCATAAAACATACAATGTATGAGCATGTAGACAATTCAAGAGAAATATGCCACCGAATGTTAACATATTCGCCTTTAGAGCGAGAGATCCGAGTTAAATTCCCGACGGGAACTCATATAGTCCAAATCCCAGGTTAGGCTATATTTCCACGTGTTATATATTTTAGTTATTGGAAGGAATTTCTCATTCAAATCCAAACAATCAATCGATTTGGAATAAAGTGAAATGTCAATCCTAAGAGAAGGATCTTGGGGTTAAATATTTTTTCGCTCTAAATCTTGTGAAAACAAAACCGAAATCTCTACATATGAAAGGATAAATTCTGAAGTGAGTGACGGACTGACGGACTGATGAACTCTCAGGCCAAAACGCTTAAGTTAGAACTTCAAATTTGTAATGTAAGGTACCAATAAGGAGATGAGAGATATAGCAGTGGCAGTCATTATACAGAGAGTTCAAAAAGTCTCTATACACCTGAATCGTGGCAAGTGAAAGTCGCATTCAAAGTCACATGAAATAAAATTTTATGCGAAGGTTTGCAACACTGCTATATTATCGCCTTGCGTGAAGTTCCTTTCTTAGATTCCAGTTGGCAAAGTGACGTTGAAGTGATTGTTGCATCTATTTAGCGGTCTCTGAAACAATGGTGTAAACTTTGGAACAACGAATATTCCTGGTTGAACATGTGTTCCGTGAACAAGGTGAGTACAAATGTTACAACTAATTATTAGTAATTTAATTTCCATCGTTTCCAGAAAAACGAAAAACTTATTACTATCCCCAGTCTGCCATCTTGAATTGATTCATCACACGTCTCTCCAAAAACAAATCTTTCAGTTTTATGTCCAACAACCATGTCCTATAGGCTAAAGAAGCCGATGATTATGAGAATGAATGAAATGATGGAATGAAGAAAGGTCGAGAATCAAAGATAAGTTTGCAGCTAGGTTTCCGGATACACCTGTTCCGAATCGTCACACTGTAAGGGCACTGATCGATAAATTTAGAGACATGGAACGGTAATGGACTATGATCGAAGTGGTAGACCGTCAGTGCTCGATGAATCAAAAATGCTACACATATCGGATGCAATGCAACGTAACCCATAAACCACTTCGAAAACTTGCCCAGGAAGAAGCAATAAGTGTTGGTACGGCACAAAAGGCGGTTCGTAAGAAACTGCGTCTTATCCCGTATAAGGTGAGAGCGGTGCAGCAGTTACTTCCTCCCGACAGTGTAAAACGAGTGCAGTATTGTGAATGGTTTACACGGTTTGTTATGGACAAGTCTGACGATGTTTTGGATAATGTTTTTTTTTTTTTTTTTTTTACTGATGAGGCTGGTTCCATTTATCAGGTTACGTCAATGCCCAGAACTCACGTTTGTGGTGTGCAGAAAACCCATATGTCATACATGAAGTTCCTCTGTATGACCAGAAGGTAGGGGTGTGGATTGCAATATCCAGAAGAAGAATAGTCGGCCCCATATTTTTCAGACAAGCAATAGATTCAACTCGCTATTGTGAAATTATTCACCAGTTCATGGGAGAACTAACGGAAGACGAAATTCGTAATGGTTGGATACAACAAGATGGCGCTATAGCACATACAGCTCGCCAATCCATGAGATTACTGCAAGGGGTTTTTGGAGATCGAATAATTTCAAAGGGATTGTGGCCACCTCGGTCTCATGACTTGTCTCCTCCGGATTTTTACTTCTGGGGCTATGCAAAGAATTCTGTTTATAAAGGGAACCACCACACGCCACAAGAACTCGAAACAGCTAGTCGAGATTTTGCTCATAGCATTCCACATGAACAACTTGTGAGAGTATTTGAGAACAAGAAGAAACGTGTGCAAGCATGTTTGGAGGCTTATGGGGGACATTTCCAACATTTGCTGTGAAAATGTGTGTGTATATGCTACGCCCTGTACATAGTGCTTTTATGCCATAATATATAATAAATTTTGAGTAAAATAATTTTCTTATTGCTTTGAATATGTGACAATTCAGGTGTATAGAGACTTTTTGAACGCTGTGTATAATAATGCCCATGTTTCAGAATCTATTATGGTTAGTGACATGAAATTTGGTATTTACATTTCTAGTTTAAAATAATAAGACACGTGTTTCATCGTTGTTTGATAGTTGACTTAGAAGGGAAGGAAATGGGGCGAGAGGGAAAAGGGACATCGATTACATTTATTATACACGTAGTAAGAGTATATAACTCGAGATTTCTTAAGGATAGATGTATCATATTTGGCATTTGAGCTTCTCATTTAGAATAATAAGACAGCTATTTAAGTACCTTGATATTTTACCTACAAGAAACGAAAATGGATGGACAGTAGAAATGGACTGAAATTACAATTATTACAATAAGATAACCCTTTCTCACAGTGAGGGTGCGGTGGCTCAGTGGTAGAGCGTTCATCTCCGGTGCTTGGGGTCCCTGGTTCGATCCCAGATTGCGCCTTGTGGACTTTGTGGTGGACAAACACCGTGCTCATGGGTTTTCTTGGGGTTCTCCCGTTTCCTCCCACTTTCCTCATTTCACTCATCTCTCATCATCACCGTGTCCTTTAGCCTAACCGGCATAACCGTGGGACGTAAAACTTACAGATTTCATTTTTCATTTTCCCTTTCTCACAATCCCTAACAACGTTTGATAACGGATTGAAAGGTTTGATCATATTGTGTATGTGCATGTAAATAAAGTTTGGCAGTTGTTGGAAGAGGAAGACGAATGTATTATGTGTGGGAACTTGAAGATAGTGGAAGTGAATGGGAAAGTGAAGCGTCAGAAATTTCAGATACTATTAGTGATTCGGAGAGTGAAAGTGTTGGTAAACAATGTGGAAGTAAACAAAAGGCTTATTACGCAAAAGATGGAACTTCGTAGTATTCTGAGCCGCTTCTACGGCAGAAGACGAAGCCTCACAATATTAGCAAAGAAAAGTTGAAAAGGTTATTCTTCTTCCTAATACAACAATAAGAGATCAATTAGACGCTATATTCTTATTCCTTGAGGATGGTGTTTTGAAGACTTGAAGAAGCACTACGAGAGCATACAACACGGAAAATTGACAACCAGTGTAAGGTTACTGACGAGACTGCAATTAGGTATTTTTCTTTTTATTCTTTATACGGTATATATATTAGAAAGAAAATAACACTACAGGTACACATTTGGGACAAAATGTGATCATGCATTTTGTAGGAGCCTTATTTTAGAAGTCATAGAAACGTTACATACGACAATTATTTCACACATCGAACTTTCGCCGACACGTACTTCGCACTAATTCTTACCGAACAGAAAGAGGGAAGTTAAATCACTTTGTGAAAAGTATTTCCTGTTAAAAATATTTTAAATTAAAAACATTGAAGACAATTTTTTCAATAATTTTACTTCGAATTAACAACACTGATACTGAGTAGAACATTAAAATACATTGCCTTTATCGTCATATTTTTTATAACAAAATATCCTGAATTTATCATTTGTAAAAAATATAAAGGTGTTAATATGATATAATTAGTTCGAGTATACTGGAATTACCTTGGCACTTCATGGGGCGTTTACACTTAGTCGATTTGCGTTCGATTCAGTTGAATTGACGTCACTTTCAACTTAATCGACCGTGTAAACGGGACTTCAACTTAATCGCTTGTTGATCAAAGGCGACTAATCGACTGGCAACTGAATTAAAGATGTTCTATTTTCTGTGGTTGAAATAATTGAACACATCCATCAATCTGATTCGGCCTAGTTGCTTCGATTTAGTGGCAAATGCAGCGAGTCGATTTAGTCGTGCGACTAAATCGACTAAGTGTAAACGCCTCATTATGCTACTAAATTAGCTTGACCGTTCTAGGGTTAACTGCCAACTGAAAATCTGATGTAGTTAATACTTGGATTTGATACTATGATCCAACATTTGTTAACGATGTTGTTACCTAGGCTAATGATTGGTTTGAAGAAGGCCCAGGAGAACATATTATTATATAACATGTTCGTTTTATTTTGAGATGAAGAATATTTTCTGTGGTCCGTGCGGCGCCATTTGTAGAACACTCAGTATGATAAGCCTTAAAGTGTGGGTAAAAGGACGGTGCTCGTTACGGTTTTTTGTAAAGGGAAAGAGAAATTAATGTGTTATTGTTATTACCTAAATATTTTCAACTCATAGAGTTAAAAGTATTATTTTTAACAGATTAGATGATTTTCGACTCAGAAACCACGAAAATGTTCACTTTAAAAAATTCAAATCAATGGTTCAGAGAAAGTAGAGAAAGGGGCTAAAATATTGACAAATGGAATGATATACGTGAGGTATAGCTGTATTTGCCAATTTTCAATAAACTTCTTTACAATTTGCGGGAATTAATTTATTACAACTGCCATTTATAAATATATACAGAGTAATATATTAGGCTAGCATACAAATTTAATACAAAAATACTGAGAAAAATAAATAAAACAAATACAAACAACAAGAATTTCCATTTGGTCATATGGAATTTATTTTTCTTCGTCATCCACATATCGATACTGCATCATTTCTGAAAGAAATGAATTTTGTTTTGTTAATACATTTAGAATTGAAATTGGTAGTAAGTTATTATGTATGGTTATCAGTCCTCTACATAGCATCAGTTTTATGCATAAAACAGTTAAATAATTTGTGTTGAACAAGACCTAAATCCACTTTATAATTTGTGAAAGATACAACTAAAATACATAAATAAATAAGTAAGTATATAGAATTAAATTTTAATAAATATTAACATGCTTATTAACTAAAATTTTATAACTTTGAATTAAAGACTTCCTATGATATATATATATATATGTCGGATCCAGGATTTTCTGAGGAAGTGCACCAAATAACTGCCAGTACGTTTGAATTAAATTTGAGTTTTTCAAATGAATTTAGGCATCTGTAGTGTGAATGAGGAATTGCCTTGGAAATGCTAAGAGTCTGCTCTCGGTCTTTCAACCTTCAGAAAATTGACTGAAATTATTGATTTTGCAAAACTCACTGCTAGCTTCTCATTGTAGGTAGTGTATATTTACAACGAAGGGGGATGCACGTGCTCCTTTGCACCCCGTAAATCCGGCCCTGTAGAATTAGAATATAACTACTTTGATCCTATCCTGTTCTAACTATGAAAGTAGGATTGCTGTTAGCCTATTATTGTACTTTTACAAATATAATCATCATCTATATCAGGAGTGAACTGGCTCTCCAGGCACCTGTGCAATTGCCCAATGCATTTCCCTCTTTATAGTATTCCCTGCGATATAATTTACTTAACAAGGAATATAAAATGATTAATTTTCCTTTGAAATACATTCTTTTTATAGAATAACGCAAAAAATAATTTGCGTATTCTGTGAATCTTTGTTGATAGTAACTTTTCAAGGCACGAGTAAGATTGGATAACTGAGATTGAATTGCTGAATTATTATGACTGTTTTCTGTAATCAAATACCGAACTGAAGCAGCATCTTGTTATTCTTCCAAGTTAAAGTTAATTTTGCGGGTCTTAAGTTGGGTTTCTTAGTTTTAAAACCTTAATTCTCTTAGTTAAAAGAAGTGATAAAATATTCGGATTTCACTCAAATATAAACCTTCCACTCTTTCGAAGTGCTGTCCGTAATTATATTTCTATTGATTCTCTTAATAGCCTTCTATATCCATGAATATACAAATGTGTCGAGTGTATGCAGATTCACTCATAGATAAAATGTTATTAAAATATACAATAGGAATAAAATTACATGATAGCAAATTAAATAGAAAGAAAAGACTGAAATTAACTATTAACATGTCAAAATCGCCACATCTGAAAATTGAAATAAAATATCAATCATTAGTGCTACATTAATTTTCAAGCACAACGTTAGTGCTTCTATATACAGAAAGTTATTAACAAATTATAGTGGCAATTCTGTCTTGACGTCAAGCCAAAATCGTCACTTTTACAAATAAGCATTGGTGAGAACAAAAAAGATGTTAATCGTTAGTGCTACGTTAGTTCTGGTTAGTGATACAAGTATATCGTTAGTGCTCCAAAGTACGGAAAAGTATTAAGAAATTAAAGTTGTGATTTCGGCTTCCCTTTAATCCAAAATCGACACTTTTAAAATAAGTTTTGTGGGAAACAAATCGGTTGTCAATTGTTAGGACTACGACAGTACAGGTCAGTATTTTAATCACAACGTTAGTGTTCGAACGTACGAAAAGTTATTAACATATTAATGTGGCGGTCAAGCCAGTATCGGCACTTTTTAAAATAAGCTTTATTGTATTGTAGAACTTAATCACTAATGTATTGTAGAACTAACCAGCACTAACGTAGAACTGACAATTGGCACACTTTCGTTTCCCACAAAGCTTATTTGTAAAGGTACCAAATCTGATTTGGCTACAACATTAATTCGTTCACAACTTCCCGTACGTAGGACCATTAATATTGTGCTTGTATCACTACTCGCACTGGTGGTACCGAATTGACACCATTTTCGTTTCCCGTAAAGTATATTTGCAAAACTAGCGATCTTCGCTTGACATCAAGCTAGAATCCCACTTCAATTTGTTAATAAAGTTCCATTTGTAGGATTAACGAGCGCTAACGGTTGACACCCTTTTACTTTTACCTAATCTTTTATGTAAAAGTAACCATTTTGGGTTGACGTCAAGCCAGAATCTCGTCTTTAATTTGTTAATTACTTCCTCTACGTAGGAGCATTAACGTTATGCTCATAGCACTAATCAACACTAACGTTTGACACCGTTTTCATTTTCCGCAAAGTTAATTTATAAATGTGGTGATATTTGCTTGTCGTCAACCAAAATTGTAATTTTAATTGAAACTTTCCACGTATAGGAGCACTGATGTTGTGCTTATATCACCAACCAGCATTAAAGTAACACTAACGATTGACACCCTTTTCGTTTCACGGAAAGCTTGTTTGTAAAATGCCCCTTCTTCCTTGACCGTCCCTTTAATTTTATTAATAACTTTTCTTACATAGAAGTACTAGCGTTGTGCTTCTACCACTAACGATTAACCAGCTTATTGCTTTCCGCAAAGCTTATTTGTAAAAGTGGTGATTTTGGTTTAATTTCACGTAAGAATCACGACTTTAATTTGTTGATAACATTAACATTGTGCTGGTAGCATTAACAAGCACTAACGATTCATACCGATCCAGTTCTTGGACGCCGTTCCCGAAGCTTCTGGAACACTTTTGTTAGGCAAACAGTGGTGTACCACTGAGCAGTAAGAATTCTTTGTTCTTCAAGTGGAACAGTTGCAACATGGCCAGATTTGGAGAAGAAAATTGCGACCATCTTCTTCCCCACACTTCGCGGTCGCTTCACTTCCGTGGGTGGATTTTCGTCTGGAAAGATCCAAACTGTAGACTGGCGTTTATTTTCAGGGTCAAATTGATAGATCCAAGTCGCATCACCAGTAACAATGTCAGAGACGCGTCGAGAATTGCCTCCATCAAATCTTGCAAGCAATTCTTCACACCATCCTACACGCATGCGCTTCTGCTGTTCAGTCAAAGTGTGAGGCACCCAACGAGATGAAACCTTCCTGAGCCGAAAATGATCATGAAGAACTTTTGTTACTGCTGGCGATCCAATGTTCACTGTAGATTCAATGTCCTTGAAAGTTATTCGAGGATTTTCTCGAATCATTTGTTCCACAGCGGCAATGTTTTCATCTGACACAGTTGTTGCCGGACGTCCAGCTCTCTCTTCATCTTTAAGCGATGTCCGGCCTCTTCTGAATTCACCAAACCACCGAAAAATTGTAGCACGGGAAGGAGCAAGGTCCCCAAATGCCCCCTGCAAACGGTCAAGGCTTTGTGTCTGGTTCAAACCACTTTTGAAATCGTAAAGGATCATTGCCCGAAAATGTTCCCTTTCGAGCTCCATTCTAGACAGCCGAATACTGCTCGCATCAACAAACAAGTGAAGGCGATAAGCGATACGGTCACGCCGATAAGCGAGGGGAGTTGAAACTTTCTTCGCTTCTTCGCTCTGGATACCACTACCGAAAGCAATTGTTGGAATTCAAATACTGTGCCACAACAATGCGTATCTCAAAACTTTCGTAGTGACCCTCGTAATCTCATGTTTTAGGTTCTTAGAATTGGAATAAAAACTTGAAATTCGGTATGCTTGTACGTTTTCGTTAGCGCTACCTAAGCGTATCAGTAAAAATAAAAAATTCTAACTTTAGAGTAGTTTTATAAGGAACTGAAAGATGTTTCCCTGTGTTATTTATACACTGAGAAAAAAAGGACTAGGATTTCCGTGTGTATACATAGTATTTACGCGCATGTACTCCTCAAGTAATGTAATTTCATGTATAAAAGTACAGCAGATGGGAACACCATGCCAAGTCTGGAGTTCGGCGTCTGGATTTCGTGTTAAAAACATCTTTGTTCTCTTTCCTTCTCACAGAATGATATGACTTCTTATTACTCCGTAAGGTAGGGAGTCACAGATTTAGAAAGAACCAAGAGGGGACAGTCGTAGGAAGGAGGTAACAACATTATATATGAAAGTTACCACCGTCGGAACGGGTATGGCGTTAATTCTAGATTTGAAGTGGTGGTCCCACAATACAAAGTTTTCGCTGGACGGTGTGGACGGTGGTCTAGATCGTACTACGGATGAAACAACAGTACTTACTGTGGTGACGCGCGTAACCTGGTAAAAACAGAATTTGCATGCCGACTGGATTTTGCATTTTTCTCCGTGTATGAAACACCTTTTACACCTCCAAATTATTGAGCACTTCCTGTAGGGCTACAATGATTAAATTTGGCGTGATTGTAGCTTTTCGGGACAAACTCACAGGAAAATCGCCAAAAGTGAATATTTTTAATTTTTAGGGGGTCTAAGGATGGGATGAATAATTTCCCCATGTTATTTAAAAGTGCCTTTTTGGACCTATAATCTCATGTTTTAGGTACTTAGTAATGGAATAAAAACTTTTAATTCGGTATGCTTGTACGTTTTAGTTAGCTTTACCTACGTGAATCATCAGAAATAAAAATTTCCAACTGTAGTGGTTTTATGCGGGACTGAAAAATCTTTTCCATGTTATTTATATGGAACGTCTTCGACCCCCCAAAATATTTAGGCACTTCCGACAGTATTAGAATGATAAAATTTGGCATGATTATAGCCTTCCAGGACTAACCGACAGGAAAATTGCCAAAAGTAAATACAGTATAACCTCGTTAACACGAACTCGCTTAAGCCGAACACTCGGTTAGGACGAACAAAATTTCGGTCCCGGCATCGCTGTACGTTATCTTATAGGAAGTTTTATCGGTTAACACGAATTTCGGTTAGCACGAATTACGAACTAATTTTTAGTCCCTTGAGTCAGTAAATGTTTTCATTTATCACTAACTTTCAATCCTTTTTTTTTCAGATCATTTTTCTTATTTCAGATTTCACTCCAGATCAGTTTTTGTCATACAGTATTTATACAGACGAAAATTGCCTTTTAAATAAGAGAAAAACCAGAAACGGGTATCTTTCCTCTCTTATGAGGTGTTGATTCTGTCCTCCGTCAAGCGCTGAACATGCAAGTGCTTGGCAGACGAGCTGGCGACAGCTCGAGACAAAACGTCTTCTCTCCCCTGTAACTCCAAACTGGTGACAGTAATCATAAATACTTTTCCGTTACTAGCGGTACTCACCCTGCTAGCGGAGTTATAAATTTTATAACTTGACCTGGGTTTTCTGCGTGGAAACTTTTATTTAAATCTTCGAATATAGGATAATAAACTTATTGTAGTGTTTTCACTTTTCAGAAGATGGTACCGAGACCGAAACTAGTCTTGATCTCGATCTTAACTCGAATTTGAGACCGAAGAGTGCTTTTCGAAATCGAGATGAGACCGAAACTCTCAGTCTCGTCTCGATACAATTCTGTGGATGGTATCAAGACAGAAAATAGTCTTGGTCTCGTCTCGAATTTGGAACCGAGACTACTCAGTCTCGTCTCGATATCTAGTGTTTTGTATGACATACATCATATAATGTAGTGGTATGTATAGTCTGTATACTGTAGTGCGTGTGTATGGAGAAAATGTATTCGAGTAATAAAATTTGGGTCCCCGGTTAACACGAATTCTTTTAACACGAACTCCTGATTTTTCAGTCCCTTGGAATTCGTGTTAACTAGGGTTTACTGTATTTTTTTTTTATTTTTTTAGGGGTCTAAAAGGGGATGAAGAAATTCCCATGCTATTTAAATTGACGTTTTCTTGGGATACAAAATCTTATCTTTTAGATAGTTGAAATAGGAAAAGAAACGATAGAATTGTGGGTTCAAGAGGTGCGAGACCGTAGGTCGAGCAAAGACAGTGTGTGGGGGCGAATAAGTATCCAAATTATTAAATTGAAACAATGCATTGAATAGTAGCAGTAAATGACATTTCTAAATCAGGAACAGTTCTTTACAGTATTTCTAAGTAGAATATTTATTTGCATTGTTTATTAGAGAGAAGGAAAATTACAAAAAATATGTACACTAGAAGCTATAATATAAACTAGTTTTGTCAAAGAATGTTTTGTCAAAGAAATCCTATTTCAACATCTTAGCTCAAGAGTATTTAAAACATAAATAATAATTTCTAATAAACAAAATACTGGTAGGTGGCATTTTATCTTGGAAATAATTGTAAAGCAAAGAGTAATTCAATAACTATAATGAGACTCCCGCTGTCTTGGACTCACAATATAATTAGAATAAAATTATATTAACAGCAATAATTGATAAAGATTTGGTCCCTGAAAGTGTGATATTGTCCGTTTTAAATCCTTACAAAGAAACGAATCTGGTACGTAGCTACAGGCTACTCTGTCAAAAAAATATTGGAACTTTCTTGGAAAACAACACGTTTCAATTATATATTTTTTACGAACTACTCCCACGTGAACCATGCCTTCCAAGGTACTTCAGCTTGATAATTGCTTGAAATATGCACTTTAGTCAATCATCAATTATTCTTTGAATGAAAATCAATAGACTCAAGCAAGCTTACCAATTTGCTTAGGAGGTTTAAGTGTAAGAAAAGTCTCAGATTTAAGCCTTCCAGCTTTCCTGTCCTCATGTTTTGGAGTGAAGCCACTTGTCTCCAACATTCTAAACATTTCAGTTGACAAAGTGGAAATTCATCACCTGACGGAGGGATTTGGAGATATGCAATGGTATATACAATAATGAGACTCCCGCTGTGTTGGACTTACAACAGAATTGGGATAAAATTACGTGAACAGCAATAAATGGTATCGAATTGGTCCCTGAAAATACATATGATATTGCCCGTTTAAAATCCTTACAAAGAAAAGGATCTGGGCACGTCTACAGGCTACTCCGTCAAAAATATTAGAACTTTCTTGGACAACAACACGTTTCAAATTTGTGTTGCTCTACGTCTTGGTTTAAATATATGTCACAGCTTCAAATGTACATGTCAAGAACAAGTTGATGAAAAAGGATTACATGCACTAAGCTGTTCTGGGAGTGGAAGTCGAATATCTCGTCATGGAGAGCTAAGTAATATAGTAAGACGAATTCTTCGCAGTATTGATATACCAATTATTTTAGAACCATCTGGAATGTCCCGAGATGATGGAAAACGACCAGATGGAGTGACATTAACCCCTTGGAAAATGGAACAACGACTGGTATGGACGTCACATGTGTAGAGACTTGTACATTCACATTCAACATCATCGTGTAAAGAGGCAGGAAGTGCTGCTGAGACAGCCTGTAAGCGAAAACACACCAAATATTCCAAACTAAAAGGTCTAAAAGATCATCATAATTTATGATTACGATTATGATCATTAATAAGATATAATATGATGTTCATTGACTTTGCTACTGAAACTATGGGAGTTTTAGCCAGAAATCTAGAGAATCCCTAAAGGAAGTTCAGTCGAAATTAGATCTCAAGACGGGAGATTTGAGAAGTGAACATTTTTTTTTATTTCAGCGTATTAGCTTAGCAATACAGCAAGGTAATATGTTAAGTTCATTCCCTTCTAAAATGGAAGAATTTTTTATTTGAAATGAACAGGAAATTATGAACACTTTGGATTGAAAAATTTGTCAACTCCGTGATGTTTCTCATGCTACTTCCAAGGCTGTGGAAGATCGACTACTTGCTGTTCTCAGTTATGAAATTAACTTGTTCTACACAATTTTGTTTTTAATTTTTATTTATTCGAGTATTAACTCAAAATCAGATTTGAATCGAATATGTAACGTTTTTTACCTCTTTATTATTGAAAATGTCAACAATATCAACATGGACATATAGTAGTTATGCTATCTTTCTTGATCATTGTTGTTTGTCAAAAACACTGAAATACAGTATATATGCATGAAATATTAAACAAAGGAGGATTTGTAAATTTATATATATATACCCCCCGACAAACACTGCCTTTACGAAGACACTTATGTGTCGGGTAGGGAGGATTGCGTGCTACAGTGAAATTTAGAGCTATGTCGGTGGTAGTTCAGGGCCACCCCTACCGAATTAGTCTAAATAGAGTAGCAAGACGAATAGTGTTTTGGGAGAAGCCAGCAGTTCTCCGGTAGCCAAGTTGGCGGAAATCATAGTGATTGATACGGCAACTTGGACATTAATCCCAGGCGCGGTCAGAGTGACTTTAACGATTGGGGTACTGCGGGGTGAAAGGCAACGGGATACCACCACTCTATTTTCCCTAGTTTGCTGGCAACAAAATGAGAACATACGTACAATGGTCTTTCGCAGGTCAAAATATATTTCCGGAGGTAAAATATCCCTCCATTCGGATCCTCAGGGAGGGGATGGCTTGGGAAGCGGACTATTGAACGAGAATGTAATAATGGTGGGAAAACAAACAGAGAGAGAAAGACAGGGAAGAGCAAATGGTTTAGGATAGGGACATGGAACGTACGTACTATGTTACAGGTAGGAAAATTATAAAATCTTAAAGAAGAAATTAAACAAAATAATCTAGATTTGGTAGGAGTTTGTGAAGTTAGAGGGAAGGTAATGGGATGTTGAACAGCGAAGAATATAGAATGTTTTACTCAGGGAATGAAAATGGCGGTCATAATGGTGTAGGAATAATTCTTGGAAAGCGTTTAAAGGAAAAGGTAGTGAAAGTACAATTTACTAATGATAGAGTTATGATGTTAAGACTTAAAGGGTAAACGAAGAATCTAGTGGTGATACAGACATATGCACCGACAACTTCGCATGCAACAGAAGAAGTAGAGGAAAATTATGAGAAAATAGAAAAAAATATAGATAGGGAGAAGAGGGGTGGATGCGTAATTGTAATGGGAGATTTTAGTGCAGTTGTGGGAGAAAAACAGGAAGGTAGTATCGTAGGCAAATATAGTTTAGGCGAAACAAATGAAAGGGGAGAGGGACTAGTGAATTTCTGTAGACAGGATTCAGTGGTAATTGTAAACACTTGGTTCAATTAGCACAAAAGAAGAAGATATACATGGAAATCACCAATAGACGGCAGAAGATATCAGATAGACTATGTTATGATTGAGGACAGGTACCGGAATAGCTTAAAGAACGCGAAGACCTTTTCGGAGTCTGATATTTTCTCAGATCATAATCTTGTGCTGGTCGAAGTAGATATTCAGTTGAAAAATGTAGACAGAAGAAAAGTAGATAACAAAGTGTTGAATACTGAAAAGTTGAAAAACGAGGCAATTAGAAAACTTTTCGTTGAAAAATTCGAAGTAAAATATTAAAACCAGAAAAGAATAGGCGCAGATAGTAACGCACAGTGGTAATACATTAAACTTTGCTTACAGCAGGCTGCAGAAGAAGCAGTAGGTTACCGTGAACACAAAACGGCTAAGAAACCATGGGTTACAGAGCAGATGTTGCAGAAAATGAGGGAAAGGAAGACGTGGAAACAGATTGATAAAGAAGAGGGCAGACAAATGTACAGAAAGTTGAATAATGAGTTACGGAGAGAAACAGACAGAGCGAGGGAAGAGTTTTACAAAAGAAAATGCGATGATACAGAAGAATTAGAAAGAGTTGGGAAATATGAGGAAATGTATAAAGAGGTGAAATCTGTGGAATGTAGGAGGAAACAAGGGGGTATTACGATAGCAGTAGAAAATGAGAATGGGAAGATAGTCAGCGACAGAAATGAGGTTATAGGAAGATGGAAAGAATACGTTGAAGACTTATATGAGAGTAGGGATAGACCGTGTAGCCTAAATGTTGAAGTAGAAAATGAAGTAGGCGAGGATGATAAAGGCTATGATGAGTTTGAAAACGCTATTTCCGAGATTAGGAATGGAAAGGCAACCGGGATAGACAATATAATAATCGAATTCATTGAAAATATGGGAGACAAGGGAAAGAAAGAATTGTTCTGACTGCAATGAAATACATGAAACAGGAGAGTGACCAAAAGACTTTCTTAAAACTATCATGATACCGATGGCTAAGAAACCGTTCCCAAAGAGATGTGAGGATTATAGAACTATTAGTCACATATCTCATGCAGCTAAAATTTTCCTCCGAATACTAAACAGGAGGTTATATGGAAGAATGAATGAAAAACTTGAGGAGGAGCACTTTGGGTTCATAAGAGGTAAGGACACAAGATATGCTACTCGATTATTATGGGCGATATGTGAAAGATTTATAGAAAAAGGAAAAGAGGTGTATGTTGTATTTATTGATCTAGAAAAGGCTTTTGACCAAGTGAATTGGGAATTGTTGTTGGGAGTCCTAAAGAAGATAGGGTTGGAATGGAAAGATAGAAGACATAAGAAACTTACACATGAACCAACAAGTAAGTGTTAGGATAGGGAAAGAACTGACGGAAGAGAGTGCAATTGGAAGGGGAGTTCGACAAGGATTCTGCCTCTCGCAACACTATTTGATGTCTATCTAGAAGAGATAGTGAAAAAGACTTTACATGATAATAACGGCATTTCGATAGGAAATAGAATGATTAGATGCATAAGATTTGCAGACGATATGGCGCTTGTTCCAAAATCTGAAAAGAAAATCAATAAAATGTTAGAAAACCTGAGGATGGCTTTGAAAAATATAGGATGAAAATAAATGTTAGAAAGACAAAAACCATGGTGTTTGGAACGAAAAGGTATGTGTCAAATATAAAAGTGGGGGGGGGGAGAAAATAGAACAAGTGAATAGTCTTCGATATCTAGGTAGTATTCTTAGTAATGACATGAAGTACGAACGTGAAATAAAAGCAAATATAGGAATGGCGAAAGAAGCCCTTAGGAGGAAGAAAAGTATGTTTTGTAGGACCTTGAATAAAGAGTTGAGAAAAAGACTCATAAATGCTTCGTGTGGAGTATTGTACTATGTGGGGCGGAAACGTGGACATTACATAAAAGTGAAGAAAAACAATTGGAAGCCTTTGAAATGTGGGTATGGAGAAGAATGTAAAGAATTAGTTGGGTCAAGAGGAAAGCGAATGAGAGGATGTTACAAATGGCGGGGGAGAAAAGAACACTTTTAGATATTGTTAAGGAGAGGAAGAGAAACTGGTTGGGACATTGCCTAAGAAGAAATTGTATCATGAGGGACGTCCTAGAGGGTATGGTGGCGGGAAAGAGAGGAAGGGGGCGAAGGAGACTATAATTAATGGATGATATAAAAACAAAGATCATACGTGAAGATGAAGAGGTCTTCATAATATCAGCAGTTTCCACTCATCCTGTGCATCATTACTTAAAGATAATACAAGCATATTAAAATTAGTTTATACTTCCACACTGTGGATAATATTACTAGAAATTAGAACTAAGAAAATCATGGAAATGAAGGCTCCAAGCAAATAGGTTTTTATTGCAATATTTGATTATTTATTCTCTGATGTAGCAAAATAACCCTGTTTATAGAAATATTACACCGCTCACTTCAGTAACATTAGAGTATTTTCAACAATTACTTACTGCGTAATCCACTTCTTATCTTTGGGTAGTTGAAGCATGGTTAGTTATTTCCAATATAAGCTGTTGGTGTCAGAAATAGAGCTTTGGCTGAAATAATTTATCTCTATCTTACTAACCTGTTAGTTGTTTATCCCTCTGCAACACATACTCCTCTAAATTTTCAAATGCTTCTTCGTCATCTAGTTCACCTCCTAAATTTTTTGGAAGTATTGCTGGATCAAAGTGTTCGTGCAATGAGTCAATACTTTGATAGTGGAAATACATCTGAAGAACAAAAATAGTAAATATTTAAAACATAAATGTTAGGTTGATTTTTGAAACATTTACAAATGTATTATTATAACGGGTCTGATTAATAGTGTGCTTTCAGAACATAACAAAGCAAGAAACAACTGATAAAAGTTTTAACATTTAATATGCAAAGTTGACGAGTGGCAGAGAAGAAAAGGTTGAGGATCACTCATGACTAACTTTAAAATGGACTACTGCAAATTAGTTGTGGCATAACGAATTCACTTAAATATACTTCACTCTGGCGAACATGTGGTAAGCGTCACTTCCGGTGAAGTACTGTTTTCAGGTAAAAAGGGCTGTGATCGAACTACAAGAGAGTGTGTAGGTAGTTTTGTTTCGGAAATTGATGTGCAGATGGCAGGAGAAGCTTGTTTGGTATGTGTCGTTGCATTGAATTGTGTGAGAATGGTCAATCTTCCTTTCTAGTTTACTCGAAAGTTAGAAAATGACTACCACTATGTTCATCCGAGTCGCTCATATAGTATAATAGGTGAGAGAAGCAAACTTATAATTACAGTAACATCAGAAAAATACATATAAAAGAGTTGTTCTGAAAGTGCCCAATTATACCCGTTTGAGTCGCGCACATACAATTTGGTGTGGGAAGAGGCCTAAGACCTTCACATATAAAAAATGGTGACCATAGGTGAGCGCAAACATGGCCAAAATGGGTCAACAATACAATTGAAATGCCCATAAGGGGCGCATGTTTTTGACATATATTTTGCATATCGCCCAAAGAAGGGATGGGCTCCGTGGAGGTTTTATGGAATTGAGACTACACATTGAGCTCTACAAGCGCTATGAATTTCATCGCACTCGAGCCTGCAACACAAGGCCAACGGTGGGGTAACGTTGTTCAAGGACCACAGTGGTGAATTTTAATTCCTACAACAGCTACCAAACTTACCCAATCCTAATACAATTAAACACCTTTGGGATACTATTGAACGACAGATTCAACTTCATCGTGGAATGTACTGGAATACATGCGATTTGTTGTGCAGATGTGACGCATCTCTTTCCAGCCACGTACAAAGCCTCATTGATTCCATGCCATACCACATTGCTGTAGTTCTGTAAACCGAGATGGGTAGGTGATCATAATATTTTGGCTGATTAATGTATACTACTTTCGATTTAAAGAAACATATTAAGAATGCATGGCATATGTATGCTCGTGTTTATAGTAAGTACAGACGGAACACAGGAGCACACGCGATACTAACTTCAAATTCCACGCAAGTTAAAACGTTTGGGTTCGGTAGTCTTTGAGAGTTCTAGGCGAGGTGGGAGAGAAAAGTCACCAGTCGAAAATGATGCCGTTTGGGGATTCTGTAGCGTCTTTTATACTTTTTTTTTTTGTGATGATGTAGACCATAGTGATCCCCTTCGATCACGTGTACCATCTAAGATGATATTCATCTTCTGTTTGGTTGTAGGAATTGGCTCAGTGGTAGAGCATTCACCTCTGGTGCTTGGGGTCCCGGGTTCAAACCCTGCTCCCGCCAAGTGAACTTTGTGGTGAACAAACACCGTGTGCGTGGGTTTTCTCGGGGTTCTCCCGTTTCCTCCCACTTTCTTCGTTCCACCATTTCCTTCATCTCTCATCATCACCGTCTCCTTTAGCCTAACCGGCATAACCGTGGGACGTAAAACTAAAAAAATTTCATTTCATTTCATTTTCTGTTTGGTTGTAATAGTATTAGTAATAGTAGAAGCACGTGACTTTGTTTACAAATATGAGGAACGTGGAGGATATAACAATATAAAACTGGCTCTAGGACTGTTTTTTATGGAACTCCATACTTTCTCTTTTTTAATTCAATTCAAAACCCTCCCATTTGGACAATCTGTTTTATTTATTTAAATAAGTACATATCGAAATAACGACATTCCTCATATTACACATTTCTCAACTTTGCATAGCAGAATTTTGTGTCAATTTTTTAGCTACGTCTAAAAATGTAATTACCTTTGAGGTATTTTCCAGGTATTTATTGGTATTGGTTTTACAAATAAATTCTGCTAATGTATACATTATAAAATCTGATTTATTTCTACCACTTTGGAAACCATTCTGAATCGTTAAAAAGAAAATTATTTTGTTCCATAGAAGCAACTACCCTATTTTGATACATTTTCTCAATAGGTAAGCTATTTACTAACTATTGAAGTTGCTCTATAGTTAGTTACATCAACTCTTGACCGTTTATTCTATATAGATTTAATGACAAATTTTGAATTTATTTGAGAACGCTTCCGTTTGTGTACTTAGGTTAAATATGTATTGCAGTTATATTTAAGTGCATGGTGTTCACTTTTTTTAATATATACGAGGGTTGGGGCAAAAGTCATGACAACTATTTTTTTTCTTGCAGATATGTGAACGGATCACAAACTTCTATGTGTCGTGTGAAAGTTCTGCAGGCATAGTGTGTATGCAGAACAACAGATGGCTCTGTGATAGCTGGTAGTTGCACAGCAAGCCCTGTGAAATCAGTCAGTTGGTGAGTGTCGTGCGAGATGGAAGTAACCCGTGTTGAGCATCGCGCTTACATCAAAATAGCCGTTCTCCGAGGCTGAAATGCGATGGAATGTCACAGTGAATTAGTGGAAGTGCTTGGGAATAATGCCCTACCATACCGGACAGTAGCATGGTGGGTAGGAAAGTTTCAGCAAGGAAGTGTGTCAAACAGTGATGAGCAACGTTCGGTACGACCTGTCAGTGTGCGGACCGACGTGGCACGTGCCGTCATCGAGCAGCTCCTGGATGAAGACAGACGATGGACGCTACTGGAGTTAGCGGAGGCAAGTGGCATAGAGAAACGCACCGTCCACAGGATATTGCGTAATGAGCTGCAAGTACGCAAAATCGCATCGCTGTGGGTACCGCATTCACTGACGGAAGTTCAAAGGTGGATTTGCTATGCAATATGCTCCGACCACTTTTCACGCTGGCAACAGGACGGCGATCAATTCTTGTCACGAATAATCGCCATCGATGAATTTTGCATACGAACCAGAACTGAAACGTCAGTCCGCAGAGTGGTGACATGCTGGATTACCAAGGAGGCAGAAGTTCCGTCAGAATCCTTCCCCAGTCATATTGATGGTGATCGTCGCGTTTAACGTCAGGGGTGTCGTTGTTTGTCACTTTGTTCCACATGGCAGAACAGTGACCGCACAGTACTACAGGGACTTTCTGGTGCGACAGGTACGACGTGGCATTCGGGAGAAACGTCCGGATCTTGTGGACAGTGAAATAATCCTGCACGACAATGCAAAACCACATAAAGCAGAGTGTGTATGCAGCTACTGCGACATTGGGGATGGGAAGAATTGGAGCACTCACCGTACTCTCCTGACATATCGCGCTGTGACTTTGATCTCATTCGAAAGGTTAAGGAACCACTATGTGGTAGGCGGTTTGCAACACGCGAGGACATTGCTAATTCTGTGCGCGAACAGGTGACCCGATTCACACATGGTGCGGCAAATGCTGAAGCGGATGGTATTCAACGTCTCACACATCGTTGGCAGCGTATGGTGTAAGTAGCAAGGGACTACTTTGAGCGTCTTTAAGCCCAGATTTGTCAAGTCAACTGTATGCGTACTGTGTTGTCATTCTTTTGCACCGTGAAGGTCATATTGCCCTGTATACTACCGTAATAATTTAGTGTGTTACGATATGTCAGTGGTATTTATTGTCCACACATGTAGTTAACACCTTGTCCTTTCGTCTGTATATGTCAGATTTTCCAACCGGACTGGTATCTTCAAGAAAAAAAAAATAGTTGCCATGACTTTTGCCCAACCCTCATATATATATATATATATATATATATATATATATATATATATATAGTTATTTAATATATTCTAGGTAGTCTTCAGTTTTAGTTGATTAATGAATTTTTCAATTTTTTCAGATATTGAAGTGAAAAAGATGGAATTCTTTACTCTTATTTTAGTTTTAAAGTAAGTTCTTCAAGTGATTTTTTCATTAATTTTTCACTCATACTTGAAGTGTTCATTCACTATTAAGTAATAACATTGGGTTTTCTTCAAATTTTACCAACCTATTTTCGGTAAGTAATCCACTTATGTCTGTTACTGTTTTATAATTTTTATCAATAATATCAGCAATAACTGTCCATAATTTACTTGTATTACTTTACATTCAGAAATGTTCTTTGCATAATACGCAGTTGTGACTTCCTTTACCTATTGTATTACATTATTATTCTATCTTTTGTTAAACTTCTTTACTTCTACGTTACGTTTGTAATTTATAACTTTTTGGCACTATCTTGCATGGAAGTTACTAATCCTTTCGTTTATCACCGTTTTAGCTTTCGAGATTTATTATTCGTGCTTTGAGCGCCAATTTTTACACTTTTCCGTATATAGAATTTAATATTATGAAACCGTTATTAATTGCTGAGTGCACACAAATACATTGAAATACAGTTTCCCATTTACATTTTTGTAATTCTTTATTCAAAAATTGACGCTCAATACTACTTGGGCAATATATTATTTTATCTTCTTTCGATAGTGTTATTTGTGCATTTATATTTGCAAAATAATGGTCTGTGACTGACATTTGAACTATATATAGCTCATATACAATTCGCTACATTATTTGTTAAAAACAAAACATGATCAATGCAAAATTTAGTGTATTCTGTAATCTTAATAGAGTTGTTAACAGAAGAGGTAAAACCGTTAGTATACAAAATATTTAAATATCTATCTATATATTCACAGTATTTTTTTCTATATCAAAATTGTATCTCTAAATTGTAAAGAAAAAATAACGAGTTTGGATGCTCATTAACCAAGGATTCTAAAAATGCACCGTCGTCACCATTAGAAGATCTCTAGTTAGCTATTATGATATTACCATTTTCACGACCGTTTATTATTTCCAAGTTCATCTGACATGCATCGCAAGTTCTATGACCTTATTTACGTTTACATGTTCGTTTATAAAGACGATTACATCACCTACTCGAGTTAAAAACCTTCATGTATAGTAACAGTAATAACATGTTAAGTTAATATTACAAGTGGAATCACTTTCCAAATTTCTGTCAAAATGTGTATGTCTACACATACGGTTATATTTTAATACTTTAGCCTAATATATGTCAAAATTAATTGAATAGCTCCGCCGTACAACGTTGCAAGCAACACTTTCTGTCACATTGAGATTTTAGCAAAACAACATGGTAAACGACATTCCCCACTACGTGAGTTACGTATTTTTGATAGAAAGGCATAGTTTGAAACTGAAATAGTAAATTTAAAGCCTATACATGAACAACATATCGTTTGTTTTTTCGATTTCTGTAAAGTTGGATTATTGTCACTTGCAATGTTGTTCGGCGGAGCCATTCAATTGTTACATGCACTTAGGTCTAAATCATCACAGATGTTTATTTCTATTTCACGGTAAAGATGTATCTTCCTTTTAGTTTTTCAACATATTCTTTTAAATTACAATTTCAGTTTCAATTGCTTTCAATTTTTTGGTTAGTCTGCTGACTATTTTTCAGAACCGTAATTTCTTTCTAAAATTCATCAAACTTGGTAGCCATAATAGTTAACGTTCCAGTTCACTACTAGTGTCACCAAGGTTTTTAATTTTCGGGAGTCTTGACATGTATTTTACTTACATGGTGAACTGGTTTCTACAGCTCTATTTCTTGGTTTAGTAACGTGTCACACTTTTCTACTTACGTAGTAGCACAGTACTACTGTTCTCTTCCACCTTCCAATTTACAAATCTTTTTGACTTACTTTAATGCAGTACTTTAAAATAATTTTCATATCAAGAAGTACAATAAATCACTTCCTTTAGATTGTCAATAGATGCAGATATTTATTTCTTATAGACACCGCATAAATCAAACATGGTTAATAAGTGTGACGATTACTACAGCGTTTTCAACGAACGTCTTAATTTCACAACAGCCTGACGACAGAATACACTACAGCGTTGACGAAAGACATTTCTTTATTAGTATCACGTGAATGGGAGTTATAACATTGTAATGTTAGTACGTCCGTTACTTCACACGAGTTTTTGAATTCTGTGTTTTGCAATAGATAGCTAAAAGCATTATCTCGGCCGAGTTTGTTTATGAACATCTCTTAACATCTTTACTTTACTGGTAGCTATCCACATCACATTTTCTACTATTCAAACAAAAATATTATTGAACTTGCCCTTAGGTGGCAGAAAATATCCTACAGCGGTTGACATCTACCGGACGAAATTGAAAGTTCTTGTGATTGATCCTTTGTACTGTCTATTAAAGTTTATTATTCTTCATTCTGCATACTGAAATAGTTCCAAGAAGTCATATTTTTTTGATAACATAGGCACGGATAGAATTCAGGAACATACATACAGCGTGTCCACAATGTAAGTCGAACTTCTGTAATTTCAATATATTGAGTTTTGCGAAAAACTTCGAGATCCGTATCCAATTATTTTAAATAAGAGCTTTATATTTTTAGGTAAGTGGTTTTCACCAGTGATGTCGCCAGAGGGAGGCCAGGGAGACAATACAGATATTTCAAATACTAAAGGGGGTCACAAAGTATATCCTTTGAAAAGACTTAAGGAAAGATGTGGTGTGGTATAAATTTATTACTTGGTGGACTCTTTTCTACAATGGCAGAGCAAAGACAAGGCCCATAAAAAGCTACTGTCTCAATATAATTCCGGAACTGTGAAAACTATGAAACACATCTACAATTAGTTCTGACGAAGAACATTTCGAGTAAAACTGAAGTGGCCTCAGGACGCTTCATAAGGAGGCAGAGGGGCTAAAGGAATAGATTGTGTAGTGCCTCATTCAGAATGTCTTTCTACACAAAACAACCTACAGTAACACTGAAGTCACAGTGTTACCTGTGTTCACTGAAGTCCAAAGTCAAGGGTCGAAAAAGAAACTATTCTCTTAGCGAAATGTAGAAGCATTGAAGAGAAGACAGAATGGTAGTTGAGCAACATTTTGGATGTGGGTTTCGTTCACTGTATATTGCTAACCCCACCCTATACCCCGACTCAAGGAAACACAAACGCGCTTTCAAAATTCACGAATTTTACGTTATCTTTCTCAACTGTGTCATATGAGCTAATAAAAAATAATAACATTTGAACTTACATTTTTAGCAATTGGAAGGTTCGAAATTAACGAATATGCAAATGTAATAGGTGCACGCACAATAGTGGGTATCCATATGAAATGGTGCTCTTGCTCTTGCAGTGGAAACATCTAGAAGAAATGAAAAATAAAATTCATTGCATTTGAATGTTAACTCCGTAATCAAATAGATTTTGGTTAGGAATATATATCTAAACAATATCCCTGGACTTGATATAGAGGTATTATATCAATAATTATTGATATAATGATTATAATGATTATAATCAAAGCTTTCAAACTTATTAGTCAGTCTTGGAAGAAAGTACGTATTTAAAGAAAAGAAATAAAGATAGATTTTTCTCCTTTCATCACACATATATGAAGCACATACTACATTCAATCAAAAACAGAAGCATCATATATTATATACAAATTTGTACATACACTTTGAAGATTTTCTTTCTAAGAAAAGCAGGGTGGAAGTCAGAGGGCTAGAACTCTAGCATCAATTTCAGGAGGCTACTGAGACTTACACATCTCTATGTGAGATATTAGAGCATTACTTGATCCACTCACTCTCTAACCTACTTTTTTATTATTTATTTTATTTTTGGTTTCTGCAACATTTATATAAAAACGTTTGGTTTTATTTAATTAATTTACTATGAAACATCCTCACTTTAAAGTTAAGTCTTGAGTTATTACAGTATATGATTATGTGTCAACCTTTCGCATCCCAAATGTAATACTCGTAGAGTAAAGTATAGCTTTGTTTGATCGCAGAATCCAATAAGGAATATATCGTATACTAATTTTTAGTATTGGAAGATTGTCAAAATGTTGCCTTTTCTTGTATGACAAGAATTTCTTTATTTTATACAATTTCTTGGTTTTGTAATTTTTTAGTTTTTTTCTTTTTTAAGTAAGTATGAATCTACAGTGATATTTGCAGATTTGTAGAATTCTAAGATTTAATTTTCTGCATTTTTCTTATTTTTATTCGGATATTATTTACTACTTTGCGTACATACTCATTATAAATAGATTAATTTTATTTTATTATATCCAGTATTTTATTTTGGTTAATTTATATTTACATTTTCATTATGGACAACATGATTGCATATAGGAGCATGCATTATCGCACTAGGGACGCCGAAGATCATCCCCTACCTCTGAACATAGTGGCCCCTTTCCTTGCATTTCAATGGGAGTCATTTCGTATTTGGTAGATTACAAGCCCACTTTAACAACTTGACTGACGTGCAAATACAAAATGCTATATGAGGCATTGGATGGCAAAGTGGCATAAGTCATTTTTAAAATGAGTGAGATTAAGTCATTTCCGTGAACTTGAAATCATACCTGCTGAATGGCAACGTTGCGTATCTCAGAATTAAAAGACCGGACCATAGGCCAAACGATGGCACAACAAAGAACCTATTTTGTTCGCTTTTTCTATATCGATTCTAATAAATAGTCTCAGCACCTCATAATGTCTCAAAACTAACTTACGCCACTTTGCCATCCGGCGCCTTATATGTCAGTCTAGATTCAAACGCTGTTATGTTATTGTCATGACTAGAATTATGATAAATTAAGTTGAACCTTTTGAATCTTTACGTCTGCGTGAGTTTTTTTGGTGTATTTACAAATCTCACTACTAGACAACCTATGTTTTGTATGTTTATTTTATTTAGATTGCATTCTCACGGTTTCAAATATAAATTTGTGTGCATTCGTCACGATTCGGATGAAATTCATTCTCGCTATTTTGTTTGATGGATAGCTACCAATTTAATGACATTCTATCAGTGGACTACCTGCCCGAGACACTAAACCTTTAGCTTCCCGTTCATTTGCTACAATTTCCCATGAACCCTTGTTGCTTGATCTCTCTCTGTATTTACAAGTATTTACAAGGAACAGACATTTATCAACATTATAAACTAACCTTACATTTTTGTAGATTATGGTGCTAATCTTTACTCACAACGTGAGCTATCCATAATAATAATAACTGTCATACTAATGACAATAATAATAATCATAGAAAGCATTTTTGCGCTGTGCTTTCAGCGTGTCCTTTTCTCCACAGGGTAAATGTGTTCGTTTGGGACTTACGATCGTGTATCGTGTTCCATTTGACATCGATTCGCACCAATGACGTACCCGAGATCCCAATCACCACCGACTGTTATCACTTTGAGTTTGCAATATTTGTCTTCGTGAGATAACAAGTTCCAGTGTATCACATTCTGGCATGCATGACCAGAGTACATAACTTTCAGGGGGTATGGGAGATCATTTTACTTCCTGTTCGAGGACCTTGTGAATCGTAGGAGTAAGCATATTTACATCTTTCGTGATGTCCTTCCACTTGCGCAAGTTTCAATGCAATACTCGTCGAGGAGTTGGATAGCTTTCCTTGTCAGAGCAGTTTTGTTCTCTGCAGCTATCAAAGACGTGCTTTGCTCTTATCATTTGAGGCGAATTCTATCTCATGTTTCCATTTCATATGATAACCTTGCTGTTTCACCATTTTTTCTTCCGTTGCGAACTTTAAATTTGAAGCATATGTAACGGAATACATATTACAATTAAAACCAAACATGATAAAAATTATTTGTCACTCTTTGGACGTAAAATGATATTGATCTAGATTTTCTTTCACTGTACTATAAACATTTACATTATATATCATTTTGTACTCAGAGAAGCTTCCAGAATTTTTTGTGAAGTTTTAATATGTTACTGTTGTTATGAACGGATGATTATAATCTGAGCTAGATTTCCTTTTGTACATACTTATTTTCCAGCCTATTTTCATCTAGGACTGGGAGCATTTATATGTATACATATCCATCTCATCCAGAAACTTTGTATCTATGCAAAATTCTGCAGACAGAAATGACACCCCACATTTAAATTTAAAATTCGACTAATTTTCTTGCTTTTTTAAATTATTATTCGCTGCTCATATTTCATTGTACTAATTAGGAAGCAGGTTGGAAATATTACCTCTACGCTCTGGAATTAGCAATATCAGAGTTTGTTGGGCATTTTTTGCTTCTTCCCTGAAGTATACCATTTGTGATTTGTAATGACAAAATAGACATATATATTATATAGTAGGGATATATAAGTAGAAAGCTTCTTGTATTCTGTATATGCATATTTTGAGCCATAATTGATTAGATAGCTTCACCACAAATCTGTTTATTACGGATTTGTGATTTTTGTTTAGTGTCCAATAAAGGGGAAGCTAAAATTGGACAAATCAGACGACTTAAAATTCATACATTCAACTGTGTACCATTAGGACCCTGAGAGGTACTAAAGCCATTTTGAGTAAAGTTTTTGACGAGCCATGCTAGTAGAATCCTTAGAATTCTAATCTTCCATTTTTTAAAATAAGTTCTCTGTGAATATACATTTTACTTATTTCTTTATTTATTGAAATTGTATATAAGTTCGAGAGACTTTTCTAGTATTAATAATTCAAATCAATACGTTTATTTTGCGCCTGATCATTAAACAATTTTCTGTTCAAGGAGCGAGTAAAGCGCACAATAACGCTTGGCTCAAGGCTCCTATCAGGAAAGAGACATATTTATGTAATGATTTTAGTGAAAAAATGATTTCTTCATTTTTGGTAATGCCTCGATTGAAAGCAAACTACTTACATTATTCGAACTGTGTAGTTTGTTATATTGTATGTTCGAATACAACACTTCAATTTTTTGAGAATTGAATCTCAATCACTCTAGATTTCACTCAAAATGTTTTTAAATCTTATATTACTCCTTCTCAAAACTGATACCTGATATTTTTCAATGGAAGATTTAGCACACAAAATTCTTTTCTCGTTTTGGTAATCATCCATGATGCACAATATGCGTGCATGATTACCAGAAAGGTGACTTTCCAGACAATGGACCAACAACTGAATTGAAGATTTCAGATGACTTCAGTATCGGAACTCTCGCTTTAGCAAATCATCCCGCTCTTCCAGCTGATATCCAATGTTGCCATCCTAGAAAATTAGTGGAGCAGCAGTTTCCATCAACCCCCTCAAGAATATGCAATTTTCGACGTCAGATATGTTACCATTTTGATTTTGAGTTATAGTTGATATTGGGAGTATAGTAATATTATGACCTACCCTGATTTCATATTCAGACCATCGACAACAGGCCTTCCCAAAACACCAGTAGAGGACAGTAACTGTCTGTTTACGGATATCATACTATCACTGGAAGACACTTGTTCTTGTATTTCTTATGTATAAACAGACTGCAATAAGCGGCAGAAGCACTTCCCTTTTCGTGTACTACCACTTTGCTAACTTTTCTTCAACAGTTTTTCTGTCAACCTTAACTCTTTTACCTCAGCACCTGACATTGAGAGATACAACCAGAAACCAAGGAGAGCCATGTCCGCGAAGACTTTGGCCATCATACAAAAAAACCGGAGAGCGAGGTCAATTATCTTGAAGAGGAACCAGAAGCAGATCCTTGATTTGGAACCAAAATCTTGGAGCCCATGAACGTTGGCGGAACTCACATAGCCAGAACTCCAACATCAATTCCAGGAGACTACTGAAACTTTCAGATCTCAATATCAGATGTCTGAGCACTCCTTGACCCATTCACTCTCTAACTTATCTTTTTTTTTTACTTATTTTTATATTTTGGTTTCTGCAACATTTTTATTGAACCATTTCGTTTTATTGAATTAATTTACCATGTAACGTCCTCACTTTTAAGTTATGTATTGAGTTGTTACAATGTATGACTATTTGTCAACTTCTCGCATTCCCGATAAGATACTCGTAGCGTAAGGTGTATTTTTGATCCGATTCCAATACTGAAATACTATATCAAATACTGAATTTTAGTATTGGAAGAGTATATCATTAATTACTTACTATACACTGACCATTAAGATTAATGATACAAATACATCACATTATTGAAGAAGTTAATCATGTAAGTAAGTTGCACATTACGCTGCAAGCATATTTCCGGATCCCAAACGTTTCAGGTACCATCTGGTCTTATAGGCCGATACAGACAGGACATCACAAGTCATGACCATATATAAATGGCTCTCGTAGCCGAGTGAGCTAGAGCAACATGGTAGTAATGAAAATCTTTTTGACGTGTGTTCAAACCCGGCCCAAGGAAATATTTTTTATTTTTAAATTTTTTACAACACTTCTTTCATTAAAATAAGATAGAAAATAATACTCAAAAAGTGATTTAACGATTATTTTTTAAATTTTCATAACATTTTTTCATTAAAATAAGGTTGCAGTTTTACTATACAGATCCATAGTAAAAGTACAGACGTGTTCAAATTATTAGACTCACGCTCGAGAAATGCAAAATTGATGTAGGAGTCCTAATTTCAGAGTTCTAGAACATTTAGTTTAATGGTTAAACCACCCATATAGGATCCTTCATTTCTTTATTGTACAGTTGAAGTGGTGATATCACCTTTGAACAGCATATGGTATTAGTGATGGTGGGAATAATGAAAGTGGTGTTTCAGTTGTAGATAGCTATTGGGTTCCTGTCAACAAGTTACAGTCTGAAGTGTTGCGGTTACTGTCGTAAGAAATTGACGACATTCAGAGTGTTCAATAGTTCGAATGGGCCAGTTTAAAATGATCGTGACATGTTTCGTGTATCAATCTTTCATTCTGTGTAGTCCTGTAATTGCAGCATAATGGGAAAAGCAAAAGATCTTTCTCCGCGTCAAATGAAAGTTAACAAAATACTTCTGGTGGAAATAAGATATACACGGCAATACATTGCTAGTAGAGTTGGGATAGAACAAAAATCTGTGAGTAGAATCTCTGTTGAAGTGAACAAGAGCCAAAATAGGGTTGGAAAGTGTTGACGAAAACCAAAGCTATTGCTAAGAGGCATCATAAAACTATAAAGATTGGCTCTCGGAAACAGAAGTGCAATATCTAATAGACTTAAGCATAAAAGTGGCTGAGTATGGCGCAGGCATTTGGCCTGAAAGTATTCGAAGGATTCTTTGTGCCGAGGGAATAAAAGCACACAAGGTCAAGAAAGAAAACCAAAATTAGAGTCCACTCCAATCATGGCAAAGAAGCGCCTCGAATGGGCACGAGGCCTAGAATATTGGACTGCTGACGATTGGAGAATAGTGTCTTTCAGTGATGAATCATGTATCTTTGTGTCTTATGAATGCTCACAATATTTGCGACGTTGACCTGGGAGGAATTCGAGTTAGAATGTCTTTAATAAACGCTAAGCATCCTACTTCAGTCATGGTCTGGGGTGTGATCTCTGTCTTCGGGCCTGGAAGACTGTATATAGTAGAGAGGACAATGAAGCATGACCAATACGTACAAGTTCTTCAATAAGAACTGTTTTCCCTAACTGCATTCTAGTTTGATGATGTACAATTCATGTTTATGCATGGTGGAGCCCCATGCCACCGAGCCAAAGTTGTGACAAAATTCTTCGAGGACAACGAAATTAGTGTTCTTCCGTGGCCAGGCACTAGTCCTGATATGAACCCGTTTGAAAACTTTTAGAGCTACATGAAAAAAAGCCAGAGACGAAGCACATTAGAATCAAACTTCAATTGATCAAGGAGATTAACAAACAATTTGTGGTATCACGATGTTGACTTGAAGGCAAAATGTTCTAAACTCGTACATAGATACACAAAGGATAAAAGACAAAGGATAAAAGACAAAAGTAGATATAAAGAATAAGTGATTTCATAAGAAATATTAATCTTTGTGTGAGAGATAATTTTCTTCTAAGTATTCCATTTAATTTTTTGTTTCTAATTTTGATATACACGCTTTATAGTAATTAATTATATTTGAATGTTAAGTACGCATTTGTTTTATTGATATTGAAAAGCATATGCCACACCCACTAGAAATTAGGACAGAGTTACAAAATAGTAATTTGAACTAAGATCAAGCGTATTTTCTCACATAATATTGTAAGAACAGTAAAATATTCAGAAAATGAATGTTGAGTCTAATAATTTAAACACATCTGTAGTAGTAGTAGTAATAGTAGTAGTAGTAGTAGTAGTAATAGTGGTAATAGTAATACTACTAGTAGTAGTAAATGTAGTAGTGGTAGTACAAGTAGTATTAGGAACGGATTAAGAGTCCCGCAGGGGTTCATTGGGTCCTGTTCTAGACATCAATTAGGCAAATTAAAGACTTGCCCAAATTTTTCTGTACACTTTACGTGACCAACTTAAAACAGCTGGCTAGGGTAGCGCGAATACTGAAACGTTTCGAATCGGCAAAAATCCACTCTGCAATCACATTTAGATAGAGTTATATATTTATTTGCGACAAAATCACTTGATTTATATTATAAAAACTAGTTGCTTAATATTGTGATGATTAATATCTTTAATGCAAAGCCCCTACTAAGTTTTTTAAGAAATTGTTTGTTCTATAAATTATCTTATATTTAGCAGCATATTAGCAAATGTTATAGGATTCATATCTTATTCATTTATTTTCAGATATAAATATGGATGTAAAATGAAATAAATAGTATTGCCTGAGTGAGATCAGTGATCTATTAATCTCATAACTAAATAAAAAATAGTATTATTTAGAAAATTCTTGGGCTCAATAGTAATCTAATGCGGTTGCATCCTGCAAAGATGGAACAGTAGAACAAACAACAATTGAGGAAATACATTACATTTCCGAGTAGTTACCATCACGAGATGCGGATGTATGACATAGTGTGCCACTTGGACTATATCTATACTCCCTATGCTAAAGATGACAAGTGGATTTGCATCTAAGATTCTTGGAAATCTGAAATAATATAATGATAATATCTGAGTTGTATATTTGTTTGCTCCATTGTAGTCATATTTCTTGTGTTCTAGTTTTCTTTATTCTCAATACAGAAAAATGGAAAAAAATAAACTTTTAATCGTTCCACGTAATTCTCAAATTTATTTTACAGACTCCTGAATTTTACTTATTTTAGTAAAAATTTTGTTTACTTACTATTAGTCCCTAAATTCACTCTCATTTTCATCATTTCGAAAAAGAAATAACGCATCAATTATGAGGATATTTTAAATGACAAAATTAGGAATTGAGACAAGATTTAGCGTGTATTTTTAAAATATATATTTCTAATTCTGAGATTACATTCCTTCTTCTGGTGATATGGCTTCAAACTATGCAAATTTGTCAATTTCGATGTAAACTGTTATGGCGGATTTGGATTAGAAATTTCATTAAATATGTACTAAACATAAGATAGGCTGTTTTTCGTGATTAAAATCGTTTTTGTTTTATCAAATTACACGTTAAAGCAAATCAATTAAAATGCTAGAATTATTCGGTGTTATCCAGCAAAAATGACTGCCATTGGAGTTACAAAAAATATTTAAAAAATATCAGTATCATTATTTTTGGAGTCTGTAATCACGTCGAAATACACAAGTACAATATCATTTGATTATTAAATGTTGAAGTAACCTTTATTGGATCACTTCGTACGAAGTGACTTAATAATATGAACTTGTCTGATTCTCTAGGAGTATACACAACTTCATGTTTAGAAAACGTAAATGTCGAAGTTGCTACAACGGTGTGAACGTAACATTGGACTATAGGTAGAGGCAAAAAAGATTTGCATTTCTCGATTTAAAAGTTTTTCTTTAATGTATGTATCTCAAAGCTACACAAAATAGATTCAGGTCCTTTCTGCAATTATTGTTTAATAGTTCCTTAAAAATCAATTGCGAGTTCCATATTTTAAAAATTAAAATATATATATCTATATTCGCAGAGCGGTTAACTAATACTGGCCGGTATATGCTTACATATTTGTACAAACATGTCAATAGTTTATACACAAATACGGGAAACTAAGAGGAGAAGAATAGGCTATCAATTCTATACAGTAATTTTCAGAAGTTTCTAGACATTCATTGTTCGTATGTCACCCAATAAAATTACTTCCTAAAGAATGTTGACAATAGATTTTGCAGGCATTACCGAGGGGTGAGTAGGGAACTTCAGTTAAGTACTGAAAGTGTGTTTGATAGACAACATTGTGACCAGAAGCTTAAAATATGACTTGCATACGGATACGGCAAAAATATATTTTCCATCTTTTAACGTGGGAGAACTGTGATAATGCAGAAATATGCCTATATATTCTCAGAAATAAGACTCTTATATAACATATCCAGAACTCATTCTCCTTTCATTTATATTAAACCAAATCGGACGACATACGGTACTTTCCTTAAGTTCACCCGTAACCTAGAATTGTAAGAGTGTAAGTATTGTTTGTCGTGGCTTAAATCATTCAGTGCATTATACATAAATATTATTAACATAATATCTTTCAAGGTTCACAATTTTATACACTCGCATATCAAAAGAAAGGCCTCTACACTTTTAAGCAGATAGTGAGAGAACAGGAGGAGGTTTATTAGATAAAGAATTTTGTTTGAATATTCATGTTTAAATTTTAGTTTCGTGTAGCTTTTCCTTCTTTTTCAACTACACATTAACGCCTTTGAAGGTTTGCAATTCTTAAATTAAAGTCAATTTGATATCTTATTTCATTTTTAAAATATTAGGTGAAAAAATAAGACAAAAACGAACGTACTTATTACTGTAAACTTAATCCATCACACTGATAGTATGATAAGAATGTGAGAAGTTCTAAGTTTGAGTTTTAGGTCAAATTATGAGAGCACTTGGTTGATTGAGGGTGGTGAAAGATTCTATAAGCGTCAGATTGAGTAAGTGTGATTTCTAATTCATATCACAAACATGAAGTTGATTGAGTATGTTGTGAGTCTGGTAATGTGAACCAGACTGATATCGAGAGAGTGCAATGCTGATTTGATATTGTGAGGGACATATTGTGAGCAAGAATTCAGAGAAATATTCAATTTTCTTCAAAACAGTAATGAAAGATGGTAAAGCATCAGTCCCATTTCATTGGTAGGATTAAAGTAAAGAGACTATCTCAGTAAGAAGGACATGACCTAGGATTATAAGTCGAACTATTTTAACTTTAAAAGTGAGAAGGTTAACCATTCTTCTACGTTTGCATATTTACCAATATTTCTATGAACCGGTTTGTGTATACACTTTTTATTTAGCAGAGCAAACATCTCACTTATTTTCAGAGTAAACTGAATAAGGATGATAATTCCGATTTGCACTATGATCGTATCCTTTGAAGGAAATAAATCTAGAATCCTGTTTCATGGTGTATTATAGTATGAAAGGCTCGTATATTTAAAATGAAATGCTCTTGGATTACATGTAATACGAATCACTGACACGTTGAACACCCACTGTTACTATGCAGATGTATTCAAACATTCTTTGGTATCAATTATTGAGTTCATGAGTAGAGCAAATTTTCAAAAACATAATGAGCGGCTGCATGTGACATACAAAGTCCAATAATTCCTGTAAAGTGTACCATATTTCACTGTTTATTTGACCACCTATTAAGAACCACCTATTTTACTAGGTCATGAAATTATAGGGATTCGCACACCAGAAATACTACCGTTACATTTTGGTAAGTTGTTGCAATCGTGTGATTTACAATACACAAAATAACGTCTAATGCCTTTTCCTCTCTGTGTTGCAGCAACTGGTAACGATCATGGTATTTTTAGGCCATATTAAGCTCTCCACGTTTTGTCTTGCTCCCACGGCACTGTTGAATGTCGCATAGAACAATGTCATAGTTTCACTCTTATTCCACGAGGTATCTTTCTATCAGTTATGACATTGTTAGCTGCTCTCTTTTCAAGTGTTGAAAACTTAAAGACTCTTCGCTAAGCTCAACCTCGTTTTTTAAATATTAGTGAATAACATAAAGATAGCAGATTACACGCTTATTATAGCTGGAACCGAAGACGACTACAGGAGATGATGGACAAAATGGTTGACACTGGGAAACTATGTGAAATGAAAATTAACATCGAAAAATCGAAACTCATATGAATATCCTGTAGAAACGCGCTCTTGCGGGTAAGAGCAGAACAAAGAGAACTTAAAGCGGTTGATAATTTAAAATATCTGGAAAGAGTTTTGACGAGACACGCTTACCACACCAAACAGATCAGGCCATGAATTGCCATAGCCAAAGAAGCATTCAAAAGAAAAGATCATTCCTAACTAGCAGGTTTAATACTAGACTAGGAAAGAAGTTGGTCAAGTGCCATATATAGAGTATTGGACTGTTTGGTACAGAGACTTGGCCATTACACAAGTTGAAAAGAAATATTTAGAGTTTCAAAATGTGGTGTTGGAGGAAGATGTTTTAAAGCTGGTAGGAGAGAAAAGGATGTTTTCAGCCAGCATCCTTCATAGGAAAGTCAATTGAATTGGACAAATCTTGCGAACAACTTGTCTTCTACATACAGCTATAAAAGGAAATATGGAAGAAAAATGAAGAGTAGAAAGAAGAACAGAATTAATATATGATTTGAAAAAATAGAAGAAAATATTGGAAGTTAAAAGACGAAACTGAAGATGAAGAGGCGTGAAATAAAAATTTCCAGAAAGTAAGCAAGGCTGTATCTACTTCCAAGAGTTTTAGTATAGCGTATAAATTTGGATCTTTAAGAATATGACTTTCATAAACTGAGCACCCAAATTTCTGCTCTTTAGCAAAAAGTTTGTAAACAATTGTGTTTTTTTTTTAAAGTAGCACTTTGTAGATACTAGTAAAAACTGTTCCAGGAATAAAGTAACCATTTGCACCAGGAATAAAGTAACGTTTATCATGTCATTGTTTACAAATTAAACCCAGTGTATTTTCTTGTCGATTATATTAGATCCAAAGACAGGGTAAAACTGAAAAGGAAACAATCTGTTATTGAGCAAGAAAGAAGTTATAAACGTTGCTTCTGATGTCGTTCATTTAGTTGCTCACAGTAGTTACACCGACTTTATGGAATGCATTATTCCACATTTGTTTGAATTAGACCGGGCTAGTGACATTCCAGCTATTGTTCCTGCAGACTCGCTTCACAATTACCCAGTAGCATTCGATGGGTCGAAGCTCGGGAACATTTGATGGGTTAAGTTCTCTACAGAAATTCACCTTATTTGCGGTTAGTATGCAGCAGTGGCAGTAGGGTAAGGGCAGGAGCCCAAATCTTGCCAGAATAGTGAACTTTGAAAGCGCCTGGACAATAATCGTTTCTAATGCACTCATTTCTGTAAATATCGCCTCCAATTACACAATTTGCGTAAAGTCTCTGAGACTACAATAACAAATGACTTCCCATCAAATTTAGACTCCCGGCATATTTTATCCTTATCACTAAGCACTTCATCTTTCACCACTGTGTAAAACTGGGGGCAGGACAATGTTTATGAGTCCATTTTGATGTGTGTTTTGCCGTCAATTAGAATGCATCGAGACGATACGGTTCTCTAGAACACGTTTTAGCACGTTGTTTCTGATCCATACATCTTTGGGCGCTTTCTGCTTTTGGTTTGATCACATGTTTTGTTATGACTTATCCCTTTCACCGTTCATTTTGTAGTAATTACCGTTTTGCCTACATTTTGAGCTGACAAATGGGGTCTCGTCATCAAAACACGCAGTCTTCCCTTACAAACTTGTAACAAATATCTCTTGTTTCCGTCCTCTTTGTTTTAAAAATTTAATAACACAATGTTCCCCAAACTTCATTATCTCCTTTCTGGCACTCGAATATGATACACAACAAAAAATAAGGTGTTGAAACAACACAAAATGACTAGCATTTTAGCGTGGTACTTGTGTGTCAATTCTACACCAAGCACATGTCCTTAGAGCATATCAGAAATACCTTGTTACTGGCTGTGAGTATTTGCATTGTTTTTTATTGTTTGGTATGAGCGAAGTTTTGCGAAATATATTTCGCACTTATGGCACTAACTAATAACATTCTATGTTTTCTTTAATCTGTCACAATAATATTGCTGTAAACCTGCTTATCATCTGACAACAGTTACATACATAGCAGTGCTTCCATCTGTTTTCTTTATCTGTTATTCTTGTGTCTTAGCAGGTACGAACAGAAAATGGCAGAACTTTTGCCTATGTAACACTTGTCAGACGATTCACAGGTTTACAACAATATTATTGCGACCGATTACAGAAAACATAGAACATTATTCGTTACTTGTCATAAGTGCCAAATATATTTCGTAAAGCTTTGCTCATATTAAAAGATAAATACCAATACAAATTCTCTCGGGTAGTAACGAGTTTTTACTGATATGCCCGGAAGGCGATGTAGTTGGTGATCATCTTTCAGGTCGATAGTAATATCAACAACATCAGCTGTGACGTACCAAACGTCAGCACGGCTGTTTTTTGTACTCCTGTCCTCGATCCTGGGACTTGCTCGACAGATATTCGCTGAGCAACAGCTATCAGACTTATCTCAGCCAAGGGTAGCTCGTTGCGACACGTTTAGACTGGGGCATTTCCTCACCTAGACCACTATCCGAATGGGTGGTCTTCAACCTGATACCTGTATTTGTAGTATCATCTTTGTGTTCACTAGCTATGTCTTCTCCAGGACACACTCACATCGCTTCCGGCTCTTCCGTTAAACGGAAGGAACGCCGTGGTAAACATCAACCTAATCCTGAACGCTCAAGATCGCCTCGTTCTAAAGAGGATCCTCAGTCAAAATCACCACGAGCTAAACGTCCTCATACTCTTAGTGAATCATCATCATCTACTACTACTTCAGGTCATTTCGACATGGACGAAGACTTTCCATCTTTACCTCCTTCACAGGATCCGCCTATAGTCAGCAATCATCAGTCTCCAGTAGTATCTTCTTTTCTACTCACCAATTACGACCCAAAATATCAGGATCTAAAGCAACTCTGCCTTCGACTCACCAAATACGTTTCACGTGCAAACATCAGTCAAATAGTCTCAACCCGTAAATGAATAATCATCAAAAGTCCCGACTCCAACCTGGCTGCTACACTGTTAAATACATATTCCTATGAAATCTTCGGCAAGAACGCTCATCTGTCTAAACTACCTGCTTCTAATACGAGACAACCTCCACCACCTCGTCGATCACCAGCACTCTCAGTTGTTATTCGAGGAGTACCACCTGACTATACCGATGAAGAGATTGCCGAGGAACTCAAACTTGACTGCCACACTATCCTTAAGTGTATCCGCATCAAAAACGCCTCTGGAAACACGTACATGGTCCGTGTGCTTACCAATTCCTCATCAACAATCGACAATCTTCTTTCGCATGGCGCTTACATCTATCGTAAAAAGCATAGAGTAGAAACCTTTAAATCACCGGCACCCCTCCCCGTCCGTTGTGAGATCTGCCAAGTCTATAACTCACATCACACTTCTCAATGGCCGAATACGCCCAAATGTGGTTTCTGCTCCGGATCTCACGCTACCAAAACCTGCAAAAATCTTACGCAGCCTCCACTCTGTAGTACCTGTGGTTCTAATCACCCTACCTATAGCTACAAATGCAAAGCCCGACCAACCACCGAACCTTTCAAGCCTGAACTTGTTCCTCTCCGTCCTCACGAGACTCAAGATACCACTGTTCCTCCGCCATCATCCGTATATCAACCAATCACCATCAATCAATTCTTGTCTTTCATCACTGTTACTCTTCAGAATATCCATCCTTTCCTTCGTCATCACATCTTACAACAGGTTTAACAGACAGCAAAAGCCATCCTTCACGTCGACTTTCAAGCCACATATTCTGGTCCTACTGTTTATTTTCACTCCGATGTGCTCCAAACAGCAGTGTGACTCTCTTCAATATCTATCACATAAACTAACTTTCGCTGTACCTTTCATCATGGAACTGAACTTTCTGTTTTTAAACATTCGTTCCCTATCACAACATCAACCTCTTTTTGAACAACTACTCCGGGAAGAACATGTTACTACGTTTCTTTTAAACGAAACGTATCTGACCCCGCGCCTCCATCCACGTATCTCTGGTTATCAGTTAGTTCGACATGATAATGCTCTTCCAGCACGTCGTGCTAATGGTGGAGTCGCCATCGGCTTTCCACGCAATGTTCCTTATCGCCAGCATCTATCTACTGTTCCTAATCTTCCTGAACATCTCATTTTTACGCTTTAGTTTAAACATCTATCTGTCACTGTTGCTACTCTTTATGTTCGTCCCGGTCATCCCAATCCGCAAGACTTCTTTCACTACATCTCTTCTCATTTCCGCTCTTTCATTATTATGGCCGATCTGAACTTCCATAGCCGCTCAGCCCACCAGAAACTAGACTTTCAAACGTATATCACTATTGTCCGTTCACTGTAGCTTGGCGCTGTGTTTTGACACAAAACCTGGCCAGCGAATCTTGGCAGTCCTTCCCCTACTTTCCCCTTATAGCAGTTGTAACAGTGGAACTAACTCATCAATTTTAGCACTAGTAGGGTTTGGTATTTGCAAGTTGCGTAAATTTCGAAAGAGTTTACTTCTTCTCTAATCAGGACCGTAACTTGTGTGGGACAGGGGAGGGGCAACTACCCCCCAGGGAGGTTCCCCGCCGTTCGAAGGGGCCCATTTGGAGACGAAATTTTCTTAATCCATATACAATACGAACATGAAATTATAAATGAAGCATTAAACAGTTTCACTACATTACATAAAGCAGCGCACAAAAGGTAAATAAAACAAAAGTGAGCCTTGTGCCCACTTCAGTAAGAAACGTCTATTATTAGGGGCCCTAGAAATAACATTTATTCGTATTGCTTTGAGATTTGTCAATATTGTCCCCTTAATTAATTTGTCATGTATGGAATGGGCCCAAGGGCGTAAGTAACGGCCCCGCAGACCTTGCCGTGAGGGAGGGCCGACAGGCTCCGGGGGACATAAATAGTAAGAAAAAGTTAGAAAGAGGGGGGCCAAGAATGAGAAAAACAACTTTTTCTAGGACGCCCAAATACACATATTAATGCTTGCCCCCCAGAAAAAAAATATAAGTTACGGCGCTGTCTCTAATGTGAATTTATTGGTACACTTCTGCTAATAGTTAACTATATCAGGTTGGTCTCTTTAAACCGGTTGGGCCGTGGAGAGAAACAATATTACAGGAGGATAGTATTCATATTTTAAGAAGGTGGGGAAAGGAGAGCAAGGATGAGAAAGATGAGAAGAAAGAAAGAAAGAGAATGAAAGAAACACTTCTACATTTACTTCATAATGAATTTAAACACACATAAACGAAAAAGGGATGTCGGAACCCACCACCATAATATTTGTGGAAGTGTTGACAACATAATATTCTGAAGGAATATATTTCCCGCCAATTCTGAGGCCTCGGTGTTTGGCCCAATTCTGGCCTTGCAGCAGTGGCGGATCCAGGGGGCGATCATGGCGATTGCCCCCAGGAAAGAAACCTTTCTCATTTTATATATTTAAATAAAACCCAATCCCAGAGTTTGGAGCTCTTAAAAATAGCTCTAAGTAGCAGTATTAAAACCCACCGCCCTCAAGAAGTCCGTCCTGGATCCGCCCCTGCCTTACAGAAGCTACTATCTAGTCATTCACCTCGTGGGACTGAGGAAAACCTTAATAAGGAATACCGGCCAGAGCCGCGTTCATGCCCACACTCGATCTACCTATTTTAATGCCTTTTTTCGTGTTGCACAGTGTCTGGTAAGGGCACCCAAACAGGGCAAATGTGTACAGCTTTAAAATGTTTAAATGTTAAAATTCGCTTTATATTGTACTTTGAACACTTAATTCAATGTGTATTACATTCTTCTTACAGCAGCATGGTTTATTTCCTAATACTTTAAGTCTATGGTTGTTAGTATTTATAATTATTGCATCATACTAATCCTTCTCAAAGCTCGTTCAATTATAATGAAATTCTACACTTAACAGTTTGCAACATTGCAACCCTTCACCAACAGGCAATATTTGGGGAGAATATTTCCACCTATATTCGCATCGAAATTCCCAGCCCTTGTTTACAATCAGTACAATATGTTTCTGTCGCCTTATCATGAAAACAACGCTGTCCAGCGAACCTAACGGTCTTCGCTACCTCTGTTTATTGTTTACAACACAAACTGCCATCTTCCAATATTGCCAGGCGTACAAGGTTTTCGCACACTTTCGAACAAGAACACTTGTACAAAATTGAGTGTGCATTATATGTAAGATTGTATTACATAATAACTAACTCAATTTTTCATAACGTTAATATCTTAGTCATCTCAAAAGCAGCAATTTATGTAGTAATAGCACTTGGTCCATGACTGTGCAGAAGTAGGTACATTCGGTTCGGAGATTCATGTGCCTGGCAACCATGAATTAACCATGTAGGGGTGAGAAGCAAGGTTTTGACGCTCGCACTACAATTGTTGTTTGTAAACAATCTTCCATCCTAGAGTGAACAGACAATACCCACACTACTGGGTGCATTCACACTCTTCCAAAACCAACTCGTCCCGAAAGTAACTCCACCCCGGACGTGGTAATAACATCCGCCAATCTCTCCCCACGCTGTGCGATCACGGTCTTGGACCCGAGCGACCATGTCCCTCTCCGACGATCCCGTTCTAATACTCCTCGTTTCGATCAAGCTGACTGGGTTCGTTACCGTTCCTATATCTCTGAAAACCTCTCTGATGTTTCGCCTCCAACTACAGAATTAGAACTCTATACGACTCTTGACACTGTCACCAACACCATTCACTCAGCGTCGCAGAACTACATCCCACAATTTGTAATCAGACCACACCAACCGCCACTCCCACCCCACTATCTCTCACTCATCACACGCTCCCGCCAACTATATCGAGATTTTACCCGTACAGGAAATCCTGAATCCCTTCGCCTCCACCGCCAGTACCAAAGTACAGTCCATAATTATCTCGTGGCTTACAAGCGCCGCAGCTGGATTAAAACGTGCAACACTCTTGCTGACACCTCTCATCCCACCAAGTTCTGGAAGCGTTTCCATCAACTCACTGGCAAAAGTACCCGTACCCCCTACCCACTTCTCGATGGCGATCATCCTCTTTCAGACGATACTACCAAAGCTAACGCCTTTGCAACACATCTTCAAGGTATTTTCACCCCAACTGCGCCTGATCCAACTATCCGCCACCATCCTACTGATCATCTAAACCTTTCCTCACCCCGATCATGAGCTTCCTCTAAACAATCCACTCACTGTCCCCATCACTGTCCCGGAAATCTGTCAAACCGTCTTTCGAAAAAAGAACACTGCTTCCGATATAGATAAAATCACATATCGTCATATCAAGGAAGGTCCTTATATCTTACATTACCTCCTTTCCGTTATTTTTACCTTCATCTTTCGCACTGGCTTTTATCTCATACCCTGGAAAAGCTCTACCACATTAATGTTTCTTAAACCCAACAAATCAGCGAACTCAGTTTCCTCTTATCGCCCTATCCAACTCACAATAGAATTTAGCAAAATTCTCGAACATATCCTTGTCACCCGTCTCCACACCCATCTCACTGCTTATAATTTACTCTGTCTCCATCAAGCTGGTTTCCTCCCTTCCTTTAGCATCTCAGATCAACTTCTTCGCCTCACTACTTTCATCACCAACCAGTTCAACACTTCCAAACCATCCTGTCTTCTGTTATTTTATCTCGAAAAAGTTTTCGACAAGGTATGGCACCTGGGCCTTCTCTATAAACTCTTTCACTTCAATCTACCCTATTGTTACATTCGTCTTATCTATCACTTTCTAACCTGTCGCCTTAGCTACGTATCCATTAACAATCATCTATCTCATCCCATTTTTCTTCACTCAGGTGTTCCACAAGGCTCGGCTCTCTCACCCCTTCTCTATCTTCTTTATGTCGCAGATTTTCCTACTCTACCCGCCAATGTCACCCTTTTTCAATATGCCGATGACACTGCCCTTCTTGCTACAGGAAATACCATCTCTCGCCTTAAACTCTTACTCCAACCCGCCATCGATTCCTTTCTTTCTTGGTACCACACGTGGCGACTTACCATCAATGCCACAAAAACTCAGGCGATCATCTTCTTACCACCTGGCCAACGGTCCCGTGTCTATCGTAACCCCGCCAACCTCCAACTTCACATTTCGCACACTCCTATTACCATCAGTAAAACAGTCACCTACTTAGGCGTTACTATTGATCAACACCTCAAATGGACTCCCTTCCTCAAGTATATCTGTCAGAAGGCCTATTCTCGCCTTAATCTTCTTCGTCGCCTGACCGGTACCACGTGGGGTCTTTCTGCTAACACACTTCTGAATACCTATAAAGCTTTCCTCCGACCAGTCCTCACTTATGGCTTTACAGCTTGGGTCGATGCTCCTCCCTCTTTCTACAAACGCCTTCAAATTCTGGAACGCCATGCACTCCGGCTTGCTTTCCGAATCCGTCTGCCTAGCCCCACCCGTGATTTATACGCCCGTACACCATTTCCCCATATTCTCTATCATCTTGAAACTCTCCGCTTACGATACATCTCGCAGCGCTTCCAGAACCACCATCCGCTTCTCTTCGACACTATGCACGTCAACGCCACCTTCCGTAAAACGGTATTACTTCGCCATACTCCCTTATCTTTACTCTTTACTCTCTACTACTACTCCCTACCGCCAGATAATTTTCACCTTCATCACGCATCTTCATTCATCTTCCATTTTTCCATCTACTGCACAGTAGTCCTACTGTTTCACTAAGCCTCCCACTGTCTACATCACGATCCAGAGTAGCCCTGGATCAGAAGATAACATGCATATGTCTACTCTAACCATCTCCCTGTTGTTGTGATATCTACTGCACCTCATTCTCATCTCATCCCATCCTAATTGAATGATTATGATCAAAGGCCATAATGTCCTTGCAGCTCAAAGACAGTCCCGCTGCTGCGAATTGATGCTTCCTTCCACATTGTTTTTTGGATTTTATATGGAAATAAAGAAATAAATAAAAACTGGTTTCTAACCATCCACCTTTTACCTATCTCCGTTCAGTTTTCCTTTCCTCCCTCATCCCTCAATAAAGGGTGTGACCCTTTGGGTGGGTGCTAGTCGTAAGCGGCTAAAAAAAAGTTGGTGATGAATTAAAACACAAGTAACACGCTAAAGTAGTAGTCATTTTGTGTTGTTTCAACACCTCATTTTTTACAGTGTACATTCACTGATTTGGCGATACCTCGCATTGAAAGATTCTTCCGAGAGCAAAATATTTGTAGTATTAATTTTTGCATCACTTCTCTAATACGTAACATTGCTACTCACTTTCATGTACAGAACAAATCTTTGCTCTGGCATTTAAACTATGGTCGTGTCGCTTTGTGGAATGCAATTTATGAGACACTAATGAAAACTCTGTGCAGTTGTGAGGTGTATATTTTTACGATATTTTTGATTTCGTATCAGTTAATGATTGATATATATATATATATATATATATATATATATATATATATATATATAATTGTGATGGCTTTAGCAAACAGCCTTAATCAGCTACAGTTTGTGTCTTATATAAAAGTTCATCTTAATTTGTATATTGTAAAATTCTCCCTATGAAGAGGTAGGTAGAGCTTGGTAGATTAAAATTATATGTCCGGGATCTTTTCCCACTACCGCTTTTATTATAAAATCTACTATAAATAGTATTGTACAAGAATGTCATTTCTCTAATACGAAGTAGAGAAAGGTGACCCAAGGCCTAAACAGTCTGGTTAGAATCTTCACAGAGCTCCGTAGCAAGCTGGGTGGATTGGATTAGGAATCCCCAAAGTTCCGAAGTGAGCAGAGAGGAAGTTAAGAGTCACAGAGCTAGAGTGACGTTGGAAATTCCGGTAGAGCTTCGAAGCAAGCTAAGCGGGAGGAAAGGAAAGGCCTTGAGTTACGAAGCAAACTAGAGGCTTTGGATTGAGTATCTCTTAGAGCTCCAGATAAACTAAAGGAGGAGTTACCAATCACAGACTGGTGGCCATGGAATCCTCTCCGTTATATAGACTCTCCGGGAGGCGGTGGAACTACTTTTCCTTAGTCGTCATGTGATTGTAGGTGTCGCTCATGTGTCCGTCGCCAGCAACTTAAAGTACTGCAAAGTAAGGCATAATACTCCATCGTAAAGTGCGCGTGATTGTTGTTCATAAATGGGAGGACGTGCAGAATGGCTTGTAAACATAATCACATGCTGGGTGTATGTAAACACAAGCACGTGGTATATTACAATATTATATAAAGGTTTGGAAAGGTGAGTTTCTAATTTAAAAGTCTTACTTGACCTGTCACAGTTTTAACTTTACACTGGCTTAAGGACTTTTTATCTTATGAGAAACATAACGGTAGAGTCTAGTGACTGAACAAAATATTATAGGTATCAAAACAAAAGATATAAATTCAAAATTCTGATTTTATATACTATGTTATTTTCAAACCATTCAATCAGTTAAGCATTTCATTATCGGCTTATTGTAACATATGAATCTATTAGAAGTAATGCATTTTTTTTTCATCTCTGACCTACCTGATATAATTTGGAAGAGAACATCATAGTAGAGATGCTAAACCATTTTACTAGTTTCCAACTCATATTTTTTCCTGAAACAATAGCTCGCGCTCCACGTGATTTCACAGTTTCTTCATGGTCAATAAGAATATGCATCATAATATCCGTTAATTTCATAAACTCGTTGAACGTTATTTTTGATGGGTCTATATTTCCTGTCGGCAGAAATAAAATGTTGGTAGAATAATTCATATTTTAAACTCATTCTTATTTATAACCATAGTACGTATTTCCATTACCCTTATCCTTGTAAGCGGGGCCTCCCAGGCTCAGTAGCTTCATATTTTTTTTTTCGAATTTCTGAATAACCATAAATATTTCGATGCCATAAATGTCTGAATTCTTCTATCTTTAGTCGAAGTTAAAGTCATGAACATATCGAGTTGGTAAGGCTAATAGAGTTGGTAAGGCCCCAGTTGCAGTCTACGTTACAAAACTATCTTTCCAGGACAAGGGTTAAATTTTACTTTTGATAAAGATCTTTTTTATTTACAATAATTCATACAATATAAATATACTTGTATAAGTTACATTACTTTATGCACATAGGTAATTATAATGAAAGAGTATATTTACAATTTCTGTAATGACTATTCCTTATATAAATTATAAAACCTGTTAGACGTCTTTCTGATCACGACAATGTTGGGCGGTAAATGATTAAGCCGTAAATTTAAAATTGTTCAAAAGAAGAAATTAATTTTGTTACGATGAGTTCATTGGTATATAAATTTGTTTTATGCAGAATTTATAGTTCTTTTAATACTTGAAATATCGTAATAAGGGAAATTATACTCGTAGTTTATGGCAAACACGATTCAATATTCCGCTTCACTCCTTCGATTACAAAATATTTTGTATACGTAGAAAATCACATACAAATCACAATATCGGAGCAGTGAATCGAAACAACCTAAAACAATAGACAACGAAATATTAAAAAGTATTGTACAGAATATGCACATACTCCAGAAATTAGATTCATTTTCTAAACAATTTAATTGAGAAACACAAGTAAAGTATTCATAGCCTAACAGTAAAACTGAAAGGAAATATTCACAAATGAATCTACTATCTACAGGATGTCAATATAATAATCTACACTAGCAACCACCATTACACTGGATCATTCAATAGATAATATCGTATTTCTGCACCGTGAGGAAAAAGAAAGATAACTTTCCTGGAACACTACCGTTAGTCAGGAAAAATCTACATTTTGACTCCACAACACTCTCTTACCTGTCAACAGAATGCAATTGAATTCTGAATTGTAGAATTCCCCGCTGAAAGAAATTGCCGGATTTGGAGGGAATTAATTGAGTCACTGTTCGTTCCACGACATCTTGCAGTGCTTCACCGGAAAGATTTCTTTGCAGGCTGTGAAAAAGACAGTAGTCTGTTGGTTCAAGAGCCTGTAAAAACGCTAGATGCGGAATTTTCTCCCAGCCTCATTCCTCGATCTTATTACAGATCTTTATTGCAGCATGTTTGTGCGCGCGATATCACCATAGACAAGTACACCCTTGCGATGAATCAAGAAGAACGTTTATCCAACAATGTTGCTGACAGTAGACATCTGCATTGATTGTTTGGTTCATTGTTGTCAAAGTGAATTATTCCACGGATATCCCACCAAATGCTCAACATCATGTTGTGGGGGCTAGAGGTCATGTATTGGCACAGTTCCTGCGTCCAACTCCAAACTTACCCACTAACGTTTGTGTGGAATGTTATGGTAGAATACCCAAGTTTCAACCTGTGTGTTTCAACCTATATACTCTGTTTACAAATGGCTTACGTATGGGAAACCTAGTTTTTGTGACTATTGGTCGAGTGAACCAGATCTGTATTCTGAATATATTTAAGATTTTACGCCAGTAAAACGCTTGTTCCCTTCTCTCCCATCTCCATCTCAACGATAACCCGTTTGTGTGGAAGGAATTCACATGATTGTAACAAGCTGTATAAAATTCTCCTTTTAACTCATGAATTACAAGTTACTTTTACGATGTTTCAACTGTCACACATTGTTCACTGTTGATGAACCGATGGTGAAATTGTAGGGAAGTTCTTCTTTGAAACAATACATGTGAGACAAACCTGTAAAACGAGGCTACAGAATTTGGACGCTCTGTGATAAATCAGACTATAATTTGAAATTTCAAGTGTATACAGGAAACGTCCAGAGAAAAATAAGGCAACAATTTTTGAAAACAGTAGTGTTGGACTTATTGACAGAATGGAAGGCAAAATTCATATAATATACATAGATAACTACTTTCCATCCTATTACCTATTCGAGATATTGAAGCAAAACCAAATATTTGCTTGCGGAACAGCAAATCCTAGAACAAAATTGCTTTCAATGCTTAGTAATGGAAAGACATAAAAAGAGGAGAATTTAATCTTTCTGTAAGCACAGACGAAATTATTGTGTGTAAGTAAAATGATAATGCTATAATAGAATTGTGAATTTAATCTCTTCATTGCATCAACCATCCGAAATCTCAGCATTATCCAGAAGAACAAAGATGAAAGCCATCAGGAAATATCTTGCTCTAATGCACTCAAAGATTATAATACAAACATGGAATTTGTTGATAGCTTTGATCGTTTGAAATCAGAGTATGCACTAGACAGGAAAAGCAAGAAGAATGGTGCAGGTTATTTTACCACTTTCTTGATTGCTGTGTGACATTCATCTTGTATAAAGAACTTGACATGGATCAATTCACCAAGAAAGATTTGAAGCACAGTATGTATAAATCCTATTGTTAAAATGATGATGGAAATATGTCAGAATTTGTGTATTATATATAAAATAATAAAAATAAACATACATAAAATTTTTATCCCGGAACATTTTTGTACGTTGTACAGTAATTTGCTCCTTAATCGACAAGCCTGGTCAATAAAATATAACTAGTTTCCTCATCTCTATACACAGGATGCCTAGGTTCTCCATGGACTTGTTACATGGCAACATGTAACATGCAGCTGCAGACTGCAGTGCAGATAATTTGTCATTGACAAAGAACAGCTAAACGTATAAAGAACCCCATTACCTTAAATGGCTTAGAGCTTCGTTAAACCTAAATACGGTTTTGGTTCCTATTATTGCAACTGTATACAGTACAAAAGACAATACAGCAGTGCTCTATGAGATTTAATTTACGATGTTAAAACTTTGCAATAAACAATTTAATGAACGTTAACTTTGAAAGTGGCCCTGTTTTCGATTCCCGGTGGGGACACTCGATTGGAAAGTGTAAAAGCCCTTTTCAGGCAAGGCATAATCAGTGAGATTTTCCTGTTTTTCTCTCATTCGCATTAAGCAAATGCCGGAATGGTAAGTAATACAAAGGTTCCAGGACGCTTTTTCCTTCCTCATTTCTCCAGATAGTGTGATCGCCGATGGACGTCATCCCTCAAACGCAACGGGCTAAAATGGCCATAGATGTAGAAAGTTCAGAAACATCATAACTCCTATACCCAGTTAACTTCGAAAGTTTCTTTATTTTTAGGAAATTCAGCTGTAACAAATAATATGATTAAACATACATTTAAAATATCGAAGACAGTAAAATAAAATATTTTTAAAAAAGAACGTAGCTGTTGAGTACATTGGAATGAACCTATATAAAGCAGTAACTGAACATTGATCACAATTTAGAGTGAACTAAATTTGCACCTAACATACTAAATCTTCCTCCTTCCCATTCGTGACAAGTCATTGCAGGGCCAAGGACTGGGTAGAAATAAGACTACTGTACACTTTCTAGACTTCAGTATTTACAGGAAGTGGTGGTTGTGGTTGACCACGAGACGAGATGAAACAGAATTTATCAGATATTCATGTTACAAAGACACAGTAAACTCTGTGTAGCATTGGATCGTAGAATAAAATACTGCCCCATAGAGGATCGACGTCCGGCTGCCCAATTGATGGGTAGGCCAAGAGTTAGTAATATTATTCAACTATGAAAAAGGAAATAACTCATCTCTCAATTCAACTATAAAAAAGACTACCTATAGTTTTAGTACCTGCTTGGGAATTAAAACAAGAAATTGTCAAAGATTTTCGTACCCAGATCTCAGACATACAAATTGCTATTCGAGTTCATACGGATTTTATGATGCAAGTATATGTAGATCGGAAATTTTTATCTAGGCGAGAGGCAACCAAATTCATGGTTTGCACTATGTTAAATATTTATTCTCAGTGCTCATACTGTGATTTATACAGCTAACATTAAAGGCGTTCATTTGATGTTATGAGTGGACTCTGAGACCTATAATTCGGTCAGTATTTATCTTCATTTCTTTCTTTCTTCTCTGTTTTCAGGGAAATACCATTTTACAGACTACCAATACATGATCCTGGCATATTTATAATAGTATTAATTTAGCAACAATGGCATGGCACCACCTAGACCTCGGAATAGGATTCAGACATGGGATCTAGGTCCTGGATCTAGATACAGATCTTCGGATTTACGAAGGCTGCACGAGCTTCAACTCCACAGAATGGCTATTAATCACCAACGTTTATTCATTAGTCTTTATTGTGATCAGACATCACTTCTTCTCTTAGTAAATACGTGAGCAGTAGTTACACTAATGGGTTTGAGCAAGTAGTAGAATCGAGACAACATTTTAGTAATGCAGGCGGTTCCCGAGTTCTCATTAAGCATAAAATAACAGTGGAACTATTATTTAAGAAATAAGACTTTAAATTGCCTATTATAGCAATATAACAGCGATCTCAGAAAGCTACAATTATGAAAACAACATGACCATATCTTAGAATCCATTTAGTTTAGAAACACAAAATTTGGTACTCAGGCTTCTCATTTACAGTACTAAAACACGTATTTCAGCGTTTCTAGATGTTTGAGCATGGAATAAAACGAGATGGGGATGATCTACTAAGATGTCCATACGAGGCGTTCGCATTTCATGTGAGACTTCTCGAGTTCACCCAAATTCTATTTGAAAGGTGCAAAAGAAAGAACGCAAAATGTTGTCCAAGACATAGGAATTTGCTAGTCTACGTACTGTACATAACTGTACTGTATTAATTAGGTGATGAATTTACGTACCTTCATAGCACACAAATATTAACTGTCCATCTTTTCCTCTTGTCTTCAATATTCTGTAGATATTATGGCTAAAAAGATGCTTCAATTCAAGGGGAGATCCAAAATGGAAATTTTCTTTGTAGTCGTACCGTGTTTTGTGGAACTTTTTTACCTGTAAGAAAAATATTTTCTTACTTTACCTTGTATCCAGGTGAGATATGCTATTTATGATAAATTTAAGAAATTTTAAGATTGAAATATAGGCCAGTAACATATTTGAGGTAGCTTATTGAATTAATTTAATAAAGTATAGGACTGATAATTAAATAATGAGAAATAAGCCTACCTTGAAAAGTTATTTTTAAATAAACCTGTGTCTAGAATACAAATACAAATTAAAATCTCTGTTCATCATATGTAACAATGAAAAGTGACTGAATATGTTGTAGTCAGAGTGCGCCATCAAGATGAGTTATCAACTCAACAAATTCAGCTTCTTGTCTTGTTCGGTCAGATCGTCAATAGGCTACAGTTGTTCGACAAAATCCAAAATATCTGTCATTTTTTATTTGCTTAATTTTTATAGTTTCTTTCTTTGTTTTGATTGTTTTCATATTTTTATGGACTCATCAGTTTTATAAACTAACTGTTAAGTTGTGAAAACACAAGTTTGATTCATTTGAGATTTCCTTCATGCGAAGAGTACTTTGAGTTCTCACAGCGTCACAGTGTTTATGTTTAATTACTATGCTGGTGGTAATTATTAAATTGATTACTAATTAAGGTACTTAGCCCTCCTCGGGTGGTAATTATTTATTAGATTGATTACTAATTAAGGTACTTAGCCCTCCTCGTTTGTCCAATGGCTATCACGCAGTTCGTTTCCCTTTGGGTGAGATTTGAGATTACGCAGGTTCAGATTCCGCCTTAAGCTACAAATCTGTCTCATGTAGCTTCGGTGCTGAAAATGAATGCCAAACTGCAGCCAACAAAATGATTAAGGTGCATAAGTGTAATAAATTTTGTAAAACTTTGTTTGATGGAATGACAAATGCTCTTCCTATTTTATAAACTTATTTTACTTCCTTTTTCTCCTCCTCCTAATTGGTCAGGATTCACAAGGTTAGATTTTCTATCGAGGCAGCGATGTCTAGGTTTCAGTGTGTTTTATAGGGACTATCTGATTTACAACTTATTTTGAAAGTGTCCAAACATGAGACATAAGGGTGTAATAAAGGTTTACTGAAGTTGAAACTTTATATTCACTTTTATTTTCACATGAGAGACAAAAATACATGGCATACTTCACACCAAAACTAAGCAGTCAATAAGATTTTAATTTCCTTTACTTTTTCGTGAAATTAATTTAGTAAACTTGTGAAGTTTCAGACATAACTAACGTTAAAGAAAAACTATATTAAAAAATATGATATAATTATGTCCTTATTGTATATGCTGAAGTATTTTCCTATCTGTTACCACCAGAAAACGAATAACGTCATGTCAGATATGGCACAAAGAGGCGAATATCATGCCAATTGGGCTTTTTAAAAAAAATTGCGTAAATTTGCAAAAAGTGTACAACACGCAGATTTCGAGTGATTTAACGCTCTTCAATTGTTATGGATCTGTAGAACGCTCAAAGTTCAATCAATCGAATGACATTTGAGCTTGTAGTGCACTTGTGTTTATGCGCATCATCATCTCCCTTTGTTTCTACATTTTCATTCCAGCAATGTATAATCATTCACTATCATTAATCATCTGTTAGGGGCAGAATCGGGACAGAATCTGTTTTAAATTAATACACATGCCGTTGATATAAAAAAAGAAGAAAGCTTGACTTGTTAGAAGTTTCTGAATCCGTTAGGCTATGTGATCTGTGTTCTGAATTATGATTTGTGATACGTAATCGGATCATGGAATGAGATTTATGTTAACGATGTAAGCTGTAATAATGATTAATTGTTACATATAGAGTTAAAATTGAAACGTTACCTTTTAAACGATATTTAGGCTATGAATTTTTAGCATTGCTGAAGTATAACATATTGGCGCAGTCGGTAGGATTTGAAGTGAACGCTAGCAAAGCCATGTTCAGGGATCCTATTTATGTTTATTTGAAATGTAATGGACAAATTATCAAATTTTTACTTGATACAGGAGCATCTGTTTCTGCTATAGGTTATAAATCACCTTTGCTGAAAGACACTTCGATCGAAACTTTTCAAGATCGTTTGAATAATGCAGACGGATCACCTATTAACACCGTGGGAAAATGTAAGGTTACTGTAGAACACAAGAACTACAAGGATTGTTTGTCCTTAATGATAATAAAACAAGATCCATTCCATCCTATCTTAGGCAGAAGTTGGTTAGATGAGTTAGAACCAGAGTGGAGGAGTCAATTGATAAATATGTTTGGTACTACAGATGATTTAAGAAAGATTGCGGGAGAAAATAGTCCATCTGTAAATGTATTGAAAGAGCAATTATTGAAGCAATTTGAAGATGTTTTCAAAGGATCTATTGATGTACCAATTAAGGATTTTAAAGTAAATATTCCTGTTAAACAAGGTGCTACGCCTATATTTAGAAAAGCGTACGATATACCGTTTGCATTACAAAGCCAAGTAAAAGACGAATTGGATAAATTATGTAAAGCAGATTTTTAAAGAAAATTACAGAAGCAGATTGGGCTACACCTATGGTAATAGTCAAAAAGAAAAATGGTAATATAAGATTGTGTTTAGACTTCAAAAGTACCCTTAATTTAGTTACTGAAAAAGGATGTTATCCTTTACCAAAAATACAAGATGTACTCAATAAGCTAACTTCAGCCAATTATTTTGTGTTATTAGATCTAAAACAGGCCTACTTACAACTCGAAGTGCAGGAAAGTTCTCAAATATACTTAGTGGTAAATACTCCTTGGGGTTTATATTTGCAACATCGATTACCTTTCGGCCTTAATTGCTCAGCTCAAATATTTCAACAATTCATGGATACAGTAACAAGAGATTTGTTTGGAGTAATTTGTTATCTGGACAATGTACTTATTTGGGGAAATACTCTGGAAGAATGTCATCAAAGAACTGTCCATGTTTTGCAGAAGTTCAAAAATTACAACATACAAATTAATAAATAAAAAAGGTGGTAATTCCTAGACAGTTAAGGGAACGGTACATGAAAAGGTTACACCAGAATCATCTAGGAGAATATACTACACTTAGATTAGCATGGCCAGACATGGTTAATGATTTCCGTTGCTACTTAAGGAAGTGTGAGATTTGTGCTGCGGTGGCAAACAATGTGCCTAAAAATAATTATTCTTCTTGGCCTACTTCAAGCAAGCCGTTTAATAGGATACATATAGACCATTGCCAATTGTTGGGTTTCCTGTTTTTAGTTGTAGTAGATACGTTTTCCCATTGGATCAAAGTGTGGAAAGTAGATTCTACTAATGCAGCTGTTACTTTAGAATGTTTGGAAGAATTATTTCAATTAGTTGGATTTCCAGAATCTATTGTGACTGATAATGGACCATCTTTTAAAGGTCAAAGATTTCAAGAATATTGTAGAAAAAGAAATATCAAATTATTAAATATACCAACGTATTCACCGGAGAGCAATGGAAGTGCAGAAAGAGCAGTGCAGACTTTTAAAAAGCTACTGATAAAACGCTATATTCAAAATGGATATAAAGTTAGCAAGCAAGCTGTGATGCAGTGGTTGAAAGAAATTAATTACACTTTATTGCATACTCCTTTGAAGGTTATACATACATCACTGGCTTCTTTGGTATTTTCTTTCAAATCTGCTACTTGGTTCAATGTAAGCACTTCAGTACCGAACTAAGAAAATAAGTGGTGTGTGAATGAAGAAAAGCCGGAACCACAATTAAAGGAAGGTATGAACGTTTGGGTACGAAATTACAGAACAGACCTTCCTAAATTTATTAAAGTAAGTTTCATTAGATACACAGGCAATAACACATTAGAAGTACTTGTTAATGGCTCAATACGTAAATGTCATACACATCAAGTAAGGATGGCTGACACAGTTTCAAGTCAAAATAAGGGAATGACAGAAGTGAAAAACACAAAATTATTCTACAAGAGAAGATGCAGTAGTGATAGTACATGTCATTCTGAGGTGGATAGGAGGGTGGATAATACTTATTTAAAACAAGACATTCCAGAAAACTTGGAAATGAGCTATAATGATAGAGAAGGAACAGTTATGACTGACGGTTGGAGAAGGCCACAAAGAAAACGGAAACCTCCTGACAGATGGGGGTATGAATGAACATTTGTTAGAGGGGAGGAGAATGTTAGGGGCAGAATCGGGACAGAATCTGTTTTAAATTAATACACATGCCGTTGATATAAAAAAGAAGAAAGCTTGACTTGTTAGAAGTTTCTGAATGATGATTTGTAATACGTAATCGGATCATGGAATGAGATTTATGTTAACGATGTAAGCTGTAATAATGATTAATTGTTACATATATAGTTAAAATTGAAACGTTACCTTTTAAACGATATTTAGGCTATGAATTTTTAGCATTGCTGAAGTATAACATCATCCCTATAATCAACATTAAATATTTAATTTAATATTCAACTAATCACACACTCCAAGTCTCTCAAGTTTGGTGCAACAGATGCACGTACTTGTTGAGATGCTATTTAGATAGAACTGTGAGGACAATATAAGCATGGAATAGTGAATTATATATGTAAAATGTTTCGAACAAGATTCCTTGTTTCTTTAATTTTAATAGAGATCTTTTTTTTTTCGCCCTTTCTAAACTGCAATAAAGCCCTTATATTCTCCCACACAGACCATATTTACTTCAGTCCAGGACTATTCGCTACCCCAGAAACTTAAATTGTTTCTGGTTTTTGTTTTGCCCACTACATTTGGTTTTATAATTGTTTCATAAGTCCTTCTTTCATCTTTTCCTTCTTTAGTAAGTCGCTCACTTGAAACTGTTTGAGAATTCTCTGGGAATTTCTGTGAAAGTGGTGTTCATGAGACATTTACTTAGTTTAGCCCAGTGGTTCTCAAACTTTCCGATAACAAGGACCCCCTGTTCATTCGGGAAGTAATCTGCGGACCCCCTTGTAACGCTATCTGAAATTTCAGATAGGTATTAAAAAGTATACTAATTCGAATTACCACTGACAAGAAAAAGGTCATGAAAAATAATGCAATAAGTAATTTATTCTAAGATACATAATTGTTTCCTAGTGAACGAAATTTCAATTGAAAATACAGTAAGTTTCAAGACTAAAAATCAATAATATTTTAAAAGGAAATTCATTGATAAACAACGTTCTCAAATATGGCGTCACGAATGTGAGGAATGAAATTCTTTATGTTTTTCCATAATTGCATTGAAATCTGGAATAATTTTTGTCACCATCAATCTTAGGTCCTATTCTACAATAAGACGATTTCGCTTTAAAGGTTTTAATACTGCAAAGAGCAGAAAAAGTCTGCTCACATACGTAAGTGGTGGGGAAAGGCATCAAATGTTGAAATGCCTTTTTAGACTACTCCTCGTACTTACAGCGCACACTCAAACCAATTTGAGTCAAGAGTTACTCGCAGTGGCATATCTAAGAACATATTTTGGGAGGGGTTTCTCATATTTTTTGAAATCCTAGAATTGGGGGAGGCTTGATGTTTATAAGCAGAGGAATGACTAACATTTACTTCTTTTTTTAAAATCTGGAATTGATGGTAACGGTGGGAGCTTTCCGCCACTTGAAGATGAAATCCATGGAATTCCGAGGCGTCGTACAATTAATTTACAAGGGTTTTTGAAAAAAGTGCCCTAACAAAGAAGACATCTCTCCCACTTGAAGTAGTTCTATATAACGGTTGACTAATTTCAGGGCAGAAATTTAGTAACGTAGGTATAATTTCTAATTCTCTCTTTTTAGTAACTGAAAAAGTACTTCTTGCGTAACAGCTGTGAGTTCCATTTTATTACAACACATTTCAATTTTTAGGCGTCGCGGATCCCCTGGCTAGGTCCCACGGACCCCCAGGAGTCTGCGGACCCCACTTTGAGAACTACTGGTTTAGCCCCTATGTACTACTTTACATTAATGACTAAAGTAGAAAAGTAGCAATAAAGTTATGTGAAAATTTACGAACCTATTACAAAACATAAATTTTCTAATGTACATAAACTCAATTTCCCTTACCAAACCTTACCTTTTCAGATGCTTTCTGTGTGTCGAGCTCATTTGACCAAAGAAACTTCATTAGATAACTGTCATCAGTGTTCACTTTGAGATTCTCCTCGGCTGGTTAAAAACAAAAAAAGTGTAACAATGTACAGCTTTTATTATACTTTAAAGTCGAATCACATAAAAAAATGCAACTTCAGTTGAAATTTTGAATAGTAGATATCTCTAAATATGACGTAATGATCAACAATAGTGACCTAAAAATATACAACTCAATACTTATTGCAAATAACTAGTTTTGCGAGTCTTAAATGTGCACAATATTTTAAAATATAAGTTGATATTTTCGAATTTGAAATGGTGCTCAAACAAAACAATGGAAAAATTAGTATAATCGAATATTGTTTATAAGTTACCACAGTTTTGCGGTCACCACTCTACTCAAATAACTACAGTTCATGCTTTGTGCAATTTCTGCCCAGTTCAGACACAGATTACCAGTTGATCTTTTTAAATAAAATATCTATATACACGACGTCTATCTCAATATTTACTTATTTGTGATGGTTGTAATATATAATAATTATCTCTACTAGGTCTACACTGAGAAAAATCGTATGTGGCGTACTTGGAAACGTAAGTTATACAGTAGAGCATCGATTATCCGAACGTCGGTCAACCGAACGACCGCTTAACCGTACTGTGTACTCGCTCGCACCTGTTACTCTCCTACCCTACCGTTCATCATCCCCCTCACTCCCAAACCAAGTTTCCCACAGTAGTCGCCGCACTGAGCCACCGCTGGCGGAACATTGCTTCTAATGGGGCCTTCATAAGGCGCTGCTGACCGCCCAAGCCGCCAGTCGCTCTGTTTCAACAATCAGCACACTTCTGTCGGTTTGGCACTGGCTGTAGAAGTACAGTCCAGTACAGTGCAGTACAGTACAGTACAGTTCGATTATCCGAACAAACCTGTTTTCCGAACACCCATGTCCCCCAATTACTTCGGATAATCGACGCTCTACTATATGTATAAGTCCTGTAGTTTTTGGACTTAACGTACAGCAAACGTATAACTGAAAAAGTATATTTTATATGTAGTTTCCGTATAAGTGTTCCGAATAAACGTACTTTCCGTACAAACGAAAAAAAAACTGTCTTTGGCGGTCAGGATCTCACATACAGATGGACGTATGTAACATATAGCTGACATATGTAACATACGTATACATATGTAATACTCGGAAGACTGTTAGATGTCAGACATCCTCCAACTACATTATGTAACATTTAAGGGCAGTACATACGTAGGATATGGATAACGTATGCTCCGTACTGATTTCTATAGTAAATATAAGGATACCGGATATTTGTACAATATACCGCTTTCCGGATAACGGATTTTTCTCTGTGTAGCAGTAATAAAATTGTAAAATAATTTCTCGAAGGTAGATGCTACCTTAGTTGTAACAGTATGCAAAAATAAATCTGGTTGTATTTTGAAACTTCAGAATGATCAATTTGTACTGTATTCGTCTTCCTTCGAAACTGGATGATAGATCCTTCACTTCACTTTTGTTACTTTTCATCCTTAAATTTAGTTTCGACTTAGAAAAACAAAGATTTGCTTTAAGAAAAACGGAAAACGTCTCAATTTCCAAACAACATTTCTTTATTTCATTCTACTTTATTTTTAAATGAGATTTGAAAGAGAGCAACACTACCTGAGCAAGAAACTGTCCTAAGAGAAAGGAAGTACTTCTACAAATTACCAGTTTGTTTCAACAAAATTAAAATGAAAAACTATCCCAACAAATACCCGTAACTACTCGTTGATCTAATTCTTTGTTTCAACTCCTTCCATGATCAATCATTTTAGATGGAATTAACATGCCATATTTTGATCCAGTTCTTCTGTTATAGTGCGTGGTGTTAGCGTAAAAATATTTCACATCCGGCTACCAGTCTGGAATTTTACACAGTTCTTACATGTATACCAAAGAACAGAAGACCGCCGGGAAACACTCGATCAAACGTCCGAACTCATGTGATGATGTCATCAAAATAGCGAAGAAGTCGATTTAAGAAACAAGCTCCATCTCCGTTATTTAAGAACCGATTTTCTTCAAAAGGCTCATTTTAAACGAAATTAAATTTGCAATAAAACATGACAACAAAACGTATCCTCTAAAATTAACCGTTTCGGAGTTATTAAAGAATTTCTTAATGTAATGAATAGTTTTTATCTTAAAAAAGCTAAACTAAATCGAAAACCGTTTGGTTTAGACGAAACACTTTGGTAGCATATTTTCTTGCAAATTTAATTTCCTTTAAAATGAGCCAAATACGAAGAAACTTTTTTCCATAAATAATGGAGATGATATATATAATGTGTTAATGATGTTATCAAAATTGAGTCAAAGAAACATGCTTTATCTCAGTTATTTATGGACCAATTTTTTTTTCGAAATTGGCTCATTTTAAAGGAAATTAAATTTGCATTAAAACATGTTAAAAAACATTTCCTCTACAATTAATCGTTTCGGAGTAATTTAAGAATTTATTAAATTAATGAGTATTTATTGAAGAAAAATACAAAAATAACTCCGAAACCCTTAATTTTAGACGAAACACTTAGTTAAAATCAGGACGGCAGTGATCACTGAAATACCGTGAATTGCAAAATTACTTTTACACTCTAAAGGCATCAGATATTTTTTCTTTTTAACCACGATTAGCTAATCTTTATATTAAACAAACTTTCAATAAAATATTGAGATTTTGTTTTACTGATTCCAATATGTATTCTATGGGGCAAAAACATGGACATTACGCAAAAGCGACGAAAAAATGCTTTCGAAACGTGGCATGAAGAAAAAAAGTAGATAATTAGCTTGGTTGAACGGAAAACGAATGAGAAGGTGTTAGAAATAGTAGCACTAGGAGAGAAAAGAATAATTTTAGATGCAATTAAGAGGAGGAAGAGGAACTGGTTGGAACTTTGGCTGCGAAGAAATTGTATTATGGGGAATGTGCTAGAGGATTTGGTAGAAGGAACGAGAGGGTGGGGAGAAGGAAACTAGTTGAAGGACGATATTAAAACAGAAAATTGCTACGTCAAGACGAAGAGACTAGCTGAGGACTACCGTACATCGAAGCTTCTAGTTGCATCAAGTGACCTGCCAATAATGGCAGAATAGCTATGATAATGATGATGATATGTTTAGGAATATTGTTCAGAAAAGAGAGAAAAAACTAAAATAATAATCATTATAACAAACTTCTTAATATATTAGAATAATTTGAGTGAAAACTGGAAACGACTCAACTGTGTGTGACCTATATTAAAAATACACACGGGTGTTTCTGGCGAGGGGGACAGGGAGACGTGTACCCCCAACATTTTGTTGAGGAGATGAAACTGGCCAGTGCTGATCTATATGAAAGAAGTACAGAGACGCAGAACAATTAATTTTATATGTGTTGTTAAATATTAGGATGATGTGATTGAAATATCCATTTGAAGTGTGCCACTTCCAAGGAAATGTATGCATGTTTCTGACGAAGGGGACAGGGAAACGTGTACCCCCAATATTTTGTTGAGGAGATGAAACTGGCCAGTGCTGATCTATATGTAAGAAGTACAAAGAGGCAAAACAAATAATTTTTTTGTGTTGTTAAATATTAGGATGGTGTGATTGAAATATCCATTTGAAGTGTGTCACTTCCAAGGAAATATATGCATGTATTTTAGAAAGCTACATTTCCTGGTTAGTCAAAGTAATCTCGGCTTCAGTCACACACTTTTGTCATTGCTTAACCAGCAACAATTGGATTTTATGACGACCAAACACCAGAGGAGTGGAAGAGTATATAGAAAGTTGATCTGCGAATTAAAAAAAAAAAAAAAAGAAATCTACAAAGAAAGAGGAATATACAATAGAAGTAAAGGTGACAAGAGAAATTGAAAAGGATAGAGGCATTTTAATAAGGTATATGAAGGTAAATTTCATGGAAATAGAAGGTAGCAAGGGAAAACTACTATGGCAATGCAGAAATTAAGATAGAAATGAACAAGATGTGAATTGAATTGAATGGGTGAATTAAGTGATTTCATAGTTGAAGAAAACTATGATGAATGGGTGAGTTAAGTGATTTCATCACTACTGCACTCAACTTAAGCATGGATCTAAAACGCATATTTTCGGTTCCAAATAAAACGTCTGGTACGTACAGAAGGCATGCGCTTGTGGATGTTCCAAGTAAATGCAAATAAGTGTCCTCCTTTACTTATCTTTGATCTAATTGAGCTTCAAGTCCCCTGTTTCAGAATCTTTAAAAAATGTAATTCTCTCATTATAACTTTGTAAGTCATGTAAAATATAGTCATTGTAAGCTCCATATGCAGCTCACGACTTTGGGACAGTTCGGAAACAAATGAACAACAAATACTGGTGGAAATACTAATGTTTAATCTGACCATTCTATTGGTAACGGCAGTATGAGGATGCAGTTAGCCTCATAATTCAAGTAAATTACCATTCACTAATAATTTTGACGTAAATTCAGTTGGGGCCTAGTAGCATTCTAGTCGTCTCCGTCCCCCTAACTTTAACTTGCCAGAGACGCCCATGGAAATTCAAAATAACGGCATCAAATTCCAAGTTATTAGAAATAACTGTACAAAATCAGTCACTTGTGATTAGGGATTATTTATTGTTGTATAATGTTACATCGCTCAAATCCTCTATGTGCTGTATACTTAAGGAGGTTAAAAGTTATATTGATAAACAATTATTCAACGTATAAACATCCACCCATGATATCAAACTTGTGGTTACATGCACTAAATTTTCGTCAATGTCATGAAAATGTTATTTCGATATTAATTTTATGTTAACATACTAATAATTTCCAATGGACGCTTGAGCATCGGAGCCAAAGACATATCCATGTAGTCGACCCCTATGGTGTACAATATTACCGATGTTCAATACTACATTTCTCTTTAGTATTGGAAGAACATCAACGCTAATATGTTTTGAAATGAAATGAAATATCTAGTTGAATATCCCACGATTATGCATCGAAGATAAGGGAGACGGTGATGATGAAAATTAATTAATTGGTGAAATGAAAAATGTAGGAGGAAACGGGAGACCTCCAGGAAACCCACGGCACATTGTGTTTGTCTACCAAAAAACTCACATGGCGCAAGCTGGGATCGAAGCAGGGACTCTATGCACAAGAGTTGAACGATCTACCACTGAGCGACCGCGGCCAAAACATGTTTTAGTTTACTTTTCGCTTATTCGTTTCTTATGGACACAACTATTCTTTGTGTGATTTCTCAAAATCCCAGAAAGTAAATGAATCAAATGATTGGTCAAAGTAAATCAGACACTGAAGTTCTTATACTTTGTAACAATTCATAGAATTATGCTCTCGATCGTCTTTTTCTAAAAACCGTTCCAATTCATTATCACTTTCCGTGTTCCAGCAAGTACCAAGGAAATACCAAAGATACACGGAGTCTGCATTCCCACACCCGGTGGAAGAGTGTTACAACTCAAAAAACGGAAGTTTTGAGTTATCATCACTCAAAAGAGAATAGAGAGAGAGAAACGAGCTCTACCTTATGATATTTTAGCATAAACGTAACTAAACAAACATAATCTGTACACAGTAAAAAATGGTTGTGTTAATTCAACTCAATTTTAACACAAGGCAGCGTGACTACCACTATGCGGTGTTAGTTCAACACATACCCCACGGTGTTGGCGTTTAACACACAACTGGTGTTGAGCCGTGCCGTAAGCGTTAATGAACCACAAATTTACTTCCTCAAAATATGTAAATCGCCTATATGCGTAATGTGTTTACATTATGATGAGTCTAAAAGAAAAACATTTTAAACAAGTAAAAAAATACTTCAGTGGCGAGAGAAGGCACGAACCACCAACCTTTCGATTACTAGCAGCGTGCTCTTCCGACTTGGCCACGGAGGCGATGAAGAAAACGTCGCTTGTAGAGGGATAAATTGTTAAGATCTTTTGAATTTGGCTAATCAGAGTGCTTCTTTAAGCTGCGTATATTCGACGATAACCATTCGGGATAAGATGTAGACCTAATTTTATAACAAAATGACGACTGTCTATTTACTTTATTTTATAATTCTTCCATATTCAATTTCAAATTAACGGCGACAGTTGCTATCTAATAAAGTTGATACGTAGTACACATTCGCTGAGAAAAAGAAGCAATAAATGCATCAAATGTGGGAGATGAAATTTTGCGTATACCTGGATTTGTTTAAGTATTTCTTTCTACTGTGTTTGTCTATAGCTTAAATTGATAAACCTTTATAATTATATGCCCAACATATTTGACAATCACGCAGAACACAACACCGAAGATTCTACACTTGTGTTAATTTAACACACATTTTGTGTGTCATTTCAACTACCGGCATTTGACACACAACTCCAAATGGAGAGTGAGTTGTTCTAACCACTTGTTTGTGTTATATTTTAACACAATCGTGTTAACACATAAGCATGTCGTTGAAATACAACGATTTTTTACAGTGTAGATGGCAGAAATACCAGTATGCCAGAGAGCGATTTCGATAGAATAACAAACTTCAAAAGTCATGTTCCCACAAAAGTGTAATTTTGACAGTCTTCCACCGGGTGTGCGATGACTAACATTTACTCTTGTTTTACTATGGAGGACTAATGCTCACAATCTCACACAACTAACGATAGAGTAGTCATGCCTCAAAAAGCGACATACTGTAGGTATATGCTACATAAACAGTTCGACTCACACGGATTGGATAAATTACTGCTAACACATTCACTCCAGCGGCATTTTTATTGAAGCTTTGAAATCCAAGTGAAAGATGTAATGATTCTATACATTTTTCATGATTCTAGAAAAAATCTATACATCTAGAAAGATGTAATGATTCTGTACATTCTATAAAAATATCAAGTAGTGCCGGTACTGGTGCAAAACTCTTGCGCAAGAATCTTGGTCTTGCATCCCTTGGTCTTCGTCTTTGTCTTGCATTGGGATTCCCAGTCTTGGCGTTGGTTTTGCATACAAGACTCTTGCACAAACTGCAAGACCAGGACTCTTGCGCTCATCACTGGAAGTGGACCGAAGTGAATGAAATTGTGCTCAGATATTGTAAACGTAAAATCAGGACTTACGTGTTTCGTATATTCCTGAAAAAAAAAAAAAGTTGGGTGGGGCATAAATTCCTCGATTCCTCGAAACAGTTGATTACGAAATATCAAATTTGCAAATAAGTATAGTCAGAAGTTCCGAAAGGATATGGAGAATTGCAACGAAACATTGTGTGGAGACAATACGCTAAAAATAAGCGAACACGTGTTTTTAGATTCTGCCTGAAAACCAGTGCTGGGGCCAAGGCTCCCTACGAAAAAAAGTAAACATAACCGTACTAGCGCAGCAAGGAGTGCACCGAAGCTAATATATATATATATATATATATATATATATATATATATATATATATATATATATATATATATATATGTATAGATACTGCATATGTAAAATAAAGCAATTTGTGTTTCCCAAGTTTTCCCACCCGATTTGCTTCAAATTTGCACAACAGTAAACAGAAAAGAAATCAACACGTGTTTTTGTTTATGCGGAAAAGCATTGGTAAATGTTAAAGGCGCCTCCCGAGCGTACTATAAAATACACTATACTGTTTTTGCTTACTGTTGATGTGCCAAATTTGAAGCAAAACGGATAGGGACACTTGTGAAGCACGTGTTGCCTTATTTTACATATACAATATCTATAGACAATTTCATTCGTTTCTGTCCACGCCTTCCTGCGCTACTAAGTAACATATACTTTTTTCGGAGGGGCTCTTGACCCCAACACTGTTTTCCGCAGAAACGAAACTTTTCCGTTCGTTTATTTTTGCGTATTGTCTCTACACAAAGTTTCCTTGCAATTCTCCATATCTTTTAGAAACTTCTGACGTATATTTTTTGATTGTTCGTAATCAGGGTTTGGAAGGATTTGTGGCCCACTCAACCGTTTTTTCTTTTTTCAGGGAAATACGGAACATGTATTCCTCGTTTTATGTCTACAATATTTGTGCACAAATGCATTCACTTCGCTCCACTTCTTCTTGCGTTTCGGGCGTCAACTTTCCAATTTTGGGGGGCTTTAACCCCCCTAAAACCGGTTTTCTACAGAAAATTTAAAAAATACTTATTCGTTTATTTTTTGTATTTCCATACACAAAGTTCCGTTGCGATTTTTCGTGTCATTTAGCCACTTCTGACATACTGTTATTAGGACTTTTGATATTACATGATCAAAGGTTTGGAAAGTCCGTGACTCACCCAATCTTTTTTTTCTTTTTCTTTTTCTTTCTTTCTTTCTTTTCTTTTTTTTTTTAAGAAAATAAGAGACGCGTATTCTCTCATTTTACGTCTACAATATCTGTGCAAAATTTCATTCATTTCGGTCCATTTCTTCTTGCCTTTCGAGCGTCAACAGTTAAAACTTTGGGTGAGGGCTTCTGCCCCCTAAAACCGTTTCTCGCAGAAAAAAAACACGTATCCGTTTATTTTTTGCGTATTGTACCAACACAAAGTTCCGTTGCAATGTTTCATGTCCCTTAGGCAGTTCTCACGTACTGTTATTAGGACTTTTGATATTTTATGATCAATGTTTGAAGGGGTCCGTGCCACACCCAACCGTTTTATTTTTTTAAGAAAATACGAAACATGTATTCCCTCATTTCACGTCTACAATATCTGTGCACAATTTCAGTCACTTCGGCCTACTTCTTAACTTTCGGGGTCAACTTTCAAAATTTTGGATGCGGGCTTTTGCTCCCTAAAACCGTTTTTCCGCAAAGTAATAATAATAGTAATAATAATAATAATAATAATAATAATAATAATAATAATAATAATAATAATAATAATAATAATAATAATAATAATAATAATAATAATAATAATAATAATAAGAAGAAGAAGAAGAAGAAGAAGAAGAAACACGTATTTGTTTCTTTTATGTATAGTATCTATCGTCAAGTTTTATCAAGTGTTACATGTCAGTATGATGTGCTTATTCCGTAAAAGCTACGAAAACTCGATTTAGGGGCCGTTCAAAAATTTTGCGATCCCTGATCAAAAAAAAAAAAAAAGATTTTGAATCCGATTTCCCGCTAACAGTAGAAGCCCAAAAATTGGCATTAGAGCAACTAATTAGCCCATAAATAGCCCATAATTCTGAGATATGTTCCAGTCGTTTTAGTGTTGGTGATTGGTCTAACTTGACACGCGTCTAAAGCTTTTGCTAATAAACAAATTGTCGGTCTTAGGAAACAAGTTAATAAGTATTATTTTACAGATTTTTTAGAGAAACGGTTTCCGTTAAGATGATTTGTACACATTTTTCTCTTAATGAACAATGACATCCTGTTTCTACCTCTAAATTTTAGAAAATTTAGTTGATAATTGCTTCAATATGAAGTTTATGTCCAACATGATCCATTGTACTCCATAACTTAACATCACTAAAATTTGCAGTTAAGATTTTTTACATTAAGGCGGACAATAACGATTCCTGTTTTCCGCATATTCTCTTTAAAATCTTAAACACTATAAAATCTGAGCCGTCCCGGGTAGTAAGGGTGAACTCCACAAAGTTGCTTGAAATCTGAAAGCTCGAAAATTAACATACATTTAAGGTGTTTTAGTAGTAATACAACTGCTCTGTGTCAACTGATTCTGGTGTCTACATATATGGTTTGCAGGAACGCCAATTTCTCTGTAACTTTGTGTGTGTGTGAGGAGGGAGGGGATATTCAGATGTGTGTTTTTATGCAGACAAGGGTCGTAAAAGGCATATATGAGGATTTATAAATATATAAAGTTACATATTCATAAAAATACATGGGGTCCACATTAGCATTGGGGGGCCGGGTCACCCAGCTTCTAAGGATTGGCGTCCTTGATGGTTTGTGGAAGAATTTCCTCTTTCTTTTCGAAAGTACAATTTCAAAATAAAGGGACGATTACTCTTACCTTACCTCTTTACCTTATATTTTCAGGAAGCGTGTCTTAATTGAGTTTGCCCTTACTACCTGGAACACCTAATATGTATTTGCGAATGTTATAATCATTTATTTAGATTTTAGATTCTATATCTATTTTCCAGTATTCCCATGGAAAAGGAGATTATAACGAAATATCGTAATACTGACATCTAAGTATAGTTTGCTAATTATTCTGTTATTTAGGAGAAAAAAAAACTATACTGCGAATTCTAATTCTTAAATTAGTTTTGAGATTTTGATGTCTATTTATAATACAGGAGAGAACATTATATATGCATTTTGGATTAAGTTTTTACGAGAGTGATGAAACGTTTTCTTTTAAGTAGTTTTTATAAGAAACTATTAGTATCATCTCAAAAGCAATATCTTACCTTTGACACAAAGCCTTAATTCTTTGAGAGATTCCTTGGTTTTCTGGTCTTTGAGAATATTGTCATAACTATTTGTTAGTGAAAAGTTCAAGTCACTCATATTGGAAGCAGGTTGGTTGGCTTCGCTCTTTCCCAATGCCACTTTCCCTCTGAAATTATAACTGTTATTTAGTTCCTTTACTTGTACGTATGAATCATGCAGTCCTCTGTATCTCTATATCTATTAACATTCACTCGTAATATAACTTTTAATTTTACTGTATATTGGAAACAAACAGAAACAAACAAACAAACAAGAAAAAAAAAAACTAACTAAGAAACACAAGTTAAAGAAAACATTTGAATGACAGGTGCACATTCCTAACTTGTATGTCATTGCCTATTATATTAACTTTTGAAACAATAATTAATGAAACATTTGTTTATGAATATGAACAAAATCGTCTGAGTCATAATAGAAAATTGTCCAGGAAAACCTAACATCGATGAGTAAACTACTTCTTCTGAAATGACTCATACCATAATATGAGGCTGTTAATAAAATACTAATGTATGAAATATAAACAAAATCGTTAAAGATGCTTTTGAAAAGACTGTCTTTTTTATTTTCATCTTTCAGTACACTATCCTTACTTTGGAAAGTAGAAAGAAGATTCGAATGATTCCTCATGAGGAATCTTATTAAAATCATAAATTTAAAATCTCATGTCTTACCGTCGCTCGATTTTGCAAAAATAACCCGATGTTGAGTTCGAACTTCCAACTCGGAACGTTTCATGAAATGAAATCTTTCAGTTTTACGTCCGACAATTATGCTGGCTAGCCTAAAGGAGACGGGGATGATGAGAGATGAATGAAATGGTGGAATGAATAAAGTGTGAGGAAACTGGAGAACCCTGAGAAATCCCCTACACACGGTGTTTTTCCACCACAAAGTTCAGTTGGCGCGAGCTGGGGTCGAACCAGATACCCCAAGAAGCAAAGGTGAGGGCTCTACTATTGAGCCATCACAGCTCGCGGAACGTTTCATAAAAACTTTCGAGCCAACATATTAAAGCTTACATTAAACAAAAGTAAGATTTTTTGTGTTTTGGTTTATTTACGAAAGTGGATTGAGAAAAAATTATCATGAAGTGTAAATAGCTGAAGTTGTAGATAAATGCAATTATGTATATTTGTTTTAAAATGGGTACCCTTAAGTTTTAAATACCAAGGAGGCATTAAATATTTAGTGAAATACGCCATATAAATATACTTATACCAAAAATGCTCTTGAGAACTGATCGACATCATTTTCAATTCTAATAAAATTGAAAAATGGGTTTAAACGTGATCGTGAAGCCTGGAATGTAATATGTGAGACAAACGAGCACAATCTATCAGTATATCAGACATTAATGTAAAAGTGCTCGATGTGTTACTACCAATTAAGGATGAATGTGATATGTCAGGAGCTCTAAGCATTTCAGATGAATGAATATTTCATCTCTGGAATTACAAATTATGCGTGACGAAAGTTTCTGCAAGATGGGTGTTGAAATATTTGACCAAAACGAATCTGAATACAATTTCCTGGGGACAACATAGCTTGCTTTAATAAACACATCATCTGATTTTATACATTGATTAATAATCACCGATAAAACATGAATACATTACTACATTAAGGGGAAAGAAATAATTAGTATTGTACTGGAGAAAATAAATTTCCCGATTCGTCCTGTTTTCAAGACGAAAGTCGACACAAGAAGTACCATTTTAAATTTGTGACGAGATGAGAAATTTTGAGGTTTCGTGATCAACATCAATTCCCAAGACTTACATCTCAAACGTTGTTTTAGTGTTACATGACTCCTAGGATAAAAACTATAAAATGCTGAAGTGATTGTATGAACATAACCGAGAACACCTACCAACTTTTAAAGATAAGTAAGTTATTACAATATTTATTTCAATAATATGCATGATTTAAATGTTATTGTATTACACATTTTGTGGACCTCTAGTGACGCTCGCTGAAGGATTCTAATAACTTTAAGATGAAATTAAAGCAAAAATTTACATAAATTTACAAAACAAGGCGAGGGAAGCTTTCCGAAAATCGAGATCAAGTTGAGAAAGAATGAATTGAAACGAGACGAGATTATTACAAAATTTACTAGAAAAAAATGAAAAAAACTTATTACTTGTATTGTCTCATCTTGTCTCGTGGGCAACAATGGATGCATCCTGATTCTTCACTTCAAAAGAAGGTCAGCTGAATGAAATTTGTTGAAAAAGTTATTGTTTGGGATTTTTAAGACGGAAGACACTTTCCCATTTACTATAAGAGTGGTTCTCAACAGATGTGTCGCAACAGTGGCGTGTCACGCATTCCCCTAAGATGGTCGCGAAATTTTAGAATTTAAAAATCATGAAGAATTTAATAATAATTAGTTAAAATTGAGACAGACTGTAACAGTCAACACCTGCAGCGGTAGCACTAATGCTCAGTGTTATATAGAGTCATTATAAAAACTAATTGGTTTCACTATTATAATGGATATTATTATTATTATTATTATTATTATTATTATTATTATTATTATTATTATTTATAATAAAGATATAAAACAAAGTGTTCTGGATGTTCAGTAAAGTGTATCGTCCGTCTAAAAAGGTTGAGAACCATTGTACTATACTCCACCTAGGAAACCATGCCGCTGAATATTAACCTGAACGTCTGTATGAACTACAAGAAAAACTAAAAGCAAAAGGCCGATTTTATCACAGAAGACACTTAATTTGTATCACCATAATGTTCGTCCCTATATGGACACAATGAAAAGGATATGATTTGGTTCTACATCCTCCTTATTCACCAAACTTTGCTCGACTGGTTTGGGCTCTTCACAGAGCTGAAGAAGCACCTTAAGGAGCTTCGAATTTATCATAATGAAAAGTTCAGAGCATCAGTTGAGGCTTATTTTGATGACTGGAGGAATGTCTCTAGCACGAGCGATGGCTTAAATTTGTTTGAACGAAGTGTATGTTCTGCCAAACGAGACTCTCTTGAAAAATAAACACAATTTTGAAGAGGTAAATCAATGTTTGCACATCATTCAGACGACCTTCGTACTTTTGCTTGTCATTATGCATAATTTACTTGTTATGCTAATGATACAGCTACAACAACATTATCAACCGTAAACTAGTTCTTACCACCTTATTGAAAATTTCTTCTGAGTTTGGATTTGACTAATGTTGTATAGCTGCTAATTATCTTTCTATTAGCAACAAAGCATAACATATTCATGTTTTTAACACATCCTTTATATGTTGAAGATTTTCAACGAACAACCAAGGTTTTCAATCAACATTTCTCATAATATATTTTAATATATTTACACTTCCATAGTGATATTGTGCACTGTAGAAACAAACTAAAAAGTTTTTCTTTTATTATTATCGGGCAATTTTGATCTTATCCTTCACGACCCCAATCGATAGGATTACTTCCTAAGCTTTCAAGAAAACACACTTCTTCTTTAATATATATAAGTTCGGTTTTTTATTTGTTTAGTGAAAGTTATCCCGAAATACGTTTTTAAAGTGTGGAGAAAATTTGTCGTCCTCTTAGCCTTGATTGACGATTGCCAAAACAGTACAGTAACAGAGAAGCAAGCCTATTTGCAATGCAACGAGAGAATATGCAATGTGTGGTGAATATCTGTGGCGTTCACTTCCTTCTTAATGACCTGTTTTAATCCCAGAGAGTGGAGACACCTTACAAAAATACACTTCCGAGCGCAAGTACTAAGGAATTTAAAGAAACTTAAAATAAAATTTGCAAAATATTGTACCAAAATATAATACTTTTTAGAGAGAAAATTGTGAAACATTCTTAAAATTGAGAATAAGGAATTTTAATCTTCCTTCTTCTAGATTTCCACCTCAACAGTTAAGACAATTAAATTAGGAAGCCTAAAGGAAAATATACTAGACATTGCACCAAAAATTGACTATCGATTTTCCTGGTGAAAATTGGTTCGAATCGATATAAGGGTTAAATTTATTTCGTCAACCTTGGCTAATTTCAACCCCCAAATGGTAAGAACTCTAGAAAATATCTATCACATTTATCCATTATTATTATTATTATTATTATTATTATTATTATTATTATTATTATTATTATTATTATTATTATTATTAATGTTACGAAACTTCCAAGAAAATTTGTTACTTTGTAGGAAAGAATTACGTAAATAATATGTCTATTTTCTTCAAGAAGGAATGAATTCACCCCTTCCTCTTGTAATACTTAAACCACAAATACTTGAGGTAAATTTTATGCTTAAATGGCTTATTCCTGTCTTTGGCGCAGGATAGATTCTGATTCGGTTCTTGGTGGAAGCTCATGCGGCTTGGATTCCACTTTAATCTCTAAATCTATGTTTCATATGGTCTTACTGTTGAAGGGTACGCCCATATTTCTTTAGTCTTTCACATTATTAACTAACTTCCTCTATGGCCTATGGAACCCGGAGGTTCAATGCGCGTTCACAAAAGCTCTCCACTGACATTTACCCTTAGCCAACTGGATCAAGTTTTTACTTTGTATTCCTATTTCTACGAGATCCATCTTAATATTGTCCTCCCATCTGCTCCTAGGTCTTCTTAATGGTCGTTTTCTGATTGGTCTTCCAGTTACGACTTTGAGATCGTTCTTACTTTCTTCGATCTGGCTACATGACCTGCCCACCTGAGCCTTCTAGACTTGATTACCCTAACAATGTTTGGTAACCTGTATAAATATGTATTTCCTCGTTATGAAGTTTCCGCCATTCCCCATTCCCGTTCCTCTTGGGTCCGAATATTCGTCTCAAGATCTTGTTCTCAATTACTTTCAGTCTACGTTCTCCCCTCAGAGTAAACGACCATGTTTCGCAACAATACAGAACAACCGGCGTGATTATCGTTTTATATTTTCAGCGTCACATTCCTCGACAGAATTCTCGACGACAAAACATTTTAAACTGCAGAATAACACGAATTCCCTGCTTTTAGTCGACATTTAATTTCTTCGTGAACATGATTTTCGTCTGTTAATATTGATCCTAGATATCTGGAAGTATCCACTTTATCAAAAGTATTACGTTTTTATTTGATATTTCAACGCAACCGTAATAGTCCATGGGCCAAGGAGGTGATAACTCACCCCCCATACGGAACTTTTGCTACTATATTAAAAATGTTCCTTAGGGTACTTACAATCAAAAAATCGTTGTTGATCAACATATAATTGCAACACCTGGGTCCTGGGGCCCTTAACCCTTTAGCACCTGTGTATATTTACAGACATCGATGGGGTCTCTTTAAATGACCGTAGATCAGACCGTTAGTGCAACACTGGAACAAATTATACCTCGATCGATTTGTAAGATTGTAGGCTTTCAGTTTAAGTTATGAACTGGACATTTCTGTGTACAAAGGAAAACTACTTGAGGGATATTTAAGAAAATTTCCCCTAAAAAGTCCCTTCTCGCGATTCTTTTGTTATTATGTAGCAACACTGCAAACTACGTGAATAATAAAATGTATTTATGTGTCCCATTTTATGTTCAACTTACACTGAAAATTTCATCTTGATCCATCAAATAGAAGCAAAGGAAATTTGTTTTATTATAGTTTTCACAGAGTTCATAATAATAGATTTCCATGAAAGTACGAGTATGACTTTATGTCAATATTCCGACGGTCAGTGCAATACTGGAACAAGTTATACCTCGATCGATTTGGAAGAGTGTAGGCTTTCAGTTTACGTAACGAACGAGACATTTCTGAGTACAAAGAAAAAATAATTGAGGGATATTTAAGAAAATTTCCCTAATAAAAGTCCCTTCTCGCGATTCTTTTAGTTATTACGTGGCAACACTGCTAACTAGGTGATTAATAAAATGTATTTAGATGTTTTGTTTTATGTTCAAATTAAACTGAAAATTTCGTCTTGATCCATCAAATAGCAGCAGAGGATATATGTATTTTATAGTCTTTACAGAGTTCATAATAATGGATTTCCATGAAGTACGAGTATGACTTTGTGTCAATGTACAGTTATTAAGTGGTAACACTGCTAACTAGGTGAATAATAAAATGTATTTATATGTCCTATTCTATGTTCAACTTAAACTGTAACTTTCGTCTTGATCCATCCAATAGCAGCAGAGGAAATATGTATTTTATAGTCTTCACAATTTTCATAATAATTGATTTTCATCGAAGTGTGAGTATGACTTTGTGTCAATGTTCCGTTTTATTTTTCTATAGAAAACAAGTTATGTAAACTATTTTAGTTGCTTTTCTCATTCGTTATATTATGACAGACTCCCAATACGAAGAAATCGCCCAGGAAGGCTTTATGATTTATTCGTCCATGGTATAATAGAAATAATTTCAAAGCAATAATTTTACTGTTCTGCGGTTACATTATGTTCCTTTGAAAATACTTGTTGTTCTGCTATTCTACAATGAATACACTTCGAAACATGTCTGCTGATATGTGAAGTTATCAAACAACTCTCAAAGTTATTGTGTAGGGCATGTATTCCTATTACATGTGCACACAGATAATCACACTTAATATAGTATGTAATATAGTTTTTAATTGCCGTAATATTAAATAATTTGTTATATTCTTTGTATTCTTGACTGTAAGTAGATAATAGTAGCACATTTGCCCTGAAATCCACATGTTCTCAGTTATTCTGGAAAAGATTGACGAACAAAAAGAATCCAATCAGGTAGACGACAATTGCAACAAGAAAAAGGATTACTGTTGTGAAAAATCGAAAATTCTGTGTAATACACTACGCATAAAACGAAACTGAAACGACGACAAATTTCATTTAAAAAAATATTCTATAAGAATTTTCAGGTCAAAGTACTGCGGCAAGAGACTGACACTGCAAAACTGCACCGCTTAACATCAAATTGCATCCAAATTCCTACAGAATATGACACAAACAAACACGGTCTATCCCTGGAACTACCAAAGTTTCATAAAATAACCACGATTGCTAAGTCAGTCTACTGAATCATGTGTGGCGGAAAATTGTACACTATTAGTGGATAATTCACCATATTTGGAGAGTATTGCTATACGGCAGTATGTAGCAGACGTCCTGTTTAACGAGGAGCAGTGCGTATTTGGCCAGAAATTTAGCTAAAATTGGGATCACGAGAAAAGGGAAAGCGTTTCATGGGAAACTCTAGTGACATGTGTAACTATAACAGCTGAACGTGTCATTAAAGGAACACCTATTCGATAGGAAGACGAAATATATATAGGCGCTGTTCCAGGGAATGGTCAAGGCCAATAGACCTGGAAGGTTAGAGGATTCGTAAACGGTAGTTTTCCTATTTCGTGTTTTTTCCAAAGTAAGTTATTAAGAGAAAGGCATGTGGAATCGTAATTACCCTCAAAATTGAAATAGCAGATCCACAATTACTAAATCTAAAAGAAATCATTCCATGTATTTTGAGCTTTGTTCCACAATATATAAGAATATTCTCAAAATGTTTAATCCAGTGTCTGTTTCAAACCGAACAGAACCAATTATTGTTTGGTTTCTGAAATAAGACGACACATTCGGTTTGAAACGTAAACCATAACCAAACCTGTTAACCGATTAACCAATATTTAGAAACATTTCTAGTGGATAGACTGTAGCTAGTCTTTCGATTGTGTATTGTTGTTTTGAACCCATCTGGCCACTTGAGCTGTTTGGTATCATGTTGGGCAAAAATTAAAAGAATGAAAGCAGTGTGCTTCAGAAAATAACTTTCTTAAAGATATGTCAACATTTTGTAAACGTTAAGTACCAAAGCCTGAGGTTTAGTAGTTGTTTCAATTTCGAAAGTTGTTAATATTAATTTAGAATTTTACTCTGTTGAAATTTATATAAAAAAGTGGCTAATTTGAAAATATCTTTAACATTTTTCCATAATGAAATGTTATTTATTTTAGAACTATTTTAGCTTTCCTTGGATTGTAAAAGCCAATGGCTTGAGTTTCAGGTTGTTTACATTAAGGAGCAGTCTGATTGGCCAAATTAGAAAGACCTTAACGATTTATCCCTCTACATGCGACGTCTCCTTCATCCCGTTCGTGGTGAAGCATGAAAAACACCCGCCTACTAATCAATAGGTTGGTGGTTCGCGCCCACTCCGGAGTACTTTTCCTTAGTATTTTTTAAGACTCACTTTAATGTAAATAAATCACGCATATAGGTGATGTGACATATTTGGGGGAGTAATTTGTGGTTCATTGGCGTTTTGTCGCGCCTCTGCCGCTGGTGATATAATTTTCAAAACGAAAGTGGGACCACAGGGATTATCGCTGCAAGGCATCCAATTTTTGCCGAGAGGTAGCTAGTTGCCCATCGCTGTTCCATGGACGTTTTCGGAATGAGGTAGCTTGAGTTTCACGTTGTTTACATTATAAGTTTTCTTTTTCTACATTTCACAAGAAGAAAACGTCCATACAAAATAAACAGAAAATATGCATGAAAACGGGATTCAAACACTGTTTTTGGCATTCGAGTTTCATACTTTAGCACTCTACTACAAATTCCTCATACCAATATAAGAAAATAAACTAGTAGTTACGGAAGATATAAAAATAGTTTCCTATTTCCACACGTGTTGATACAATTCAAAGAATGAAAAAATAATGTCTGCCGTCTTTCTTTTGTGGAAATTACAAGTTAAGGTGAGCAAGAATAGTAATGTTAACTGGGACCGTCGTTAAAAACTATGAGACAATCTCAACTTGCAGAACGTTTTAATATTTTCGTCATTGAGAAAGGTCTACATAACGTGTTTTTGAGTTAAAGAAGGAAATCTCGTGTAAGTTATTGTGACACATAGGGAACGTCTCCTTGTACGAGGATTAGTATCTTGTGTATATTCTTACATGCAATGATTTTAACTGGCTAATAGTTTGGGTTGAATTTGAAGTTACGCGGTAGGTAAGTGGTTAGCGTATTGAACTTCTATTCGGCGGACCCGGGTTCAACTCCCAGCCAGTTTCAAACTTTTTCAAATATTTCAATGTCAATTTCAATACATAGTCAGTGTGACAAGCCAGATGATTCTTCACTCCAGAAAGAAAAAGATGTTGCAATACATAACGAAAAAATACATTACATACACAGCAATGTTTAGAATAGTATATGGTGTTTATTGGACAAGACAATACGAACCATAGAGATTCATCTCAGAATGGAGAAATGTTTCGTTAGTCATCTACTTTACAATTTTACCTGCATAAACATCTGGATCAGTGCTACAAACTGTTGTTAGTGCCGATAAAAGTTTCGTGTAAGTATGGTTGCATATATCCAGGCGTTCTCACAACTGCAAATGACGTGGACCCCAAGTAATGGTATTAGAACACTTACGGGGGGAGATACTTTTGCTGGTGGCTGTACAATCAGGTGGAGTTTGCTATATAGTTTTGGGGGTGCTTCCACACAACTGCATCATTTGAATTGATCCCCTAACTCACCGGATATTGATCCTATTGAACATTTATGGGTTGTTGTGGAACGAGCTCTTCGCGCCATGGCTCCTGCAGTGAAACCTATGGGCTCATTATGGTACAATGTCAGGAATACATAGTGTCAGATGTCCGTGGAGACGTATCAGGGAGTTCATGCCACGTCGTGTCAAGTACGACGTTCTAGGAAAAGTGAACGAACATGGTATTATATAGGTGGTCGCAGTTTAGTCAGCATTCAGTGTATTACCGTTCGTTTTCTATAACGATAATGTTGGAAGCGGAAAAGTACGCTTGTATCTCTTCAGGTTGTTTGACGGAGAATTAACAAAAGATATGAAACCTAATCTTAGAATACTAAGAAATGAAATGAAAGACCAAGCACGGAAGACACTTACACATGGACCACCATTTAAAGTTAAAAGACAAGAAATGATATAGGATACTGAAGTTGGAGGAGATGTTCGACAAAATGTTTGCCTTCCAGTGATATTATTTACTATATAAAATATTATTTAATTAGAGTTATATTAGGGAACAGATTAATGTGATAGTAATTAAAGAGACGTATATTGCTTTTCAGACGATATGGTTGTTGTTCTAAATCAAAACTTAACATAATTGTCAGAAAAGATTTTTAAAAATCTCACAAAATAAATTAAAAGGAAGGAAGAAAACAATAGTGGTTGGCATAATTGAGTCCGAGACAATTATAGAAATCTGGCCAAAGAAAGTAGACCTACTAATTTTCAATCCTAGGTAGTATTATTAACGAATAGATTATAGATATGTAAACGATAAGTTGAAAGCAACGTGAAAAATAATGAAATATCATTAAGATGTTTTGCTAATGCTAATTACTGTATAAAATAATTATAAAAAGATCCATGTGTTGAATACCGCGGGGGCGCGGTGGTAGAGCGTTCACTTCTGGTGCTTGGGGTCCCTGGTTCGATCCCAGCTTGCACCGTGTGAACTTTGTGTTGGACAAACACCGTGCTCGTGGGTTTTCTCGGGGTTCTCCCGTTTCCTCCCACTTTCTTCATTCCACCATTTCATTCATTTCTCATAATCGCCGTCTCCTTTAGCCTAACCGGCACAACCGTGGGACGTAAAACTAAAGATTTCATTTCATTTCATTTGAATACCGCATCGTGAGGAGGAGGAACGTCGGCAATACGAAAAGACTTCAATAAAATATTGTACTTGAGATCTAAAAGAAATTCTACGTTGAGGATAATGGGAAATCTTCGGTAATTGGAATGATGAAAGAACGAAAGGTATCAGAAATAAAAGAAGTAAAAGAATACAATATGAATTAATTAAAAATATATTACGGTATTGTTAGAGAAGAAATTGTACTCAAGAGTGATGTGGCAGAAGGTATGATGTAAGGAAAATGAGGAAGGCAGAGAAATGTAGTATTAATGGACAATTCTTACATTAAGACAAAGTTCCCCAAGTATCGTAGTACAAGGTATGATCAAAAAGGTCGTTGAATGTAGTTTTATCGATGTTATATCCATTTCAATTAGTAAGCTCGGTAGCCTAAACCTTTGGTAAAGTCAATGTCGAGTCTGAACGAGTTATAACATGTTAGTTGGACTCCAGAGGCAGAAGAGTAAGAACGTTTTAAGAGTGCCTGTCGCGCTTAAGCATTACGGTAAGCTTTGATCTAAGATGCAAAAACATGCCAAAGAAACTCACGGAATATCAAACTTAGTGATGAAGAGGTGGCATTGAAGACAGTTTACACGTGATATGAGCGATTCAAAAGAGGCAAGGTGTCGGTTGAAAACTAACAACGATCGGGACGTCCTTCGACGTTAAAAACACATGAAAATGCAGAAAGATTCACAAATGATTTGCACAAACATGCTCAAACATGCTCAAACATGCTCTCATGGGTCTATCAAGAGCATTTTAACCGACGATTAAGTGTTCAAATGGCTTCCCTCTTCAAGACGAAAACGCACCGTGCCACACTTTGCTTTCGATCCACGAGTTTTTTGCAAAAAAAATATTCTTGTCTGTCCACATTCGCTCTTCTCTCCAGATATAGTACCATGCGACTTCTGCCTCTTCCCACAAATTAAAATCTTGCTTAAAAGAAAATGTTATGACACTGTTCCTGACATTGAATATGCCAGGACAGAGAAGCTGAACGCCCTTCCAACAGAAGGCTTCCGGAAATGCTTCCAGTCATAGATTTAATGTCGGGATCGGGACAAGTGCATTGGTAGTCAAAGACAGTACCGGTACTTTGAAGGAGATGAAATCACATTCCATGTAAACTCATTACTTTGTTTCTAATAATATTATTCACCGTACTTTTTAATCATTCCTCGTATACGGAAATTACTACAGAAATGCCCCACCAACGATTGAATAAAATTACAGTTAATTGTACTAATAGAGGTAGAAACTGGATTCCTCAAGTTCTGAATTTAATTAGCCTTCAAATTTTTAAATAATTTTGACGTAAATTTAGATGGAATCTAAAAGCATTCTTTGTTCTAGTTGTTCCCCTTCGAGTTTTACGTGCCAGAGACACCCATGATTTTCATTACTAATTTTATAATATATGAAATTAATTCGAAAGAAATACATTTTACTTACAAACCAATAGCACACTTCGCAGCAATAACACTTCAAAAGGTCTACTTCCAACATTTGAAAACAATTGTTTTTCTTCCATGTTAAACACAGATGTATAGGATTGTTTTGAAATTAGTCTCGTATTCTAAGTCTTCATTTAGTTATGGAAACATTAACAATATTTATTTAGTTTGCCCTTGAATGTTTGACCTTAAATTCTTCTCGTAATCATATTGGTGGCCCAAGGATAAATCCTGTTTATTCATTATGTAGAAAACAACAATGAGAATAAACGATACACAGTAATACGTGCAGTTCTACCTCCATTACCTACGTATGTAAAATTGCCCCCCCCCCCCTTTCAAATTTCGATTCCAAACCGAAATCAATCGTTTGGTTTTCGTCTGCTATTGATTGTTTTGAAGAAAAATCGTTTGTTTCGAAAACCATACGGACATATTCACTAAATAAAGTTGGGGGGACAACTTCACGCTGCCCCCTCACTTTCAAATTTCGACTCGAAACCGACGCCAATCCTTAGTTTTTCGTTTATTATTGATTGTTTTGAAGAAAAATTTGTTTGTTTCGTAAAATGACAGACATATTCAAAAATCGTTTGTTTCGAAAAACATATGGATATATTCACTAAATAAAGTTGGGGGACAACTTCACACTAACTCCCATTTTTAAATTTCGATTCGAAATAAAAACCAATCGTTTATTTTCCGTTTGTTATTGATTGCTTTGAAGAAAAAATCGTTTGTTTCGAGAAAGTTATGGAGATTTTCATTAAATAAAATTTTGGGGTGGGCAATTTCACGCTGAGCTCTCTAGTATGAAATTTTGACTCGAAACCGAAGCCAATCGTTTGTTATTAATTGTTTTGAAGAAAAATTCGTTTGTTTCAAAAAACGTACGAACGTATTCACAAAATAATATTGGGAGTCAGCTTCACACTAGCCCCCATTTTCAAATGTTGATTCCAAACCGAAGCCAATCGTTTGTTATTGATTGTTTTGAAGATTGTTTCGAAAAACTTACTGACATATTCACAATATAAAGTTGGGGGGTCAACTTCACGCTGCCCCCACTTTCAAATTTCGACTCGAAACCGACGGCAATCGTTTGTTGTTCATTTGTTATTGATCATTTTGGAATAAAAAGCCTTTGTTTTGTAAATCATAAAGAAATGTTTACAAAACAACATTAGGATATCTATAAATTTACCCTGGTCTCTCCACTTACATATTTTGATTGTAAACAAAAATAAACCGGTTGATATGCGTTTGTTGTTGATTGTTTTGAAGAGAAAATCGTTTCTTTCAAAAAATATAAAGGGGGATTTACAAAACAAATTTCGGATGTGGACAAATTCACCCTGGTTTTTTACTTACAAAATTTCGATTCAAGACCAAACTGAATCATTTGATATGGGTTTGTCGTTTATTATTTCGAAGGAAAGTAGTTTGTTTCGAAAAACATATAGATATATTTGCGAAATAATGTTAATGGAACAGATTTGTTTTTCTATTGTTGACTATTTTCCAGAAAAAGGAATCACTTGTTTCGAAAAACTAAAAGAGATATTAGCGAGGATATATTTGGTGGCCAACTTCTCACTGCTTTTCTACTTCTAATTTTATATTCAAATCTCAAGCTAATTATTTGTTTTTCGTTTCTTATAGATTGATTTTAAGAGAAATTAGTTTTGTTTCCAAAAATAATAAGTGATTTACAAAATAAAATTGGGTGAGGGAACTTCACACTAGTCTTTCAAATTTGAAATTTCGATTAATAACTAAATTCACTCATTTATGTTTTTGTTCGTTGTTGAATGTTTTTAACAAAAATCGGAAATTATTAAAGATATGTTGATAATAATGTTGGTGGTTACCTTCACGCTTGAATACACAGAGATAAATCCATTATCTGGACAGCGATATATTGTATAAATATACGGAATCCTTGTGTTTACTACGGAAATCATACTGAACATACGTAATCCATATGCTACATACTTTTCACCCTTACATGTTACATCATGCCGTTGCAGGATGTATGACATTAAGAGTCTTCCGTATATTACATACATACACGTACGTTACATACGTCAAATATATGTTGCAAACGTCCATCTGTATGTGAGATCCTTACAGCGAAAAGACAGGTTTTTGCTTCGTACGGAAATTACGTTTATTCGGAACATTTATACGGAAAGTATGTATAAAATATACTTTTTCAGTTATACGTTTGCTGTACGTTGAGTCCTAAACTACAGGATTTATACATGCAACCTACGATTTTTACCTACGCCAGATACGTTTCTTTTTTCTCAGTGTGTACTTCCAAATTTTGTTCAAAGCAGAAAATGGTTAACAATGAGAAGAGGGACGCAATCAATAGCGTACGCGGAAGTTCGTCAAAGGCTTCAAGCTATTAAGTTCATATGATTTCAAGTGTTTATATATATATATATATATATATATATATATATATATATATATATATATATATATATATATATAGATAGATAGATAGATAGATAGATAGATAGATAGATAGATAGATAGATAGATATAGATATATAGATATATATATGCATAACCAAGACACTTCTGTCGCTTTTTCACCCACCAGCTTCGAACATCGCTATGTCACCTAAGACGTGCCTGGTAGATCAAAAATAGTTCCCATCAACATTGACAACCTTCTGCCAAAGTTCTTGAAGGCCATGGATTCTATCACCGTAGAACTTTTTGGGCCGTGAAGCAAAGAATGAATCAAGTGCATTTTGCACCACTACTGAGGATTTGAACTGGCATTCTCTAAAGTGACTGTGCAAGGAATGGAACATGTGATATTCGCACGGTGAAATATCCGCGGAGTATGGCGGATGCAATAGTGTTTCCCATCCAATGCCTAGAATGGTGTCCCGATTCATCCTAGCCACGTGGGGCTTATCGTTGTCCTGTAAGAGGAGGACCCCTTTGCGACTTAGAAGAGTTTTCAGTTTTTCTTGAACGCGGCTTAACTGCAGACAGTACACAGTTGCATTGATGCCCTGATCAGCTGGTGACAGTTCCCGATGAACGATGCCGCGAGTAGTCCACCATACACACAGGAGGACATTATTCTGGTGCAGTGCTGGTTTCGGCTGTTTTAGAACCTTTTCATGTAATGTTAAGCAATGATGACAGCGCCGTGGAGCTTCGTATAGGACCCTCTTCTCATTCTATATCAGTGCTGTCCAAATGGCGGCCCGCGGGCCGCATGCGGCCCGCCAAACCATTTTCTGCGGCCCACAAAGCTTTCAGGACTTACGATTGTTATTACTCATACTACGTATTTTCACTCGTATTTTCATTTATATTTATTCATTCTTTTAATATCTCCACTCTTCTTTCGAAATAAAGCATCAATTTAGCGCTTTGTACAACAAAAAGGCGCGGGCATTCACGGCAGCACATTTTCTTAAGCTTTGAGAGTTTAGTCGAAAAAGAGTGTTAATGTTTGGGTGTACTTATTTGTGTGAAAGTGTATTTTTCACCAAGGAAACTGTGAAGAATCGCTTCACAAGGTGCCTTGGAGATTCTTCTCTTTTACATCATCTGCGGCTCGCAACAATAGGAATGGATGTAGATGTCACAGCCCTTGTAAACGCTGCTAGTGACCTTCATTTGTCACATCGAATACGTATGTAATATTTAAAATACATTTTCTATATTTTTCTTTTGTAGTATAATAATAATAATAATAATAATAATAATAATAATAATAATAATAATAATAATTATTATTATTATTATTATTATTATTATTATTATTATTAGCTGCGGCCCTCCACTTTACTAGTAAAGACAGTTATGGCCCGCAGGCTAATTATAATTGGACACCACTGTTCTATATCAACACCCTGTCCAGAAATGGCTCCTTCTTCAGACGAGACAGCAAAGAAACACAAGTGTCTGCTTCAGTTGCGTTCAGGCAGACCCAACTTGTAGTGGTTCCCAACTTGAAGGAGGTGCTACCAAATGGTCCCTTCACTCTCATTGAATTGTAGTTCAAGTTCCTCACATGTCTAGCCACTGTTCGCCTCAATTCCTGCCTGAAGTTCTTCATTTCGTACACATATTGTTCTTCCGGCAGATGGTGCGCTTTTGAGTGTTTCCTCACCGTCCTTACATTTTTTAAAGTACCGCTGCACTGTCCTCGTAGTCACGACACCTTCTCCAAAGGCCTGGCATATCTTCCGCGCCCAGTTTGACCTTATATAGCAAACACGCCCTTATGATGCTCTGTGGGTTTCCATGTTCAATCTGTCCTTACGCAACTCGGTAACGCAATGGGCTGGATTTCTTATGGGTAGGCGCCCCCGTGAAGTTGGACCCCCAACTTAATTTTGTGAATATGTCCGTACGTTTTCCGAAACAAACAAACTTTTCTTCAAAACAATCAATAACAAACGAAAAACGAATGATGGGCGTCGGTTTCGAGTCGAAATTTGAAAGTGGGGTGGCAGCGTGAAGTTGCCCCCAACTTTATTTTGTGAATATGTTTGTACGCCTTTCGAAACAAACGATTTTTTCTTCAAACAAATCATTAACAAACGAAAAACAAACGATTGGCTTCGGTTTCGATTCGAAATTTGAAACTAGGGAGCCCAGCGTGAAATTGCCCACCCCCAAATTTTATTTAATGAAAATCTCTGTAACGTTTTCGAGTAACTCCGTAACGAAAAACAAACGATTGGCTTTGGTTTCGAATCGAAATTTGAAAGGGGTTAGGCCAACTTCACATATCCAAATTATAATGTCACTGCTTCTAGCCGTTCTAAACTTACAAGGTACCTTTATCGCTTGGGACACCATTCAATATTATTCATTTGAGGTAAATTTCCTTGTGGGTTTCTTTGGTGTAGTATATTAGGGAAGAATACAGTATTAGCGGATCATCAAGTGTACAGTATTGCCAACCCAACATGAACTTGTATTTTTAAAACAATACTATGATACGTTAGATTATGACATATTTCAAATTTGCATACCAAACGAAAAACTTATAATATCACGCTTGTTATTCAATATTCAAACTAATGACGTTACCGAGTCGCAAACATCCAAATATTTATTCTGCTCTATAGAAGTAATATATACAAGTAAAATGGACTGTGCAATCCTCACTCGTGGTACCTTAGTGCCTAATACTATAGTCATGATTTCATAGGTTCGAATAAATAGGCACAAGTAGGCCTATATAAGGGATTGCAAATTCGACTTTATTCGAAAATGACGCCACAAAAATCTTTATCTTGTGAAAGAAATCAGAAATCATTACAAATTCATAACTTTGAATTGTTTTATTGTGGCTAATACTTTGCAATTATTATTTTATCATATCACCTTTCAGTGGCGGCTAATGTTAGTGTTGCAGCGTTGCGCAACGACCAAAGTATTTCAAGAAAAAAAATTATCATCAATAGTAGTGAACAAAAAAAAAAACTTTTTAATACTCGCATATATATGCTTTAAATAACATATTTTTTACTTCTGTAACTGTCCGTTCCGTTAATCCGTTTTAAAAAGCGAAAAATAATCCGTCACAGAGTCTCTAATTTATATTGTGTTGCAGCAAGCATACATCGACCAGATTCCTTCAGCGTGGCAATTGGAGCGAATGTTAAGTCTCCTTTCCCCTATCTCAGAAGTTAAAGGGACTGGTCGTTGCATTGCTTCTGCAACACAGCACGGTTTCCAGTGAACGAGAAGGTTTTTCGCGGTAAATAAGATTTCTGAATTTTATTTCACTAGCAATTAACGAATGAAATTTTGTTTTTATGCATTCATATTTTTAAATTGCAGGAGCATACTGAAGCAAATCAATATAATGACAATTAAAAAAATGATTACAGAATTACAAAATAAGAAAGAAAATATCTAGTAGAGCAGAAAACAAATGAAAGTAGACCCGCATTTACAAGTTAATTCTTAGCTTATATTGATAATGAAGGCTTCTTCCACAGTAATTTGTGATTCAAATATTAATAAGTCAGTATGTAGAATCGCCCCCTCCCTCTCTGGATAGCCTAGTATTTTAGTACATATATATTTCTTTTATAAAACAAGTGTATTTTATTCTCTTGATAAAACTGTATGATGGGGAACGCCACTTTGAATTTGGGACTAGTTAGCAATGCTCAGGGGTGTAGCCACGAGGGGGGCCACCGGGTCCGGACCTCCCAAAAATTTCGAAACTTGACTAACATTTGTAGACTTTCCTAACGAACTATACTTTTTAACAGAGAAAAGATTGATGTAGGCTAAATATTTTATTTTACGCCTCATCATGTACTCTCTCTTTTCTTAAAAACAATCGTTCTATCACTTTTTTTTTTTTTTTGCTCGTTTTCGGATGCAGAATAAGAAAGGTATATATTGCATAGACGTATCGAACCCCTCCCAACACATATTTTTTGGGGTAGAACTGGCAGTGTTGTTTGTTTTGATGTTCTTCGACTTTTACCTTCTGTTAGGTATACATGCTGATCCTACATCTGGCGGGTTTCGAGGTTTCCTTTCCAGAACATATGACATTGATAAGCATTGTTTCGCTTCATGTGGAAGTATATTGTGTTCATCGTGCATTGCGTAACAACCAAGACGGATGATTTGGAATGTAGTTTTTTCTTTTACCAACATGTGTGTGTGTTGATGTATGAATATGTGACATTCGGAATTCACATACCAGTACCTCTTTTGCATCACTGTTTTGCTTTTTTATTTATTAGATTTAATTTTATTGTGTGTGCTTTAATTCTGTAAATAACTTACAAATTATGAATGAATTGTATACCGTGACTTCTGTAAATAACTTACAAAAAACATTGACCAGCTTTCAAATGAGGAAAAACTTGCAATTAAGGCTTAGACAAAACAAGCAAAGGACAATTCAGGAGAGTGTTCGAAAAAAAATCCAGTTTAAATTTACAGGATGTTTTATGGCAGTAATGTTGTTTGCACTAGATACATTTCCTCAATTTATTTTAAATTTTCCTGGATAAACCGTGAATAAAGTGTGTTCAATGGACCTTTTTTGTAACACTAATCTCTGTTACGAACTCTCTTCAGTCAACGCTGAAGAGGAATTAGGATCACTGTAAGGGACTGAGTTTGCTAGAATAAATCGTTCGCAATAATCTTAAAAAAAAATATTTAGTGAAACTACTGAAGTGAAGCTTCTGAAATTAATATTAACTGTACCTATGGTGTCAGTGTTAGGGGCACATAAATCAAAGGGCAGAATATGTTATGAAATTATACACATACCGTTGAAACAAAAAGAAGAAAGAGAGAAGAATAAAAAACAGAAGATTCTAGATTGAATAGAACAACATGTAAATAAGTGACTGCTGAATTGTTTTGTAATGATAGTGTTTCAGGTATTATAGATTTAAAGGCAATACGTAATAAAAAGTGGGCACTGTTACACGATATTTTATGTTTTATTATAAGCATTTAAAAAGGATAACAAATGGCGCAGTCGGTAGGATTGCTTAGTAACAAAGCCATATACCGAGAACCTCTTTTTGTTTATTTAAAGTGTGATGAGCAAATGGTAAAGTTTTTGGTTGATACGGGAGCAGCTGTTTCTGCTATAGGTTATCAATCGCCTGTATTAAAGGAAACTTTGATTGAAAATTTTCAGGGTCGTTTGAATAATGCGGACGGATCTCCTATTGACACTGTGGGAAAGTGTAGTGTTATGGTAGAACACAAAAGTTACAAGGGTCGTTTAACTTTAATGGTAGTTAAACAAGAAACATTCCTTCCTATTTTAGGAAGAAGTTGGCTTGACGAGTTAGTACCTGAGTGGAGGAAACAATGGTTTGAGATGTTTGATATTACTAGTGATCTGAGACATATGGAAGCGGTAGACAGCCAAACAGTAAATTTATTGCAAACACAATTATTAAATCAATTTGAGGAAGTTTTTAAAGGATCCATTGAAGTTCCTATTAAGAATTTTAAAGTGAATATTCCGGTTAAACCAGGGGCTACGCCTATCTTTAGAAAAGCATATGATATACCTTATGCGTTACAAGATCAAGTAAAAAGCGAGTTGGATAAACTATGTAACGCAGGTGTTTTAAGAAAAATTACGCAAGCGGATTGGGCGACGCCTATGGTTATAGTGAAAAAGAAAAACGGCTCCATAAGATTGTGTTTAGATTTTAAAAGGACCCTTAATTTAGTTACGGAAAGAGTAAGCTATCCTTTGCCAAAAATACAGGACGTACTCAATAAGTTAACAGCAGCTAAATATTTTGTATTGCTGGATTTAAAGCAGGCCTATTTACAACTTGAAGTTCAAGAAAGCTCTCTAAAATACTTAGTTGTAAATACTCCCTGGGGCTTATATTTACATCACAGATTGCCTTTCGGTTTGAACTGCTCAGCTCAAATATTTCAGCAGTTCATGGATATAGTAACTAAAGATTTGGAAGGAATAATTTGTTATCTGGACGATGTGTTAATATGGGGAAGCACTTTAGAAGAATGTCATAAAAGAACTACTCAAGTTTTGCAAAAATTCAAGGAGTACAGTATTCAGGTCAATAAAGACAAAAGTATTTTCTTTGTACAATCTATTACTTATTTAGGTTATGACATTTCACAACAAGGTATTTTACCTGCGAAAGACAAAATGCAGCCAATTTTGGATACACCCCCTCCAAAAAACATTCTGCAGTTACAGTCGTTCATGGGAATGTTGAATTTCTATCATAGACATTTACCTTCTTTACCTACTAATATTCCTTCGTTATACGGTTTATTGAAGAAAGGTGTCAGGTGGGAGTGGTCCAGTAAGCATGAACAAGAATTCCAATTAGCCAAAGACTTGTTAAAGGAAGCTAGGATCTTACATCCTTTTAAAGAAGATGCTAAAGTTGTTTTAATGACGGATGCTTCACCAGATGGAGTGGGGGCAGTATTATATAACGAAGTTGAAGGTCAACTGAGGACAGTTGCTTGTGCATCAGCTACACTCTCGGAGGCAGAAAAAAATTATTCTCAGTTTGAAAGGGAAGCTTTAGCCATAATTTTTGGGGTGCGGAAATTCCACAAATTTCTTTTCGGAAGGTATTTTAAAATTTTAACTGATTCACAGCCTGTAAAATGGATTTTCGGGTTGAAAACTGCACCTGATGGTGCTTCTCCGAGAATACAAAGATGGTTTCTGTTATTAACAAATTATGATTTTGACATTGTATATAGTAAATCGGTGAAATTAGCAGATTATTTATCAAGATTCCCTCTAAGAGTGCCGACAGAGGAGGAAAAGGTAGCACCTGAATTTATTAGCGAAATCTCGTCCACTATTTTGGAGAAAGAGGAGATAATGGAAGAATCCAGGAAGGATCCCACGATTTTGAAAGTTAAAGAATGGATGATGAGAGGTTGGCCAAAGAAATTGCCTTCTTGTTTCGATTTCAAGGAATATCAAGACATGTTTAAAAAACGTTTTCAGTTAGAGTGGCAGGAAGATTGTGTTTTTTGGAGAGGAAGGGTGTTAATACCTAGAAGGTTAAGAGATCAATACATCAGAAAATTACACCAAGATCATATGGGTGAATATGCTACGCTAAAATTAGCATCTGAAGAAGTTTGGTGGCCTGATATGATGAATGATTTACGTTGTTTCTTAAGAAATTGTGAGATTTGTGCGGCAGTGGCTAATAATGTTCCTAAGACTAACTACTCTTCTTGGCCTGCATCTAGTAAACCTTTTGCTCGAATGCATATAGATCACTGCCAATTATTGGGTTTTCTATTTCTAGTTATTGTCGACACATTTTCACATTGGATTAAGGTGTGGAGAGTAGATTCTACAAATACAGAAACTACCTTAGAATGTTTGGAGGAACTGTTTGCATTAGTTGGGTTTCCTGAATCTATAGTAACAGATAACGGACCACCTTTCAATGGTCAGAAATTCCAAGAATATTGTAGAAAACGAAATATTAAGTTATTAAATACACCACCTTATTCCCCGGAGAGCAATGGTAGCGCTGAAAGAGCAGTGCAGACATTTAAAAGGTTACTAAGGAAACGGTATATTCAAAATGGATACAAAGTTAGCAAACAAACTGTAGCCCAGTGGTTAAAGGAAATTAACTATGCTTTGTTACACACACCTTTGAAAACCATACAATCATCACCTGCTTCGCTGATATTTGCTTTTAAACCAACTACTTGGTATAATGTTGGTGTAACAGTTCCGAACGAAGTAAAAGACTGGAGTGTAAGTAAAGATAAACCCGAACGTACTGCTATGGAAGGTAAAATTATTTGGGTAAGAAACTACAAGACAAACTTGCCTAAATTTATTAAAGGTAATTTCATTAGATACACTGGTTCTAATACAATGGACGTTCTTGTTAATGGTTCAGTTCGGAGATGTCATATTCATCAAGTTAGAATGACGGACCCATTTTTCAAGCAAAATGAGAGGACAAAAGTAAACTTTACAACGCCATTTTTCAGGAGGAGTTACAGTAAGGATAGTCTAGGTCCTTCTGGCGTAGATAGGAGAATTGATAATGCTTTTCTTAAAAAGAACTTGTTAGAGGAACGGACATTAGAAGATAAAGATGAAACAGTGAGTAGAAGACCACAACGAATACGTAGACCTCCGGACAGATGGGGGTATGAATAAACATTTTTTTTTTGAGGGGAGAAGGATGTTAGGGGCACATAAATCAAAGGGCAGAATATGTTATGAAATTATACACATACCGTTGAAACAAAAAGAAGAAAGAGAGAAGAATAAAAAACAGAAGATTCTAGATTGAATAGAACAACATGTAAATAAGTGACTGCTGAATTGTTTTGTAATGATAGTGTTTCAGGTATTATAGATTTAAAGGCAATACGTAATAAAAAGTGGGCACTGTTACACGATATTTTATGTTTTATTATAAGCATTTAAAAAGGATAACAGTCAGCAAAAGACGTAAAGTATTTTTCTACATGAAAAAGAATTGACATGTGCACTTTCAAGGAATTGAATGTCCCAGGAAAGGTTATCATTATTGCTTAAGCTTTCCATCGAAAAAGACTTGACAATAAGAATACCAGAGCTCAACCAGCATGTATTAGACAGATTTGCTCCAATCAACTTACTAATTAATTAAGGTGATTAAACGGATAAAATGTTCTGCATATTTTATTTTTTAAAAACAGAATTTTATTTAATTTCACATGTCACATAGCATTTGCATCTAAAGTTATGCTGATTAGCCAATGAGTCCACTTTATATATTCTGTCTCTTATCGTTTGTACTGCAACACCGGAAACCACAGTCCACCGGCCGCCACTGTCACCTTTACATTTTATCACCATCTGCAATCGTTTAGGCAATGATTCAGCCAGGCTGACGAAGTAAGTAACGTCCATGGTTATCCACAGTTTTTTGAGCATGTCCTTTAGATCCTTGATATTGTTTGGTCTTTTCATGAAGTTCCAGGAGTTTTCGATTGGATTAAGTCAGGAGAATTACTTGGGTACTCTAAAAACGTAATTATATGATCACTGAAAAACATTTTCACTGCCTTGGACGTAAGGGCTGGGGCCCCATCATTCATAAAATAATCACATTTATAAATGTCCAAAAATGTTCTTCCAAAACATTAATATAATTGCTTGCTTTTATGGTTTCATTCATGGGGAGAAGGTACAAACCTCCTCTGCCCTTGTTAGCACTGAATGCACCCCACACCAGCACACTATCACTGCAGTTAACGGTCTTAACTGTAAATTTCGGGTCATACCACTAAGCAGTACTCGACGAAACAATTCATACGCATAGGAGATCATTCCGTGCCAGTCTCCACAAACTTCTGCTTACACCAACACAACATAATACAACCCAAAAAGTCATTCTAATTGCTATGCCGGTGATCAAAAAGAGAATCTCAAATTTTGCATTGGATTGACCCAAACTGTTACAGAATGTGCCTGATGGTCACATATTGTTGATTAGAAGCTTGTATGTCGACCTTCATCTCGTAACTTTAGGCTTCGTCTTAGTGATGAGCAAATGCAAGACCAAGACCAAGACCGGGGTGTTCTTGGTCTTGGTCTTGGACTTGCACATCCAGTCTTGGTCTTGGTCTTGCACTGGAAAACTTGGTCTTGGTCTTGCACACCCAGTCTTGGTCTTGCTTGGAAGAGTCTTGCAAGTCTTGCTTTTAAGAAATGTTATGCTTTTCATAGGTAAATTTTACTCTGATATAAGGGATAATAAATTCTACAATGCGCCAATAGTAACAGAAATATAATGTATGTTTCTAAATGTAATATAGTTTACCTTCCTTATAAGTATGGTGATGGTGTTCAATATAGATGATGACCTATAGTATTTTAATGGGTATCCACACTTCACTACTTATAAGATAAACACAACGTTTCGTAATCTTTTTATATTTTTTTAACAGATCCAATACTCCACTGGTTCCCAAACTGGGGAGGCTACCCCCTGAGACGCATGGAAGAAAACCAAGACTGCACAGATTAATACCATGAATTGCAAAATTATTTTTACACTCTAAAAGCGTCAGATTTTTCTTTTCAACCATGATTATCTAATCCTTGTATTAAATAAACTTCTAATTAAATATTGAGATTTTGTTTTACTGATTCCAGTATGTACTCTATTTGCACCGTGTAACATTTTCTTCTTCTTCAGAATGGAAATCAACTTCAAGGGCCGAGGATTTAACAGTATACAACACTCAAGCGAAACTGCCATCACGAAACACACGAGTGGAAATATATGCAAAAAATAAACGTGATCTTCTAGCACAAAGTCGCTTAAGCATTGACCACCAAGTGATCCACGAGGAGCCATCTGCCGGAATTTTACTGTACAGACACTGCGGAAACTGGGTACCCCATCATACACATGACATTATTTAACATGATAAACGCAAACAAAAATTTACATTAGATGCCCACACAGACTGGATTACAAACGACACTATTTCATGACGAATATTTCCGTTAGAAGTAATTATTATTATTTTACATTTTCTGAAATTATTTTCTTGGTACAATATGCATTATTTGCATCTAATAATAATACGAAAGTATTTGTTAAGCAGAAATAAGACTTGTAAGAAAAGGCACAAGGACAAATAAAATACTTAAATACAAGCGACAATAATTAGAACCATCGTTAGCGTAACGTTTCGTAACACATAATATAAACGTTACAATACGAAAGAATATTTACTGATTTATGTTCTATCATAGGTTCGCCAGGGGCGGACTGGCCCACCCTGCTACCCTGCAAACGTAGGGTGGGCTCCCTCCACCAATTTTTAAAAGATGTGCTCAATTAAACCTACCAGCATCAAAAATATGATAGCTTAACTCGCGCAAACTTGTGTTCTGCATAAAAAAGACGTAAAGTTAAACTTTCATGAACAGACCTTATTCTTTTTCACGTTTATCGACTTGAAAAGGTTCCGTCTATGAGACAATCAGGCCCTAAAACATTGTGGGGTTTGTGATACAGCAGCTGTTAAAAACGAGCACGTTAACTTCTACTTTTTTTTTAATTGAAACACTGTAGATTTCAGGTTGTTATTGGATTTGGATACCATTGCCTACTCCGGTCCTTTTACAAGCCGGCGAGTGGCGATGTTTTAAAGAAACAATAGTTTCGTAGATATTGTTATTGTGGAAAGTGGAGGTGGTGCCGGAACGCTTTTGAACTGCATTGTCCTCAGACCAAGCTTCGAAAAAAGAAATTGGATCAGGCTTCGTTGTTGTTGTTGTTGTTGTTTTTTTCATTGCGGTAAAGCGAAAAGAAATTAGTCGCCACTATCAACGATTGTTTTATACAAACCTCAAACAATTACTATGAAGTTGCTGCCCTCGGGTCGTGATTTATTTGTATATTACATCGAAGAGCAAATCCGATAGCAGCAATTCAATTTGGAACACCAGTTACGTGTCCTTTGTTGTGGAAGAAAGATGTAGTTGTGTCAGTATGGATGGTAGGAGTGATTGTAAGATTACTGTAAAGAAAAAAATATAAAAGTGGTGCTAAAAAGCGGTAACACAAACGAAGATGTGATTTACAAAAAGCTGCATCTGACCCAAAACAACGTAGGCTATTTGAATCTATGAAGCCCCAAGAACAAATGAGCGTGATGTGATTTATTCGAGTACTGCAGGACAGTTGCCAGGTATTTTTTTTTTTGGTTTGTTTTGTTTTTCTCTCTAAGGTGTTTATAAATTATAATGTATACACCACGTCTTTGGTTGATTTCAGTCAATTGTAGCTTATCTTTTATGGCTATTTGACTTGAAATTACACAACTTTAACAGGCGAACACGAAATTAACTGAACTGTTTGCTACCGCGTAGTGCTTTCAAACGGGTCAGATCAGGCTTTCATGGGTCAAGGGTCGAGTCAAGCCTGCTTGAGACACGGGTCGGGCCAGGTCACCTACGCCAGGGCCAGGGCTAGGGCTGCTGTAGCCACGGGTCGGCTCGGGTCAACTTTCTTATACGTCGTTTCGGCTAAATCCTTCTCGGGTCGAGTTGAACGTCGACCCGACCCGACTCATGACCCGAATAGGTTTTAGCCGAAACGACGCATAAGAAAGTTGACCCGAGCCGACCCGTGGCTAGAGCAGCCCTGACCCGACCTGTGACCCAAGGAGGTTCGACTCGAGCCCTGACCCGTTGAAGCCTGACCTAACCCGTTTGAGAGCACTAGCTGCCAGTACTGGGCTCAGTAAGCGTTGGTGTAACTTCTAAAAGTGCTGAACACTTATGCTGTCAGTCAAATCAGTGTGTATATCGTGTAAATGTTAACTTCCCTTTAGTTATTTAAAGTTAATTTAAAATAAAAGTGTAGTAAAATGTAAAAATTATTTGTGATGTGCAAAGTAGGTATTCATATGAAAAGAGAAGTTGGGGCCAGCCGAGGAGTGGGCGGACTACATTAGACGATATCTAATCTTTCTGTGACATGAAGATATGATGAATTACTTATGTCAAGGAAAGTCTTGCGTTTCGAAATCTATCGCAAATTTACCTCCAATTGCATTCTTTGTGTTGCATTGAGGCCACAAAGTTACATTTTTATACAGTGGGCCCTCATTTCAGTTTAGCAGGGTGGGCCCTATGGTTGCCAGTCCGCCCCTGAGGTTCGCTACATGTTTCCGTACCTATCTCTTTTTAAGAGTTAATGGCATTTGATTTTCGCGACGTCACGCCTGTGGTTTTCATTCCTTAATAGTATTCGATTTCTCCTAGAACCTTTCCTTATTTTTATAAGTTTAAAATAAAATGAGGAGACAAAATGTATAACAAAGAAATTGGGGCAGCTCCTGCAAGTATCTACATTTTAAGGAGTAAAAATTTTGTTAGTGCACCAAGGATCAGAACAGGAATCGTCAGGCTGACGTCCTGGATTCAATCTTACGTCCAATAGCATATTTTCAGCTCTAAAATTAGAACAAAGTATAGTTTGAACTCAGTAAAGGTTATAGTAAATGGTTTATGTAATTCAGTGAGATTTTGAATGAAGAAATATTATGACCACTAGCAATGTATTTGCAATCAATAAAAGCTATTCTTTTCGACGTACGACACATCATACTACCATATAATATTAATCGGAATTTAATGGCATCATATGTTTTTTCTTAAGACGGACACCTTCCCAAGATACGGTTCTTGACTTTGACACATTTATATTAGAATTGCAGAAACCCATTAAAAACTGCTTTCATAAATATCTTTTTAGTAGTTTAAACTTAGTGTCACATGACATCCTTCCCAATTAAAAAAAATACTTAGAATTAAAGATGGCAGACAACGATTTACCTTCCTTTCACGCAATATTGTTTAACTTTTGTTTTAAACCCATTTCGGTAGCACTAAATCCTTTTCATTAGCAAATCCAAGTTACATTCTTATAAAGGAACCAGAACCCATACAAACTTTTGCGACTGGGTACACGGATTCCTTTTCCAAAGCGGTTTTATATATATCGGGTGTAAGGAAAAGGTAGTACAGGCAGACAGACTTGATTCTACAGCTAAAACGATACGAAAATGTCTTTATAAAGTTGTCCTTTAAGGCCCCCTTTTGGAAGGGAGAGACCGGTAAAGTTTGGTCGATATGGCAATATCGCACGGGTTGTCGGTAACAAGACTTGATAGCAGCGACTTTGGAATGGTGTTTATCGTGGAGTAGAGGAAAGTGCCGTACTTCAAACGAAGGTACCTAACTTCAAAGCTCTTTGTCATTTTTCTTTTTCTTATTCTTCTTTTTTTAAATAAAAGTATGGAATATCGGATGCAGCAAAAGGTCTGAGATGTGGCGGGAAAATGTGAAGAGATGAAAACGTACATTTAAAATGTCAAATTGAATAAATGTCGTACAAAAGGAAGCTTTCTGTGCCCAGATTATGACAAAACATGCCGTTTCAAATCTAGCCATTTTGTTGTTAAAATAAAAAAAACTGATTTAAAAAACCTTAGATAACGAAGAATTTTAAACTAAACTCCAAAGCCGATATCACGTGTTTCTACAGAGTACCGCAAGGTGTTACCTCATAGTCCAAATTTTACCCGTCTGTCACTTCAAAAGGGAACCTCGGAGGACAAAATATCTTTTTTTTTTTTTTTTTTTTTTAACAAAAGAGACACTGACCAAAGCTTAAAACTTTACTTTATTTTAAATTATAATTTGTAACTGTTTCGGATATCTAGCATATCCTTCTTCAGACACGATCGAAATTAATCTCGATCGTGTCTGAAGAAGGATATGCTAGATATCCGAAACAGTTACAAATTATAATTTAAAATAAAGTAAAGTTTTAAGCTTTGGTCAGTGTCTCTTTTGTTAAAACAATTAATCCAAAGCCATGAATAGTCTTACTGACAAAATATCGTAAGACATTTTCGTTTCATTTCAGCTGTGGAGTCAGATTCTGTCCAAGCTGTGCGATCTTTTCCTTACACTCGATATGTAACCTTTTTCTATTCCGAACAAAAAATCTGTATAAAAAAGTTACATAGAACCAACCATGTTTTTTAAAAGTTTAGTTCCTACTTCGGTGGCCATAGGACCATGCAGGCAAAACATCTAGTAGTACAGGAATGTATGCTTCATTGCAAATGCTTTGCTAGTGGATATAATATTGTTTGACTGAAAATCACATGGATTAAGAAACATTTTCTTATGCTCGAGCCCTATTACGATTATGTTAGAAAACACTACCCCACATGCAACACAAAATCATACCGAAACAGAAACATATATGTTGTCATTATCGATTATCTTATAATACGTAGGAGGCCCTGCAAAATTCAAATTTACTGGTATGCAGATCCACTCTTGCGTGAAAAAAAAAATGATATGCACAGTAGTGACCGTCATAGCCAACTGTTTTCATTTTCTTACATAGAAGGAAAATGTGCGACTCTTCGTCTAACAAAATTTTTTTATATTATAAAAGTTTAAACCATATTCATGAATTTCGAACGCTACCATGCAACACTTGAACACAAATCCGTTGTATATGCACCAAGCTACTGACCGACAAAGTTTCAACAAAGAAGGAGGTAAACACATTGAAAACAATGGAAAATTCTGATCTTGTGAAAGGTATATCTTTGCTCCAGGTCCAATTTCTTGTTGAATATGAAAACCGTTTTTCGGAAAGAACTTATAACATATCTGCAATTGGTGTTTCAAACCTATAGTTTCTAGAACATTCTTTCGACAATAAGCAATACGAGCAGCAATCTTGGACGGTTGGTGTTTGGATTCATACCTCATACACCATGTGAAAACAAGTAGTCCTATATGTCGCATTAAACGTGGATAGTGAACCATAAATGATGCTTAGGTTTTAATGTATCCTGAAAAAAAAGATTTGTATATCTCATGATGTTCTTCAATTAATGTACAAAGTAATTCAGAAGTGTTTACGTGAATAACTTTTGATGTTAACATGACTGTTATTTCTCTTAGCAGAATATAAAATTTCCAAACGATATTTTCCTCGGGAATTAAGTCACACATTATCAAACCAAAGTACCTTATGAGAAATAACATTTCAGCAGCAGAGAAGTTTAATTTATTCTTTTCAAGATTTTCAGAAGATAAAGGTGCCGGCTTATTTACGTCATCTGACATGCTTGCAAAGGCCGAAATCCTACTGTTTAAAATATCCATTGTGCAAAGACGTGTTTCGTTGATGTAGTACTTCAAAATATGCATCATATCATAGTTCCCCACCCCTTCCAAAAGATCATGCATCACGTCCACACTGTAATTTTTGGTAACATGAAAACTCGGCAACATGTTCCAAGTGCTATTCTCTTTTACTCCTGTCTGTGAAGCATCTCCGAGAATTACATGTAGTTCATAATTCTCAACGTCCCGCAAATTCCGGATGTTTTCTCTTGACTGCGCCTGTAAATCTGTTTTTGATGTAAGGCAAAACCTGCAAGGGTACTTAGCAGAAAATGACTCTGTAAAGCCAAGAACGGACTTCAATCCAAGATTGTCACCTGTAATAGCACACAACTTAAAATAAATATGTACTTCTGAACCATTATACATTACACATATACCTTCACATTCTAGGAAACGCAACTCTTCAATAAGAATTGAAAAGGTTGCTTTATTACCGAAAGTTTTTCTATCATTTGAATGAAAGAGTAAGGCGAGAAATATGTTCTCTAGTTTCGCGAAAAACTCCGGTGGAATACATGCAATTGTATAATAAACTACCCCTATCTTTTTTGTACCAGCATGCCCACTTAAAGGATTGTTAATTTCATAATCGTCAAAGTAAAGAAATAAAGGTAGTATCAAACGATCATCAGAAACCGTTACCTCGTTTCTCCAATGCAGTCCTTGCACACTACTGAAAAGTACTTCAGTCTCTTGATCTGCACTGTTCTTGAAGTGGAGTAACGTTGACAGAACATTCGGTAACTCCAAAAACCGTTTAAGCATTTTTCGCATAGGCACAAACTTTCCAAGTACTTGTAATGTTTCCACCGAAACCTCGCCTTTCTTTCTCTTTGAAGATAATTTCTGTCCAATAACATAATCAATTGGTTTTATCAAACTGCCCATTGTCTCTAACATGCCAAATCGCCTATATCGGTTTCCAAGCTATAAAATGGACTGGACATTATACTAAACATGTTCATTACTTCAGTTACTGTATTATCATCAACATGATTTCCTCGAAGCGTTTGTAAAATTTTCTCTCTTAGCAGTTGCATCACACTACCGCCCATAAACCCGTGTACCCAGTCGCAAAGGTTTTGTATATGAGTTCTGGTTAAGTTACATTGACTATACAGTTTAGTAATAAAAAGAAGTGCTTCCTCCTTTACAGCCTCACGGTAATCTTCAAGAGAAAGGCTTTCCACAGAAGTTTCAATTGGTATATCACCATTATCAGACAACTGTCTCTCAACATTGATGTGACACACCTCATTTTGGTATCCACGAAAAGGCTGGTTCCCATCGCCACCCGTACTTGTTCTTTCGTGTTTCAGCAAGTGTTTGCGGAATGAATTGGCGTTATCAAATTCGCGTCCACACAATGATTCCCCACAACGAAAGGGGCTCATGACACCTAATTTGTGACAAAATTTTAAATGAAGTAACAGATACTGACTCGTTCTTAAGTCACTATGACAAACAAAACACTTAGGCATCTTCTTACAAACTAAAAAGAACGCATATACATGAAAAAACTATTTTACAAACTAAATGATTAACGGAAAACAACCTTTCCCGCCATTACACGGTACTAGATCTTTGATATTTCAGAGATAAGCGTGTTCACTGAAGGAAAATTCTTGTCGCAGTCATTTTCAATTTTGTACATATGTTTCTGCACAAATGTCCACACTTGTTCCGATTCCTTCGGATATTCTGCATCCAGTACTTGAAACGACTTGAATGTGCTATCGATTGCTTTCAGTGGAGTTTCAACTCTGTAGAGATTATCCTCAATACTCACGTAGAAAGCTTGAGGTTCATCTATTTTTGAAGCGACAACGACGGGCATGGGCTGCACACTACATCCAAAGCGCTGCATCTTTAGATGATGCCTTTCTAACTCTGTTTGAAGATCGGACGCTTCCTGTAAGTCATGTAGACAGAATTATTATCACGTTACACACCTATTAACACGCTATCAAATTCCAAAAACTACAAATACACGTATAATTAAAATGAGCTTGTATTTTAAACACGAGGTGCACCAATAATATATATAGCAATCAAATAAAACTGCTACCAACTGTTTTCAGGCATTCTTCTATACTAGAAATGTAATGTAATGAGGTCATAATTGACGCGAGTCACTTCTGCGCGATATGAAATGTCTTGAAAACTAATATAGGTTAATATGACAGTATTTCGAATGTATTATTATACCCCTTGAGTTGTACATTTTAATACCGTTTATTGTGTTTGTATTATCCGATGCAATTAGGAAAAGTTCTGGGAAAATTAAGTAAAGTTCCTTAGAGGAATCTACCCTTTAGTATAAGGTTTGAGAATAATCACAAAGAAAACAATCTGAATTATTGCACTTATAAACTTGACAGTAGTTACGTGAATAGATAACTGCGACATAAATAAAATTGTCCTAAGCTTACACTTACTGGTTTACATTTACAGTAATAAATATTTCCATTAAATTTGGCAAACTTGGAATCACATCCAGACATAAAGTAAGCACGGATATTTTAAAGATAAAGTAAATTTAGATCCTGTACCTCAATGACCGCAATTCTTGACGTTACAAATCTCCAGGAAGAAGAAAGAAAAACCTTTGCGGAAATTTGAAAAGCAAGGATGCTACAATATCAATGAATTAGTTTTTAAAATAATGATCGCGAAAAGGTTGGTGCAGTTCCCCTACGTGCTGCTTAGTATTTTTATAAGATTGATATTACACACATATAATTACCTCGAGTATAAACACTTCTTACTTATTTATGCCATAAAATGAAGAAAGGAGTGCTATCATAGTTACAATATTTGAAGGGTTGAATGAAGAACATTTTTAAAGACACCGGGAAAAAGCTGTTTTGAGCCAAGTAAACATTTTATCCATGACCATAAACATATTTAATCTCTACTTATGTTTTAGAAAGTTTACATAGCATTCACCGAAAGTTTTACAGCATTTTTACGTTTACTATTGTTATTGGAATATAGGGTTTCATCACGGGAACTTCATAAGGCATAAACCTACAGTGGAACGGAAAATACGAATAACATCCTAAAATCCCCTCCCCCTTCCCCCCGGGAAATCGAACGCAGTCGCCCAACAAAGGAGATAAGTGTACTAGCAACGAAGGAGTAACTTTTAGGTCGGCCTTAAGTTCGTCACGTTTGAGGGATGTCGTCCCTCGGAGAGCACACAATCCGAGAGAGGGGAAGCAAGAAAGGAATGGATGGGGAAGGAAGCGGTCTGGGACCTGTGTGTTAGGTACCATCCCGGCATTTTTAGCATCGTTCACTGTGTTTATATTATTCGACGCGATTAAAAAAACAAAAAAACTCACTCAACCCAGGAAAAAACACTCAGGATGATTGGCCTGAAAAAGCTGTTACACTTCTTTGATCGAGTGATCTCACCGGGAATCGAACCCAGAACCGTTCGCACCAAAGGCGAGGGCGTTAGCGACTACGTCACGCGGGGCTACTAATGAATATTGTGTTTTCCTATTTTACGCATATTCCTTTCTATCTACACAACTTAGGTTCACGATATCTTCGTAAGATACAAATCGCGTCACATACACCGATATATGCTTTACTAGTTGCATGAAGAAGAGTCATGTATATTGCAAAATATGGTTGATAGCTCACTCCACCAAGGGCGTGCTGTCCCGAGGGGGCCTTTTCTTAAACAAACTTTTTTGTTTCCATGTACCACCAATATGATCCTCTTGATATGGTATGGTAATCATATCAATTGAGTGCACATCAAAGATGGAGCGGGTCAGTGGCTATGGATCACGTGGAGATAATTTTGAGTATACTTTAGTGTATCTTGGGTTACATTTACATGTTCCACTATTACGTATGACTACCCTAACCCAACAATAACAACTGACTCATTGTAGTCCTCAATATAACACAGTCCACTTTGATCCACTCTCGACATGTTCGGTCAGTAGGTCGAAGTAGATCAGTAGATCATGGTGACACGTGGTGAGTCAGAGTGGATCGTGGTTTGATGAAAATGGTGTTTGCTTACACAATATTTTTGTTTGAGCATAGCAGTTTTTCCAGAAAAGCTGATTTTTTTTTTGTTTGTTTGTTTGTTCGATAAGGTTTCGTGCAATGTTCTCCATTCTCCAATCACTAATTAAATGTTAATGACATATTTCGTTGTAATTAAGTGTAGATATTAATACATTATATTACATAATGGTACATACTCTGACATGAAAAAGGAATCCTTGCTGTGCCTCGTATTTGGAAGGTTTCCATAATCCACCTCCGTCTTTCCTTTTGATACACGTGGTCACAGATGGGAAATATCTTCCAAGAAGTATTAATATTACGACTGTTCTGGCATCTGGAAAAGAATGAAATATCAAGGACATTTGTAGGTAATTAATTTACGCTTATACAGCGAGGTCCGGAAGTGGGCGTACCTCTAATTGGTGTTTTCTGACGGTTTTTGGTTTTACCTACATTTGTTTGGTAACACTGCTTGGCATTGTCTGGTAACATTCCTTTGCATTGTCTGGCAACATTGCTATCCATTTGTTTTCTGCTTGGTAACAGTTATCAGATCAGTTCCTGAATCGGACGTTTCCTGGCCGCTGGATTGGAAGAGGTTGTGCATCCAGCTCTTTGCCAGGCCTCCAAGAAGTCCAAATCTGATGATATCAGACAATGCTCCCTGGGCTTTCATGAAGCAACACGTAAGAAACACTCGATATCACACAACGCAGGAATTACGAGCAGCTGTGGAACACGCCTTCACCCTCGTTGACTCCGGAGTATCTCCGCAAAACATCTGCCAGAACTTTGTGCAGAATTCAGTTGTGTTATGACATGGATGGTGATCATATCTTTGTTTATGACTCTTACGACTTCAAGGTAGCTGTGTACAGACATTCTACCATAACTAACACTATACTGTTGAAACTAAAGGGGGGTACGCCCACTTTTGGACCACCTTATACTAATTTATTTGAATGTAAGTGCTAACTTTCTTACTGCATTCATTCTCATACCTGCAGAGGTTTGCTCTGTGATACGCAATGAATACGGTATATTACTTTAAGTCAATAATCAAAGAAAAAAGGAAATTACATTTTGTAAGCAATGGACAGCAGTCTGAAAAAAAAAACACACAAAATGTATCATCTTTTGTAACTACACCCAGATTCGGCAAAGGGATAATGCGATGTTTCTTATATGCAAATATTGGGTCTAAATAATGGTGAAAACTAATCTTAATACAATACTTATCTATCGCCTATAAGTACGTGTATAAAAGCTGTACATGAAGTATATTATTTCAAGAACCAAAGTATATTATTTCAAGAAGTCAACGTATGTATTTCTCTTTGGGGTTATTCCATTATAAATCGTCAAACAGTCCCCAGGTGACCATCTGGGATTATGATGAAATTTGGCACACAAGTACCTACATCCTTCGTAAGAAAGTCTGTAATGTTTTATTTTCCTGTCGCTACCTGTTCTTGAGAAATTGACCTAGAAGTTAGGCAGTCCGCATCGTGACTTGCTGAACACGCTGGGTTTTGTAAGTTTGTAAAGGGCGAGAACTCGGTTACTAATTATGTTACATGGGTCAAACTTTTTCTGCAATAAATATATGCATCTTTGTAATGAAGTAATATGTTGAAAGCGGCATAACCATTTTATATTCTGATATATAAACTATCAAAGTCAGCACTTTTTTACATTACCTTTTATAAAGCTCATTTTTTAACATGTCACAGATTTCCTACACACAGCAACAAATGCCTGTGTTTGCGTGTAGTACCTCACAGGGTAGTGAACTATATGCACCAGTAATGCAGAGCTGTTTACACTTTATTTACAAGATTTATGGGAAGTTAAAATTGGTATCATTGTAAAAACACAAACTTTTTGCTTATTTTCAGAGCCCTGTTTAACAATGTTGACAGTTAAATATGAGTATGATATTTTTAATGAACATTGCTATTTATGTAACAAACAGCTTGTGTGAATTTCAAAACCCTGATGTATTTCATTCCATTTCAAATCATCACCTTTGTCAACAGGTGTCGGTAGTCTTTCAGGTTTAGAATGGATATAGAGAATGGAAGTACGTATGCGCCAGGTGAAATCATTTACATTGATTGAGCACTTGAAAACATATATTGTAAGACTATAAGAAGAAACAATCTGCCACATAATGAAATTAATTGTTACAAAATAGTAGAGTTCTGTGGGTCAAAATTACAGTTCAGTATTAGTAATAAGAAATTAAGCGTTCAAATAAAGAAAGAAACATGCACACAAAGTGAAAAGGAATATAATAAACCTGTGGAATAGATTACGTAGGCAAATGATACGCGCATGTTGTGAAACATAAATGATTTCAAATTGTGGAAACTTATATGAACTAACACTTTGCAAAACAACATACCTTTCTTTACTTTCTAAGACAAGCTAGTACGTTTTGGTAACTATTATCATCCAGTCTGTATGCTCGTCCACTGCTACCAGGGGCGGATCCAGGGCAGCGATCGGGGCGATCGCCCCCCCAGAAGAGGAAACTTTTTTATTTTACATATATAAATAAACCCCATCCCAAAGTTTGGAGCCCTTAAAGTAGCAGTATGACAACCTACCGCCCCCCCTCAGAAGTCGGTCCTGGATCCGCCCCTGACTGCTACCTTGTAATAAAGGTACTTCCAGGGTACAGATAACATCATGAAATGGTATCCAGACTTCATCTTTCCGCAGTAGCCATGATAGCACAGAGGACTCAGTTGGTACCATGAAATTCACATGTATATCTTTATTTTCACATGACACTTCGTTGACCATACCAACGTATCTCTTACTGTCATACATGCATGCAACGTACATATCACTAAGAAGCTTATGTTGCCATTCTTCTCTTGTTCCCACCAGACACTGTGATACCAAACTCGTCTGCAGAAATTATGTTCAAAAGGACTGTGTTTGCCTCAATTCGTATAAATGCATGGCGAGAGCGAGTTCCAGGAATGGTCTGCAAGTTTGTGTATTGCTTTTCTATGCATTCACTTTCCCTCGAGATATCTTCAGCAAACACATAAAAGTAATGTATGCCTTTAATGTTGCTGTCAGCCTATTCGTGCATCCCCTGTGCAGTAACAATTGGTCTGGTAGGTGACTGAAGAGTGGCTCTGGCTGTCAATCTTTTTGTAGTTGCTCCTATACCATCACATGAGATTTTGACGTGGAATGTTGCAAAATAGTGCTATTCTGTTTTGATTCCGAAGACAGTTTCATGCTGACGTAGATTGTAAATGTTCTTTAATTTTTATATTGTGATCCAGCACCATCACTGGAGTAAATTATCTTATCTAGCTGTCACTGGAGTAAATTATCTTATCCAGCTGCCTATCTTGAAGGATTTGTCAGGTGTATCATGAAATGCCTTAGGAATATACAGACAGTAGTAGCATTATGCTGTAAACTGTCTGATATGCAACAGAAAGTGATACATTGCAGCAGGAGCGGTTCCAGGATATGATCAAGGAAGGAGCTAAACCATCCAGTGTAAAGCAGGATTGAAGTCCATTTTATCCAGTGTATACCTGAGCTTCAAGGGGGGGCTATAGCCCCTATAGCTCCTCCTTGGATCCGCCACTGCATTGCAGGGTTTCATTATCATTATAGTACACCACGAAAGGATGCACAGTTGCCTGGGATTTCTCCCAATGGTACCCGTGAACCTCGTCCTGTATAACGAACGTGTACTTTCCGGCAAAATCCAGTAAAACAATTAGCTCTGCTTTCTGAAGTGAAGTTTTCATATTACTCAGGTATGCAGCTTGAGTCTTGGCTATGTAATGGTGCTGTCTACGACTATCAATTCTCTGACTCAATGTGTCACAAAACTCATTCACAGAGAGCTGTAGGATTTGTAATGTCAACCGGTCTGTGTGAACCTAGTTTTTAAATTTAATACAGTCATCACCTTCAAGTAAGTTATCATCAAAATGTTTTATTAGATAATCTTGCACAGCCTCCTTCCTTCCACCGTTGCCACAGTAATGTAACTTACACTGTCTGTTCGTTGCATCACACACTGCAATGTTCAGCTGTGTCTTGTAGTTGTGTCCTGATCCAGGAAGGGCATCGACCATCAGTTTCATGTTTTGATGATATTGACACACATACACACACACACTAAATGCGTGCCAGTTGCCTTAACTGTAATGCACCACTTCGGCCTTAAGGCACAAAACTTTGCAAACTCAATTTTAAACTGAGGTTTCTGTTAGCAGAATTCAGCATATGTTTCATGTATATTCATTAGCCGTTTTTGAACTTGAACTTTACCTTCATCTGTATGCACATACATACATTCTTTCATTCCAGGACAGATTCTGGAACACCCATCGCGTTCATAAATGAAACTACTTCATTCACTGTTCAGATTTGGACTTTCTGTTTATAGGAAAAAGTTTTGTGATACTTTTCTACAAGCTGCTGTATAAGCATAGATAAATCAGCACACCTGTCACATGTCTTTTCACTAGAGAAATGTAGTGCTCGGTATTCCAAGAACATCTTCTAATGTACGACATTTGTTATCTGCTTCACTTTTCTCTTGGTGTATCCTTCTCTGTCTCTTTTATTTACATTCTTCAGTGGTGAGCAGCCTACAGATTTGAGAGACACGTTTAGTTGCTCCTGGTGAATAGTGTGTAGTGTGTAACTAGGATCATACTTATCATGATCATCACTGCTGTTTCTGGTACTGGCACATCTAACACATGTTTAGCACAACTTCTATCCTGACATAAGGTTAACACGAAGTTCATTGATTTTGTCCTCATCCAGAGTGGAGAGAAACTCTGAAAGTAAAATTACTTCCATTCTCCATATCCGTTCTAAACCTGAAAGACTACTGACACCTGTTGACAAAGGCGATGATTTAAAATGGAAGAAAATACATCAGGGTTTTGAAATTCACACAAGCTGTTTGTTACATAAATAGCAATGTTAATCCAAAATATAACACTCATATTCAACTGTCAACATAGTTAAATAGAGCTCTGAAAATAAGCAAAAAGTTTGTTTTCTTGCAATGATACCAAATTTAACCTCCTATAAATCCTGAAAATAAAATTTAAACAGCTCTGCATTACTGGTGCATATAGTTGACTACCCTGTAAGGTACTGCACGCAAACACAGGCAATTGTTGCTTTATGTAGGAAATCTGTGACATGTTAAAAAATGAACTTTATAAAAGGTAATGTAGAAAAGTGCTGACTTTGATAATTTATATATCCGAACATAAAGTGGTCATGCCACGTTCAACATATTACTCCATTACAACAGTGCGTATATTTATTGCAGAAAAAGTTTGACCTATGTAACATAATTCGTAACGGAGTTCTTGCTCATTAAAAACTTAAACAGACAGCGTGTTCGGCAAGTCATGATGCGGACTGCCTCGCTTCTAAGTTAAATTCTCAGGAACTGGTAGAGACTGGAGAATGTAAAATTACAGATTTTCTTACGAGGGATGTAGGTACCCGTGTGTCAAATTTCATCAAAATCCCTGATGGTCGACTGGGGATTTTTTTCTAATATCGGTGATTATATATGGACTGACCCTTTGGGAAGTTGCAACAAATACGGATAAAAAGAGAGAAATTGAACAGCTTAATGAATCAAAATAGACAATTAACAACAAGTTAAAGACTATAGGCTGCGGAAAAGCTCTTTCGTCACAAATTCTAAACATTAGTTTCATTCATTGCTACAAAAGGGATTTCATATCTTCTTCATATACTGTTATTCAAGTAGATACTGATTTCAGGGATGTAAACTGGTCACTGAAGTCAGTATTTCAGACTCTTTGGGAGATTAAACGAAAAATGTTCAATTACTACACAGCAGTTGAAATATTTCTCGTGATCTGAGCTCAATAATGAAACAAAAGAATAACAGAGCTTTTTTAAGTGCTCGATATGTTGTCGATTTACAATTATCATTTATTTTTCTTCTAGATTTTGATTTATTCTGCTCGGACTTACGACTAAAAGGAGACAAGGGAAAATTGCCGGAGCAGCTGTAATTGATCTTTTCTTTGCTTACGGGAGTAGGCTGAACAGTGTTGCGTTTTGATAATTATAGTGAACAATACTTAATGAAATAATAAACAATGTGTATACCATTTCTCCACAGTCACAACTTACTTCCATGCACTCACCAATGGCGCAAATCCTCCCATAGCGTCGTCACGGTAGAGTTCCTAGCCTTTGAAGCGACATCACGATCACAGCGCTGGAGATCCTCATCTGATAAATAGTACGTTTCCTTAAAGTGTTCCTTCAGTTTAGGATAGATGTAAAAGACGCTCTATGCAAGATCAGGGTGAGGAAGAAGTAATACTGACTTGTGAATGGCGTTGTCCACAGAGTTTCTTCCCAAAGGTATACGAGCGGTACATCGAACACTAAAACACTAAAGAAGTTGAAAGTTCGACTGACGCGCGTCAGACCTGAGAATGGAGCCTTTCTTCACCGGAAAGTTGACCACCGACACAATATTAAAGCTTGGATACACTACACTCCATACAGCCCTGATCTTAAACTTAGTGACTTTTGCATCTTTCCTAAACTGAATGTACACTTAACCCACTATTTATCAGAGAACAATATCCACCGTGCGATACGATTGCGGTGTTGCTCTATAGGCAAAGCATTCTATCGTGACGCCATTGAAGGTATGATGCGCAGTTGGAGAAGTGCGTGGAAGTGAAAGGTGACTATGTAAACAAGTAATGTTTCAGAACTGAACCCTAGATGTCAATATGCTCTTGTTTTCTTCTTCTTCAAATTATGTTCACTATAACCCGATATATTAAACAACAAGCAAAAATTTTCAGCCCACCTTTGTAATAAAAGTGAGATTTCCGCAATCTGGAATACGGTATTATTATTCACGGTTTTGCTTTGGTAGTTCACGGTCTTAAGTCAGAGTTTTAATAAAATTGCAAGGGACAGACTGTTGTTACATAAATATTGAGAGACATCAATTTCTTGTTTAAAACCGTTGTTTTTGTGGCATACACCTTTCGCATACGGAAGTTCAAGTTATAGTAGATCTGAGCGCAATATTTTCTTTTAATAAGAAAAATAATTACCTTCCCTGATGTTCTCCTGCAGCAAAAGTTCTACTAATGTGGCTCCGTCATTTGTTGTTTGTTTGGTCGTGGTAAGTATATGCTGAATCTTCTTTAAGTCTGCATTCCACGTTGAAAAAAATGTTATATCTTTCCCAGGATATAACTGGCCAAAATCAATGTCTATCTGAAAAGTAAAAGAAATTGTTGTCACATATACCTAACGCTGTTTGATGATATAATGTTCTATGCTTTCTTCTCTTTATACAAAAGTTTGGTAGTATAGTTTTCTTTGAAGTTCATTAAATAATCTTTGTTTCAACAGAGCGTTTTTAATCAAGTTATGAACATCAATGGCATTCACCCCATTATAGTATCCATTTTCAGAAAATACTATGTCTGATTGAACAAGAAATCCCAAAGTAGGCATGTAAAAAACAATTACTTAGAGTGGAACTGATAAAATACACGCAAATATAAAATAAACTTCCAAGCGCTTTCGCATTTATGGAGTCGTCATACAGGGACGCAAAGACGAAAGTGGAATAAAAAATAAAGAAAGACACAAGGACCGCACCTATACCAACAGTGATTTCTCCACAAGGTTCTCTACTTTCTCGTATGAGTACTTGACAGCAGTCACGTGATCACATGACCACCATAGCACCTAGCAGAAATATGGCAAAATGAAATGAAATCTTTGAGTTTTACGTCTCAATGCCGGTAGGCTAAAGGAGACGGTGATGATGAGAGATGAATGAAATGGTGGAAAGAAGAAAGTGGGAGAACCCGAGAAAACCCACGAGCACGGTGTTTGTCCACCATAAAGTCCGCACGGCGGGAGCAGGGTTTGAACCCGGGACCCCAAGCACCGGAGGTGAACGCTCTACCACTGAGCCACCGCTGGTTTTTAGTCCCGGCAACTCTGTCTGATTTGCCATATGGTAAAGATTTTTCTCTTAACTGATTGCCAGCTCGAAACGTAGGGGCACTGTAGTCTGTCTGTCTCTGCGTTGGCGTTACTACTGAACTTCTGTTTTCAATAGTTAAGATTTTTCGGCCGTGAACAAGAATGGAGATAATGTTTCTGTTATTTAAGTTACCTGTTTCCTGTTTTTGTTGATACACACATAAGCACTTTTCTACTGTCAAAACTTTCTTTATAAATTAAAGACTTACTGCTTGCTACTCCGTCATTACACATGCATTTCCAAGAATTCGGTCATTTTTGAAAAAACAAATGGTAGAAATTTAGACCAGTTGTTGAAAATTTCCATTGTTTCTGCTGCAGAAAATGTGGTTTCAGTGTGGCGTGTTTGTGTGTCCAGTGTTGTGCACAAATACGGCAAAAACAAATGTTATTGTTACTTTGGAGAACACAATACGATTATTGAAGAGAGAAAAAGAGACAATGTTTGTAAAATATAAAGTTCATTTCAAATGTTGCAAACGCAAATTTCCAACACTGAAACCCAGAAAATGAAAACAATCCTTAAAAGGCGGTGAAAATGTAAAGAGGAATGTGAGAGGAAATACATAATAAAATAAGACATACTTGTAGTTTGTACTTTAAGCGTCTGTCTTATTCAAATAAGTTCACTTTGTTAATTGAGTTTATGTTGTAAATACATTTTTGTGTTAATTAATCTTTCACCTCAATCATTTTAACCTAGGTATAGTACTACGAGATTATTTTTACCAGCAGTTATTGTTACAGAACTTAACTTTTCGAATTTGCATACAACGGAAAATTATTTTGTTCCTTGACGTTCCGTCTTATACAAGTTTCACTGTATATATATGCTGTAAATTAGACATATTGGAATTTCTTTTTTTTTTTTCTGGATTCCTTTAGTACTTCAATAAAATGAGCATTGAAAAATGTATTCTGATAAGTTATGGAAAACGTTCACTTGTAAGTTAAATTGTAAATTTCTCCTTGTTCTGAAGACAATGATAAAATAAATATTAATACAATTAAGTCTAATTTTCAATGGGTGTTCAGAAACTACACCGGCGAAATCGGAAGATGATAGTTAATGTAATTCTAAGCAAAAAAGCTTCTACACATATCCGATTCTCAGCGGCCTGACACCTACAGGTTGGTAACCATTCTGTACATTTTTCCAAAATAAAAATGTATTACTCATCCTGTATTTTTTCTAAAGGTCATCTATGATGCATTTGAATGGTGACAGAATGGCCTTTCCAAGGGTAATGGCATGTGATGATAGTTGCGTTGGAAGGAGCCTCATGAAGCTAATTTTCAGAACAAAATATCTTTCTTCCAAGAGCTTCAAGGAACACGGTTGCCAACACTGTCGCCAAATAGGAACGACAAAAACTTACGCATCAACTTCAATTTTTATGCTGAATAATGTCGCAAAATTTATATATATATATATATATATATATATATATATATATATATATATATATATATATATATATATATATATATATATATATATATATTAGGATGGTGCATTTAAAATTTGCCACCCCCTATATCTTCGAAACGACTGCGAATATGAGAAAATGCTAAAACACGTCAATCATTATTTTAAGGGGTTTGAACTTTCAGCTATAAAAGGTACCCCTAAACACCCCATATAGCGGTATCTGGAGTCAACTTGAAAATTTTAAATAGCAAAGGGGGTCGAGTGATATATCGTTGGAAAGGTCTCGACAAGAGAAATATTTTACCAGAGTTTCAAGTCCCTATGTTGACTCCATCTAAAATGGCTCGGGTTCACATTCTTTCCAACGATATATCACTCGACCCTCTTTGCTATTTAAAAATTTGAAGCTGACCCCATGTACCCCCATATGGGGGTACCTGGAGTGGACCGTTTATAGCTCAAAATTCAAGCTCCTTAAAATAGTGATGGACGTGTTTTTGTGTTTTCTCATATTTACAGTCGTTTCGAAGATACACTGGGTGCCAACGGACTTTATGGACACAAAATGGGAACCCCCGCCATTTAGGATAGGGTCAACATAGGGACTTGAAACTTTCGGCAAAATATTTCTCTTGTCTAGATCTTTCCAACGATGTATCACTCAACCCCCTTTGCCATTTAAAATTTTCAAGTTGACCCACGTACCTCAATAGGGGGGTACCTAGTCGATCTACTTTTTTAAAGCCTTGCTTGCAGGGCGACCGTCCTGCCTGATAACGTTGAGTTGATTTTTAGTTTAGCGTCCCTTTCAGCAGCGAGGCTATATGATACGTGGACCTACTGATTAACGTGGAATCCGAACCACATGAGCTCCCGCTGGAAATCGAACCCGGGTCCCCCACGCCATGCCTGATAACGTACACGTAGAAGAGTTTAATAACAGTCCAAGAGCCGATTTGAATGAATGTGGTATCAAATGAGTACATTAAATAAGGTTATAAAGAATATGAGTTATGTTTACATTGAATTCGTCCTACCAAACACATGCTCACTCTTGCGGTCATAAAAGATGTGTGACTAACTAATTATTACGATCTGGAAAATTAAACTTTAAATCTAGTAACGGTTACACAAGCTATACCAACATACTTATATATACGTAAATCTTCTATGGAAATACGAAGAATAGGTAGTCTCTTTGACGATAAACGGACACTTACAATCAGTTTTATTTGTCTACTTCATCTGTGAAGAACCATTCAAGTGAAAATATATCTTTGGATGTTAATTTTCAATTTCATGGGCTCTTTACGTGAAATACAAGGTAATTTTACACCAGGAACAATGTGTTGTGAAAACTTACGAATTCCTCTTTTGCTGCACTTTCCTTCACTTGGGGGTCTTCCATCAACGGGCAATTTTTGCAGATATCTACATCTGTGGATGTATCTCTTGATCCTGCCGAACCACATACTACATCAACTGGAATACACAATAAATAAATAAATAAATAAAATAATGCTGTAAGAATTCTATATTAACCTATCCTTATTCTCTCTCTCAAATAAATTAATTGAAGTACCTTCATTACACGTAAAAGCAATCACCCTAAGCAAACAGAAATGCATGCTGGCATTAGGACTTCACACTTTGACATATTTTCTTTTACAAATCACAACCAGAAGTGGACCGTATATACCTGTGTAACGGCTGCGCTTAAGTAATACTTGCACCCACGCTTTAAAAGTGAATTGAAACAAAAGTGGCCTGCTCGGACTGCCATCCTGATGGAGGTTTTCCTTAGTCGTACCAGGATAATGGAAGCAAGAACTGAAATATTTCCAGGTCACTACACCTCTGTCCCAGTCAGAGGGCCATAAATAAAATTCAAGGGAACTCACATAATGTCTACATCCGAAAAACGATAATTTTCTCTACTGGAATATATAATTAAAAGTTTAAAATCATAATTATGAATACGCAACTTACCACTGTCCTAATTGCTAATATATATTATAATAGTGTAATATTTCAAGAGCTTTTGGACTGGCATGTTCACGCGAATCTTCTGTATATTAATAACATGTTATAAAATGCGAGAGATATTCAACTCAAGGTAAGAAATAAGAAGTAAGGAAGAAATTAACAATATTTATATATTCATTTGAAGACACAATTGAATTCACTTGTGAATGCTCATCGCATCACTGTGTCTTACACCATTTTTTTTAACAATTTGAGGAAAAGTATCTCAGCAACCTGATGCTTTCATCATGGAATCTGTTTAAAGAAAGAAAAATAGTATATATTGTTTCTTTTCTTCCTTTTTTCTTAAAAAAATTCAGTTAAAAGTCACTTGCATTTTATAATAAGTTTCTCATATGCGGGAGGACGGTAGGAAAGTTCTCGAAATAAGGGCTATTTCAATTTATACGAGCGACTGGGACACTTACCCTTTAATTATCTTACCTATTTATTAACAACATTCCAAATACAGCCGAAAGGCATTTCACATTGAAACAAATAACAACAAAGGAAGGAAAGGAGCTTCGAAGTCGGCGAGGCGGGTCATATATTCAAGGTACCATCCAGACATATGCCTAATTAAACTAAGAAAAACCCTGGAAAACAATTGTTACGATGGCCTGCCTCAGGATTCGAACCAGGGACCTCTGCATACGCTAAGCACTCACCCACGCTCGCTCGGTTAACTACTAACTGCAATAGCACACAAAATGCTTATCTTTAACTATTACCATTTTTCCATGCTCATTCTTCATTTTCATGCAATAAAACAGATAAATATTAATCCGAAAATAAATGTTTAAACATGTTTTCTAGCGGTGTTAGTTGGATGTGTCTAATTAAAAATACTTTTCTACGTAAGTCATTGAGATAGAATTACAATCTACTCACAAGGTTCCTCGTAACAATACAATGTGCTTCCATTTGCATTGCTTATCCTATCTCCACCACCAACACTAGGGAAAAAGGAAATAGTTGTCACCTGGAATAAAAGTTTATTATTAGCTTCATTAAATACAATGATTAAAAAATATAAATGCATATAATTACATAGCGCAACTGCGTACGCGCGTAATTTCCCTTATAGTGTTAACAACTGTTGATTGCCGTTACTTTTATTTTTTATCTTATGACAACGCACAGATTCAACAACTTCAAGATGCCTTTTCTTGAACGTGTGCTGATCATAACCAGTTTCATGTCAATTTTATTAATGCATTTTAGTTCAGTTTGTGGCATTTCATGTTAAGTGAACCAATGGTCCCCACTCCACCATCTATAATTTGTTTAAACTTTTGCTCCAATGTTACCTGACACAAAAATAAAGATTAGTCTTTTGTAGTCCGGCTATCTCAAAATAACCCTTGTAACAGCAACAATAAGTACTTTTTTTAAGTGCTTGTCATTGTTCACTGAACGGTCTAACAAACTTCAAAACTTGCTACCTGAGAGAGAGAGTTAGTCATCAATTCCCATGGATGCGCAGAATTTGTACATAAAATTCACAAAGTTTGCTTAAAACAAAGTGTGTGTGTTTGTGTGTGTGGAAGTGTAATGAGTGACAACGGTGTATGAAGTCAATTTAATAGACTGATACTTGAAATAAATAAAAATGGTAGATGTACTATAGAATAAAGAAAACCTCAAATCTGAAGCACAGATTGTTTTAGGGACATGCGATCTTATAAAAAGGAAAAGTACAAGATGTGGAAAATGAATGCTCTTCGTATCTCAAAATGATTATGTTGCCAAACTTGCACCAAATTGGAACCATAACCAGTGGAAAGAATACGTTTTCATATAATTAGAAATACATTTTTACGTAGATAACTTTCTTGGTTTCTGGATGGTGGAAAAATAGCTATTAGGTCATTTCACACTGAATTCACTACCGACAGAATTTGCATACCATGTCGATGCAAGTAGTAATATTTGTAACAAACAAAGTCGTAGGAAAGAAGAGAAGAGATGGGGATAAAGAATGGATGGAGAGAATGATGAAAAGGGGATAGAGGAATACAATACATTTTAGTAACATCATGCCAAAACTTACATTGAAGCCCTCCTCGCCTGTTAGTGAATAGAGTGCGTGAATAATTCACGCAGTCCCGGGTTCAATTATCAGTGGAAGAGCAACGAACACATTACAGTGTTTCTGATTTCACTTTAAAATGTAGTTTCACGTCTAATCGTCAATGCTAAAATGGGACATTTAACAACAATTAACTAAATAACTTACACTAAGGCCAAATCTATGTCTTTCAACTTAGTAAAAAGGAACATTTGGATATTTTGATTGCTGTTACATTAAGTACCCAAAACCACGATCTGCAATACAACATCAAGCATGAAAATTGATATGATCACCGCACCTTGAAAAAACTGGCTGTATTAACTTGTTCAATCTTTGCGTTATTGTAAAAATGAAAGTAAACTAACTAGAAATTTAATAGGTATTCCATATTTTCCAATATTATCTAACCAAATAAAAATTATTCTCAGAAGGTATTTCATCGACGCTTCCGATATTCTTTCAGAAAACATAATATATTTCTCAGAGGATTGACCCTCTGAAACAATCTGGTATCTATCAAGTCGAATGCAGTTAAGGACAGAGATATACCTTGGTGAAACAGAGATATATTTATTAAGACTAGAAGAACCTGTTAGAGAATCAAATCAAACCGTCATTTCGGAACTTTCGCTACATTTAGGGCTCTCAATATGATATTCGTACTCGTAAGTTCTTGTATCTCTTTCATTTACCAAGCTTACAATTAAGTTTACATTTACATTTTTCTGCTATCTTTAAATACATGTAAAACTGCTGCACTGTGCGCTATAATTTAAGTATTAAATTGCAAACATTATTACATGGATAATTATTATATTTTTAAACATTGTCTCTTTTACGGATTTTTTTCCCTGGAATCATCAGAAATGGATTACAATTTAACGTTTCGTTCAGAATATTAATTTACTGCCGTTGAAGAAAGTATGTGCATTCGATTTCTTGGTTTAAGTTTAGCGTCTCGTTCAGTAGCGAGGCTATATGAGACGTGAACCTACAGCTTAATGTCGGATCGGAACATGAGCTTCCGCCGGGAATCAAACCCGGGTCTATCGCGCCAAAGGCGCGTCACTATCCACACAAGCACTGAAGACCTCGTATATGCACTCGAGTTTGAAAAAACTAGGAGGGTAACAAAGAAAAGATTTAAATCATTAGTTTCCTTGTTTTGTTCTGAGTTAGTAATAGTATGACTGGGTTTGGAAAAAGCTTGCTAATACTTTTTACGAGTGAATTAAACGTACAAAATTGTTTTCATTTTTTTCCTTTCTTTTGTGAAGCATCAACTTTTACACTTACACATTGACACGGACTAATCCTTACAGAATGCAAGTACAATAAATAACTGAACGCAAAAGACAAATTTTAAAACATTAAAGTGTAATAATTAAAATTACATCTTCCCTGACAGTTTCGGTATATTCCTGACACCATCTTCAGAAAGGAAATAGAATGGAAAATAGTGGTAGCCTTTTCTCATTCTATTCCTCTATTTGAGGATGGTGTCAGAAGTACATTGAAACTGTTACCAAGATATTTCAATTTGGGTTAATTTGAGTTTAACGTCCCGTTCAGCAGCGAGGCTATATGAGAAGTGGACTTACTGATTAACGAGGAATCCGAACCTCATGAGCTCCCGCCAGGAATCGAACCCCGGTCTCCCACGCCAAAGGCGCGTATATTTTAATTTGGGCACTGTAAGGTGTTTATATTTACAAGTAAAACACTTTGCTGAAAAAAATAGTGAGTATTATACCCAACACTTTCTCTACTGATTAAAATTGTAATACGGTTGACAATACACCTATGAATACGGTATTACAGGTACAATGATAACAAAGTACGATAATATTTGAGAAAAATAATAAGATATCAGTTATTTCTACCTCGCTATCACTAAAGGTACTGCCTTCTGAGCTGTGTGACAGGAAAGACACAGGGGATGAAGAAGTAGGAGATTTCATCTTCTGTTCCTTGTACAATTTATATTTTGATATAAATTTCATTCGTGGTCCAACTTTAGGAATTAATTCCTTTATTGCATCCACAGTTAAATTTTCGAATGCCTCATCGTGGATTTCTTCCTCTGAAATAATAACAAATGTTTATTCAATGAAATACACAGATTGCACAAAGCTCCTATTTAACGAACAATATAAAGATTATGTCGGAATCTATGGTACACGATGCTGGGTGAACATAAATTTTGAGCTCCTTTCGGGAATCGAATCCGTCACTCCTCACACCACAAGCGCTAGGCAAAACAAACTGGATGTGAAGAAGCTCTAAGGAAATAAAGAAATATGAATAAAACTTTCCTGAAATAAGAAAAAATTGAATCCTGCAACTCTTCATTCTTTCAATTTAATTTTATAAAACGACATGATAAAATTAGGCAGATAATACAAATATGTTCAACTTTTTGTCACGTCTTAGCTATTTTCTTCAATGTCATTCAAACCGGTTAGCGTCTTAAAATATAGGTCCTGAGCTACATCTTTCCCATATTCCTATCTTCAGCTAAAACATGGGTGCTTAGGACCAGAAGTTGTCCTACCGCATACTATGGGATCTAATGAAAACAGTTTACAGACAAGAGAAAAATGCCAAGTCAGTGGAGAGAGAGAGAGAGAGAGAGAGAGAGAGAGAGTAGTACTGTATCTATATACAAAGAGAAGAAAGCTGTACAAAGTTGTGAAAATTACCGAGGATGCCACATACAATAAACACTTGGACGATGAAGATTTAGAAAGGAAATTAAATAGAAAAACAACAGTTGAATCCATGCCATAGATGAGTACAACTGATACAATCAGTGGCGTCATTAGCTCTTAAATATTAGGGAGGGGGGAACACATGATATATCTCACATATGCAAGTTATTTTCTAATTACATACTATGATTTGGTTTAATTTTATCGAAATAAATTAATGATATACCATAACTCATGCAGTGCAAATAATAATAAAAAAATAAATAAATAAAATACTGGCCAGCTGGTAACTTTATACACGACACAGAAAATTATGGGGGGAAGCATGTCCCCGTCACGCTAGCGACGCCCGTAGATGCAATCTTATTAAAGCAAACAATGAAAAAGCGTCAGGGAAAGCAATAAGGATGCAGTATTTACTGAATGGGCAAAGACGTAAGACAGAGTACCAAGTCAGGAAGTTTGGAGGTATATGAAAGGAAAATGGAACTCCAGTAAAGTACAGGAAGATTGTTCAAGATCCGTATACAAGAGCTAGTGTCCCGGTAAGAAGCAGTGTAGAAATAATACATCTTACTGCATTTAGAGTTGGACTGCACTATGGTTCGGAAGTGAAATCTCTATCTGGTAGCCCAAAACGCAACAGCCCAATACGAGCATAACCTAACCGTAACTACCCTACGCCAGAGGTCACAAAACTATCTGGATATGTAAGTCCCTCAATAATGAATAGGCACGAAACGAATATAATTAAAACGTAACTAACTCAAGGAAGCAGTCACAAAACTAGCTGTGTGTATTTTTGATTATTATCTATCAGAGTTGGTTGGTGTAAACGAAGATGGTTTAAATTTTTAAAAAATCCAATTGGTTTAAGCCAAAAATATAAAATAAATGGTTCACAGCCAGAGTGAACACAAATTATTAGTATCTTTATTCACTTCTAAGCAATTTAAATTAGGACGCTGTACTTCGGATGCAGTGAACTACTTGAATTAAAGTAATCTTCTGTAATCTGTATAATCTTTTGAAATTGTCCATTTATTTCAATTATGAAATGAAATATATAGTTTAAAGTGCCACGTTTATACACCGAAGCTAAGAGAGACGGTAATGATGAGTAATGACTGAAATGGAGAAAGTAGGAAGAAATGGGAGAACCCCGAAAAAACCTACGCACACGGTGTTGTCCGACAGACGGCCCACTGGCACGAGCTGGGATCGAACGAGGGACCCCACGCACCAGAGGTGAACGCTCTACCACTGAGCCACCGTGTCCCCTTATTTCAATTATAAGTCTGTAAAGTGATTTCACTTATGCAGTTGTGTATGTTTTTGTCCTGAAGTGACGCAAAATATGCACAAGTATGCAAATCGGTTCAACATATTTCTATCACGTGTCCTAAGGTTTAGTCTATAAACTCATCGCCTTCCTAATCAAGGGATCCCGAGTTCAAGTCCAGGTGAAGAACAATTTCTCTTGGATGTAAACCGAGTAGTGATTCAGGTCCAACCTTAAACTGTATTTCCCGTCCTTCATAACCTCACTGTTGAATAAGGATATATGGACCAGACATTTTCATTAATATGTAATCTCAACAAATAAAGTTTAAAGTGGAATAACGATGACCCCTACTATTTTTTTTAAAAAAAAGGAATAAAGTAATTTGAGGGTACTGGTGCTATTGAGCTCGATTTCAATCTCAAGAAAAAACAGTAACCCGGTCAAACTCGAAGGCAAATGTCAACTAGCTCTGTTTTCCTCGCAATCGATGACTTCCAATTCCAACATGTGCAGCAGCTGTGCTTGTTACTGAAGACTAGCCTTCGGCTAACTGGAGGTCTCGCACCTAGATCACCGTTTACTCCGACTACGGTCTCGCACCTTATAAACCCACAAGTATGCCAAATTTCATCCGCAGATGTTCAGGAAAAGTCTAAGCATTTTGAGATGTAGAAGATATGATATTAAATAACTGTGAGTTTTCAGTTTTCTAAAATAAATAATATATAAATAAATAAAAATAATAAAATTAAAAAATCCCTCTATAATTAGATATTATTTTTGGTCAATAACTTGCATATCGCTATCAAAAGCTTGCAAGCATACCACATTTCAAGCTTTTGTTCCAATTTCAATTACCTAAAACATGAGATTTTGTGTCCAAAACAAACATGCATTTAAATAGCACCGGAAATCTTTCTTTTTATTTTAGAATTACCCTAAAAACTAAAAATATTTACTTTTGATATTTTTTTGTGAGTTACTTCCAGAAGCCTACAAACATGCCAAACTGCATCACTCTAACCTTCGGGCTACATCATTTAACTTAATAATTTTTAATAATTTTGGGCTGTAGAAGGTATCTCCATATAAATAACAAGGGAAGATTTTTCACTTTCCCAAACAACCTCACTGAACTAGGAAATGTATAGTTTTGGTGAATTACTTAGTTAATTTTATGAAAACCCTACATGAATACCGAATGTAAAGTTTTTACTCAAATACAATTTCCTAAGACTTTTTTTTTAAGTACACCGAAATAAGAGGGATTTTTACTCATTCTTCCTTTTCACCTACTAAAAGAAAAAAAAATCCTGCATATTTTTCTCTGAAGGCTATATGTATGCCAAGTTTCAACTTTCCACGTCAACCGCCAGTTCCATTATTTTGTCAGTTAATTCATGTAATTTTATGAATTATAGCTAAATTGCATTAGTTAATTGGTTATAAAAAAAAATGGCACGATGAAAAGTTTGAAACTTCCGGCTTTTATCCTAACTTAACGTACGCTCTAATACAACGTGTGAACCAGATAATTTCTAAGGGGAAGTTCTAGAACACAGGTTCCCCATATAGGTTAGCAAGGTTGGTTTCTTTCTGTACCAAAATTTAAATTTTATTTCACAGAATATTGCTAGCGAGCGTCAGCAAGTGAAAGCGGGTTAGAAGGCCGCAGGAGAAGTTGTCTTCTGTTTTTATTACAGCTAAATGGGAAGTGGGACATGTGTTCTAGAACCTTGTAATTTCTATGACGTTTATATTTTCTTCTCGCTTATTACAAAGCTAAGGCATTACTGCCGCATCGCCGGACCAGTATTAAAATCGAAAAAAGTACCAAAATGTACTGTATACGGTTATATTTCGTTAGATTACATTAACTTACATTAGATTACCTCACATTAGGATAAGGGCATAAAAAACTACAGTGCAAAAAACACAAACCAACTTGTGCTAGGTGGCCACTAAGTGCACGAATGCTATCCAACCGAGCCAAGGCAGTGCGGAGCTAGCGGACCAGCGCGGTAGTGTGCCCGAAGGGAGCAGGCGCGTCAGCGACGATGTGTACACGCGTAAGCGAGGGTACTGAAAACATCTGGTTTCCGCAATCATATACATTTCAATAGCACTTGCCATGGTATCATACTAATAATGCTTTACTTGCAGAAACAGAAGTCACTTACCTTCAAAATCGTGAACAACAGTTTCTTGGGGTCTTCTTTCCTTAAAGAAGTACTCAGCTAAATAGCCCTCTAAATGGTTTTCCTTCTTCCCTGACGCTGTAAAATAATACGCTCCCTTTTCTTTCTGTATTTTCAATTCATTTCCACATTTTCCACACACCGTCAACCTTTCAGTATACTGCTCTTTCACAAAATTTCAACAACTGTCGCTCGTTATTTTTGAACAGTTCTATGTACGTAACACACGACATGTGACAGCCTTGACATACACTAGCTATTTTCATACTCCTCTTCGCGCCACTACATCATAACAACTATATCTCTCCGCGAAATGGTCCATCCGTCTCCACATACAGTGTCGCTTACAACATCAAAAATAACCAATTTCTTCATTTTTACTATTCCCCTTACATGACTATCACTCATTCTTGCTCATAAACAAACAAACAAACAAAAAAATCTCCAACTGACCCGGTAAATTTTCTAAAACTGTTCCGGTGATACAGCAGTTAACCCCAAAGCTAAATAAGCTTCATTTCGTGGGAACAATCACATACAAAATCATTATGAATACTTGATTAATTTCAGTAAACTGTGAGATCAACTAAGTTCATATATTAGTTTCATTAGCTCATGGTCCCTTGTACGAAGGTACTGAATGGTTAAACTTAGGTCAAGCTTCAGTACTGCTGAATGGGCTGACTGGTAAATAATTTGTGAACTACTGGTACATCATTTGAGGAATTAGTTGACCTCTGACCGAGTCTGATCGGGTTAGATACTTCTTGAGGTCAAAACCGAGCACCTAAACTAGCCTAAACATACCTAAACTAGCCCATCTAACCATACTTTCGCTCGCTGTCGCTTGTTCAGCATTAATTAGTAAAAATTAAGGGTGAATTATTATTAAAATTCTTGATCCCACCTGTACTGTTTGTAGAAAGTAATAAGGGCACAAAGTATAACAATTAAGGGTTTAAATTCCAAAGTTGGACGTCCGTTTTCAGCAAAATTTTGAAACCTGCACGGAAGATACGTATAATTTGATCGTTTGTGTGCTTGATAATATATAAGGATAATACAACAAAACTCTCTCTATTTGTTATATATAATTGGTTATAAACATGGGACTACTAAGCGAGCGAAGAGATCTACCTCGCGCAAGGTAACCGAATAGTTGCATTGTGGGAAAGTAACGAGCATTCATAATATCAATATTGCGGGTAATATACCGAATCGCTGTACGGGATGTGAACTGACAGTGTTGAATTTCGTGAAGCTCCTGTCGAAGGATACTTCTATTATAGATCCTAACGTAACCTAACCTAACCTACACTTTCTCCCAATTCGCGAAATTGAAAAATTATACATTTTAACAGCTTTTACGCAATTTTGGTAGAAAAGTATCGGACGTCCAACTTCGGAATAAATGCCCAATTAAGTAAAACTCAACGCAGAAATATTAACATAGGATCACTATGATCCTCAAGCATCGAATCGTTCTGCAAAAGCTTAAGCCTCTTCCAAATAGTACGAACTCTCACATTAATAATAACCTTTCTCTCAACTTTTCACACAAACATCTTACAAGAAGTCTTAAATCATTATTATACCTTATATAATTTCATCTGTACATTTTCGGGCTTAAGTTTAGAGTTGCCTCTCCAGTTTCCAACCTACAAAAATGCAGTTAAAACATTAAAAATTGTTAGGTTATGTTAGTTTAGGTTACCTGGTAAGACTTTAGTTAGACTAGAACAGTGACTGAAACAGGTTCCAATATCGTAATTCCGAGTAAAAACGGACTAGAAACTCTAAACTTACCCTCAATTGCGTGAACACATCGTGTCTCTATTTTGAAGTATTTTGATTTGGTGATAATAAAAATAATATTTTGGAAGATTCATAAATGCTTAATAATACACTGTTTCGTACAAGGGACTTTTGTTGCTTGTGCGCAATACAATTCAAATAAACATTTAGAAATACATATCTTCAATTTACATATTGAAACTTACTGACTATCCACTTACCTTGAAATTTCATTATTAGGGTTTCTAAACCCCAGTCTTTTAGAATATTTTGATAATTCATGCTTTCCACTATAGAATCCATCATTATGGCGGCTATATGACAACTCGTAAAAGGCGGGATTTCGCATTGTTGCCATAACAAGAGTTTTATATTGTAATAGCCATTCTAACCATAATGCTATCGCTATTTTAGCAATACTAAATAATCTGGTTATATAAACAATATGCATGATATTATTAACCATACTTATATTAGCAATATTTTTTTCTTACCACAGCCATACTAAAAAAATAGGTGTTGTATAAAAAACAAATCAGTATTTATACATCAAATATACTATAGTCAATATTAATTTACCAATTAGCAATACTCATCAACAATGCTTTTATTGTCAATTCAGCTATACCATTTTTTAGAGTGCAGGAGTGAGGAGAAACGCCGGCTGACGAAATGACAAAAGGGAGTCTTTGGATACTTGTACTCACAGTAAACAGCAAAATACCAGAAAAAATATACGGACACCAGAGGCGCCGATGAGTAGGCAACAGTTAGGGGACTTAAATAATCTAATAATTAACTCAATTTGGGATTATAAACAAGTTAACTTACTTCAAATGACTATACATAGGTCTATGTGCGTATCAAATAATATACGAATAGATTATGCGGTATATGTAATACGATATTTTTTAAGTAAACACAATGCCTTGCGCTGAGTTTTGAAACTATTAACAATAGTCCTACCTGAAAATCAATTAAAATATGGATCGATCATTCGGGGAAGAGCGCAGTCTCCAATGAGAATTTTGGGGGTCTAACAAGGCCTGAGCTCCTTGGTTCCGGCTCCACTGATTGATACGTATTACTACTTCGAAAGAACTTGTCCGATTTCATTATTCGTTAAATGACTTTCTAAAATGCTAACTATTGGTACGCAGTAATTTATTTGTAAATATTAAAAATGCAAAATTCAATAACACTCAAACGAGTTGGAAAACTTACCCGTACTAAGCGTATTTCCCCTTAGGTTGCAAATATAACTGAAGGTTCCTGATTTGTATAATATTTGTGAAAATTTACACATTGAGATACAAGGAGAAAAGGGGAGAATATAGTGTCAATTAACCACAATTTAAAAATGGACGAAATCAAGGAATAATATCAAATATAGAACCATTAACAGAATTAACTCTGTAATTCGTTTTCTCCATTCATTTTTCTTCCTTTATTTTTAGGATTACATCATCACTGAATTTCTCCACTGGAGATTATCTTCGTTTAGCAGCATCCAACTGGAGCTCAGCCTTGTAAATGAAACATTTTAAAAACACTAAAGGAGCGGGCGGGAATCGAACCCGGGCCAGGAAATTGGCAAATCACAAGACTAACCATTCAACTAAAGTTTTACTTATTCTGGCTCGCCTAAACAAAGAGTATTTTCTGTTTGCTCAAAACAGTAGCTTTTTTAATAGTCAAATTGATTGCCAAAACACAGGAATATGGAATATGTCGAGTCCCTACATTGGCCCACTATGGGAAAGCAAATGGAAATGTTCAATATTACGTGAATAATGCAATCAAGTGGAATTATGCCTGTGCAAATACTTTTATAATAACATAGAAAATGAAACTAATCAATATTTGAGTTCATTGGGTTGACAATGTTGCCAACCTGGTACAAAGTGTATTGTTTTCAAATAGCATTAGACATCCACACTTTTAGCCTATGATTGCTGACATCAAAACATTCCTGGGGCCGCGGTGGATCAGTGGTAGAGCATTCACCTCTGGTGCTTAGGGTCCCGGTTTCAATCCCAGCCCCACCAAGTGAACTTTGTGATGGATAAACACCGTGTGCGTGAGTTTTCTCGTTTCCTCCCACTTTCTTCATTCCACCATTTCATTCATTACTCATAATCACCGTCCCCTTTAGGCTAACCGGCATAAGCGTGGGAGGTAAAACTCAAATATTTCATTTCATTTTTTCAAAACATTCCCAAAAATGGGGCACTGTCTTCCGAAGTTTATGTGTGGCATAAATGAAAGCTGCGTCAAAATCATCATCACCACCCGGCGGGAGTTCACGTGGTTCGGTTTTTACGTTAATCAATACGTCCACTTCTCATATAGTCTTGCTGTTGAAAGGAACGTTAATCTCCAAATCAACTCAACTCATTAAGAACATAGTTCTGAGTTAAATATCACTTTGAAATCATACATCCAAAATTAATATTATTCATTCTCATATATATATATATATATATATATATATATATATATATAGATAGATAGATAGATAGATAGATAGATAGATAGAGAGAGAGAGAGAGAAGGGAAGCAGAATAAATATGGTTGTATTTTTCATAGGGTCGCGTTGGCTTAGTGGTAGAGCGTTCATCTCTGGTGCATGGCGTCCTTGGTTCGATCCCAGCTTGCATAAAATGAGATTTGTGGTGGAGAAACACCGTGTGTGCGTGGGTTTTATCAGGGTTCCCCTGTTTCCTCCCACTTTCTTCGTTCCACAATTTTCATTCATTCCTCATCATCACCGTCTCCTTTACGTAGCTGACATATGCATGCTACGTCTAACTTAAAGATTAAATTTCATTTCATTGAAAAAATTAGTATAATTCATAATCTGCATCTTCATAAAGCATCTTCAACAATCATATAGATGTCATCATCATCATAGGTATTCTGCCTTTATTGGCAGGTCACTTGCCGCAGCTGAGAAGCTTCCATGCTCCACGGTCCTCCGCTAACCTTTCCGTCTTCGCGTATGATCTTTCTGTTTTAATATCATCCATTAATTGTAGTCTCCTTCGCCCCCTCCTTCTCTTTCCCGCCACCATACCCTCTAGGACGTCCCTCATGATACAATCTCTTCTTAGGCAATGCCCCAACCAGTTTCTCTTCCTCTTCCTAATAATATCTAAAAGTGTTCTTTTCTCACCCACCATTTCTAACACTCTCTCATTCGTTTTCCGCTCGACCCAACTAATTCTTTCCATTCTTCTCCACACCCACATTTCGAAGGCTTCCAGTCGATTTTCGTCACCTTTACGGAATGTCCACGTTTCCTCCCCATACAGTACAACACTCCACACGAAGCATTTTATGAGTCTTTTTCTCAACTCTTTGTTCAAGGTTCCACAAAACAGACTTTTGTTTATTTTAGAGGCTTCTTTCGCCATTCCTATACTTGCTTTTATTTCACGTTCGCATTTCATGTCATTACTAAGAATACTACCCAGGTATCGAAAACTATTCACTTGTTCTATTTCTCCTCTCCTACTTTTATATTTGACACAGACCCCTTCGTTCCAATCACCATGGCTTTTGTCTTTCTATCATTTATTTTCATCCCATATTCCTCAAAGCCCTTTCTCATTTTTTCTAACATTTTATTGATTTTCTTTTCAGATTCTGCAACAAGCGCCATATCGTCTGCAAACCTTATACATCTAATCATTCTACCTCCTACCGAAATGCCATTATCATCATGTAGGCTCTTTTTCACTATCTCTTCTAGATGGACATTAAAAAGTGTTGGCGAGAGGCAGCATCCTTGTCGAACTCCCCTTCCAATTGCACTCTCTTCCGTCAGTTCTTCCCCTATCCTAACACTTACTTGTTGGTTCATGTATAAGTTTCTTATTAGTCTTCTATCTTTCCATTCCAACCCTATCTTTGTTAGAACTCCCAACAACAATTCCCAATTCACGTGGTCAAAAGCCTTTTCTAGATCAATAAATACAACATACACCTCTTTCCCTTTTTCTATAAACCTTTCACCGATCACCCTTAATAATCCAATAGCATCTCTTGTGCCCTTGCCTCTTCTGAACCCGAACTGCTCTTCCTCCACATCTTTATTTGTTCTACCATATAACCTTCTGTTCAGTATTCGGAGAAGAATTTTAGCTGCATGAGATATGAGACTAATAGTTCTATAATCCTCACATCTCTTTGGGTTCGATTTCTTAGCTATCGGTATCATGATCGTTTTCAAAAAGTCTCTTGGCCATTCTCCTGTTTCATATATTTCATTGAATAGTCGCCACAATTCTTTCTTTCCCTTGTCTCCTATATTTTTAATGAATTCGATTGGTATGTTATCTATTCCTGTTGCCTTTCCATTACTAATCTCGGATATAGCCTATTCCAACTCATCCCGAAGAATACTAAATCCTTTATAATCCTCGCCTACTTCATTTTCCACTTCAACATTTAGGCTACACGGTCTATCCCTACTCTCATATAAGTCTTCAACGTATTCTTTCCACCTTCCTATGACCTCATTTCTCTCGCTGACTACCTTCCCATTCTTATTTTCTACTGCCATCATAATACTCCCTTCTTTCCCCCTAATTTCCATATATTTCACCATCTTGTACATTTCCTCATATTTACCAACTCTTTCTAATTCTTCTATGTCCTCGCATTTTTCTTGTAAAACTCTTCCCTCGCTCTGTCTGTTTCTCTTCGTAATTCATTATTTAACTTTCTGTACATCTTTCTGCTCTCTTCTGTATCAACCTTTTTCCACATCTTCCTCTCCCTCATTTTCTGAACTTCTGCTCTGTAACCCATGGGTTCTTAGCCGTTTTGTGTTCACGGTAACCTACTGCTTCTTCTGCAGCCTGCTGTAAGCAACGTTTAATATGTTCCTACCGTGCGTTACTACCTGCGCCTATCCTTTCCTCGTTTGGACATTTTTCTTAGAAATTTTCAGCGAAAAGATTTCTTATTTCCTCGTTTTTCAACTTTTCAGTATTCAACACTTTATTACCTACTTTTCTTCTGCCTACATTTTTCAGCTGAATATCTACTTCGGCCAGCACAAGATTATGATCAGAGAAAATATCAGCCCCGGGAAGGGTCTTCGCGTTCTTTAAGCAATTCCGATACCTGTCCTGAACCATAACATAGTCTATCTGATATCTTCCGCCGTCTATTGGTGATTTCCATGTATATCTTCTTCTCTTGTGCTGATTGAACCAAGTGTTCCCAATTACTAGTGAATTCTGTCTACAGAAATTCACCAGTCCCTCTCCCCTTTCATTTCTTTCACCTAAACCATATTTGCCTACGATACTACCTTCCTGTTTTTCTGCCACAACTGCATTGAAATCTCCCATTAGAATTATGCATGCACCCTTCTTTTCCCTATCTATAATTTCTTCTATTTTCTCATAATTTTCCTCTACTTCTTCGTTTGCATGCAAAGTCGTCGGTTTATATGTCTGTATCACCACTAGATACTTCGTTTTCCCTTTAAGTCTTAACATCATCACTCTATCATCAATAAATTCTACTTTCACTACCTTCTCCTTTAAGCGCTTTTCAAGAATTATTCCTACGCCATTATGACCACCCTTTTCATTACCTGAGTAAAACATTTTATATGCTTCGCTGTTCAATACCCCATTACCTTCCCATCTAACTTCACAAACGCCTACCAAATCTAAATTATATTGTTTCATTTCTTCTTTAAGATTTTCAAATTTTCCTCCCTGTAACATAGTACGTACGTTCCATGTCCCTATCCTAAACCTTTTGCACTTCCTTGTCTTTCTTTCTCTGTTTGTCTTCCCCCCATTATTACTTTCTCGTCCAATAGTTCTTCCCAAGCCATCCCCCTCCCGGAGATCCGAATGGGGGGATATTTTACCTCCGGAACTACATTTTGACCTGCGAAAGACCATTGTTCATATTTTCTCTTTTTGCTGCCAGCAAACTAGGGAAAATAGAGTGGTGGTTTCCCGTTGCCTTCCACCCCGCAGTATCCCAGCCGTTCTTACTGCCAGCCCCGCAGTATCATATAGATGTATAATGCCTAAAATTGAATTAAATCGCAATTTCAGTAATCTGCAATATCTTAGGTTTCTCATTTATTTACATCAAATTTTTAATATTTTATACTTGATAACAAGAAACATGAAATGAAATCTTTAGTTGCGTATACTAACGCCCTATCAAGACACAATCAACAATTTGTTATCAATAGGAGCATATATTTATAAACGTAGACACCGTGTTGAGCCTTCCCGGTCGTCCTCACCTTTACCACCACGCTGTGAAAAACGCCAACAATACAATTCACATCATTCAACGGCCTGTAAAAATCCTACCGTTTGAAGTTTTTGTTCTGGACCTCATCAAACTAATGCTTGCACAAATATGAGTCAGCCCCCGAAATGCTCTACTTGCACCGAACCCCATCCAGTTTATAGTTATAAGTGTAAAGGCAAACCTTCCGCTCAAGAAACACACCCCGAATTTGTTGTTCCTCTGAGAACCGCTGAATCATCCAATTCCACTGATCACTCCGTTGACGATCCCGTCACAGTTAGTAAGTTACTAGAATTCCTTTCTCTTACTTTGCAAAATATTCACTCTTTCCACCGCCAGCATATCTTACAACAAATTATTGCCGCAGCGAAATCTACGTTTCATGTATCGTTATACGCAACCTACTCTAATAACTATGTTCATTTTCACACCGCTCGCCTCGAAACATAAGTACAATTGTACCCAATATGGATATAGTTTTTTTGTTTCTCAACAACCGATCTCTTCCTAAACACAAAGTAGTTTTCAAAACACTCTTATTAGAAGAACAAGTCACAGCTTTCCTCCTCAATGAAACCTTTCCCAAACCCACTTCATTCTACTCCATATCACGTTACACATTACTTTGCCACGATAGCCCTATGCCAACCCTCAGAGCCAATGGTTTCCGTCACACCATTCCGTTCCGCTCTCACAACTGTCCTCTCTTACATCTCCCTGAATATCTCATCACCACATTGTATTTCCGTAATATTGCCATCACTCTTGCCACTATGTATGTGCGCCCCGACCTTCCTATACCTCATGCGTTCTTCTCATACATCTCAAATACGTACAAACACTTCATTATTTTGGCTGATGTCAACTTTCATAGCCGTTCAAATGCCGATCAATCCTCTTTTACTGACTACATCTTAGTTCATACCACTGGTAGTCTTCTCAATCTTCCTCGCTGTACTCGCCCTATCAGCAACACCACTCCCGATATAACAATAGTCTCAAATACCATCATTAATCGCTGCACGATTGATGTTTTAAACTTAATGGGCAATGATCATGCACCCATCAAGCTAATCTATCATTCAGGTCTGGCTTCTGTCAAATACTCACTTTCACCACGTATATCACTCCGTTACGATATAGTCAACTGGCCACAATATCGTGCGTATCTTGAAAACACCTTGGCTGATTCCGCAGCTCCTACTACCCCAGACGAACTTTCACATCAGGTCAATCTCATAACCACTTCCATTCAACAGGCATCTGCATTTCATATCCCTCAATCTGAATCAATCCCATACCATCCAAAACTACCACCACAACATCTAGCATTAGTCCGTCGATCACGCCAATCTTACCTCGAATTTCTGCACACCACAAATCCAGAAGCTCTAAGACTTCATCATCAACTTCAACGAACGGTCCACAACTATATTCCCACTTACAAACTACGCCAATGTGTTAAAACTTGTAATCAACTCTCCGATACAACTCATCCTACTCGCTACTGGAAACGCTTCAATGCTCTTTGTGGCAAACACTCTAAGACTCCATATCCGATTCTCTTACACGACACACCATTACATTCCGACAGCGAGAAAGAAAATGCATTTGCTGACTATCTCCAAACTATATTCACACCCTCAGAGTTCGACAATATTGATCATCTAGTCGATCAAGTCGATCTTAACCATCCTTCACTTCAACCTCATATCTCTCATACAGTCAACAACCATGCTCTTACCAATCCCATCACAGTCTCAGAAATCACCAGTGTCATTCAGCGCAAACGCAACACCTCACCAGGTTTCGATTCGATCACCTATCGGCATATTAAAGAAAGCCCCGCTATATTACTCACTCTTCTGGCATTCATTTATACTTTCATCTTACGCACAGGGTTTTTTCCAACGGACTGGAAAGTATCGAAGACATTCATGTTTCCCAAACCTGGTAAACCGCAGTCAGATGTTTCTCCATATCGATTTATCCAGTTGACATCCACACTGAGCAAAATATTCGAGCGCATTCTGGTGAAACGCCTCCATCCATATTTACAAGACCGCCAACTTCTTCCAAGTCATCAAGCAGGTTTCCGTCCCTCATTCTCCATTAATGATCAGCTCCTTCGACTAACCACGCTCATAACTAACCATTACAACTCCATTCAACCCTCGTGTCTCGTCCTTTTCGACCTTGAGAAAGCCTTTGACAAGGTTTGGCATCTGGCGCTAATTTATAAGCTCATTAAATTCCAGTTTCCGATGGCATACATTCGCCTAATTTATCATTTTCTTGTCTGTCGTATATCTTATATTTCCATTACCGAACAGCTCTCACATCCCATTTTTCCCATGTGCGGTGTTCCTCAAGGTTCCGCCCTTTCCCCACTATTATATATCCTTTTTGCTGCAGACCTCCCACATCTTCCTCCTGACGTCCATCTGTTTCAGTACGCTGAGGATACAGCTTTTCTCGCACTTGGCAAAACTATACACAACATCAATCATTCATTACAAATAGCCATCAATCGCTTCACGCACTGGTGTTCTAAGTGGAAACTTAAGATTAATGCCACCAAAACCCAACCTATTGTATTCATACCGCCCGTAAACGTACCAAGGTCCGCCGGAATCCATCTCTTTTGCCACTCCATGTATATTATGCAACCATCGTTCTAACCTGAACCGTTACATACTTAGGCATACTATTCGATATTCATTTAACGTGGAAAACACATCTCAACCGTGTGAAAACTAAAGCTTACAACCGCCTCAACCTCTTGAAACGACTAACTGGCACAACCTGGGGTCTCTCATCACACATAGTTCTCAACACATACAAGGCCTTCCTCCGCCCAGTTCTTACTTACGGTTTTCCAGCGTGGATTTTCGCTCCTTACTCACATTATCAGAAATTAGACATTCTTGAGAGACATACTTTCCGCATCACCTTCCGCATTTCTCTCCCCGAGTCCAACTCGAGACCTATATTCTTTAATATCATTTCCTACACTTACCTACCATCTCGAAACTCTCCGCTTAAAATTCATTACTCAACGCTGTACATATCACCATCTTCTTTTGTTTGAAACTATGCATTATCTTGCACTCCACTCATCTCCTGCACGGTACTATCATACTCCACTTCACCTTCTCTTTACTTTATATTGCTACACAGTCCCTCCTGACCATCTCGATCTACAAATTCTCCAATATTATCGTTTGCATATTCATCTACCGCATATCTTTCCAACATATGCACAGTAATTCCATTTCACTAACAGGGTTCACCACGTCTCCATTAGCCTAGAGCAGCCCCTAGGCAGAAGATAACCGCATTCGTCTTTCTAACACTTCTTGTGAAGTGTTGTGGCGTCAATTGCACTTCATCTCATCTCTCACTTTCATCATGACTTCTACATATCGCTTATCAATACCTTCACTTTATATTTTGTTGTCTGATTTCTCACACTTGCTATATTCTGTATGTTCTTCACCATTCTCGCTGTATTATAAGTTGTATTATGTATCCTATATTTCGTATATTATATATGTAGTATTTTGTTCTCACGTATAACCATGATTTATGTTCCAGTTCGCTTACAAGTATGTTTATGATCGCAAAGATCATAATGTCCTTCCAATAACATGCTAAATAATAAAGAATATAATAATAAATAGTAGCCCATAGCCCAACCACCCATACCTTTTTCCATAACGGTCCTCTCAACTCCCTTCCCTAAAAGAGGGTGTTGCCCCCATAAAGGATACTAGCCTTCGGCTAGCCTTAAAAAAACGCTTTTGTTGCTATTGTAGCATTTTAATAGGTAGATAAGAAAGTTTTATCTTCTGGGGTAGGGAAGATCGGGGGCCCTGGATCCGCCCCTGGCTAGCGAAGTAGGTTGCTTCGGATCGGATTCCACCTTAATCCATATGTACACAACATGTCTGTTGCTAAATTACAATTAACTTCAACAATAGCAAATGATAAGAAAACAATTTTCATCTATAACTTCCTTGAAATTTGTTCGACTTTTATTAAATATCCACTATAATTTCTTTGAGGTTTAACATCTTCACTATTTGAGGTTAGATCGAATGAGAATAAGACTGAATCAATTTGAATTAAAAACCAAAAATGAACTACGTTAAATTTCTTAAAAATTCTTCGGTTTCAGTTTCCCCATTGAACACACTAATTTAATATCACAATGTCTGAAGTTGTAAAGATTAATTTCAAAATAATAGTAACATTAATAATGAACTATCACATTATAATAAAACAAATATCTGGTACTTACAAATTAATAACACACTGGAAACAACCTAATTCCAACACATGAAAGAAACACACGTTGCTTGCACAGCAAATATAGATGTAACATATACTTATTTGGTTAGTTTCGTATATTTTTAAACTTTTACATTCAAGCGTGAGAACAATAATACTTATTCACTTCGTCCTTGAAGGCAAACATGCAGTTTTCTCAAACACATGTACATAGTATGCAATACAATGATTTATTTACAATAGTTTAAATTGAGGTCGCTTCTCACAAACATTTAGAATACAAAGATGTTTAAAAATAAGAAGAGAATATTATAAACTAAATAAAAACATCCTTTAAAAAATTTAAACCAACCAAAACATTAAATGCAAAAACTAATAAAGCTAAGAAAGCGGACAATAATAATAACATATCTCTTAAAATCAGAAAAATTATTTATTACTATTATCAAAGATTTTTCTAGGTGCAAAGCCGAATAGTTCAATGCCTATTATAAAATTATGCCATTGGCAATTTATTAATTTTATGAGACATTAAAATATTTTGATTTGACAGAACATGGAAACTATTTTATAAATACTAGTAATAAATAAATATTCTACTTTCAAGTGCTTTATTATTATCATTGTCTACATTTAGCGGTTCAATTATTTTCTAACATATAACGCTTTTCTGAAATCGGTTCGTATATTGTTTTAAAGTTTTTGGTCGTTATTGCGTTTCTGAAGTCGGATATTTTTCTCTTAAAAGAATTTTATTTTCTGCTTTTTATTGCGTTCTTGAAATCAGTTACTTTTAAGTTTTTTTCTTTTTCTTTTTCATTTTTTGTTATCCTAATAGTTGTTAGATAGTTCAAAAAAGAAGAAGAAGGGTACTAACTCTTTGTAAAATGGATTACATATGTGAAGAAATGCGTAATAACTCATTATCAAAATTACTGAAATGTTTATTACTATTATTATTATTATTATTATCGATAAGAATTTTTGTTGGGAATAACTTATTAAATTTGTGAAAACTATATCTAAATATTACGTAGTCTAAAAAGTACTTATAAGGGACAATTCCGATTTAGTGAATTAAATTGCTGAAAATAATTCCTAGCACTCAATTCAGCCCCCCCCCCCAAAAAAAAACAGAGAAAAAGAGGGTGTTTATTGGCAGACTGTATACAGGGTGGGAGAGAAATGAGGGCAAAGTGCGAAGGTAGAACGTAGAAAATGTCTAGAAATGCCATGTTAACTTTGAAACTAGTAGAGGGATTGAGGTCAAATGCTAGATATCAGGAATGCCTGTAGGGTTCTACCGCATAGGCGTAATGTGAATCATGGGGGACATCTGAAAAGCCACCATGTTGGAATTAGCGCTAGAATATACTGGAAAGGGGTCATGTGACATATTGCACACTTTCCAGCCAACAAACATCCCGATCTGCCCAATATTCGTTCATATGCTGGTAAAAGTGCAAATATAACCAAGAACAACCTGAAAGAGTTCACGACCGACGTTTTCAGGTATTCTATAGAGCAAACAAAACTTCTGCTCCTCGTTGATTCATGGAGAACCAATAAAGATGAAGAGTTGGTGCCGAAACCGGACAATGTTCAACTTACCCTGCTCCTTCCTTATCCCTAATGATTGCACGTCGCTCGTACAACCGCTGGATGTGTTCTTCTTCCTTCCGTATAAGAATTTCATAAAATATATAACGCACCGTTCTTCTGTCATTTGACTTCAAAATATGGCAACATGACAACTTCATTAACTTGCAATCACTCAGCCGTTTCCAGTTTTCCGCACCAAGGTTCCAAGTCATGATTAGATAAGCTTTCAATAAAACTGGATATGTACAAACAGCACGTTTCGCATGCATGACACCTGTCCGCTACTGCTTCAATTTCAATACCGGCGACAGCTGTGACGAGCACGATTGTCCATCTTTATCGTTTTTCAAATGTGTCCACTGTTCTTTCCATTTTTGTATCAACCATACAATCATTCTTAAGGTCCATAACAGTTGCAATTAAACAGAGGTCTCAAACTGTATTGGCCACTATTGATTTCAATGGACAGTGTGCGTTAAGAACCATATGTCACATGACCGCTTTCTCGTTTATTCTTCTTGCACTAATTTCAACATGGGGGCTTTTCAGATGTCCCCCATGATTCACATTACGAATATTCAGTGGATCTCTACATACATTCCTCATATCCAACACTTGACTTCAAACCCTCTCCTCATTTCAAAATTATCAGGCATTTCTAGATGTTTTCTCCATTCTATCTTGGCACTTCGCCCTCATTTCTCTCCTACCCTGTATACGGTCTGCCGTTAAACATCTTTTTTTTTTCCTGTTTCTTTTAGTGCTGAATCAAGTGCTTGCAGTCATTTTCAGCAATTGAATTCACTAAATCGGAAAGTTCATTTGTTAGTTTTTCGTACACGAGATGTCCTGAGTGTTCCAAATCGCAACGTATATGAGTCGCAGCGGATCCGGCCTAACGTAATTTGACAGCTGACATTTGAGATAGTATATGTCTGAAAAACTTTTTTCAGATGTAAATCAGCCTCAAAGGCATTAAAACGAAGAAAATAATAAAATCGTTAAAAAGAAGAAAATAACAATAAAAAGAAAGCGCTTAAGACACATAATAATTTATTACTATTATCTATGAAAAAATCTGAAATTGTACCAAGTTAGGCAAATTAATGTCCAATATTGTATATAATTATTTCGATGGTAATTTTATTAGCCATTAATATGTTTTGCTTGACACGATTTCAAAATGAATTTACAGATAATAGAAATAAGTGATTTTGTGGTTTTGAGCGTTTTATTAATATTTTCGGCCTTGTAGTGTTTTAATTATTTTCTGCCTTTTAGTGAATTTTTAAATCATTTCAAATGTTTTTACAAATTTATATTTTCTGCCTTTTAGTGTATTTTTGATGTCGGCAATTTTTTCTTTTAAAAGATTTATTTTCTGCTTTTTAGTTCTTTTCAAAGTTACCCAGACAGCACAATGCACGTACAGTATCCGTATAGTACATGTACAATTGCACGGATGCAACATGTGCATCATCTGTATAAATGCACGCCTGTACATGTGATGCACATATACATGCCAGGTCCTATTCAACATCTTCACGTGCACAGAACATGTGCAACGTACACGTCCTGCACAAGTGATTTACACCTACCGCGCAGGTGATTTACAAGTAGCACGTATTCGATTTACATGTAGTTCACAGGTAATTTACATGTAGGACAGCGGTGATTTACACGTTGCACACAGGTGGTTTACATGTAGGACAGATATGATTTACACGTAACACACAGGTGATTTACACGCAGTACCCAGGTGATTTACATATAGGACAGAGGTCATTTACATGTAGGACAGAGGTGATTTACACGTAGCACATAGATGATTTACACGCAGTACCCAGATGATTTACATGTAGGACAGAGATGATTTACACGAAACATACAGGTGATTTACATGTAGGACAGAGGGGATTTACACGCAGTACCCAGATGATTTACATGTACGATAGAGGTGATTTGAAGCAATACCTAGATGACTTACATGTAGTGCACAGGTGATTTCCTCGTAGTACAGAGGTGATGTAAAAGCAAATTCGAGATGCAACGAAAAAAAGAAGTTTATATATTTGGTGTCTTACGCAGTAACACAATCTATAACTGCAAAGACATCACCTTCAAAGTATATAACAAGTAACTAATAATTGTCAGTGGGAATTTTTGTTTTGGAGTTTATTATTTGCAACGAGCAAAGCTTTAGGTAGTATGTTTGACATGTTTGCCAAGTAATAAATAACGCAACATATTCTACTGTAATCGGTCACGAAAATAATTTTGTAAACCTATGAACTGTCTGACAGTAGTTACATCAGTACAATGCTGCCACCTGTTGATATTGTATCCTAGCTCAGTGGACGTTATGGAGTTTTTACAATCATTCAGCTGTTATTCATCGAAAAGTCTCTATAACACCAGCCATACACTGACGTATTTTTCAGTCGTAGCCATAAAATTTCATGCGCTAGTCTTGTTAGCAGCTGTCAATACGTTAGTGTATGGGACCTGGCGTACGTTTACGTACCGAATTTTTATACGCTGGAAAAGTCTGGGTGCTTTTAACTTCGAGCGTAAATACGGCGCGTAAAAACGGCTCAGATGAAAGGGTTTTCGAGCAGCAGGTGGTCTCTTGCCCTTTCCACGGCCTTCTCCCTGGTCTGGTCTTATTGTTTTCAGAAGAGAAAACCTGTTCTTGTGTTGTCCTCGCGAATCGTTGCTGAGGTTTGCTGGTAGACTCACCAGAAATAATCATTCCAATCTAGTTTCAGTCCTTCCATACAATATACGATTTCGGCTAAACTAATATTTCCTATTGCACAAAACGAGACCTTATTTCCTAATTAAAATTCATAATTAATTTTGAGTGCACAGAGAAAACGGTATTTAAATCCAATACTTCCTAATCTGAATTCGCAAATTATGAGAGCTCCTCCGTGGTTATATAGTCAGCGTAAGTTTCTCCGGTGCAGGACATCCTGTTCGATTCTCGGCAGAAGCTCACGCAGTTTGGATCTCACTTCTCATATAGCCTCGCTAAGAGGTCGCTCAAGTCAAACCCAATCCAATCGAACATGATGTCTTTCGACTACGAATTTAACATTAAATTTAATATTTGACAATTAGTCCCAAGATACTTCAACAAGATACTATCTCGATATCTGCCTGATAAAACAGCAAAAAATTGCGTTTGACTATCGAACTTCACTGAAATTTTTTTGCTATTTCGACCACCTGCTGATTGTTATTTTAAGTACCTTCTCAATTTTACAAGAACTTGTAACAAAATAGGTTCAGAGTCATTTTTTTTTTTCACGTGATCTTAACATTACTCATGAAAATAAAATGTGATAAACCACAATACATAGGCTAGTGTTTCTTTCTTTGTGAATTATTTCAAACCTCAGATTGTACATATATTTAAATTTAATAGACCTAATAATCCTATTTCGCCATTAGTGCTCACATACTAAGTCTAAATAGCACAATCATTGTACCGCTCGTTTTAGTGTGCTTGCTTTTCAGCCTTAAAAGTTCAAGTTCAATCCAGGGTACCAGCTATGTTGAATATTTTTCAACATTTTATTATATCTCGTCATGATGGGAACTGTGCCAACACTTATTTGAAAAGCTTATGTAGACTCAAAACAGAACATACTTAACGCCAAAATTGAAATGACACCCATTTGCAGGAAATAGGATTACACTCATAATAGTTCATGTTAACTCGTAGTATGCCATTAAAGCATTTCTCAACCTTTGTGGTGTGGTTACTATCAATTCTCCCCAGATAAACGTTAACTTAAGGTCTATTATCACAAAATATTAAATAACAATGAATATCTGACACTTAAATAATTTCTTTCACGAACAACTCAATCATTTTACTGAGCTCCTCTGTGACTAAACGATTAGCATACGTGTCTTTGGCGTGGGAGAGCTGGGTTTGCTTCCCGATGGGAGTTCATGTGGTTCGGATTCCACGTTAATCAGTAGGTCTCGTCTCATATAGCCTCGCTGGTGAAAGGGATGTTAAACTCAAAATCAACTCAACTTAATCGTTTTACTATCTTTATAAGTAGCATGACCATCCTATCAGGAGAATTTATATAATAATTGACTTAATAGTGTACTATTTTTCTTCTTACTTAATAGTGTATTATTTTAGTGTCATTTTTACTACTAGAGCTTCGAAATTAATTGATATTTAATTGTTTTCAGTTTCGTATAACATACAAGTCTGTTTACATTTTTCTTTTTACTTTTTGCTTAATTCCTTATAACTATGCTTTCTTACAGTGAAATACGCCTTATATAATGAATATAAGAACTATGAGTATTAAAAACATACAATACGACAAAAACATACAATATTTTCTGAACCAGAAAATGGAAACTCTTCCGACTTAGATTGCTTCAAATCATTGGTTCATAAATTGTGAAACAAATGTAATAATAATAATAATAATAATAATAATAATAATAATAATAATAAATTTAAACGAACGAATGGATTTGGTTCAAAGTGTCTTTAATAAGTTAACAGTTTAAACTTCTTTTGAAAAAAATCTAAAGTAAGATTGGGTAGCTCTCATTTAATTTTAATAAGCAGTTGGATGTTTGTACCCACATGTAGTAAAATTTAAACAAACCAGTCGTTCAGAATAGTTTAACTTTGTTTGAAAATAACCTAATCTAAGTTGAATTGGAGGATAGAGAGTTGTGAATAGCTACTGTTTCAACGGAATTTGACTATTATTATAAGTTCGAAATTAAATAAATTAAAGTCTATATTATGGTAAAGCTTCGTGATAATATGCCAAATATCATAGCTACGCCAAATTCATGAAACAGCTACAATCATTTGTAAAAACCCCACATTTTATTATTTGCAGTTTTTTACGTTCCTATATAACATACAAGTGCAAAAATCTTTCTTTTAGACAAATTTAATATTTAGTATACTAAATAACTATAATAATTTTAATAAAGCGTTAAATTTATCTTACTTTCCATAATAAATTGTAGTTGCGCAAAAACACAGATCTATTCGCTTGTAATGGAAAGTACCAGTGACGCCAATTGGGTATGAACACTAGAAAGGGGGACAAAACACTACTAATAGTAAGGGGGCATGGCATGTAATTAGGCTATAGTGTAAAGCCAAAAAAGTGGGGGCAGCAATTACCTCCACGCCCCTAATCGCCGATGGACAGCAAACTTGTTAATATTCCCAATTTAAGTGAATTTTAAGAAATTGTTGAGGAATAATTTTAGTAGTATTTAATTAGATCTATACGGTTTTATTTGAATTACTTCACTTCAGATCTACAATTAGTTTCATTATATTTTCATTAACTGTTAATAATCAAACGATGCGTTCAAACGTAGAATATTCACTAATAGTCATTACATTGGCCAACAACTGAAATTAATTTGTTTACAATTAAATAAATTACAGTTTTTTAAAAAAACACCAAATTTGTTATATTTAATTTGAACATGTGGTTTGGTCCAGTCATTAGAATCAATCATTTTTTTTTAAATTTAAAAGTTGGATTCATCGATTAAAAGTGTCACAAGGTTTTCAGTAGACCCTACATTGAATGCTATAAATTTCTTCTATCTTATACATTAACATTAAAGGCGGACAGAGGGCGTATTGTGAAATTATACACTGAGAAAAATGTATGTGACGTACGTAAAAACGTAGGTTACATGTGTAAATCATGTAGTTTTAGGACTTAACGTACAGCAAATGTATAACTGAAAAAAGTACATTTTATACATACTTTCCGCATACATGTTTCGAATAAACGTACTTTCTGTACGAACGAAAGAACTGTATATAGGTGGTCAAGATCTCACATACAGATATACGCATGTAGCATACAACTGGCGTATGTAACATACGTATACGTATGTGATATAGTCTATATATATATATATATATATATATATATATATATATATATATATATATATATATATATATATATATACACAACAATGAGGAATATCACAGTCGAATCGATAAGTGTTAGTAAACAATACAAATGTTTAGAAGGTGGATGAAAAACAGAGCCGTTGGTAGAGATTTCGGCGCCAGGGGCGAAGTAGAATTCGGCGCCCCTACACTCACCTTATCAAGCTTTTTTTTTTTTTTTTTTTTTTTTTTTTACAAATAAAAGAAACAGCTGTTGTCGTTATGCTACGTTGAATTTTTATTATGCTGCTTGCACAGACTATTGCAACAGCCAAAAGTGATCATTCTCTATTCTTTTACACATAAAAGCTGTTTTCAAGTGGCTTATTTTGGACTTTTTGTTAAACTTACAAAACTGCCTTTGCTGTACGCAAATCCACTTTGAGAACAATTATGAAAATTTACAACTATTTACGTTTCATACTATATATAAGAAATGAAATTTTAATACGTTAGAAATTATGTGATTTAAAAAAAAATGTTCGAAATGGGTAACAGCATCAATTTCCAGTAATAATTGTAAACTTTTGTAATTTTATGATATTCTGTATGTGAGTACATAAAGAAGATTTTTATTTTTATTGTTTTACGGTAAAAAATATTTTGTGAAATGTAACGGGACCTTCTTTGGAGATTTCTTAATATTGATCGATGGAGGTAAATAATATGTTTAATGTTTGTACTTGAAATCCAAAATGTAGTTTGGCTACTACATACACTACGTAAGCAAAAGTATCCGGACAACCCCCAAAAAATAAGTTTTTCATATTAGGTACATTGTGCTGCCACCTATTGCCAGGTACTCATTATCAGCGACCTCAGTAGTCATTAGACATCGTGAGAAAGCAAAATGTGGCGCTCCGCGGAACTCACGGACTTCGAACGTGGTCAGGTGATTGGGTGTCACTTGTGTCAGAAGTCTGTACGCAAAATTTCCACACTCCTAAACATCCCTAGGTCCACTCTGTCTGATGTGATAGTGGAGTAGAAACGTGAAGGGACACGCACAGCACAAAAGCGTACAAGCCGACCTCGTCTGTTGACTGACAGAGACCGTCGTCTGTTGAGGAGAGTCGTAAAGTGTAATAGACAGACATCTATCCAGACCATCACACAGGAATTCCAAACTGCATCAGGATCCACTCCAAGTACTATGACAGTTAGGCGTGAGGTGAGAAAAAACTTGGATTTCATGGTCGAGTATCATGCAGGTAAATACCTCGCTTGGTGTAAGGAGAGTAAACATTGGACGATTGAACAGTGGAAAAACGTTGTGTGGAGTGACGAATCACGATACACAACGTGGCGATCCGATGGTAGGGTGTGGGTATGGCGAATGCCCGGTAAACGTCATCTGTCAGCATGTGTAGTACCAACAGTAAAATTCGGAGGTGCTGATGTTATTGTGTGGTCGTGTTTTTCTTGGAGTGGGCTTGCACCCCTTGTTTTGCGTGGCACTCTCACAGCGCAGGCCTACATTGATGTTTTAAGCGCCTTCTTGCTTCCCACTGTTGAAGAGCTATTTGGGGATGGCTATTGCATCTTTCAACACGATCGAGCACCTGTTCATACTGCATGGCCTGTGGTGGAGTGGTTACATGACCACAACATCCCTGTGATGGACTGGCCTGCACAGAGTCCTGACTTGAATCCTATAGAACACCTTTGGGATGTTTTGGAACGCCGACTTTGTGCCAGGCCTTACCGACCTACATCGAGTACCTTCAACCTTCAGCACCTCCTACAACCTTCCAGCACCTGAGTGAAAGTATGCCTGGAGAATGGAAGCTGTCATCAAGGCTAAAGGAGGGCCAACACCATATTGAATTCCAGCAGTACCGATGGAGGGCGCTACGAACATGTAAGTCATTTTCATCCGGGTATCCGGATAACGACGCAAAATTTTGAATTTAAGGTTACTTTTATTAATAAACATATTAAAATACATGGACACACACACACACACATATATATATATATATATATGTATATATATAATGTGTGTGTGTATATATTGTAGGTATGTAGATAAATAAAAAAAATATCATACAACTAGATACGAAAGCACAAAAAAGAATCCTGGTGATACAAGTAGTTAATGCAGAAATGATCTCAATAAATTCCTTTAAATTGGAAGCATTTCATATGTCAATCAAATAATAATAATAATAATAATAAAACAGTGGTAGCGAGCACTTTGAAAAAGACGAAATTCGTGGGATAAAGTTCTGACCCATTAAGCCCCTATCCTACAACTGTTTCAAATTCAAGAACGTTATTATTCCCCTTGTTTACATTCATTTTTAATATTCCAGCGCGAGCATCAACTTGTGTGTCTCTTCACTCCTTTCATTTTTCATACCTTTATTCTCACCGTCGTGATTAAAACGAAGAACGTGATTAACTAACCAAAGTCATCATCATCAAAATGCGTAATTCGTACGTATTCAAGACGGTGACCGTTTCTGATTTTGAAAACGCTCTCGTTTACACTGTAAGTCATTATTTGGCAGCATGTATGTCACATCGTCATTAAGAAATGATAGCTTTTTTTTAAAAAAGTAATAAGTAAAAACTTGTTCTGACTTATTGAAACGTTTGGATTGCGGGCGTAGCGAGCAAGAAAATTTTTAACAAATCTATTTTCATTTCCAATACTTTCCTTTCTTCTTGCTCCTTCGGCACCCTCTTGCTATCAGCGTCCGGGGCAACCGCCCCGCTGGACCCCCAACTTAGTTACGACTCTGATGAGAACTATTCTAAATATAAAGCAATCTATTCTACAGTTGCTAAACGGATAAGAGATAGCACAAGCACTTATATATTTAAAAATTAGTTGTATTTAAGGTAAAGTATTTTTATCTTGAAAAGATATTTTAACTTCCAAGCAATTTATTATTATGAGCAAATGTACTATCCAATGTAATGTAGCATCGTGCATTAATATCGTCACTGTTAGAACAAATGCTAGGCTTCAAAGATCGTGAAAGAAAACAGGAGAGTGAATTAGTAAAGTACAACAATACAATTGATATTGTTTTCATTTGGTTATGTTGTACCTCAGATCAAGTGTTAATTCGTTTTCTAAATATTAAATTTTAATTATTCTAGATATTCTTTGGAACTTTTAAATAGCTTGTCAAATCACACTTTGAAATTAAAACTTGGTTTGTTTGTACTTGGAGACGGTTGACTTTCCTTCTTTTACTTGACCCTTTCATTAAGGACTAGATTCTATAAGAGCAGCAGATGTGCTGAGCATATATTACCCAAAAGCAGTGCGCGAATTAAGTTGTGTATATTTGAAGGGGAATAAAATAGTTCCTAACAGGAGATAGTTGATTGCTTTGTGAGCGATCAATGTTTCAATTTGTTGCTTTTGGAAGGGATTAAAACAAAATACAAGAAAATTCCGGTCCGGGATTCGCACCCTGCCCTACAGACATGAGTGGCATAAGCTGGATGGTAGGCCCTGGTTCCATGAGATATGTTACGCCAAGAGAGTAGATTTATTTATTTGTTCGAGAAGTCTAACAAATTTAGTGAGAAAATTTATTAAATTGAATACTGCTTTCGCAAAATCATGCATTTAGCTTTTGTTTTTCTTTCTTCCTTTTTCTTTTTTTAACTTGATTTAACTTTCTTAAAACATTCTATGGGAATTTCACATTCCGATACTACGAAAAAGAAACAAAAAGTACTCCTACATTTGAATATCACTTCCTATCCAAATCTATTCTGTTGTTCTTTCTTTTTATTCGTTTCCTTAATAGCATAATGTTTGTAGGACCTGCACTTAGAAGATATATGCATCCTCTTCAAACAACTTGAGCAAACTGGAAGACGACCGCGTGCTCAAACAACAGACAAGAGGAAGAGCGAAATACGACCGCTTCTTTTTCTTCTTCTTTTACGCGCCTATTTTTACGCTAGGTGTATGGGCCAACTTACGGACCGAAATTTACGACATCATTTTACGGACCGAAAATGCGCGCTGAAAATACGCTAGTGTATGTTGGCCTTAACACCGCCTGGAGGAAAAACGACACCTACCAAAAATGGAGGTTGCTTTCTGTTGTTGAGAATGAGACTAAAAGAATGAAAGTAAAAGTATACACTTGCACGGTATTATGGACGTCTTATACACGCGTGCAGTAGCCGTGCAAATACCCATGTGCACACAACGGCTTAAGAACCGGTAATTTAAATGTGCTTCATCCACGCAATGCACATGTGCACATCCACTGCTCAAGCATGGGTTATGCACATGCGCTGCATCCACACAAAAGCACATGTGTATATAACGGCTACAGCACGGTTTATATAAATGTGTGCTTCATCCATGCAAATGCACATATGCACATAACGGCCTAAGCACGGGTTACGTACGTGCGCTGCATCCATGTAAATGCACATGCGTACATAACGGCTTAACCACGGGTTATATAAATGTGTGCTTCATCCATGCAAATGCACATGTGCACATAACGGCTTAAGCACGGGTTACGTACGTGCGCTGCATCCATGCAAGTGCACATGTGTACATAACGGCTTAAGCACGGGTTATATAAATATGTGCTTCATCCATGCAAATGCACATGTGCACATAACGGCTTAAGTACGGGTTCCGTACGTGCGCTGCATCCACGCAAATGCACATGTGTACAAAACGGCTTGTGCACGGGTTACGTGCGTGCGCTGCATTAACACAAATGCACATGTGTATATAACGGCTACAGCACGGGTTATATAAATGTATACTTCATCCATGTAAATTCACATGTGCACATAGCGGCTTTAAGCACGGGTTCTGTACTTGTGCTCCATCCACGCAAATGCACATGTGTATGTAACGGCTTAGGCACGGGTTATGTAAATGTGTACTTTATCCATGCAAATGCACATGTGCACATGCACGACTTAATCACTGGTTATGTACGTGTGCATAACCCACGTAAATGCATATGTGCACATACACGGGTTATGTATGTGTGCTTCATCCACGCAAATTCACGTGTATGGCTTATGTACGGGTTATGTATGTGTTCATCATCCACACAAATGCACATGTGCAAATGTACGGCTTATGCATGGATAGTGCACATGTGTCGTACACGTACGTGTTGTCTGGGTACTTTCTTTGGCATTTTGACACATTTCTTACATTTTCTGATTAGATTAGAATTTTGTATTTCTTTTAGCAGAGCATGCACTAAATGAGGAGCTTCATTACTACTTGCAGATTGCCTTCAAGGGGGCTCAGTATAAATACAGTTTGGACTTATGGCATAAAAACTACAGTGCATAAATCCCGACCAAATTTATGCTAGGTGGTCACTAAAAAAGCACGAATGCTATCTAACCAAGTCAGAGCAAGAGCGCAGCAGGGAAGAAGGGGCGAGCGGTTTACGAGGTGGTGCAGCAGCAGCGTCAGCGACGGGATATAAGCATAAACGAGGTTAATAGAAGAGTACGCTTACATATACAATAGTTTCACTAACACTGACAAGTTATTTCAATATACTGTGCACACTTATATTCACACTGTCATTCCTTCACGAAAAATGTTTCACATCGTATTTTATTTATAAATTTTCTATTTGGTAGAACTATCTGCTGAGTGAATCTGTTTCTGTTAAAGTTCTTTTTTTTTTTTTTAATCAACTTCTTATTTACACAGTAGTTTAGTAAGATACCTAAACTGAAGGTAGGACTTTAACTTCCTATAAAATGTATATTTTTATGAAACAAATCTGGACAAGTGGGTAATAATTAGTTATCAAAATTATTGAAATATTCCTTTGATATAAGTAAGAGCCTCCATTGGGAATAGCTCATTACATTAGTAAAACTCGCATCAAAATATTATGTAATTAAGGAGCAGTAAGCCCTTTGCACACGAGATGGCGTTAGTGTCACAAATCTCATGATATACAGAGGTTAAAGTCTAACGCTATTTCACAGTTGACGGTTGAAGCTGGGAGATATGCAAAAGGTATTGTAATTCTTATAATCACATATACGATACTGCACTGTGAAGATGAGTGAAGTTCAAGCAAAATTGTGCTACATTTTATAATTTTATTTTGAAGAAAGGCATAAGCCTACATGTTGCGCAGTATCAAAACAATATCCGAAAGATAGTTCATTAACTTCTGTTCTAGAAATTTTGATTTCAAAGATGCTCCTCGCAATGGGCAACTGATCTTAGAAAAAACTTAATCATATTCTGGCAAAAGTTGAGCAAGACTGGCTTGTGAACTCATGATATTGCCATGGACCTAAACATTCATCACCAATATTAAACCATTCGGAGAAAGCAGGACACAAGTAGTTCTTATCCCTTGTTATATGCAACTTGCCTCACTTTGTTGATTATCTAGTTGCATAATATTTACTATAGTGCTTTTCTTATTAGGCGTGCTTGAAAAAAAATGAAATGAAATCTTTAAGTTTTACGTCCCACGTTTATGCCGGTTAGGCTAAAGGAGACGGTGATTATGATAAATGAATGAAATGGTGGAATGAAGAAAGTGGGAGGAAACGGGAGAACCCCGAGAAAACCCACGCACACGGTGTTTGTCCACCAAAAAGTTCACTTGGCGGGAGCAGGGTTTGAACCCGTGATCCCAGGTACCAGAGGTGAACGCTCTACCACTGAGCCACCGCGCCCCCCTCATTATCTTCAAATCCTCAAAGATGATGGTGTGTAAGGTTTCCGGTGATAGACACCTTGTCGTATTACGATCCCGACGAACTTCCATGTATTTAGTTTTCTCTGCATTTACTTCTAAACCCCATGTCCCTGCAAGTGTTTAATGAGAGCTTTACATTTCTTTCTACTGTTCTTCTATCATCCCCTATTGAACTTGCATCATCAGCATACGCCATAACCTGGTGAATAACATTCAGCTCTAGGCCCTGGTTGCTATCTTTGACTTTTCCTTATAGCGTATTCCAGGACAAAGTTGAATAATAATGACGATAACCTATCTCCTTGTTTCAGGCCATTTTCTACTTGAAAGCTCGTGGACAAAAAATTTCCTATCCGGACTTTACTTTGAGATTCATTTAAAACGTATAAACATTAATCTAATTAGCTTTTTCGGTATTCCAAATTCTGTAAGAATGTTGTACGATGTTTCTCTCCTATCCGAATAGTAAGTCTTTCTAAAATCAACAAATAGTTGATGTACCGGGGTATTGTATTCCCACTTCTTATCGAGTATTTCTCGAATGGTAAATATTTGGTCGATAGTTGATCGACTTCGTCTAAATCTGCACTGATAATCTCTAATAATTTCATCTGCGTATGGGGTCAATGTTTCTAATAGAATGTTTGAAAGGAATTTATAGGACGTTGACAGAAGATAAATGGCTCGATAATTATTACTGTCAGTTTGTCGCCTTTCTTGTGAATTGGAACAATGATTGATTTTTTCCCCTCTTGTGACAATTCTTCTTTGTCCAGATAAGGAAAATGAGTTTGTGTATTTTGTTCCATAATTTTTCGCCTCCAGCTAAAATTAACTAAGCCGGAATTTCGTCTACAGCCGGAGATTTATGCTTCTTTAATTTCTTTATAGTGATTTCTACTTCTATTTGGTTAGGTTCAGGAATATGCAGTTCTGCGGTGTGTATTTTCCTTTCCCACGCACATTATTTTTGGCTGCGAGTTATGCAAAACGTCAAAGAAATCCTTCCGTCTATTTAGGATGCTGTCTGTATCAGTGAGAACTTTTCCGTCAGCTTTTTTTAATATATAAGCACGAGGTTAATAGCCTTTCTTTAATTCGTTGATCCCCTTATACATGTATCGAATGTGTTCATTTTTACTATTATCTTCGAGTTCAAAAAGATCGAAAAAGTGGACAATATTTTTGGAAAATTTAGAGAGAATTCATCAGCAAATGTTTATCACCAGTATTAAACCATTTGGACAAAGCTGACCACAAAAGGTTCTTAAACCCTTCAGCTATATATAACTCACTTTACTTTCTTAATTATCAGATTACATAATATTTTACAATTTTGCTCATTATACGTTGCACGAAGAATTGCATTTGTAAAAATTAATTAATTGAATAATAACTTCTCAACAATAATTTATACGTAAGACCTTCTGTGCGGATAGTTGGTTCAATTAGACCTAGTGAAAACCGCACCACAACGTGACCAACAGTTCTTGATACAATCACAAACATACCTACAAACATACATGCGTACATGCAGGTCAAACTAAGAACTTTTTTAGTCAGTTAAAAATAACTCAAAAACCCCTTCTTTGCAAGGGGAGAGAAGGTTCAATTGAATTATTTGAACCCTCCCCATTAGGATATACATTTCAATGTAAGTGAAACGACAAAGATCTGTAATGTCACCTCCTTCCGCCACTCCCATAACCTTCTCATCCCTTATAATAATGCGGGCTGAACTTCTATTTAAACGGAATCCGAATTGTCACCATTCATCTCGACGTCCCCGGAAACTATGGAATGGACTCTAATATCGCTCATTTTCAATTATTTCTTACAGATCAATACCTTCCCACGCTCACTTCCATAGCAACGAGGGATATATATTTTTTTAATCTTAAACAGCATTGGGATGTCACTATTAATCTCAACGAGTCCGAAAACTATCGATTGCATTCTAATATCAGTCATTTTGAGTTATTTGTACCGTCGATTCTTCCCATCCTCAGCCTCCCTCCAATGTCAATGAGGAATAAATTTGGACTTAAACGGCACACAGAACATAACTGTTTATTTCAGCGACATTGAAGATCATGCATTGGACCTTAATATTGATTATTTCACAGGCCTACTCCCCCTCACTTTTCTTACCGCCTCTCATACCAAAATCATAATGTAGTAGGTATATCATGACATTTTTGGGAGACTTAAGGGTGGTATCATTTTGTCATATATAATTTTAATTTGTCCAGCAGCTATTATGTAGAAACATGGATATTAAGCAAAAGTAATAGAAAAGCCCAGAAGCCTCAGAAATGTAGATATGAAAAAAAATGGAAAGAATTAGCTGGATCGAGCGTAAAATAAATAAATGGATGTTAGAAATAGTGTGCGAAAAATGAGAACTTGGGTGTAATGAAAAGAGGAAAAGGAACTGGAAGAAACATTGACTGAAAAGGAACTGTATTTTGAGGGAGGTGCTAGAAGGTATGGTAGCAAGGAAGAAAGGAAGAGGCAAAAGAGGCTACAGCTGATGGAAGATATTAGAATATATAAATCGCACTTGAAGATAAAAAAAGATGCTGAAAACTGTGGTACATGGAGGCTTGTCAGTTGCGACAAATAGCCTGTCAATAAGGCAGAATACTTATAATGATGATGATTGTAAATAAATGTGTACACTAGAAAGCACCAGTTTTACTACATCACACCCCGAAAGCTTCACACAAAGTGAACATAATTTGCATACATGCCCTTGACCAACAGTTAAAGACGTTTGCAAATCCGTACATGACCTTTTTTATACGGAGTTAGTATCATACATCTAAATTCTCCTCCGACGACGAATTGAAGAGTATGACGCTGCCCTTCCAAGGCACAAATAAATCATTTAAACTGGGCAACGATGGAAATAGGGAAATTGATGCACTGTAAAAGATCATTGTGTTATTTCAGCGAAATATCTATGTCTTAACACGATTGTGTTAAAATATAACACAAACAGGTGGTTAGAGCAACTCACTCTCCATTTTGAGTTGTGTGTCAAATGGCAGTAGTTGAAATGTCACACAACCTGTGTGTTAAATTAACACAAGTGTAAAATCTATAGTGTTGTTTTCTGCGTGATTGCCAAATATATTGGGCATCCAATTATAAAGGCTTATGTGCTGGAGCTACAGACAAACACAGTAGAAAGAAATACTTAATCAAATCCAGGTATTCGCAAAATTTCAACGTGAAAAACGCGCGATGTGTGTTCAATTGTTTTACATCATGTTTCTTGTCAACAGCGAGAAACAACACCGTATTACTATGTCACTTCTATACTGCACCAGTGCTCACTAGTCAAGAGCGGACATTGTATTTCAAAAATGGCCGAAACAAGTAGAAACATGATTGAGAGGCAAACACACTATAAGAATATAGGTACGAGTTTTTATCATTCTTGAACAAGATATTGGTGAAGGTTGAGTTCCGCACCATTAAGAAATACTTGACAATAAATGTTGGGGAGGACGACATAAAAGTTTATGAAGGTTTTCTAAATGAAGTATTCCGTAGTTTACTATGCTTATTTTAAAATTAGAATCTTCACTAATCATGAGCATGCTCACCACAAGCTTTTCCAACACAGAAAAGTGGTTACATTAACACCGCACACGGAGTTATTTCAACACCGAAATAGGCGTCATAGTAACACAGTAGAGTCGAACTAACACTAAAACGGTGTTAATCTGGTGTTCCGACCAAAATTTTAACACAGGGGGTGTTGAATTAACACCAAAATCGTATTACTTATACGGCTTTGACCTTGAATTATGACACAGATTGTGTGTTGAAAAATACGGACATGATGTTGACATAACACAGGGACTGTGTTATATTGATACTTGACATGGTGTAATATTAACACAAAATAATTAACACACTACACATTGTGTTACTTTCTTCGTGTTGGTGCAACACCGCCACAAGTAACACTCAACACTTTTCCCCACACTACCGACCCTGAAATGGTGTCGAATAAACACCGAAAATACTAACACAGATCCGAATTTAACACCGCTCAACACCGGTTGTGTGTTAAAAACGTAATACATCCCATGTGTTAATCGCCAACACCGCGGGGTCTGTGTTGAATTAATACCGTATAGTGGTAGTCATGCTGGAACCACTGCCCTGTGTTAAATTTGAGTTGAATTAACACAACCATTTTTTACTGTGTGTGTATATAGTGTGTAATACAAAATTAGAAAAGACCGAAAGTGAATAGTTTAATCTTTAATTACAGAACTTAGTCATCAGGTTTAAATTGCATAAAAGTAAAACGACACTGAAATTTAACAATATATTCAACCTCTTTTTCACTAAACATGGTTGGGGAAGAAAACGAGCAGCCCCGGCAGGGATGCTTCAGTGAGTTTTTTGGGGGAGAGATCAAAATGTGATTGAGGTGGGAAGTCTCCCTTATCATCCCGGTAATTTGCACTCTGGATACGTTGTCTTATAAAACTTGTATTTAAAACGATAAAACGGAATTAAAGGTATTAAAAAAAAACATAATTCGAATGCATTCATCCTCGACTTTAAGCAGTGGAAATGACTATAAACTTGAAAGAAATTATACACTATTTTACATCAAAATTATTACCAGGCTACGTATGGGTGGACTACTCTCCTCCTTTACCTATTACTAAACATAATAGGACATGGAACTAGGTTTCAACTTCAGTTCAGGAGCTTTTCCTGCCCATAGCAGATGGAGAAGTAGATAAAGAGGAATCTCTCCTGCAAGTAGCAGCTGGAAGCGGGTTAGGTTTTTTTCCCTGCCTGTAGCAGCTGGAGAAGACGACGAGAGGTTGACCAGTCAAAAGCCGACTGATGAAGAGATGTGTTCAGCAGCTCCTTTTATATCGGTGGCACTGGTGCTTCTCTTCGTATAACATGAAGTCATAGTAACGAGGCGTTGCCTATGTTTGTTGATGTTTATCAAGCACTTGGAGTTATCAATTAGATGAAGAAAATATTGCAAAATACTCTCGTATGATATTAATGTTTGATACATTAACTGCCATATGACTTAAATTATTAACTAACAATAATTTTAAACATGATACCTCGTGAGCTACTTAACATATAACACGTATCTTTACGTTGGTAACTACGTAGTGCCATACCAGAACCATACTGGAACATTTATGCAATTTAATTTGTGCTTCTCTGTAATTTGATTTGTGATCCAAACCCTGTAGTTGGATGTCGTAATTCACGAACATATAACAATAAAAACTATTAATCTTTTTGTTCTCGAAGTTTTTGATTTGTATTCTCGTAACAAAACACCGGGGTCTAAAGGATTTATTTTCTAGTGTGGGAGTCTATGTATTAAATGAAAATTAAATTAAGGACTAAAAGTTCTCGTATGAGAGTTTTAACGTCAGATAATACAAATTTGTTAACGTCTTATTAAAATTGGAATGGATTACCCAGGTCAAAAGACTGAAAAACTAATAAACGTCGCTGTGATATAGGGATCAGTGTACCATAATCATTAACATATCACTTCAGTATTCGCAAACATGAGAAATGATTTAAAAAATCAATAATAATAAAAAACAATAATAACAAAAACAATGTATTAAACAATGTACAAAGTCATTGCAATAATATTAAGAACAATTCGTAGTCCAAAGAAACACATTAACATGGATTTTCTGTTTTATTTCTATTGTTCCTTGTCTTTTTCTTCGTTTTCCACGTATCCGTACTGCAACATCTCTGAAAAAGAAACATCTCTTTAATATATGCTCAACAACATTGTAGGCTGACTGACATGCAAATATAGTCATTTGGGTATGATATATTAAGATTGTATATGCGCAATCGGAAATATATAAATATATATACAATATATAAATATATTGTAAACAAATTACTAATGATTATCATTATGTCGTGAATTTCAGGGATTTATTTTATGTAAAATAAGCGGGAGAAATGACATTTAAAATATTGGTAATAGGCATGAAAAGGCAAAGAAAACTGTTATTCTATTACTTAGAAATTTTACATCCCTTTTAGACGATTTGCACATTTATATTTAAAAGAAAAAAAAAACACAAAATGAAATAACTTTTTTTTTTTTTTTACAAGAAAAGAGCACAAAAACCTGTTACGTTCTAAAGCTCAAACATATTCAACGGGTTGGATTTTTAATTTTTTTTTTATGAATATGGATGTATACAACCATAAAATGCTTCATAAGTTATCGACATTCATACGTAATCACCTGTCAGAAAGAACAGTTTTTACAATAAAAAATGATATTCCAACATCAATTGAAGTAACTGGAATATAGGCCTATGTGAATAAAGCCATTGTAGATCGACTTATTTCAAGATTACACTTTTTATCATAAGGAACATCACGAATTTTCAAGAAACTTTCCTCCTTTCTCTAATTTCGTAATCGTTTCTGGCAACTTACTAAAAGACATTGGAATGAATCAAGATCATTGAATTCAGAAACACAGAAAAGTTTTTTTTAAAACAAAAACACAAAAATTTAAGCAGCATTCCTTACTGATAAATGTTCCATCAGAGTATGTATCATTTCAAGGTTGTTTGCATTATACATAGGAGATGAAATATGCGATCTGTGCCTTGTGACAATTGACTGTGGGGAAAGAAGAACGTCGGTGCAACCTCATGAAAATTCAGACATCACGAAAAATACTTCAAAAATACTATTTGGTATTTGAAATTAGTTTGTCTACTTTAGGATGCAACAGTATTGTCTTCGGCAATTCTACATATTCCAAGAACTAGACAGGTGAGATTAATCGTATTGGAGAAAAAAAAACTTTCGATCCTCTTGCAGCCTTCTTTACATATGGAGCTGAAACAGAAGGCACCATTGTGATGTGTTCTTTCTCGACAGAGTAAAAGAAGGGAATTTGCGAATGACTGTGCTATTGGTGAACCATTAGCTTTTTCGAGCTCTTCTATATCAAAAGAAATGTCAAGATTGAGAATGACTCCAAGGGTCCAAGATGACGTTCGTTACGTATCTACCTGTAGCATCTCTATTTTCATCTTTAACCCTTAAGAGATCCGGGGTATTTGGGCTATTTTTTAGACTTTCAGTCAAGCAGCTGCTGCATCGTCACTATTTATCCTAGGATCATGGTTCATACCTCATTCTCTTCAGAATGGACCTGGCTTTCAAATGATACCACTTGCATGCTCATACCATATACCAGGAGCGGGAAAAATTATGTCAAAAATGAAAATTACGGAGGGAATTTTTTTCTCGCACTTTGGGATCCCCCTGGAGCGACCCTGTGTGAACGTAGCCATCTAAAAAAATCTGATAAATAGTACGTGGTATACTGAATGTGTGTGTAAATTTCAAGTTTCTATCTTCAATACCAAGGGCGGGAGAAATTTTATCAGGAATTCCCACCATGCCCCAAATTACCGTAAAACACCATGATCTCAGGTAAAAAATTTCCTGAGACATCCCTAATTACCCTAGGGTCACGTTTCTCCCATCATTCTCTTCAGAATAGAACTGCCTTTCAGGCGGTATGACTCACGTGTCTCCATCATGTATCTAAGGCGGGAAAATGAGGAAAAACGGGATTTTTTGGGGTCTAAATATCCTTTTTTCAACTTTTAGCCCCTCTGTACCCCCTGTTTTAACGCAGAAATCTGAAAAAAATCTGGTAAATACTACTCGGTGGAGTGAATGTTTGTGCACAATTTCAATCTTCTAGGTGTAAAAATAAGCCAGCACAAAAATAGTACCGAAAATGTAAAAATTCCCCTATACAGAAGTATATTTTGATAAAAATTCCCTGACACTTCCCTAATTACCCTAGGGCCATGTGTCGCACATCATTCTCTTCAGAATAGAACTGCCTTTCGGGCGGCACCATTTACTTGTCTCCATCATGTATTTAAGGCGGGAAAAGGAGGAAAAACGGGATTTTTGGTGAAAATATTCCTTTTTTTTAACTTTTTGACCCTATGGATCCCCCCTTGTCTTAACGCAGAAATCTGAAGAAAAAATCTGGTAAATACTACTCGGTGAACTGCATGTTTGTGCAAAATTTCAATCTTCTACGTGCAAAAATAAGCCCGCCAAAAATACTTTACATAAACCCCCCAAAAAGTATTACACGAAAATATAAATTTTAGACTTATGACGTCATCACCTCTTATGTCTCGACACAAGAAGGTGTGAAACCATCCGTAATGTCTTCTGCAATGCCTCTGGACTTGAAAAACAAAACAAAACAAAAAAAAAACCGGACGAAAAAGCTCAAAAAGGAGAGTTATAACGCAATGTATCCTCATCGCCAAAAGTGCCTTTACATCGCCGTGACGGGTATGTGACAGCGCAGTACTCTAAGGAAGGGATGGTTGCATAAGAAATTTTGATTAATTTTGAAGAGTTTTTATTTTGACTAGGGAAATAACGTAGGTATAGGGAGTAAGGGCATAGATTTAAAGCATCAGTGCACTGTCATCTCTGAAAAGATTTGTATTCTCAGTTTTTCAAATTATTGTCTTATATGTTAAGTTAAAAACTGCTAACAACTGCTACTAGCGCTGTTACTCTTCAGGAATTTACTACGACATGTTCGGGCTTGAATTATTTCATTCGCCTCATTGTAATTATTTGAGAATGGAAAGTGATTAAGCTGAACGTGAATATGTTGCGTTGTCTTAAAGCAAGGGCCTTAATAAATGCAGATAAGGTTCTTATTATTATATAAAACACATAAGTATTTATTCCGTGTAAATAACAATATAATACAGTAACTAAGCAACATCATAATCACTAACGCCCGCAGGATTTTTTCCAACGGGAGAGGGGAAGTCCGATATACAGTTTTTCGTTTTATTCCATATATATATTAACAGACATAACATTTATCATTGATAGCGTATATCGTCTTTCGCCACTGTAGCCTATTATTCAGAACATTCATCTCCAGACATGATGTCGAGAGAATAGAAAGAAATAGATATGAACAGTGGTGTAACTAATTTTACTGCGCCTTGGATCGATCGATCATCGATTTACTCATACTCACCAGGCCCCCTGCCCCAGGTATTTCAGCTGCTGCGTTATATATATGGTTCCATGTCAGAAGGGCCAGACGAAAGGGCAAAGACAGAAAGACCCAAGTCAAAAAGGGCCCTGCGTCAAACGGGCTCGGGTCAAAAGGGCCCGAATCAAAACGCCCCTCATAAAAACGACCCGGGTCGAAAGGTCTCCGCAACAAAAGGGCCCGAGTCAAAGGGCCCCGAATCAAAACAACCCTCATAAAAAGGCCCCGAGTCAAAAGGGACTTCGCTACAAAAGAGCCAGAGTTAAACGACCCTGCGTCAAAAAGGACCGAGTCAAAAGTGGCTGAATCAAAACACCCCTCATAAAAAGAGCCGTAGTCAAAAGAAGCCTACGGGAAAAGGATCCGAGTCAAATGGCTCTGCGTCAAATGAGCCCGGGTCAAAAGGGGCTCCGGTACAAAAGGGTCAGAGTAAAAACGGCCCGAATCAAAACGCCCTTCATAAAAAGGAGCAGAGTCAAAAGGGGCCTCGCTACAAAAGGGCCCGAGTCAAACGGTCGCACGTCAAAATGTAGCGGGTTAAAAAGGCTCTAGTCAAAAGGAGCCAAATCAAAACGCACCTTATAAAAAGAGCCCGGGTCTAAGGGTTCCACGACAAAGTTACCTGAGTTAAAAGGCCCTACGTCAAACGGACCCGGGTCAAATAAAGCCGGAGTCAAACGGCCTCGCGTCAAAAGGGCCCGAGTCGAAAGGTCTCCTCAACAAAAGGACCCGAGCCAGAAGGCCCGAATCAAAACGCCCCTCATCAAAAGGGCCATAATCAAAAGAGGCCCACGGTAAATGGACCCGAGTCAAAAGGCCCTGCATTAAACGGGCCTGGGTCGAAATGGGCCCCGCTACAAAAGGGCCCGAGTGAAGTCGGCCTCACATCAAAAGGGATCGGTTCAAAATGTCTCCACAACAAAAGGGTTCGAATCATAACGCCCCTCATAAAAAGGGGCCGAGACCAAAGGGGTCCCCCTACAAAATTGCCCGAGTCAAACGGCCGTGCGTCAAAAGGTCGCGGGTTTAAAGAGCTGGAGTCAAAAGGGGCCGAATCAAACCGCCCCTCATAAAAAGAACCCGTGTCAAAAGGGTTTCACGACAAAGGGGCCCGAGTCAAAAGGCCGTGCGTCAAACGGACCCTGGTCAAATAAAGCCGGAGTCAAACGGGCCCGCGTCAAAAGGGCCCGGGTCGAAATGTTTCCTCAACAAAACGCCCGAATCAAAAAGCCCCTCATCAAAAGGGCCCGGGTCGAAAGGCGTCCGCAACAAAAGGGCCCGCGAATTGTTTGTTAACACAACGCAAACATTTGAGATTTAGATAGGGATAATAAACATAACAATTATAATCATGTCTGCAGAATTTTTGTGTAGACTGGTACGGAATGACAACCAACGTCAGTAACAGAGGCGACTCTTGAGGGAAGTGACATTGGTAAAAATTAACATTTTACGAACGCAATCCACAAGAAGTTAACTGCACAAATGTATGGTGGAATTTCATTTACGGTGGAAAACATTAAGCGTGTTTGCACACGATACCGACAAAATCGGAGAAAGCCCCGATAATATCGATGTCGGTGTCGGCGTACTTTGCACACGTCGCCGACAATATCGGTGGAAGCCCCGACAAAATCGGAGGAAGCCCCGATAATATCGATGTCGGTACCGGCGTACTTTGCACACGTCGCCGACAATATCGGTGGAAGCCCCGACATTATCGTTGCCGGTGATGAGCGCAGTAAGCGACACACAGAAAATCTTCTCCATATATGAAAACAAATAAAAAAAAATAATAATTGGGAAAATTATTTTTTAAAACAAGGACTAAAAAAACTTCTTAAGAGGTGTGGAGGACGGTACAAAACTTAGAAAAAATAGTCCTATGCCTAAACATGTTTAGATTTAACAGTGCCGTTTTAAATAGATGCTGTAAACATATTATTTTCGTTTCGATGAGAATTGATGCTGCTGTACATTGCAAACTATATTAGTTTTAATTTTTGTTGGAACACTGTTACATATTGTATGTATTATTTTATTTACCATGCAATTAACATTAATGTCATAGTAGATTAAATGATAAGATTCAAATTAGTAATTCTGTTTTACATTGCTCCATACATACACTGGCGCAAATCCCGGGGGGATGAAGGGGACATGTCCCCTCCAATCTTGGAACTGGGGAGATTGACTCCCCCCTAATAATCCGATTTGAAATGTGTTTTTTGGGAGAGAAATTTGATTGTGTCCGATCGCCAGAGAGGAAAATGAGATGAAATTAATGTCCACTCAGAGTAAGCCTCAAATCTGCCCCCTCCCAATGTTGAAGACAACTCTGTTCCCCTGATCCTCCACAGCATTGTTTCTCGACTACAGAAATAGTTTGAACATTGCTATATACCCCCTCCCCAATGTTGAAGACAGATTTGCGCTGTTGCATACATACCTGTCGTTTCTCGTTTCTTTTTGTCCATAAACTCAAAATCCTGGGCAAGTCTTGCATAAACTTTTCGCCATGCTTTTCAATTCTGTCCTCGAAAGAGTCTGTTATATTATCCCATATGCAAGGTCTACATTCCACAAGTTCAATAAGGGTTAAAATATCAAATGGAAAAATTCCTGCCATTTCGAAAAATCTAAGCAAAACTAGAAAGATACGAATGCAATAATACACAACCTTTTTATTCAGTCACTAGAGCTAAACTGCAGAACTCTATCAGGGGGTCGATCCCGGTACAAAGGGGAGAGGGAAATCTTGGGTACATAGCTTTGTTCTTTGTTTTCAATTGCCATTCCACAAATTATTTTTAAAAAGGCGGGGGGGTTTGGGATAGTTTTGGAAATGAGAGGAAATGAGAGGAAGTGAAGCATGAAGCCACATCCCTATTGTTGAGATCACCTTCAAGAAAATGCCAAATGAGTAACTTGTCCTTGGAGCTTTGAAAAGAGTGTTTGATTGTGCTGGTTTCGTTTCAAAATAATAATAATTCTACTTTGACTTGTCAACAAATATTCTATTCAACCATTGCTTATTGAGTGGAACCGGGGAAAGTGATCTGCACACAATTCTGATGAAAATAAAAGAAAGTAATAATAATCAGGATTTTTTCCATATGCTTATGTTCACAGTGTATCAAACTTTGAAAATTACGCTTAAGTTAATTTCCAGAATGTATTAAAATTTAAAAGCATTAATAGATTAAAAAATATACCATCAAAGAGTGTGTGTGTGTGAGAGAGAGAAAGAACAAAAATAAAAAAGGAGTGGAAAATAATTAAGAAATTGGTTATCTAAATTTCCTATATTCTATTTGGTAATAGCTATTTAGAGGGAAACCAGTACTCTTCAGACTTCCCACATTTTATATTTATTTAATAAAGTGAATTAGCTACTCCAAAACAGAGACTGTAAAAAATAGTAAGCTGTTCCGAAGTTGTTTATAGGACAAGATAATAATAATAATAATATACAATTGTAATAGAAAAAATGGAAACAACAAAATTCCAAAGACAAGAAACGAAACAAAAATACACAGCGCCTTGTCACTCACTCTCTTCATCTAACCCGCTGGCCAGCCAACATTACCGGTGGCGTGTGCATCCAATCATAAGAAAACATTGCCCCCATCAAAATCGGTGTCGGCGATACCGCCGACAATATCGGGGGCTTGGCCGACAACATCTGCGTGTCGGAGGATCGGCCGATAATATCGGTGGCATGTGCAAGCTACGATTTGAATACATTGAAGTCGATTTCACCGCCGACATTATCGGTGGTTCCACCGATATTATCGTTACCGTGTGCAAATGCACTAACGGTCTCAAAACAAAAGATCAAACAAAACACATCAACCACTTTTCTTCATTGTTATGCATATTGTGATTATTATTATTATTATTATTATTATTATTATTATTATTATTATTATTATTTTACTTTTAGTATTATTATTATTATTACCAGTTTTATTAATAATAATAATATGCAAGGTCAGTGGTAGCCCATGCCTTCAAACCAGTATACGCCACTGTTTGAAACTATGAACTCTACATTAACATCGGTGGTCTTTCGATCATTTTATGTTCGAAGGTGTGCAAGGGTGTCGTACCCCTACCCTCAAAGCATGAAAAGCATACAATATTTTCGCGAACACAGCCAGGGGCAGAGAGGGAGTGACACATAACAAACACAGCTCACTGTGTAGCTGCAAGAAACCTATGGGTAATTATAGTTGTCCTCTTGTTACAAGGCGTTCAGTCAAGTAGTAGGTATCAAGGTCAGTTCCTGCAGTTGAACACGAAGTTGACTGTTAGGAAACAGAAGCATAAAACTAGTCTCTCTTGTTTGCCTTTTACGAATCTTTTTTACCTTCATGCGTACAGGTCACATCTGGCGTAGATTTAAAAGGCATGTTATGTCAAGTATATATTCCCCAAAAGATATGAGTACTCAAAAGGCAAAAATCTGTAGCTACTTTTGTTTTCCTTTTTCTATTAGTCAGTGGAAGCGTTGTTTCAACATCCTTCTTGTAGATTGCTTAGCATTCACTTCCTCTTTTTAGTTGAGCTTTCGGCTATGAATATTAGGGATGGTCGTATTTTTTCGAAAACGAAAAATGGAAAACAAAAAAATTTTCGAGAATACGAAAAAATTTTCGAGAAACGAAAAACGAATTTTCTTAGAAAAACGTAAAACGTTTTTTTCGAAAAACGGAAAACGAAAACTACCAAGAAACGTAAAACGGATAATTTTTGTAAAACAAACTGAATTTATTTCATTTGATAGTACTTCCAAACTATAATATACTATGCATACGTATAGGAAGTCTTATAGTACGGCTATGTTCATCTGTCTGCCTATCCATTCGTTCGTCCCTCAGCTGGTATCAGAGCAAGAGCGGTAAGAAATAGCGAGAAGCATAGGTTTGCAACACGAATAGATTCATCTAATGCATTTGACTTTTATTTAATCTAGAAGTGGTAGAGATCTATCGCTTTCTGCTACATTGTTGATCAACACAGAACACAAACGGTAACATACAGAAAGACGCGGTTTTCCAGAACCAATTCAGTCTCAAAAATATATTCAATGTTCGCCCTTATTACACTTGCAGCTTAAGCTGTACATAAGTGTCGGAAGTCTTTAGAATGGCTTAGTCCGTCTGTCTGTCGAGAGGTGTCAGAGCAAAACAGTAACAAATATTCAGAAGTCGTTTCTTGCCCCTAAAGTGAGAAATCGATTTAGAGCCCCTAAAATAGGTTCGATCTCCTAAATTAACCCTCCATTTAAAACTGTAAGGGGTTCAAATACCATTTTTGGTTTCAATTTGTATCGCTATAGAACGAAAAGAGTAATAGATAGCGAGAAGCGATTTATTGCAAACAATTTAGCGTCTTAAGACAACATCAATCAAACAACTATCCACAACATTCAATCAAAACCAGAAATTGTTTATATATACTATTATTTCCTGTTTCAGTACTGAATTACGAGATATCGAGATGTAGATTTTTGCAATCGATTCAACTACCTAGAAATAGCTCTATCTTTTCCATTAATCCTCTATTCTGAACGGAAGTTGTTTAAACTAATCATTTTTGGTTTAACATTGATCGATATAGAACAAAAATAGTAATAGATAGCCACATGTGTGTGTGTGTTTTTTTAAACGAATCGATACAGCGTCTCAAGAGTATATAAGCTATATATCATCTCAACGCACAATACTATCGAAATTGAAAGTGGCTGAATTTACTAGTATATTCAATAGGGATTCAATACGGATTTTTATAAAGCAAAAGCTTGAAGAAATAGTGATGCGGTTTTTTGCGATCGACTAAGCGTTCTAAGAATAGGCTCTATCTTCTCCCTTGATCTCTATTCACACCAAAAGTGGTTCAAATTAACGATTACAAGTTTCAACATTAATCGCCACAGAACAAAATTGGTAATAGATAGCGACAAGTGGTTCACCTACAATCGATTCAGGTTCTCAAGAGGAAATACAATTACAATCCGCAACACTCCACAAGGGCAGAAATGGTTGAAGTTTATTACTATTTTTGATTTTATAGGTAATACTAATTTCCATTGAGCAAAATCGGTCAGAGATATCGAGATGCATTTAAAAAAAAAATTAATCCAGCATCTCAAGAATAGATTCCACCTTCTTCGTTAACACTTAATTTGAACCGTTAACACTTCATTTCCGGTGTTAACATTTGTCGCGATAAAACAAAAATTGTAATAGATAGCAACAAGCAATTTTCTGGAATCAATTCAGGGTTTTATACGAGCCATACACTGACGTATTTTTCCGCCGTAGCCATAAAATTTCTTGCGCTAATCTTGTTAGCAGCTGTCAATACGTTAGTGTATGGGGCCTGGCGTACGTTTACGTACCGAATTTTTATACGCTGGAAAAGTCTGGCTGCTTTTAACTTCGAGCGTAAATACGGCGCGTAAAAACGGCTCAGATGAAAGGGTTTTCGAGCAGCAGGTGGTCTCTTGCTCTTTCCACGGCCTTCTCCCTGGTCTGGTCTTATTGTTTTCAGAAGAGAAAACCTGTTCTTGTGTTGTCCTCGCGAATCGTTGCTGAGGTTTGCTGGTAGACTCACCAGAAATCATCATTCCAATCTAGTTTCAGTCTTTTCATACAAGATACGATTTCGGCTAAACTAATATTTCCTATTGAACAAAACGAGACATTATTTCGTAAATAAAATTCATAATTAATTTTGAGTGCACAGAGAAAAAGGTATTTAAATCCAATACTTCCTAATCTGAATTCGCAAATTATGAGAGCTCCTCCGTGGCTATATAGTCAGCGAACCCGTCCTCTGTGCGGGGCGCCCTGTTCGATTCTAGGCGGAAGCTCATGCAGTTCGGGTTCTACTTCTCATATAGGCTCGCTAAACTTATCGAACCTCATGCCTTTCGACTAGGAATTTAAGATTTAATTTAATATTTGGACATTAGTTTTTTTTCCACACAGGTAATGGCGCATATAAAGATGAAGTCACACATTCAGAGTTACTCACGTTGTGATACTGAAATGAAATCTTTGAGTTTAACTTCCCACGATTATGCCATTTAGACTAAAGAATACAATAATTAAGGCAAGTGAATGATGATGAGAGAATTGGTGGAATGAAATTTGGGAGGAAACGAGAGTACCCTGAAAAAACCCATGATGTTGTCCACACAAACTTATTTGCACGGGGATTGAACCAGGGACCCCACGCACCAGAGATAAGTGCTTTAGCACTGAGCCGCTGTGGCCCTCTGTTGTGATATTTTTAAAAAAAGCATGACTGTCAATAGCATTTGACCAATTCTTGCCGAATTGAAAATTATCTATAAATCATATGTTGCTCCCACTATTGAGTATTGTTCTCCTATCTGGTCTATGGCCTGCCCTACTCATTTAAAGAATTAAATTCCGTAATTAATTTCTTTTTAGCCATTGTATCCTACCGAGTACCTCATCTCCGAACACTTCCAAAAAATAACGTTTTAAAATCCCTCAATATCAAACCTCCCCTAGCGAGAAACAAAATTTCTGACCTAATATTTTTCCAAAAAATTATAAATGGCCACATATCATATGAACAGTTGTTAAGTCAGATCAATTTTCGCGTACCCGCGAGAACAACACGGTCTAGTGATCTCTTTTACACTCGAGCTGTGAGAGTTAATATTATCCAAAGGTCTCTTCTAAACAAAATTAGATCAGTACCTATAATCAGTTACCAGAAACTGTAGACTTTTTTTCAAGTGAGTATAATTTCAGATCATCTATAAATAAGCTATTTTTGTAATGTCGCTGTTGTCTTGTACCATCTTGACCTCAAATTGTTATTAAATTGTTATCAAATTGTTAAAATGTTTCAGAGTAAAATGGCCTAGTGCTGTATCTGTAAGTTTAAAGAGTAGTAATCCTTACCTTGAACAAGATACTATCCGATATTTCCCTGATAACACGGAGCAAATAATTGAGTTTGAATATCGAAATTCGATGACGATTCTTGCTATTTTGACAATGTGCTGCTTCTTATTTTAAATACTTTCTCAACTTTACAAGAATTTATAGCGAAATAGGTTCAGAAAGTAACTATTTTTTCACGCGATCTTGATATTGCTCGTAAAAAAATTCAATGAACTACGATATATAATGTTTCTTTCTTCGTATATTGCTCCAAACCTCTGTTTGTGCAAATATTTAAATCTAATAATAATCCTATTTCATCATTAATGCTTATATACTAAGTCAAATAGCAAATCGTTGTACAGTTTTTTTTCTGTATGGTTGCTTCCCAGCCGTAAAAGTTCTGGTTCAATTCGAGGTGGCGGCCATGTTGAATATTTTTCAACATTGTATTATATCTCATCATGATGGGGATATGTTTACGAACACTTACCTGAAAAGTACAATAGATGTAAGCCCAAAAGAGATCATAACTAAGACCAGAATTAAAAATTACACCCATTTACAGGAAATACACTCATAAATTTATATTAACTTATTAAAGCATTTCTCAATCTCAGTGTTGGGAGTACTATCAAAACTTCCTAGATAAGTGTCAACTTAAGGTATATTGCCACAAAATATTATGTAACACTCAATACTTGTCATTTAAATAATTTATTTCACGAACAACTCAATCGTTTTACCATGTTTGTAAGTAGTATATGCATCATTATTACGAGAATTGACCTAATTGACGCAATCTGCTACTTAATAGTGCATATTTTTCATAGACATTACATATTGAACATAGTAGAAACTCATCTTCAAGACTGCTTCGTGTGGATGTTTCCATATTGCAGGCTATTAATTAAACATTTATTTATGAAATGTGAACAATCACCTAAGGCGTTTTTCAGAAATTCGAAAAAAAAAAAAAAAATTCTCCCTCAAGAGTAAACTACCCGTTGTGGATCTTTTCAGGGAAAATTAGTTACGTCATATTGTCCGGTTATTAATAAACCATTTATTTATCAATTACGAACAAAATTAACTGACTCGTGTTTGAGAAAATATCTCGAAAAAACTCACAAACAAGAGTAAACTAACCTTTTTGTATTTTTACCACAGGAATAACTTACGCCAAATAGTAAAAGTGGTAATGAAATATTGATGTACGAGAAGAATCGTTAGTCATTTTCGATAAAATCGCGTTTGTCTTTTTATTTTCATCTATCAGTGAACTTCCTTTATTTTGGGGGATAGGAAGAAAATTCGAAAACCTTCCCTTGGAAATCTGATAAAGGTATTAAGTTTAGAAATTTATCACTCGAATTTAAAGAAAATTATCCGATGTTGAGTTCGCCCTTACTACTACTCAATTGATTTGTATGTTTATGTGGAAACCCTCAAGTTAAGGTGGATTTTACCCTCATGTCACATACCCGACAGCAAGAACGAAGAAAAAAGTCATTAAGTTTAAAACATTTTTTTAATACAGTAAATTACTAAAGACTACATTTAAAGAAACCATGAAAATAAACAGTGATAAACTGGCAATAAACGAAAACCAGAGTAGAACTGAATTTAACCTGACCCCGCATGCTAACACCAGGCGACGGTAATTTTGTCACCGGAAAATTCGTCACGGTAATTTCGTCACCGATAATTTTGTCACCAAAATATTACCATATAGGTAATTTCGTCACCGAAGATAATGTCACGATAATTTCATCACCAGTGTCTTTTAGAACATAATACAAGTACAATGAATGAACTCGAAAAAGCTTTTGAAATTGTTTTCTTTAATCTTCAACTGCCAAAACTATGCAGCATAATCAAAATATATTATTATTATTAAATAAAGAGTTACATATTTTAGATATTGTATTTGAGACAAGAGATAAAAGTTTCCAGTAATTCTATCACAGAAATATTGTCATATAGGAAATTTTGTCACGGTTATTTCTTCACCTTTGTTGAATTAAATAGAGACAAAGCAAACGATCAAACAGCTTACGTTATTTTAATAAAACTTAGAAAACAATTCAGTTGGTGTTGAACTCTGCAAAATTGAAGTTTCTGTTACTCGAAGCAAGAACAAACACCAGTAGAAGAAAATAATGTCTGCTTGAGCAAATGTTAAAAGCACAGGCAACATGGGGCACTAATGGGTTCATTATTCACTATTTAGAAATATTAAATTTCGCGAATATCAAAATTTCAGAACAGAAAATAATAAACAAATATGGGAAGATACGCCAATCTGTTAATTTTCCCGCAGAATAGACGAAAATTTTCATCGTTCTAGTACCGTTCTCTGAGCCCAAACTCTTGGACCTTCCAAATTAACAGAGTCATTTGAAAAGAGTGGCTTTTTTTTTTTTTTTTTTTTTTTAGGAGCTATTAAAAGAATTATATTATATTTCAACTCTGAGTAAACATTGGCAAATTGTTATTGGATATATGTGGAGACCAAATTTCTATAAAGGAAGAAAATCGTATAAATATTTCCGGATGTTTCCTTTAAATATAACCTTATGAAGCTATTAAAAAGTGAAACATGGATGGTGAACGCCAACTTTTCAATGGCGCCAAAAAAAAGTATATGTTATTTGAGGTGAGACTTCCTTTACTAGGTATACGCCCTAATGTAGACCAAGACACAAAATTCATATGAAGAACTGTTTCGTGCGGTGGTGCATCAGTGCAGTGAATTTAGTGAATATTCGGACCTGTAACTATGGTAATGGATTTTGATATAGCGTAAATGCTGGCTGTAAATGCAACTTTTGGAGATTCAACTCGTTTATAGTGTTACTTTTTTCACCTGACTCAGTCAACATGGAGGAAGGTCCAAGAGCTTGGACTCTTAGAACGGTACAAAAGCAATGAAAATTTTCGTCTATTTTGCGAGAAAATATACAGGTTTGCATTTCTTCCAATAGCAGATGTGCATCGATTAATACAAGTGACTTCGTAGGAAGAGCTGGAACTGCTGGACTATTTTGATAGCACTTACGTGTCAAACACGTATTGCCCTGTTAAAGCTCGGTCTGGGAATATTTGTTTGCGTAATGTGCCCCGTCTATACCCCCCAGACAATTGGAACGTTCACCAGGCTACCTTTAGCAGCAATTCTAGGATAATTAATATTTGTGAATTGTGGAACTAGAAGTTTCATCATTTAGTAGGAATGTCCCACGCAACTATTTGGAAGCTTATTCATGAAATTCAACAAGTTGAAGCAACGGTTTCAGCTGTGCTTCATCAAGATGCTGTGGGGCAACCACCCAAACAGCAAACTAGAAGAGTGTTTCAGATCTTTTAGAAACGGCTCTAGTCTTTGTGCTTAACGTATAACACTGGAACTAAATGTTTCAAAAAAAATTGCTTGTTGTTTCCTGTAGTAGAATGAACATGTAAACCATTTATTGCATTAATACAAGTTATATTTTGTTTGCTAATTTTCTGTTCTGAAATGTTAATATTGCCAAAACTTATATTTGTAAATAGTGATATATAAATCCATTACTGGCCCATTTTGCCTGTGTTTTTAACATTTGCTGAAACTGACATTATGTTATTTTACTGCTGTTTGTTCTTGCTTCGAGTATCCGAAACTTTGATTTTCCAGAGTCGAACACTAACTGAATTGTTTTCCAACTTTGATTAAGATAAGGTCAGCTGTTTCGGTTTACTTTGTCTCTACTTAGTTCAACAAAGATGAAAAAATCACAATGACAAAATTTCCTGCATGCTAATATTTTGGTGACAAAATTACTATGTCGAAATTTCCGGTGACGAAATAACCTACATGCTAATATTTTGGTGACAAAATTACCGGTGATGAAATTACCCAAGTCCGCTAACACCCAACCTTTCAATAAATAAATATTTAAATTATTTTTAACAACTAGATAAAAACTAAATGGCAAGATAAACTTTGAAATAAAAAAAAGGTAGGTGGAAGCAGCGGGGAGGATACCTTCAACTTACAAAAGCCGAGGTAACAAGGATCAAACTATTTCTAAAGAATGGGGCTGGATAGCGGCGTAGCGAGCGTTACAAGATTGGGGGGGGGGGGAAGAAATGAAACTTGAAATTGCCAAGTCTTGATAAAAAAAAATGTCACACCAACCCTGTGGAAAACTTTACAGCAACCTTATTTTCATATTCGTCCCATTTCATGCCCCATCTGAGAGATGAATACGAATATCCCCCGGTTTCGAGTCCAATTTCACAGATCAATTCAGGATCATTATCATCACCCATGATGCACAACTGTTAATTTGACAACTCATGGTTATCATAGTTTAGGTAATCCCCGCCAGCCAATCCTTACGAGAAGTGCGCAGAGCTTTTTTTTCTGTCCTCCAGTCTCCTCCCACTTCGATATCATGATTTCGCATTCTGATGAAAAGTATTAAATACCGGCAGGAAAAATACTAATATTTAACCTCCCTTTTAGGCGCCCCACCAGTCACGCGCCCGGGGCACGTGAACTTTCTTCCCCATAGTTGCAGCCCTGTGAGCTACGTAACATGCAATGGTTACGTAATGCTTTGACTTATAAATACGTACTATAAAGAAAGGAAGAACTTCAACTTTTGTTTAACTTTCCGAAAGAAGCAACTACGGGATTAAAAATAAGGTAGGAATGACAACTCATCTGTATGAAAATGAAGCGAAAGACACGCCGGTCTATGCTTTCACCCAGCAGATGTATTGTTTGGCCCTCCAGAATGTGACTTTTGGAATCATGCACTTAGGTTTACAAAATGACTCGACTCATCCATTGTAGCTTCTCCCCATCGAACGCCTGAGAAACCTACTGTGGCCCCCCAGTGCCGTGCCATGGAAATCAGCGCCTGGGGCGAGAGTATACGACGGCGCCCACGTACAATATGAGTGAGGTCGAAATAGCAACCGCGAAGCGCCATCATGGTTTGCGCGAAGCGTAAGAAAATTTTCAAAACTAAACCTTGCTTTTCCTTGATTTTGAGAACTTTTTATTACTTTTTCCTTCCATTTTATACATGTGTGCATATATTTTTCCTCGGGACGAGAGTACACGATGGCGCCCCCGTACATATGAGTGAGATCTACATACCAACCGCGAAGCGCCACCATGGTTGACACGAAGCGTAAGAAAATTTTCAGAAATAAACCCTGATTTTCCTTGATTTTGAGCAATTTTTGTTACTTTTTCCCTTCCATTTTATATATGTGCACATATATTTTCCTAACATGAGTAACATTATAGGACCACCTCCTAAAGCAGAAATAGGATTTAAGTACATACTAGTAATATTCCTCTAATTTTTCATTTCTTTCTTTTTTCCTTAGTTCTCTTCTTTTTCTATCCCAATTTTGCGCCCCCTTACTTCGGCGCCCGGGGCTGTCACCCCGCTCTCCCCCTTATACAAGGCACTGGCTATACCATTCCCAAAACACACTTCTGTTCAGTTCTCCCTACTCGAAAAGCCCTGAGCGGTCCCGGGTTCGATTCCCGGTGGGGTCACTCGGTCGGAAAAGTGTAACAGCTTTTTCAGGCCAGCCACCCTGAATGAGGTTTTCCTGGGTTTTCCTCATTCACACCAGGCAAATGCCGGGGTGGTACCTAACTTATAGGTCCCAGGCCGCTTCCTTCCTTTCCCAATCCTTTATTCCTTCCCTTTCCCCGGATTGTGTGTTCGCCGAGGGACGTCATCCCTCAAATCGTGAAGGGCTAAATGGCCTTAGATGCCGAAAGCCCAGAAATCCAAATCCAAATCCCCCAAATCCAAATCGAAAAGCCCTGTGAATAGAAAGTCTTACTGCAAAACAGAACTGAAATAAAAAGTTTATACTAACCAGTCACTGCCTTGTTCTTGTTTTATTAATATCAATTCTTATTAGTTTCATTAATCTCCACAATATGCCTGTTGTCTTGTATACGCTCTTGTATCAAATGCTTTTGTTTCCAATATAACTGCCACCGAAAAGCCTCTTCTATCTGTCTTTGTTTTAATTTTGTACGCCACCTCTATTGTACTTTTGTCAGTGGTACAATTTCTCGATTTTTTTATTGAAGATTCTTCAAAATGTTTAGGAATATCAAATGAACAAAAGTGAAGTGTGATCACATGCAACAAGTAAAGGAGCTTTAAACGAATATATCAATTTATTTCAAGATAGGAAACTACACAAAATTTATGCCAAATCTATAAAAGAACTGATAAGTTACAGCAACTGGGTATCTAAGAAAATGTTAAACCAAGTAAGTCAATTGAACAGAACGGCATTCTTCAAGTTGCCAACTAGGTATTTTAATTTGCCAACTTGTCAAGAAATTGGTAACTTTGAGGTGGAGGCTCCCCCCCTTACCCCCCTTAACGACGCCCCTGGGGCTGGAGGTAGTTGTATAAGTCTTGTTTTTCCTTTCTGACCTATTTTGAGCTGTGGATAACATAATAAAAATTGGTATCCCGTGAGGGGATAATTTATTCTATTTGTTACTACTATATTCTTCGTTAATTTTGTAAGAAAAAAAAAACGAAAGCTGCAACCATTAATAAATCATATTTTCTTTAAATTGAATTTATCATTCAGTAGCCCACTTTTTAACCACCAAAATCAACAGTCTAAAACATTGTATACAAAAAAAATCAATCAATTATTCAACTATCGGAACACTCCTTTGCTCCCTTATTCTTTGTAAACTGCAGTTCCAAACAATAGGCTTATTTCGGAAGGTAAGAAGAAACCTCACATCAAGCTCGTTCAGATTGTATTAAATCATCATTGTGTCTGTTTAGAAATTTAAATGTTTGCAACTTACATCGTAAAAAATTGAATATAACTTTTTCCCTGTCCTGTGTCTTCCTCCTTCAAAGTACGATTTATATAAATATTTAGTGATCTCAGATCACTAAGTACAATGATCTAAGATTGTAACAAAACTAGGCCAAGTGGATTGAGCTGCTTCGACGTAATATAGATAAATGTGAATTTTTAATGCTCTTCGGCGTGGCTCCCAGTCTGTTTCTTCTATGCTTTCTTTTTATTTTTTTACTTAACAACACAATGTTTATAGCACCTGCACTTAAAACCATGGCCTCAGATAGATCCATCTTGTTCAAGCAACTTGAGTAAGCTGGAAAACGACCATGTGCTCAAACAACAGGCAAGAGGAAGAGCGAAAAATGAGCGCTTCTTTTTCTTCTTCTTTTACGCGCCTATTTTTACGCTAGGTGTATGGGCCAACTTACGGACCGAAATTTCCGACATCATTTTACGGACCGAAAATGCGCGCTGAAAATACGCTAGTGTATGTTGGCCTTTAAGAGAACATATCGTCATAACCTGCTTCACTCTGTTGTAAACGGAAATGCTTGAAATTTACTACTACTTTCGGTTCGAATACTTATATTCATAGAACAAAAACTATAAAAGATATCGATAAGTTTTCTAAAATCGATTTAGCATCCTAAAAATAGATTCCGTCTCCTCCCTTAACCCTCTATTCAAGCCGGAAGTGGTTCAAATTAGCCATTCCTGCTTTCAATCTTTATCGCCATAGAACAAAAACGATAAGTGATAGCTAATAATGGCTTTCTGATACGGATTCAGCATCCGAGGAACAGATTCTATCTTTGATCTTATTAATCTATTCCAACCAAGAGTTTTAGTTGTGCTACTTGTTGTACTGAAGTTTGAATATTCAATTCGCATGGATTGCAAGTCTTAGTTTTTTTTAGTTTTACACTGTGAAACGAAACTCTTTTGTTTCTCTACAAAAACAGGACGTAGGAAAAAGTATCACAATCAGGGGGGATCCAGGGGTCGATCGCCACCCAGAAGAGAACACTCTTATTTTATATATAAATAAAACCCATCCCAGAGTTGGAGCTCGTAAAAATAGCTCTAAGTAGCAGTATTATAACCCCCGCCAGAAGTCCGTCCTGGATCCGCCCCTGATCACAACTCCCGGTTTCAGTATTGATCACCATAGAGCAAGCATGGTAATAACGAGAAGCATGAATTCAGTACCTTCGCAATAGACTATCTCCAAGTTTTACCCTGTGGTAGAAATTTACTACCACTTCTAATTTCAATAGTGATCACCATAGAGCAAAAATAATAAGAGATAATGAGATATGTTTATATATATGAATCCAGGATTCGAAGATTGTCATATCGATCGCTATCCCTCTATGTAAACCGGAAATAGTGAGAAACTACCATTTCCGATTTCATAGTAAAGAAAAGACGATAGCCGGAAGCAGTTTTTGATATGGATTCTCTGCCAGAATGGTAGTTTCCATCTCTAAGTTTAATGCAACCGAAAGTGATAAATACTTACTATATATCTGGTTACAATATTTTTTCTCGTAGAACGAGAGAAGTACTAGGAAGCGACAAACGTTTCTCTTAAATATATAATTTCATTATTCCAAGAAAAGATTTCAAGCCCTGCTATTGGTCTAATGGCTAGAGCGTATTCCTTTGATGCACAGGGTCCCGAGTGGAAAAACATTGAACGTGTTATGGTGGTTCGGATTCCACTTTAAAATGTAGGTCCACGTCTTCTATTGTCTTGCTCGATACTGAAAGGGACGCTGAACTTCAACAAACAACCAAATAAAAAATTTTCATATTAGTAGTATTCTTCTACTGAAGTTAGTAGCAGTAAAAACTAATACGAAAACGAAGACCCACCTATTTAAAATTTGAATTCTCGTTTGATGAGATTATTATAGTCAGATACTTAGTTCTTTGTTCTACCGTATATAAAACATCTTGAGAACAAATAAACCATTCAATAGTATTTTGTTAGTATTAAATTGCCTATTTTTGAAAGAATCAAATTGTTTTTGATACTGACTTAATTAGTTATAGAAAATAAGAGAAATGAATGGGGGATCTTAGTGAGAAGTCTTTAGTATCAGTACATATAATCACTTCATGTTTCATATTTTGTTAAAATCAATTGTTAAAAGTGAATTTATTACAGAGTTGCCTGACACTATCACGATCAGTTTATACAGGATCCTTCTATTTGGTAATTTGTTAGTCTTTTTTTTTACATTATAAAATATACTGTCGGGCTAATTGCTGTATCGCCAGACAAATTTTAGGAAATTTACCGGGTCAATTGGAGAATTTATTTCAGTTTATGAGGAAGAGTGATTGAAAGTCAGGTAAGGGGAATAGCAAAAGCTCAGATAGTGATTGTATTTGCTGGTTGGTTTTGATGTTGTAAGCGGCACTGTATGTGGAGGCGGATGGACTATTTCGCGGAGAGCTACACTTGTTTTACTATACGGATCCATAGATTGTAGAATGTATAGATAAATTTGAGCAAATCTTTAATTTGCCCATTTCATGTCGAGAACAGAGGAATGTGGGGCTTCTAACCCGTTCCTACTACTATCACTACCCCTACTCCCACTACTACTACTACTACTACTACTACTACTCCTACTTATACTATGGATCCGTATAGTAAAACTGCGCATCTAATAACATAATCTAACGTAACTTAATGTAATCCAACCAAATATAACCGAATGCAATATATTTTGCTCCATTTTTTCGATTTTCAAATTGGTCCGTCGATTCAGCAGTAATGCCATATTGTCGATAACACATTAATAATCACTATTAGTAAATAATTATTTTTTTAATATTCTGTAAAATATAAATTTTACACTGTTTACCTTTGTGAATTATTATTTCTAATTTATATCCCTCAAGAACCGAGAACCAAGGGTCTGTGGATCACAATAATTCATGCTGAGCTCGCACGCGTACCAGACTCGTTAAAGTCTATGACCATATCAACTTTGGCCAATATCGGATGAGATTAACGCGTTTTAATGAAATGTATTGATTGAACTAAGTTCAAGTCCAATTTTTCTGGACAGTATTTTGAGAAAAAAATACAGCTACAGGCTAGTCAGAGCATCAATGCAACTGTGTACTGTCAGCAGTTGAGCCGTGTTCAAGAAAAAACTCAAGACTCTGGAGCCAGCACTTCTGAATCGCAAAGGGGTCCTCCTGTTACAGGACAACGCTAAGCCCCACGTGGCTAGGATGACCCGGGACACCATTCTACACTTTGGATGGGAAACACTATTGCATCCGCCATAATCTCCGGACATTGCACCGTCCGATTACCACCTGTTCCATTCCTTGGACAATCAGCTTAGAGGACGCCAGCTCAAATCCCTAGTAGAGGTGCAAAATGCACTTGATACCTTCTTCGATTCACGGCCCACCAAGTTCTACCGCGATGGAAGACATGGCCTTCCAAAACGTTGGCAGAAGGAGACTATTTTTGATTTTCCAGGTATGTCTTAGGATAAATATCGATGTTTGAAGGTCTTGGGTGAAAAAGCGACAGATCTTTCTTGGTTACCTTTATAGTTACTAAGCTTGTCAAGATCTACCACCTTACCAATTTTGGTAAAAATTGGATGAGTTCCATCTTTCTCGCTTTAATGAAATTTCTTGATTTCACTGATTCCAAACCTAACATTGATAGCTAATAACTCAGGAACAAAAAGTCTGTACATCATAATATTTTACATGAACTTCCATGCATACCAAGCTTGTCAATATTTACAATCCTACCAACGTTCGTCAAGATCATTTGAGTTTAATCAAATGCGCCTTAGTGAAATTTCTTGATATCACTAACTTAAAACACAAATTTGATTAGCAATAACTCTGGAACGAAAGTCCCAAACACCATAATATTTAACGTGTGTACTAAGTACTTTGCAGTCCATAACCATACTAGTTTTGATCGTGATTGGATGAGTTTCATCAATAGTAGGCACTACACACTATCCTTTCATTAGATCCAAATCCAAGGAGCACGGTAGCTCAGTGTTAGAACGCTTTCCTCTTGTGCATTTGATCACAGTTCAAGTAAGTTCGTGGCAGACAACATCGTGTCCGTGTATTTTCCCGGGATACTCCCATTTCCTTCCACATTATCATTCCACGAATTCCGAAAACTTTTCGAGAAACGAAAAATCATCGAAAAAGAAAAAACGAATTTTTTTCGAAAAACGTTTTTTTTTCGAAAAACGAAAAATCTTTCGAAAATACGAAAAAAAAATTTTTTTCGAAAAATGAAAGACGGAAAAATTTCCGAAAAACGAAAAAACATTTTTTTTTCGAAAAACGAACGAAAAAACGAGAAATGAAATTTCCGAAAATCGAAAAACAGATTGTTTGAAAAAGGCCATCCCTAATGAATACCACCGCGACAAGTCGTGGTTCTTATGATAGTGGCGTATTTTCGTCTGGAGAAATTATGGAAATAATAAATAATGTAGACTCCGATGCTTTTGAAACGGACGATGAATGTAATTTGTACGAAGATTCTAGCATCAATATATGTGACACGCATACCTCTTTTCATATAACATCACTGCTGAACGCGACGTTAAACTCTAAATCAAAACTCAACACATACCTCTTTCTATTTAAAAATATTGTGTGGTATACAATATTCGGAATTCAAGATGGCTGCCATGATGTGCACTAAATCATTTAACGCAGTTTATACACCAATGCCAAATTGTAAAATTTGCTTTTCCTCCGTCTATGCGTCTCTTTGTTACAGCCCTGTCATAATACTTTCCCTATTTGATACATATGTAAAACATAGCACACCCTGTCTCAAACAGATGAAATGTCAAAAATGAATTCACATTCTCATTTGTGGGAATATTCAAGTCTGTAAAATCATAACCTTTTACATTTAAAACAATATTGTGTGATATGGAATATGGCGGAATTCAAGATGCCTTCCATGATGACCACACTCCAAATCAACGCAATTGACATGTCGTTATTATTGTTCTGTCCCAATACTTTTCAGTAACCCTGTATACAGATCCACATATGTCTTCTCACAGCAAAATTAAACTAATATTTTCCACAGAATATTTTTCATACTAATATGTATTTTTATACTTTGATCCAGGAGTAGAAATGGAATTTTAGAAGTAAGGAGAAAGTCAGCAATGGATAAAGTTTGATTGGGCTATGTCACGAGAATACAAACTCTGAAAGACGGTAGTTAGGGGCGGACTTGCCAGGGCCCTTAGGTCGCAATCGCGGCCTAGGCCCTCTAAGAAAACAATGATGAAAGAATAAAGAAAGAAAGAGAAAGAGAGCTAAATAATTCGGTAGCTCAGTGTTATTATGCTACCAACACACACTCCTCTTCCATCTTTCCATTAATCAGTAAGTTATCTTTTTGAATAGGGTCCTTTTGTTACTAGATTTGTGGCTAGGTCCATATTTCACTATGGTCTTTTATTATCAGAAACTGTGATTTAGTTTGTACCTGGGGCCTTGGACCTTTCTTTCAATATATTGGACAGTTGGGGCCTTCTTTCATTACATTGAGAAGTTGGGGCCCTGGGCCCTTTATTCATTATATTGGGCAGTTGGGGCCCTTATTTCATTTCATTGAGCAGTTGCGGTCCTAGGCATGTTTCTCATCATGTTGAGCTATTGGGACCTCTTTTTCATAATGTTGGGTAGTTGCGGCTCTTTCAAGGTTGAAGACTGGTGCCTGGTTTGTAGCTGGGTTCATATTTAACCACAGGCTGATTGGTTCTTTATGGATGTTAATACATCTTGTAGGTCTATATTTGATAAGTCAAAGTTCGATTCCCGGCGGGAGCTCATGTGGTTCGGATTCCACGTTAATCAATAGGTCCACGTCTCATATAGCCTCGCTGCTGAACGGGACGCTAAACTAAAATCAACTCAACATTGATAAGTCAAAAATGGAAAAACAGCGCATTTTTAAAAATTTATTTTCTATCAAAAAGTTTACAAAATAACAGGAGAAAACAGTGGAAGACGCCAAGAAAGCGGGCATTTTCAACATAATGGTTGATTCTATCCAAGATGTTTCAGGGGTTAATCAGCTGGATATAGTAATTCTCTACGTTATAAACGGTCAAGTATTTGAGCGGCTGTTAGCAGTTGTCGTCAACAGCTTGGGCGTCTCTGGCGGGGGGACGAGGGGGACGCGTTCCTCCAATATTTTGAAGTACAAAATATTCAATATTTTGTTCTAATTTAATTTATTTACTAACGACAGAATAACATAAATAATAATAATTATATTTATTTGTCATATAATATTCAGGCTGTTAACAGAGTTCTTGATATGCCTCACGGGGTCCGTGAAGGTAAGCAGAAATGTAACAAATGGAATTAAAGATAATAAACAGGTTGGGCTAGATAGTACCATTTAAATAACTTTCTTTGATGTCCTCTCCAAATTGTATATGCCAGAGACGCCAGTGGTAAACAGTGACACTACAAGACAAGTAACTTATAATGAAATCAAAAGAGTACTTTGTGACAAAAATGTTTTGATGTCTGATATTGTAAGTTGCTCTTTTGATGGAGCTGCTAACTTCAGTGGCTGCTATTAGGGAGTTAAAGCATTACTGGAGAAGGATAATTCTGAAATCATTTACACCAAATGCATGGCTTATGCTCTTAATTTGGTTATGACAAATTCGACTGAGTAGATCCCTGAAGCTGCAAATTTATTTGAAACCAGTGCCGTGTTCTGTCTGAATACCACAAAAGAAAGGATGTTTGTAAGAAAATGATTGATGCAAGCCACGAGGGACATGACAGACTACGGAAAGTTCAACAAGTTGGTACGACACGATGATGGAGCAGAAACAAGGCACTGAATGCAGTAGTGGACACTAACGAGTTTCGCTACGAAACATGAAGCCAAGACGAGGAGGACTGTCTATCATCAAGATTTCTTTCATTTTTATTGTTCCTCAATGATGATGTACAGGACAGGGGTTTTAATGCGAAATCAAATTTTAAGCTAAACTTTGCTGAATAAATGGACAGAATTTAACACTATAATGAGGACTTCTGTGTTTCAGGACTTATTTATTGAAACGGAACCTGTTTCGAAATACCTGAAGTCTCACGGATTGGACTATCTTACAACCTAGAGACTTCTAGACAATTTGCAGCAGCAGCTTCAGAAGAAAATAGAGGCAAAAGATGTCTGTTTAATGCTTTACGAAAATACAAAAATATTTTGTGTGAAAATAAATCAACAGCTTGCGCAATCTGGTGTAGAGATAGCAATGGAAAAAGACTTTCTGCACAGAATAATCTTAAAGAAGAAGAAAATGCTAGGAGAGCAGATGAACTGGAAAAGAACTTAAATATAAGTGAAAATGATTTATTCAGAATAAAAAACTTCAACGAAAATTCTGAATACAGCTGTTACATGTGTCAGGGATAGATTTCAGCAGCCAAAAGAACTCCAAATACTGGAACCCAAGCACGTTTCAGAAATCAAGAAGAATGATGTATCTGAAAGAGCTTTCAGAGTTCTTGCGAAAATAAAAAACTAAATATAAAACAGGAGAAAATATACAAAGAGCTCCAGCAGTTCTCTGTCGTGTATTTCACTGTCACAAAACGTTCTGGTTTTTGATAATCCTGAAGAGAATGATGCCCCTGAATCCGTAGAAGATAATGATGATTATGCATCTGAGCATGCTATGGCATATGGAACATCTTTGGACGGGATTCACGGTAAGAGTGAGGGGACAAGATACTCTTATGTATGCCTGATATCCACTCTTGCTTTGATCTCAAGCTTTTTACCCGTGGAACCGTATTTACCGGGCCCTTTTGACGCGGGGTCATTCTGACTTGTGCCTTTTTGACGCGGGCCCTTTTGACTCGGGCTCAGTTGACGCCTGGCCGTTTTGACCCGTGTCCTATTGTAGTGGTGCCCCTTTCGATCAGGGTCCGTTTGACGAAGTTTCTTGTTGACTCTGGCCCTTTTGTCACAGAATCCTTTAGACCCGGCTCTTTTCGACGCGGGACTGTTTTTACTCGGGCATTTGTAGCGGGTCCCCTTTTGACTCGGGTCCGTTTGATGCAGGGCCCTTTTGACTCGGACCCTTTTGTCGTGGGACTCTTTTGACCCAGGTCCTTTTCATGAGGAGCGTTTTGATTCGTCCCCTTTTGACTCGGGTCCTTTTGTAGCGGGGTCCCTTTTCACTCTGGCCCGTTTGACGCAGAGCTCTTGCGACTCGAGCCCCTTTGTAGTGGGAACCTTTTGATGAGGGGTATTTTGATTCGGGCCCGTTTGACGCGGGGCATTCTGACTCGGGTCATTTTGTCGTGGGACCCTATAGACACGGGCCCTTTAAATGAGAGGCGTTTTGATTCAGGTCTTTTGACTCAAACCATTTTGTTGCGGAGGTTTTGACCCGGGCAATTTTGACGGGGGCCATTTTGACTCGGGCCCATCTTTTGACCCGGGTTCGTTTCAGGCAGGTCTCTTTTGACTCGGGCTCTTTTGACGCGGCCCTTTTGATTCGGGCGCTTTTGACTCGGGCTCTTTTGACGCGGCCCTTTTGATTCGGGCGCTTTTGACTCCTGCTCTTTTCTTTCGGAGAAGTTTGACCCAAGCCCTTTTTTCGCGGGTCCGTTTTCACTCGTGCCATTTGTAGAGGAGCCACTTTTGACTTCTGCCCTTTTGTTGTGGAGACCTTTTGACCCGGCCCTATTTGACGTGGGAAAGTTTTGACTCGGGTTCTTTTGTAGCGGGACTCTTTTGGTCCTGGCCATTTTCATGAGGGGATTTCGTTTCGGCCCATTTGGACTCGGGCACTTTTGTTGCGGAGACCTTTTGACGCGGGGCCATTTCACTCATGTCCTTTCGTAGCGCGACCCATTTTGACCCTGGCCCTTTTGACACAGGCTCTTGGGACTCGAGCCCTTTTGTCGTGGGACCCTTTTGACTCGGGTCCTTTTGATGAAAGGCGTTTTGACTCGTGTCCATTTTTGCGGAGACCTTCCGAACCGGGCCCTTTTGACGACGGGCCGTTTAACTCGGGCCATTTTGCAGCGATGCCCCTTTTTGATCCGGGGCCTTTTGACTCGGGTTATTTTGTCGTGGGTCCCTTTTGACCCGGGCTCCTTTTATGAGCGTCGTTTGATTCGGCCCCTTATGGATCGGGCCCTTTTGTTGCGGAGGCCTTATAACCCGGGCCGATGTTGAAATGCGAAGCTAGGTAATTGTTTACCCAGATGGAAATGACACAACAAAACAGTGACATTGATGGTAAACAAAATCGCGCTAATTTCACGCACATATCCTTATAACTTACTGCTGAATTAAATGGAAAATTTTGGCACGACGCAACCTCTTCAGCATTTAAAGCTGGAATAGGGAGCATTGTTTATATTTCTTCCCTGATTTAAAATATTTTTTTCTTTCTTTTCACAGATCCTGTGGAGCAGCGACGCAACTAGGCTGGTTGTCGCCTAGGGCAAGAACTCGCCCTAATGTCTCCCTCTGGCCAATCAAACCAAAACAATCCCCGACTATACTTGATATTGGCATCACACAGTAATTCACTTATTCCAGTTTTTTCCAAGTTGTAAAGCTTAATTTCAAAATTGCAGTATATAACTTAATTTTTAGTACAAGATAAAACACCAAACTATGCGTAATTAGTATTTGGTTGCCAAATAATCTGAGAGTAGCATGCTTGATATATTCTTATAATCTTGTCATAATAACTGCAAATAATAATGCTTTTGGAATTATATAGGGATGTGCATGTGTGTATAGAATGAATCAATAGTCTGTTGCTTTAGTATAGAATATTTAATTATAACAAACAGTGAAGCTGTTGTCTCGAATATTATACTCGGACATTTTACAAATCTTTTAAATGGGTGTACGTTAAATGAAAACACAAAGAACTGGAACTAAAATTTGACTTTGCGGGCCCTTTAGGCTGCAAAGGATTTTACAATGTCCTCTAAAGAAGCTTTAAAACTAACCTATGCTCTATGGATATGATCCTAAGGTTGTTGAGTCTTTGTTGACCTGTTAAGTTTCTGAGATATATATATTTTTAATGATTTGTAGTTTGCTAAAACTCCTTTCCTTGCCTTATAGTGAAAATAATATTTTCCCAGTTTTGCTCCCCCAATCCGGCGCTCGGGACATAAATCCCGTTTGCCCCCCTAGTTACGTCACTGCTGTGTAAAAATAATTTATTATTGGATAAGTTGATACAAGCTCCAGTTCATTAACATACGTAATGAGGAAACAAATACTGCGCTATCAAAGAAACAATTATTTCATCAAAAGCGATTCAGAATACGGGCAGTGGTCTAAATATGGGCTAGGTGACGTTCTAGACTTCTGTATGCTTGTGTAGTACTACCACCTAGTCACAAAGGTGTGGAAGCATTATTCAAGAACGAAGGTGGTGGCGTGATTCAGTTGGCGACGAACAGTTGGGTCTGGTTGATCAACTTGTGTGTTTTGCCTCTGTGCAATCGTGGGAAAGTTTTATCAGGTATGTGTTTTGTATTATTTTTAACCATAAGAAAACCCAGTTTGAAAAATTGTAACAGGTAAGTTGTATTATGCAGGGATAGCACTTGTAGTTAGTAGAAAACAAAAGGTAAATAATATTGTGTACGAGTACTGTTGCGTGACAAAGCAAAATCTACGAATGGTCTAAATACAGGCTACCTTGCTAGGTCTAAATATAAGCTAGTAGCCCATATTTGGACCATCATTGTAAAATTCTCAAAACTATCTCTTTTGTTTCAGCATGCCAAGATCGAAACCCAAGTACACTCCAAAAGGCAAGAGAAAGATGTGGAAGCAAGAGGACATGGCGAGTGCTATTTGCGCCGTAAGAGAAAACCGCATGGGGAGCTGAAAGCAGCAAAGACTTTTAATGTGCCACGTACAACTCTGCAAACGTTAAGCAAGAAACACAATCTAACTCCCATTGAAGCAGCAACGACAAAACTTGGAAGAAAACCGATATTAGGGGACGAGCTTGAAAAGCAATTGGTTGAATATCTACTCCTCATGGAACAAAATTTCTTTGGATACACCAGGAGCGACTTGCAACGTATGGCGTATCAACTAGCATCACGAAATGGTCTTCAACATCCATTTAAGGACACAGAAGCTGGAAGATCGTGGTTTGATCTTTTCCTTCGTCGGCACAAAGATGTTATTTCGCTTCGTAAACCATGTGGAACGTCTTTTGCTCGCGCTTTTGGTTTCAACAAGGAAAATGTTCAGCAGTTCTTTCGTCTGCTCGAAGATGCATATGAAAAATACAAATATCCTGCAGAGAATGTCTACAATGTGGATGAGACGGCCCTTACAATTGTTCAAAGCAAATTCCCGTCTATAATTGGAAGGAAAGGTAAAAGGCAAATAGCAGCTCTAACTTCTGCAGAGAAAGGTGCAACAATCACAATTATTGCCTGTACGAGTGCCGCTGGACAATTTGTGCCTCCCATGGTAATATTTTCGCGAACGAACATGAGTAGTCAGTTAATGAAAGGAAGTCCTCCAGGTTCCGTTGGCGTAGCGCATCCTAGTGGGTGGGTACAAGCCAATTTATTCACCAAGTGGTTTTCTCATTTTGTTGAGAAAGTTCGTCCGACTGAAGAATCACCTGTTCTGCTGATTCTTGATGGACACTATAGTCACGTTCGAAATATTGACGTCATTGAGATGGCGCGTAATCATCACGTTACCATAATTTCATTGCCACCACACACAACTCACAAACTTCAGCCACTAGACAAGACCTATATGAGTGCCTTAAAGGCTTATTATAGTGAGGAATTAAGGCAATGGCTTCGTCATTCGCAACGACCAGTTACACCTTATGACATCATGGAGATATTTGGAAAAGCATACCTTAAAGTCCAAACTGGGGAAATAGCTGTAAATGGTTTTAAGTCCACAGGAATTTTCCCACTGAATCCAAATATTTTCAGTGATGCAGATTTCATAACTTCTGAAATTGAAGCACAAAAAACATGCAACCCAACCCTTAAACCTACTACGGCCCAAGATCCGAGCCAAAACAACTATGCCCAAGATCCTGTCCCTTCTACATCATCGTTTGAAGATTTTTCCTGTCTTACATCTCAAGATACTCACAACACAGTATCTGGTACTTCAAATCTAGTAAGTCCATTTCATATTTCAACAGTTCCTATAATTAAAAAAAGGCTCAGCAATCGAGGTAGAAAACCGGCACGTGCTACTGTTATAACGGGTACTCCTCACAAAGAAACAGTTCTTACTTCCTTACAAACGTCCCGTAAATGCAAGAAGTCATTATCGTTGACTACCGTTGACCACAAACCTGCAAATGTAAAAAGGAATACATCCGGACAGAAAAGAAGACAAGGATCTCTGGAATTTGCAAGACAAGAATCAGATTCAGAAGAATGTAGGATGGTGATTTCTGATGTAGATCTTTGTGATGATGAAGATACTAACTTAGATATGCCTGTTGGACATGAAAAGCCTGATGACGAAGACGCAAATTGTATATTCTGCGATAGGAAGTTCTCTGAAGATACACAAGGGGAGCTATGGGTTAGATGTATAATGTGTTCAATGTGGGCACATAACGAATGTGCTGGTGCGGAAAAGGAAGACTACATCTGTGACTTTTGTAAATAGACAGTCATCACTTCTACATTATTCTTTCACCTTATTTTGTACCTTCAAGCATTTTTCTTAGTTCTTTGTGGCAAATTTCGAAGGTAGCCCATATTTAGACCATACTTTCAAAACTTAACATTATGGCCTTTCTCAGAAAACTGTGTTTATTATTGTTAGTCTTGGAATTTTCAGCTATATTTGTAACTCTGTTATAAAGTTAACATCTCTCAACATATTTGGAGTTGTTATTTCGTACATTCCTTAGAACATTTTATTGATATTCGAAAAATAAAAATGGTAGCCCGTATTTAGACCTTCTCCTCTAAGGGTGCAGCAATTGCATTATAAACGTTACCTGAAAGCAATAATATTATTGAACACAAAGGCGTAGTAGGCCACTATGGCTACCTGACAATCGCCAGGAACCGCGCTACGTACAATTTTGCGATGAATAATGTTTTAAATCAAAGGAGGGGGTACTTTGAGCCTCAGAAATGTTTCCAGTTCATTGAATCTTTTATCTTATTCCTTATATTTGCACAAAAACAATATTTTAAAAAGGAATTCAATAGAACAAGATGATAACGTTTCTATAGTTAATATTATACTTGAGCATTTTTAAGCCATTCGGAATATATTTTTTATTTAATTATATGTTATTTATCTATTTATTGAAATTTTAATGCGTACAGTTGATATTGTTGTTTTTTCAAAACACAAGGTCTGGCTTATAGAGGAAAGCGAAAATAAAATCCCGCGGATATGAATAATAAATGTATTAATAATGGTAATTTGTTGGAGTTAGTCCTTTTGGTGAGCAAACATGATCAAATTTTGAACAGACATATGATGGTGACTGTACAAGAAAGTAAAGGAAGAAGAGCATCATATAGAGGGAAAAGATAACTTGAAAGAAAACTGTAAAATAGCTGAGATTGTTCTCAGAGAAGAGATTCATAAATTATAATTTCATTAATTTTTAGTTAGCTATAGACTTTGACGACAGCCACATTGGAATACTTGCAAAAGAAATAGTTAGAATATTTTACAGCAACTCAAAAAATTCAACTTAACATTGAATTTTCAAGAGGAAAGAAATTAATTTAGTTTCATATTTATTAAAATAACTGACTTCGCGGAACAGATAAAGAACTCACAAAAGCAAATTGCAGTGATAAAATCGAAAGTTTTCTCCCAACTGAGACAATAGCTTTCTTAGAACAACCTTACAACTTGGAGAAACTTAAAGTTTCGAAGCAAGAATAATTTCCTCTTCATCATCAAAATAGTTTAAAATAAATATTTTCAATATGGTAATTAACACTGCAATTCAGAAAGTGAATTCTCATTTTGTTTTGAACGAAGTTCTTATGAAAGACATTGCTTCACTACATACATCAAGTTTCAACGGAAATCAGTTCGTTTCAGGAGTTACCTGAAGACGCTATGGGTATTGTAGCTTATTATTTCAAAGTGAAGAAGAATAGGCATTTGAAAAGAACTGCTTTATTATGATTACCACAAGTTATTATTGAACTTTAAAATTATCGATTCCAAGAAAGAAGCAAACCAGGGTCAAGCGAGAGGAGATAAATATGAACTATCCGATGAAGAGAGTGAGGGCAAAGAAAGAAAAAATGAAGACTTTAAAATTATGAACAACTGCTCTGCAAGGTTGAAACAAAGTTCAAATGATACCTGTCCTGCACGTTAGAATTACTTTATGAACTAAATCTCTACGGTCCGATGTATCCATCATTGTATTTGGTGTACAAATATATTTTGAGTCTTCCACGCACGCAAGTATCAGCGAAATAATTTTCTTCATCATGAAAAGGATTAAGAATCGATTATTATGATCTTTCCTTAGGTAGGATTTGTTAAAGGATTTCGTTCTCTTTCACGTTGAAATATAATTTAACTGCGAATTTGAGAAACATCTTCTTCAAGGGAATAGGCCACTAATTAAATTACGTATTACATGTAGAAAGAAAGCACAAATAGAAATGATAGTCACTGAATTAAACTAATTGAAAAACATCATTTTGTATTATACATCATTTTGCAATTATAATTATGTTTCAAACTTAGAGAATTTAAAGCTTGTGTAGTTAATATTGGGATGTAAAGGAGTCTCCCTTATGAGTGCCCAAATGTCCACCCCACTTTCTCGTATAGTGCACTTTGGATACTGCATTTATTTAAACGAGGCTCTGGCAACTGGCAACACCAGGATAAACATGTTATAATGGCAGAGGGTGATAATGATGTTTCTTGGGTGCGTTTTGTTCATGAAGGTTCTGTTTGTGTAATTGTGTTGATTCGTGACGTGACAAATGGCCTCGATGCTGACGTTTCCCTTAAATAATAATAATAACAATAATAGCAGTTAATGTTCACACATTTACCTATGTTCAAACAGTGTGGATTAAAAAGGGAAAAGACGTTTTAGGGGTAATAATGGGTTTACTCTATGACTAAATTATAATAGAAAGTGCAAACGAACGTGCAAAAGTGCAAATGAACAGCCAAGCAATAAGGAATGGATATTTATACATTCATCTTGCAAATATATCTGTTGACATTTCCTCGAAACTTTTAAGTGGGCCCAATACTTTAAATCCTGAACTTTACTTAGCCATGACGAGAAAAGAGCAAAAATATGTATAATTGCATAAATAGACTTTCTGTTGTTGCGAAGAAATTAAAAAAAATGACAGATTAGCCAAAATAGAAAACCTGTCAATCAAGGTTGGATAATAATCAATAACTTTAGTACTAAATTTAATACGGAATAATTTAAGAAGTAAAATAATCTGATTGTTAACAAATATTCAAAGAGAGAAAAAGATAACTAACTGATTTTTGACCAACTTGTTGCAACTTAAACTACTACCATAAGTTTTGATGATTTGCCATCTCTTTAGCTAAATCGGGTGGGCAAAGTTGGCCTGTCCACACCTGATTGAACACAATATTACCCAACCACATTTTAATTAAAATATAATATTTTGACATTCATATACATTCTTTATCGAAAATGAGAGCTCACAATTTGAAATTTGTGACAAAATGTAAATATGTACTGTACATAGAAAGGATAGCCAGAAGAGAAGCATTTACAAGTTAAATATTTGTAAACGCTAATAAAAGGCAAAATATGCAAAACAAAAACTTCGCTACACGCTCGCAACAACACAAAATATTTCTGTTTGAGAATGTAACTATACAGACCCCTTAAAGACCTAACTTCCAAGTTCTAGTGAGCTTCCAACTGAGAGATAATTTTTATCACACACTGGCATTTCCAGTAAGTTTCTTGTCTTTTGTGTTCATCCTGATTCTTTGAATTTCTTTGCGGACAGGAAATTTGGGTAATGGTTTCCTTGGTGAAAATTTAAGAATGAACGTGACACAAATACAAATAATATATGCAAAAAAATATATTGTACGCAAAGAAAGCTACTCTGGATACACTGCCACAGAGATTATTTCTACACATAAATGGCACCATTTTCCAAGGACTTGTTAGAACACAAAATATGTTTTTGTGACCCAGAATCGTAAAAATCTAGATCCTCCATTTGGAACTTTATTGTGACTTGTTTCCTGAAGACTCAACACAGCACTAACGAATCGCTTCTAATCCTCGGTTTATAGATAAAAGTTACTGCAAGTGTTGACAACTTCGGTACATATTTTCCTCTAACATGAAAATGTGTTTATGTCCTAAGGCCTTCTTATGTCCCAATGTATCTTAATGATAATATTGAATTCGCAGAAAAAAAGGGAAAATGTAAAGGAACAAATATATCTTTCTTTATCTTGCAATAGGTCGTATGTTGAAAATCACAATTTTAGAGGAGAGCGAAAAAACTTTCAGTTTTGAATAGGATTAGATATACATTTTTTCTGCATTATGTTTTATAACTGTTATTATTAGCCGGATACATAACATGCTTTGCCAGCTGATGAAACAAGTGCCGCCAGATCCAATACTGGTGTTAAGTAAAAATACCCAAATTTTAAGATACAACATATTGCAAGATACAGAACGACATCTCTTACACATCAAATTATCGTGTACCGTAATAAGCACATCCCAGGGACATTCCATTATCTCTGAAGTTTTTATTACGACCCTGAATGTCTCGGGACAAATATGAGACTTGTGTAATTATGCTAATTGGGATTAGAAGCATTTTATATCCTATTTCTTGTATTTGCACAGTCTATGAGGGTTAGCTTTATAAATTATCATAAATGAAACCACAATTTCAAATAAATTATTATATGACTAACCTGTTAATTGTTTATCCCTCTTTGTAACATACTCCTCGAAATCTTCAAATGCTTCTTCATCATCTAGTTCACCTCCTAAATCCTTTGGAAGTATTGACGTATCAAAGTGTTCATGCAGTGATTCAATGCTTTGATAATGGAAGTACATCTGAAGAACAAAACAATTAACTTTAGCAAGTGAATATGAATTTGACTATTTAAATATTCTACTTCGTAAGTCTACTAAATCTATTTCGTGAAAGGAGTGCAGCTAACAAAAAGGTGAAGAAAGTTTCTGAAGTCAATTTCCGAACTTGAAAAGTGTTAAAACCAGCGAAGGAAATTTCAATAAATATGCCCATTATGAAACAATCCAATTATTATTAAAAATTTGTTTGAAAAATATGAATATTTAATTTACATGCACAAAATTTTGAAATTTAGTGTTAAGAATGAGGGTATGATAGAAAGGTCACAGTAATTATGTTTTTTTTTTTTAACCAGCGTGTATCAAAATATAAAATTCGGTATGCGGGAGACTTTTATTTCAAGAATATTTGCTTAAATTCAATACACATGACGTAGAGAAAGAAGTGGAAAAAATATTTTGACTACTGTGTGACATAATGGTGCAGAAGTAAAATAAAATCGACTGAAGAATATTGTACCTTCATAACTCTTTGCAAGAATCTGAAATTAGACAGAATTGATGTTCTTAAGGTTTAGTTTTTAATTCAAATGTGCTTGCTAAAATCAATCTGTGTTGACTACGAGGTTCTTTTCTCCAGCTGGAAAATTCTTGTTTTAAATATTTTTTACAGATTCAGTTTTAAAAAAGAGTTGGTGGAGACGATATCCAATAAAATGGTCCTATAAGCTTTCATAACACTAAACTTTTTCTTCGTCTTAATCCCTCTTAGCACCTGTTCTGTGTTTTCATTATATCTTTATGGTAATCGAGCTTTGTACTTTTCTTCTAAATGCACTAATACTCGTTTACAAGCATGTTTTGTCTGAACCAATTTCCATAAAGTTATCTCATATCTTTTACCTTTCTCTAGATCTTGCAAATTAACATTTCTTAAGATTTTATATCGTTTTTGTTGTTTAATTGTGATATTATTAATTATTTAATTATATAGAAACTCTAAAAGTTATCCATTTTCATTAATATAAATTCTAAAGTTCGACAATAATCTTTTAATTCAGTATATGGAATAGACAACCTATCTTTAATTATCTCATCTATCATTTTATTCGTCATATATTTAGTAAATCGAGTAGGAACAAATTCTAAATTCATCACGCTCGACTAAAATCCTTTCCCCAAACTTTGTGCTAATCCTCTCCAGTTTCTTAATTTTATATTCATTATTTATTTCTATTTATTTCAGACCAATAATTGGTTTTTGTCCAATATTTCCAACTTTATTTAAGTAATGAATATGTTTGGCCAGAAAAATCTTTATTTACAACGTTTATGGAATATTCCATAAAAGCTAATACATAACTCATTACAATTTAATTAAAATTCTTTATTCATTTTCTTTTCGTTTGAATCATATGTAAAGTTCTTCTGACCGATTAAACACACATAAGTTATATTATCAGTTACAATTTATGCAAAATCTACAATTTTTATATTTGTTCTTTTCTTTAAAGAAATGCGTTTTCTTCTCCTACCATTAATGACACACATTGGTTTATTTTTAGTGAATTCATAATACCATCAAGAACTCTTGATGAATTTACAAGAGAGTAAAAATTAATATTAATGTGTGTGATACTTACTTCAAGGTGAAATTGAAGTGTTCAGTGTTCTCGTCAAGTTTAACTTATTTATTAATAAATGTACAAATAGTATGTCTCTGAGATTTCTTCAAAAATACGGTGACGTCTTGGTTTCATAAAGGTACGTCGATGGCTTTTGTACTGTTTTTTTTATGTGTATTATTTTACAGGATGTTTGAAAGTTGGAAAGAGAATCAATGCTTTGGTACGATGAGTGCTAAGGCTTGGATACAGTAGATACAGACTTTCAGTCAAGTATACTATGACCTGCAGTACAATCTCAATGGTGCATGAAATATAAATACAGGACTTATCAGAAGTCAGATACTTGGGAAGTATCTAGAAGTCAGGTAACTCTTTAATAAATATTGGGTTGTCCTATATCAATCTGAATATAGTCGTACTTCAAATATAGCTCCTAGAAGAGGAAGAATATGACATTTCTTTTGGTATTAATTAACATTCAGATCTCTCTCTCTCTCTCTCTCTCTCTCTCTCTCTCTCTCTCTCTCTCTCCTGCACTTCTGGTAGTTGGTTGAGAGTATAAGTAGAGAGTATGGTTGAGAGTTGGTTGAGAGTATTGTGGATACTCTCAACATACCTAAGTATACGTTCCTGTTAACAAAACTTATAGTTGCAAATAATTAGGTTTGTTAAGCATAGTGTTACACACACACGAACACAAAGTTTTCTTGCTGTCTCGTCTCAAAAAGATAGAGAAAAAGTACATTCTCGTTTCGTAAAATATATTTCTTTCTATTGGAAGAGCTGTCTCTTCGTAATCACGTGCGAACAGTCCTGGATTCGATTCCTGGTGGGGGCACTTGGTCGGAAAAGTGTAAAAAGCTTTTCCAGGCCAGCCATCCTGAATGAGGTTTTCCTGGGTTTTCCTCATGCACACCATGGAAATGACGGGGTGGTATCTGACATATAGGTCCGAAGCCGCTTTCTTCCTTCCCCAATCCTTTCTTTCTTCCCTTTCCCCGGGTAGTGTGCTCGCCGAGGGACGCCATCCCTCATGTACGTGACGGGCTAACATGGCCATTGATGCCCAAACTTCAGAATTCCCAATCCTAATCCTAACCGTCACTATTACATCTCTTCTCGTCTCTTGGGCCACATCAGTTGAGCAGTAAAAAGGGATAAGTCAGTTCTAATATTACAGCAATGAAAATATTAACATACTCGATGATTCTGTAATGATGCTAAAAATATTGTTCGTATCCCTTCCATCCAATCCCGACATCCTATATTTTGTATACTAGAGGATATTCACATTCAGTCAGCAACTAATTAAGATTTGGTTACTGATCGTATGAATTAAAATGTATATGCTCGACGAAATTAGATAATAAATATTCTATATTTTAGTCCCAAACTGCACAAATGTCTCCAAGGGTTACTGACAATATGTGGTATACAATATGTACTGAACAACTTTTGTTAAGTATTAAAGACTTTAGTTTAAAAATGGAATCAAATTAACTCAGTACCACTTCTTTTAGCTGCAACTTACCACAATAATATACTATTGGACCACTTTTCGTTCTCACTGATGTTATTCAAAAGAAGTCATTGAGTCCTAGTAGATAGCAGCAACATTCTTCGTGGAGTGCATTACTCAGTTCTTTGAAATATATATATATATACGAACTTGGAAATCTGCACCGATTCGTATCTTCAAAACGGACCACAGATGTTCAATTGTGTTCAGATTAGAGGACTGGTATCATTGTCTGGAAGCAACACTTGGACTATAGGGTACACATGATTCTGTGACATAATCACATACAATGAGCATCCGGTAAGAGTCAGTACAGATCCACTGAAATTTAAGATGTTGCAGCCAGAGTCGGATTTAGGTTTCGTTGGGCCCTAAGCTATTGAAGGTAATGGGGCCCTTTAAGTATCAAGATGAACATAGGCACCTATATGCAGAAATGAAGAAACTAGTGATATTTTAGGAAGCAGGCTAGCAGGAGGGGCCCAATTACTTACATCATAGGAGTCTATATAACACGAAGCAATATTGCTATATGTAGATTTTATATTATTATTTTTCTTACTTTTGGACATGTATATCCAGTTGCTTCCTTTGATTTTTGGGGCCTTCAAGAAAGTGGGGCCCTAAGCTATAGTTTGTTTAGCTTATACGAAAATCCGGCACTGTTGCAACCCACAGCATCACAGAACTACTGCCATAATTCTCAGTTGGATAGAGGAAATGCGGATCATACCCTTCTTTGGGAATCGGATATATAAACACAGCCCGTGGTTTGAAGTAAGATGAATAATGACTCAAAAGACCATATCACACATTTCCAGTTTTCATAGGTCATGCTGTATGCTCTTGGCACAATTGATATCGCGCTGAATCACGATGGTCCCTTGTCAGCAGTTTTGCTTGTTCAATCCGATCTTTTATGTCTATGTGATATAAGTTGAGGCGGGTTGTGGTTGTCGACACACGCTGTGGAAGTGTTGAATGCCGCTCAGCAAAGCTCTGGAGGACAATCAGAACCTCTCATCATCCACACATCGCAGCCATAGGAACGTCGAGACTGAGAAGAAACTCCTACAAGATGCCTGGTCCGCCTTGATGAAATCCGCCTTCAAACAACACGGGAACATGCAACAGTTGCAATCCCGTAACATCTCAGATATGTGAAACAACAACGCCAAGAGTCACAAAACTTGATGGAAGACATGTTCTTCGGCCCGAAACTTCACACCAAAGGGTTCACCCCACCAAATGAAGTCTGAAGTCTGGAACGCAGTCGTAAGACAGTTCTGAGTGACAATCCGCTTTACTGTTCGGCAGAACTGGGACTCTTTTTCTGTTCACTGTTCATCTTCACCTATGAAGTTTTGGCGTGAGTTTCGAAGGGCGTCATCAATATAGGACACTGTCCCTTCCGACACACTTATTAAAATGACATTAAAATGATATGTGTCTGTAAGATTATAACAAAATAATGAAGTTTGAACTTGCCTTTTTAGCAATTGGAAGATGTGAAATGAAGGAATACCCGAGTGCGATAATTCCACGAAGAATAGATGGTATCCATATGAAATGGCTCTCTTGCTCTTGCAGTGGGAAAATCTGAAATAATTAAATGTAATATTTGTTGTACATAAATGTGTAAATGTTTATTAAACATCTGTTTCGCTGAGAAGTAAAGGTTGCATGGAACTTTGTAGTCATTTTATTTATTAATGAAACAATTCCTTTAAATTGCATTAGATATTAACTTATTCTTTTTCCTTGCTTAATTTTATTTTATAATCAATAAGAATGAACACTATTTTTTAAAAAATAAATTGAAATAATTATTTTTTAAAAATAAAAGAAACAGAAACAAAATAATCTTAAAAGAGTTTTGTAAATTCCACACACTATTAAGAAATAGGTAGCTTTAAGTATTCCTGAAAATATTTTATATTATTATTATTATTATTATTATTATTATTATTATTATTATTATTATTATTATTATTATTATTATTATTATTATTATTACCTGTATGCGGTACTAACGCGTGTATGGAGCGTCTGTTTTTAATATCAACAAGAAAACATCTGTAAATTGTTTACTGAATGTCTTCAAAACACCCACATTGATAAGCAAAGGCCGAAATCAAGGAGCGAATGAGGAGCAGAGTTCTCCTAACTTTTATAGTCCCCTATGAATTACTGGAGCAATAGTCAAAACGACTTGATTAGTCTCTATAATTATTATTGTTTTTTTTTTTTATTATTTACTCGTGGATACTAGTGTGGGTATGCTTAACACCAAAGAATGTGGTACTCAAATACTAATAAATGAAATAAAATGAAATAGTATCATATAAGGGGCGATCGACTGAAACCCGTTCAGTGGTCATAATTCATGAAATAAATTTCATTTTGAGGGGAAGTTTGTACAGCATCTAGAGGCGTCTATGGTTAGCGTGCAATAAAAATATGGTTCACCAGAAGTCACCGTGAGCGTTGAGACACTTGTCCCACTGTGTCACTAACTTACAAATGCCGTCCATGTAAAATTTGGGCGGCTGACTATCAAACCAATCACGCACAGCGTCCTGAACCTCAGCGTCAAACTGAAATATCTGACCTTTTAATGCCTTCTTTAGAGGCCCAAAGATTTGAAAGTCACAAGTTCAAAGGTCAGGGCTGTAGGGCGGGTGTCGCAATATTTCCCACTTAAATCGTTGAAACAAATAATGCACTTGGTTTGCAACGTGTGGACGCGCGTTCTCATGCAACACAATTACTCCAGGGATCAATAAACCAGGCCTTTTGTTTTTGATATCTCTCCGCAAATGTGTCAAGGTATGAGATTAGCGTGCGGCGTTGATGTACTGTCCTGGTTCCTTGAAGTCGAGCAAAATACTCCATGGCAATCAAAGAACACAGACACCATAACTTTCCCCGCAGACGGTTGCGTCTTGAACTTTTTGGGACGTGTAGATGAGGGATGTTTCCACTTCATACTCGAAGACTGAACTCTGTCCAAAATGATGGCACCAAGTTTCATCCTCAGCAACAACGTGCAGCAAGAAGTCGTTACCTTCCAAATGGTAACGTGTCAAATGTTCAATGGCGCAACCCATACGCTCCAATTTTTGGTCTTCCGTCAACAACCTGGGGATCCACTGAGCGCACACTTTATCATACCCCAGATTTTTTTTTTTTTATAATTTTCTGAGCAGTACCATAACTCATGTTTAAACCGTTCGCTATGGATTGAATACTAATGCGTCCATCCGCAGCTATAGCCGCATTCACCTTTTCACGCGTGTCTTCAGTGGCAACAGCATGGGCTTGACCAGGACAAGGATAATCAGTGGTTCGTTCACATCCCTTCCGAAACGTCCTGGCCCAGTCCACCATTGTTGTTTTGGAGACGCATGCGTCACCATACACATATTTCAGAGACCGGAATACTTCAGCTGGTTGACAACCTTCGGCACTCAGAAACTGGATGAACGAACGCTGAACCAAGAAATCGTGTTTGTGATTGAGAAAAGAAATGACCCTTTTTAGTTGTCGCCAACTTGAACTTTGATTTGATAATTTAATAAACAAACTAAGTTAAATTTTATTTTTTCTTTCTACAAGGGTCGTTCAAGGTTGACCGGGACTTTAATTTCTTCAGAGCAAATAGCACAAGAAGCACCAAACTATGTCAGTTTTTCAAAGTATTCTCCGTGCGCGTCGAGGAACCATTGCCATTGTTGTGGCAAGTCCCTGATTCCTTTGGCGTAGAAAGATTGGTTGTTGTCGTAGTCACTGGAAGACATCGTTTCGCAGTGCTTTATCCGTCGTGATTTTTTTCCCTCGCAGATGGTATTTAAGGGGTGCAAACAAATAATCACTGGGTGCTAAATCTGGATCGTAGGGGGATGGGGCGGAACTTTCCAACGCATTTCGGCCAGAGTTGTTGTTGTCACATTGGCCGTGTGAGGGCGGGCATTGTCATGGAGAATAATGACATTTCCAGACATCTCAGGTCTTTTCTTGCGAATGGACTTTCGTACAATACCACTCAACAATGTGGAGTAATACTTTGCATCAATTGTGCCCCCTTTCTCCACATGGATAACACCCTCCATGTCCCAGGAAACCCTTGCCATGATCGTTCCAGCGGACGTCTGCGTTTTGCTTTTCTTGGGCGACCGCCACTCCATGCTGCTTCTTTTGGTCTCTGGGGTTGAATTTTGCAACCATGTTTCATCACAAGTGATGATAGATTGCAGCAATTCACCTCGGCTCGAAACCCGATTCAGAAGCTGTTCACAGACCGTCATGCGTGTTCACTTCTGGTCAAATGTTAGCTGGCGGGGAACCCCCCTTGCACAGATTTTGCGGAAGCACAAGTGGTCATGAATGATTGTCTCAACACTCCTGACACTGATATTCACCTCATCAGCAATATCCAGCACTGTTACTCGCCGGTTCTCAAAAATCATTTTTCAACACGTGCGATATTCACTCGTGTGACGGACGTGGGCGAAAGCGTCCGTGCGCCTCATTTCTCATCAACTCCCGTCCTCTTCGAAACTATTCACACCAATCGTACTCTCTTGTCCGTGACATCGTTTGTTAACCATACTATGCTTGCAATCTTCTGAAAATCTCAGCTGGTTTATCTTTCTCCTTCACAAGAAATTAGATTACACACCGCTACTCCACAGCCACAGACATACTGCTTACCGCCATATTCGCTGCAATTGCTGCGCATGCGCTAAATACGTCATGCCGGGCGTTAGTTACTCGAGAAGGAATACATTACGTCATCCGCAAGATTCATCATGATCCGGATATTCATCGATAATTTACGTACGAAAATCCAGGTCAATCTTGAACTAGCCTTGTACGTATGTCTCATTATTAGTCAATTAATATCGGACCTCCGAAGAGAAAATTAAACGAATTTATTGACCGTGTCTATAGCGACAACTCCCAGTCACGACCTCTCTTCAGTTTTATTTCAAAGTAGGATGACTGAGGAAGGGATATATAAAAGTCGAGAAGGAAGTAGTAAGAAAAAGAAGAAGAAGAAAGAGGAAACTAGAAATGAAGAAATACGGGATAATTATGGAAATACAGTGAGAAAGTTTAAATAAGTATTAAAAGATGATTCATACCCGACTTTTATTAACTGAGAATCAATTCTGAATTGTTTCTGGTGAGACACGTTCCCTCATACTACTGTGGCCTGGACCCAGATGCACAAGTTGGAGTCACCGTGACCTAGCCCAGATGATAGAAGTATTAATTTAATTCGTTGTCTATTATTTCTGAACATTAAACAACTTTTATCCAGTAACTGAATTTCCATAGTGGAGATCGAACACACGTCTGAGTTAGCCAAGGAAAGAACAAAAATCGAAGTGATACACATATTTTCCACAAATCGGAGTTCTTGAAATTCTTGAAAAACTGTCGTCCCAGCTCGTTCTGTTGTTTCGGCTTTCCTTTCAGAGCCGATTTGAATTAATTTCGAGTTAGTTATCCTTCATGACCTCGGCCATGAACCAATACACACACTATAGTAATACGGACATAAGATATGTTATTTTAGGTGAATATTAGAAATTACCACTTAAAATGAAAGTTATCGCTCATTCACACACATAAGCATACATACAGGACAATGTATTGATACAGGTAAATCAGCTTTGAAGACAATATCACCTTATAAAAATAAGCACAAAAAACGTTAATGACATGCAATTGAGTACACATATAGTTATATCGTTACACATGAAATCTTAAATTACATCAATATAAATTCAATGATAAAAGGAGGATTACAAAAAATAATAAAGTAAAATGTAGATTTGAAAATTTAGTCACACCAAATTGTATCTCGTAGAGTGAAGTTGCCCTAATCGTACAGTCTCCTAAATCGTACCACTACCTCTTCCGAAAAGACGCATAGTACCGCCTGCAATCTAATGAGTTTGTTGGAAACTACTTATTAATCCCATAATTCACCAGTTGGTTCATTGTCTAGAAAAGGTGCTGTCACGTTTTGTGTCATGAAAAAGAAAATCAAGCAATTTGATGTAAGAAATTGGAAGCTCTTTGTAAGATCTGTTCTTCAGGTAAGTAAATTGCAGTTATTTCCAATAATATAGTTGTTTGGTGCATAGTGTGCAATACATATTTAGATAGGTACTGGTTCTAATTTAGTGATAATATGGAATGTTTGGTTTATTAGCGTAGTTTCTTAAATCGTACCTTAAGTAAGTTGCTAAAATCGTACCGGTACGATTTGGACGACTTTGGATAGTGATGATTTTCTTCGTTATCTATTTTCAGCAGTCAGTGTAAGATGCCAAAAAGACAGAACGGAAAGTGGGACCCACAAGACATGTAACAAGCTTTGAATGAATTTAGGGCTGAAAATATTGGATTTAATGACTGTTGTCGTAAATATCAAATACCTAAACCAACCTTTAAGAGGCATCTTATGAATAAGGGCAAAAGAGGCACACAACGTTCGCTTGCGAGTGGTGTAAATGGAAGAGGAACAGCGTTACCTCCGGAGGTAGAAGATGAACTTCTTTCACAGATCATAAGATTCGAAAAATGTCTTTTTGGTCTAAGTGTTACAGATGTACGGAAACTTGCCTATGAAATCCTCGAAGCTAATCCACATCTTTCCAATCTTTTTAAGAAGAACAAAAAGATAGCAGGAAAGAAATGGTACTATGCTTTTATGAAGAGGCATCCTGATTTAAGTCTAAGACAATCTCAATGTATCTCTATTGCTCGAGCAAAAGGTTTCAACAAAGCCAATGTTCAAGAATTTTTCATTTCATTTCAGAATTGAACATTTCATTGAGTATGTGAAACCATCAGTGAACAACAAAATACTGCTTGTATTGGACGGCCACACTACTCACTCTAAGAACTTAACGGCAATCCAGTTCGCTAGAGAAAATGGAGTCCTTCTCCTTCAACTGCCAGGCCATACTACACACAGACTACAACCACTCGATGTTTCTGTCTTTAAAGCTTTGGATACATTCTACGAGCAAGCCGTTGGAAAATGGTTCCGTACAAGGGGAAAGCCTCTTCAACAATTTGATGTTTGCAGTCTTTTGGCGGAAGCTTATGGGAGAGCAGCAACCATTAGTAACGCTGTTAGTGGTTTCCGAGCAACTGGTATCTGGCCAGTCAACCGTGATGTGTTTGACGAACATGACTTCGTTGCAAGCAATGCTTTCACGACTCCACAAGAAGTAATATCAACAGGAGTATCCAATAACAAAAATGAATCTAATGGGAAAGAGGAATAGGACAAACAACTAAATAGTGCATCAATGTTAGCTACCAAAACATCAATCATCAACTCAACTGCGAGTGGCGAAAATACAAGTGTCTCATCATTGCTTCAAGTATCAGTGGAAAAAATACGTCCGTTGCCTCAATTAGTTCGTGAAACGGCACGTAGAATGCCGCCAAAACGTACCTTGTTAACTTTTAGTCTCTATAAGAAATGATTGCAAACATCAAAAGATCAAAACCGTGAAAGGAAACACCAAAAGTTAAGAGAAACTTCAGTATGTGCAAAGTCATCCGGTAAACAAGAAGGAGGCTTTCGGTTGGTGAAGAAACGACTTTTCAGAATTCAGATAACGGATATGGATTTTTTTTTTTACATTTCAAAATGACAGATAAACTAACTAAATTAAACTTTCTCGTCACCCGAACTGGGTCTGGGCAACTGCTCTTTGGTGCAGTTGCCTGGATCCAGGTCAGGGTCGTATGAGTGAACATGTATCTCTTCCGGGGTACTTCAGAATTGATCCTCAAATATAGCATTTGGATATGAGTTACCTTTTAAAAACTAATCCAGTTCCTTCACCATATTCCCATATTCATCCAGTAATTCCTTCTCTAATTTCCTCTACCTTTCTTCTTTTCCTCCTTTCCTCCTTCTTCTCTTCTACTTTCTTCCTCTTTCTTTTCCTATTTCTAATAAAACTGAAGAGGGGTCATGACTGGGAGTTGTCGCTATTGACACGGTCACTAAATTGTGTTGATGTTTCTCTTTGGAAGTCCGATATGAATTAGTAAACATTAAAACAAGCATCTGAAGCCAGAATATTAAAGCTCATTTTGTTTAATTTTATATTTCGACTAAAGTATTAAAATTACAAGAGATTTTAATTCACAAACTAGCGATACTTTTCCCCAATCACGACGTCTTATTTCAACACGATGTTGTCCACCTCAATCTTACTTGGCCGCTGTTCTCGAAAGCTCTCTATTGATTTGAGTCCTTAGCCAAGTGTCCTATTTCTGTCAGATCTTATTTGTGTCCTATTTTTGTCAGATCCATCTTAATATTGTTCTCCCATCTGTACCTAGATCTTCATAATTGTCGTTTCTCCGATTGTATTCCCAATTAAAACTTTGAAAGCGTTATTACTTTTTTCCATTCCTGCTCACGTGAGCCTCCTCCATTCCATTCCTACATAACCTGCTCACGTGAGCCTCCTAGACTTGATAACCCTAACAATGTTTGGTAAACTATATGAACTATGCGGCTATATTTATTACGAAGTTTCCACCATTTTCCATTCCCGCTCCTATTGGGTCCGAATATTCATCTCAGGTCTTTTTTCTCAAATGCTTTCAGTCTGCGTTTACGTCTCTCCGTTATTCCAACTTCTCCCGATACAACAGTACACATTTATAGAAGCCCATTTATTTGTTACAACCTTGATTTGAATGTATTTCTCCTTAAAGTATTTTTCAAATTGTAGTAGAATTTCTTGTAGCGACATCCCTACGTTCAATGTTGCTATTGGTCATAAGTTTATACAGAACTGAGAAATTCAGGCCAGGAAGCTAGAGTACACTACAAATCATGGGTAAAGACTAACATCTGGATGATGCTATCATCGATTATTCCCTGGTTATTGATCTATAATGTTTTTGTCACATTTAATAGTTAAAACGAGAAATTTACAATTTCAGGCTTCTTTTTATATTATTATTTATCGTTCTTCATAGCTTTTTATATACTGTTCGAAACTAAGATGTTCTTGTTAGATTTGTCTTTTATATTATACTAGCTGAAATACCCATTCTTCCCATGGGAGCTGTAATTGAAAGTCAACGTCGGTAGGAGTATCTCCATTCATCTCAGCGACCGCAAAACCTATAGATTTGACACTAATATCGATCATTAGCTGAATTTGAAAGTTATCGCTAATGGGAATGTCACCATTGATCTCACAGACCGCGAAACTATGAATTTGACACTAATATCGGTCAGTTTCTACTACTTTCACATGTCGTGGTAAACGCCCCCCCCCCCCCCCCCCGAGACCATCCTGGTTCGAAATTTAAAAACAACGCTTCACTTTGGTCTGGGACCTGGATCAAGGTACCACTGACCCAAATTTGGTATCTTCCGGGGCACTCATGTGGTCCCCAGGCCGCACACAGACAAACAAACTAACTCTTTATTTTACTTATATTACACACATTAAGTTTTCTCTGATTAGTTTTTTTTAGTACACCCGTATTGTGAAACTCCTTTTGCACAAACCTAATACTTGATAACATCTTTCTGTAGATTTTCAACTACAGACAAAGAAGTAAAGAATCTCGATAGTGACATTCCTCCCTTTGTTCACCACGAAGTACTTACTGCATGTATGTGTCTATTCTATTGATAACCATGGAAATGCGTTTATAATATATCTTTTTGTCTTTATCTACAATTATACAACTAATTACATATTCAGAATCTTCATCTGAAAATAGGTAAAATTTGAGACATTTACATCAGAGTTTCGATTCTTACAAATTCTTACCAAAAAAAGTCAATTACTAGATTTTACTGTTGATAGGAATATTTGTATGTGTGAGATGTGAATATACAGTGAACTAACTGCATATTTACAACCATTCATTTATAATAAAGTTGTCATTTATCTTTGATATTTTCTGGTTTAATTTATTTATATTTTATTGCTTCTGCCTATTTCTAATGTGATATTTATTTTGTTATATTTCTCTTTGAACATTGGATCACCGGTAAAGATTTTGCCTCAGTATAGCTGGTTCATCCCGGTATTGTTCACGAAAGTCTCGTCTGAGGGATTTTTGGGCGGGAGATCGAGATTTGTTATTTTTATTTTAAAAAATGTGGTTGTCTGGATTTCACTCTGCATGATCTAGCGGATAGGGACGGTTACACAATCAAATTTGCCACATACATGAGGTTTTGGCCTGGGATGGTTGTCATTATTTCACTTTGAAGTTGCGACTTAGAGGATGCATGATCTGAAAATGACCGATATTACTGTCGAATCCATAATTTTTTGAGGTTGCTGAAATAAAAAGTAACACTTCCAATGCTCTTTAAATCCACATTCAGCCTCGCAACTTGGGGGATGGGGAGGTGGAAGATATACAGAGTATGAAAGCAGTCCCGGAACGGTCCAATATCACGCAAAATAAGCTCAACAAAATAAAACAAAAAGAATATGTTAACAGTTCTGAAAAAGTTATCCACTGACTGCCAACGCAACCCCCTATCCTCACCCCCTTCAAGGATACGGTAAGTAAAGTTTTAAATGGAAACCCACATTTTCTACTGCACATTTCGATTCTCCAGAAAAGGGGACTATGATTTGCCTCATAATTGAAATCTGTACCTTCACGGATGGCCCTTAAATCGACGTGCACACAAAGGGTGAGGGATATCAAAACGTTATGAAAATACGGCCGCCCTCTGCACAAACGGTTAGTGTATTGGATTGTCGAGTCAGAGATCCTGAGTTCGATCGCCACTCCAGACAACCTTTCATTTCTTTTGTTATTTCCTCAAATAAATTCCAAACGTTTTAACAATAATTAGTATTTTATTCAAGTCACATACGATACAAATTTCGATAATTGTTTTCCAAACTAGCTTTACGAAATAATTCTTAGTAAAATAGGGTTATTAAGGGTAGAGTTCATAGGGTTATTTACAACAAAAAGAAACCATTTTTGTCACTATTAGTATTTACTTGCAAGTTTATAAATTATGAACAGATACATATTTTCAAAGTTAACATGTATGAATTTACTAATTGAGTACAAAATATACACAAAAAATTACCCGGAGCGGAAATCGAACTCAGAACTTCTGATTCCGCACTCCAGTACGCTAATCATATGGTTATGGAGTACGAACTGATAGTTCGTATTTTCATAATGTTTTGATACCCACTTTTTTGTCTGTTGATTCAAGCGCCACCCATGAAGGCATTTTTTTCAATTCTGGGTTAAATCACTGCCACTTTCTTCTGGTGAATTCAGATGTGAAATAAGAAGTGGGAGTTAACGTTTAAAATTTTTAAGCTACCTCGAACACCCGAAGGGAGTGGGGATAGGAGGTTGCGTTTGATATCATTGGATATATTAAACCTATGGATATATCAAAACTATTTAGCACTTGTTATGTTTGTTTTATTGATATGTATATTTCACGAGATATTGGACCGTTACAGGACTTTTTCCGCACCCTGTATATAAAAATGATCGAAAATGAATTATATTAGTGTCGAATCTGTAGTTTTTGCGCTCGCTGAGACAAACAGTGACACTTCCGTTACTGTTTAAGTCCAAGTTCATCCCACATTAGCACTTATGCCCAAAATGGAACGTATTCACCCTGTGCAAAGAACGGGTATTCTGGTTTTATATATATATATATATATATATATATATATATATATATATATATATATATATATATATATATATATATCTGTGTGTGTGTATGTATGTGTGTGTTTTCGAGCGCTGGTGCTGCTAGGGTACTTATCCTGCGTAAACAACACTTGTACAATAGACTGAAGGTGTAGTGCACGTTGACGAAACGAAAAATGGAAACCAAAATGCAACAGCGAACGAGCGTGATGAACCTTTTCAAACTTGGGAAATCAGCAAAAGTGATTCATGAAATGCTGACAATAGTTTACGAAGAACGTGCTGTCACCTTGAAATGTGTTTACCAGTGGTTTAAACTAGTTTCCTAGAAGGACGGATACCGTGAGAAACGCCTCCCGAACTGGCCGACGTGCAACTGCGTGCACTCCGGACAATGTACAGAAAGTGAAGGAACCTTTGGTCCAGGATCCTCCTGTGACAATGCGAATGATAGCGGAGGAAGTGGAATTTTGTCGTGTGACGGCCCACCTCATAGTGACTCAGGATTTGTTAAAACGCAAGCTTTGCTCCTGACTCGTGAGCCACACTTTGACGCTTGAATAAATGCAACTTCGGCTTGATGCTTGAGACATCTTACGACATGGCTGATCGAGACACAAATTTCCTTAAAACCATCCTCTCGGATGGCGATATCTTGTGCCTGAGGTACGATCCCAAAGGCAAGAATCAATGTATGGAGTGGTGGATCCACGGTCGCCGAAAAGCAAGATAGTGTGAAGTTGAGTGTCAGCATCAAGACAATGCTCGTGGTATTTTTCGACTCCGAGAGACTTATTCACAGGGAAATTCTCCCTGAGGGCACTACATTAAGGGCCATTACATAAGTGAAAATAATGAAAACTCTGCTCAACGGATCAAGAGGATATACTCCCAGTATGCGAAACAAGGTGACTGGATCCTGCTCCATGACTATGTCTAGTCATACACTGCTTTTTCGGTGTAGAAGTTACTGGCAAACAGGAGAGTTGTGTCACTCAATCATCCACCTTATTTCCTAGGCTTGCCTTTCCCGAACATTGTTTTGTTCTCGAAATTGAAATTAGCTCTGAAGGGCCAGAAGTTTTCCATCTTTCGGACATCCAAACGACCAGGCAGAAGACTATCCTTAAAGACGAGTACGCCAGGAGTTTCTAGGACTTGTACAGTAGTTTCCGGAAGTACATTATCATCAACATCGATTATTTCGAAGGATAGTAACTGCTGTTTCAGTAAGACAACAATGAAGTCGAAACACAGACATTCACCTAAGGTTCTGGACGGAAATTGTATAATTGGAAAAAGTCAGATGACTTCTCAAACTTAAAAATTCATGCAGTATATCATTTCAAAATAATTGACTCAATTACGCAATTTTAATATTAAATTTGCAGGAAATGCAAATCTATTACAATCATGAAAATAATCTAATGCTATCTGTTTGACCCACCTGATATAGCTTGGACGTAAATACCGTATTGGAGAAGTTGAACCATCTTATTAATCTCCAATTTGCGTTTAGTCCTGAAATAATAGCTTGAGCTCCACGCACTTTCACAGTTTGTTCGTGTTCCATTAGAATATGCATTATTAGATCTGCCAATTTCATAAATTCATGAAAGTTTATCTTTGATGTATCGATATTTCCTGTCAAAAGAAAACAAAATTTTTGATGGTAATGATATTTAACATTAAAAATTCATTAATATTTTATTTTTGATTATATTAGTAATCCTTACATTTCAAAATACTCATATAAGCTACATTATTTTAATATTTTCAAGAGCTTACGTCTCGTGAGGGAACTCACGTCGGTGAAAACTATAACTAGACTACGAACTAAGAGAATGAAACAATTGGAACATGTATACAAGAATTACGACATTTTGCAAATTTTCTATTTCCCTCCCGCTCGTCTAGTGGCTACTAGATGCGCCTTTGTTGCACATGGTCTTGGTTTCGATTCCCAGCACAACAAAACTTAAGAGGTCCCATTACTGCGAAATTAAAATACCACTAATTTTACCGTAATTATGTGATATCTGCAAATAGATAAAAAAAAATAATCGGAAAGTGAAGCAAGAGCGCCCTAGACAATATTATTTTATATGAGCTACCATTATCACGACTCATTTATCTGCTTTCGATTTCCAGCCATTTCGAAAATCAGTATGTATTTTCGTGTTTCTAAATGGCTGCAAACGGAAAGCTACTAGGTGACTCGTAATAACGGTACTACATGCAAAATAGTATTGTCTAAGGTGCTTTTGTTTTCGTGTTTTGTTTTTTCATTTAGATTATCTTTAATCTATTTGAAGATATTACCTAAATACTGTAAAATTAGATTTATTTTAATTTTGCAGTGATTAGGTCTCTTAATTTCACTATCATCTATTTCCATTAATAATCTATTTACCCTAAAGTACATAACCTTAAGACTAAAATCAATTTCATATCATTTCAAATTCTCTTTCCTTAGCTTGAAACGATAATATTGTACTTCATTCTGGGGCCCCTGGTTGCTCATTGGAAAAATGTGCAATTCTGATACGTGGGCCCCTGTTAGCACCAAGTAAGATTTATGGTTAACTAATAATCTGTGCATTGATTTTATCGAATTTGTCCCACTTCCTCCCATTTTTGTTATTCCATTTCACCATTTCATTCATTCTGAACATCACTGTCTGCTTGAGTCTACAGAGAGTAGGCGTGAGACGTAAGACTGAAAGGTTTCATTTATTTCTAATGCATTCTTTTTCATTCTTTAGAAACGTTCAGTATATCTTGCTAACATTTCCTCATAGCTGTTAATTTTCTCCATTATTGTGAATGCAAACTACCGAGCACTTTCAGTTGTTTTGTGCAACTTTTTCATGATGTCCATGTTGGAACTCTAGAGCACAATAACAAACGTGAAATATTTGGAGAGCTAGGATCAAAATCCATATGTTCCAATACTAGGAATCGAGATAATATTTCTTGTCTATGCTGTTGGTTTCTCTGTTTTTACTTTATGTTATAAAGATTGTGAGAAACGTTGATCTACAGTACAACGTGGGATCCGAACTACCTATATTTTCAACAGAATCAATGATGGGTGTTCTGAACAGTTCTTGATACATAAGTACACTATTCACTGTACCAATTATTAACATCATACAATATATCTTCTATTAACTCTAATAACATTAAAATATATATACTGAAGAACATATACATGAAGAATTTATGCGTCAGTTTTCAGAATTCGGTCCTTCAGAAAGCGAAAAATACAAATATGCGTTACTATAGCATTTTAGCGAGTTTGGAAGTGAATCTTATACATAGACAATTTGAGTAAGTAGGCCTAAATCGAAGTCTGTATTCATTGCTTCATATATTTGCGTTTTCTTGCTTTTTGTAATAAGAAATTAAAATGCAGAAAAGAAAAGTCTTTTGTGTTTATATGTTAAATAAACTATCTCCTTATATTAAGGATCCTCGTTTAAAGTATGGTGTGCGAATTCGAGCCCCTGATGCAGAATTAATTTTCTTGTGAGTTCATTGTGTGTGTGCCTCCTATCAGATTCCTGATCAGTGGATAATACTTTAAAAAAATCTGAATAGGGGGATTGACTGTAAAAATCGATAGGAGACTACTGGCAAGAGTTTAAATACTCTCCGATTTATGGATCGGGTTCTTTGACCCGTAAGAATGCCTGTAAGAAAATTATGCATCATTCTGGACCTTGATTCGAGACAAATAGGGTACAGAAAGGGCATACAATGCTTAGCAATGCTGATAACCTAATGGCAGAAGCAGGATAATTACTCGTAATTAAATGATTAATTAATGCAATTATGGGCAGAATTTTGAAATTTTACCCATTCTATTGGAACCTGTAATGTTTGGGCTACAATCTGACCAAATTTAAGGAATTTCGGTTGAGTACTTTGGCCAAACCATTACGATATATTTTGAGATCTATTGCTTAAGGATGCGTGTCCAATATAATATCAATCAAAGACAGTCTCACGTCATTGACTTATCTTTCCTTCTGGATAGAATACGATACCCGCACCGAACATTAATCCCCCCTTTGGGAAAGTCAGAACTAGGAAGTTTTTAATTCTGCTACACTTTCCTTTTTAAGTAAGTTGTGCAGATACAGCAAGGTAGGAGGAGTACCATGAGTAACTAGAACTCGAGGATTCAGTTAGAACTTGAAAATTATTTCAAGAATCACATGATTAACTCAATTTTTGCCACTTTTAAGTGCAACTTGTTTGTTCTGGTTTTATGCAATCTCTGTTGGACTTTGATTGATTTCCAGTCCAAGTGTATCTTAGGGTTTGCGACACTTTATACGAGGATTTATTTCACTTTTACGAAATGCTAGAAAGAGAGAGAAATCTTTCAACTCGACATTACAGATTCGTAAGTTATCAAGTGAGGATTTAGACATTAGTTTCTTTTATGATTCTCCACTGTTTTGGTAAACAATACTGGACTTTTACACTGACAAGCATTCTACCTTTCACTTTATATAGACGTTTGCTTGAAATCACCATTTGAAACGCAATGGATTGGAAAGATTTCACCTTCGATCTGCGGATAATAATAAGAAACGTTAACAAATATTTGTTCTCATTATCACTTTTACCTTTTACTTCTCATATTTTTATATCATTTTCCAACCTTTCACTTTCTTGGAACGTGACGTAGAACGACGAACTTTGCATTACGTCCCACCCATAACATAAATTAAGCAAATTGGAACACTCTAGGCCCTGTATAAGAAGTTTCGAATCTTATTTGTTATTGTGTTTTATTAACGAATGCTATATAATAACATACGAGCTAGATTACTATGAGATCTTACTTATTAGCTTAACACTATAGTTCGGAATTGCATAATCGTATCCTATATACTTCAGTGTATTTTGTTCAAATGTAATATTATAGCTACTTCACATACCGATCTTACAAAATCCCCTAATCTTAATGGTGGTTATCGGGTTTGAAAACTGCTCTGAGACATGCTACAATGGGTATGGGCTACACAGTTTATGTACTATTTCGTTGCTCTTCCTATCTAACTGTGATAATAGCTCATTTAAAAATACCAAAAAACTGTTCTACTTCCCCATGAATGGAAGAGTTATCTTCCGTTGATCTCACTGTCAGACGTGATCCTAGCTTGTGTACTCCTCAGGCTACGGATTGTTTTTGTTTCACTCAGGCATGGAATTTCTAAATCTACGCTAGTATACTCTACCCTGACGGCTGGTATCTTCGGGCCTGTCAAGGTGAATATACAGTTCAAAGGTACTGGATGATCCTCTTCTGTGCTCACTGTTGGGAAACTGCCCATCTGCTTGAAGATATTGATCTCTTTGTCTGGATGGAAGATTGGAACTTTGGAGTGTAGGATAGTTGCTTGATCTGAGAGCGTAACCCAATGAAGAAAAAGAAGCTAAGCTCAATTACTGCTTGTAAGTTACAGTACGAGCGATGATTGCTATATATAAAACTAGTTTATTTGTCAATTTGTTGGAGGAATTATATCCCAGCTGTTAATTCTTTGTTAATTCTTTCATTACCAAGAGCATATCTAAAAATTTTGTTTGGTCATAACAACTGATATTTCACCTACCTTCGTAGCACACAGTAATTAACTGTCCATCTTTTCCTCTTGTTTTCAATATTTTAAAAATGTTGAGACTGAAGAACTGCTTGAGTTCAAGCGGAGATCCTTTATGGAAATTATTTTTGTACTGAAGACGTGTTCTGTGTAACTTCGTTAACTACAAGCAAGAAAAAAAGGAAAGGAGAGGAAAAATCTGTAGAATTGCGTGGAACATAATCATTGGAATATTAGTCCAGGAATTTTAGCATTTTTCTTCGGAAAAATTAGAAGCCAAGGTTTTTCTTCACAAAAACGTTCATTAGGTCATTCTAAATGACATATCAAAAGTCCCCGACTTTCTGATGTACGCTTCCCCCTTTTTCAGGGGGTGAAAGTGGAGGAGGAAAACGCAATTTAAAATACAATCAAATTCAGCTTATTTGCATGTTAACCTAAATATTCCGAATAAAAAAAAAACAAAATTTACCGGGAACGCTTAGCACATTCGCTCGTAAATGTTTCACAGGAAATCCCAAAGAATATCGGGTCGGATTTCGGAAATATGACGTCATCAAAATGGCCGACACCAGAATTTGTAGTGTTTTGTGGGAATGGTTATAACTTTCCGCAGAATAGTGGTAAAACCGTCGTTTTTGTTTCAGATTGAAGATAATTAATTACCAAATGTACGGAATGAAACGTGCTGTCTGCATTGTTAATTTCTTTCGAGATACAATAACAAAAAACTAGTTCCTGAGTACCTGGTTTTAAGTGTAAATGCAAATAACTCAGTAATCATAAAATATTTCAAAATATATCTTCAAACAATAGTTGTAGAGCATTATAAAGCCTTTCCAACGGTACCTGTACCTGCATTTTTTTAAATGTAATGAATGTATGTTTTTCTATTTAATAGACCGACTCTTGTAAAGACAATATAAGCCTACTTTTTTTTAAATTTTGAAAATAATTGGATATAAGATTCAATATCGCATTAGCATCCGTAAGTCACACACACACCCCAGACACAGATACAAAAATGAGGATTTACAACGTTCGACGATAGATTTTTATCATTTGTAGAATGAGAAATGTAAAGTTCAGAGTAATAATGAATAAGAAATGTAAACTATTCAATTTACCTGAAATGGTTTACTTGTTGAGTTCCTTTGCTGATTGATAAATAATAATTGTAATTATAGCAGGTTCACTTCGTTTTTCACCTCTATTTCTTCGGCGTTCATGAATATTTCACATTCAGAGATTCCTTCCGTTGGAGTGACGTTCAAACAGGATTGTCCGTGACAATTTTCACAAGCAAGAGAGCAGAACAGACTTAGCTTTCGACATCCATACACATTGCCGCATCCTTTAAATCATGAACTGAAAATCATTTTTAAAAGGGACGGCGGAGCAGGTGACTGCGTTGATCGAATTGGTACTAACAAATTCTCTTTCATAACCCAACCCCACTCCTCAGGATTTAGTTGGTTTCCAAGCCATGTTTGTACGTGGTCATAAACCCGAAACAAATGTTGTTGTGCTGCAGCTGAAGTCGGTGGTAGGGCTTTTAAATCGACAGAACTTATTTCTCTTCACTGATTTGGTGATATAATGATAACGGTAATCATTTAGTGAAATGTCATTTGCAGATGCACCGTATAATCCCCCCCCCCAAAAAAACTGTATGCCATTTTCAGTTATTTTTGCATGGGAAACATTACTTCGATTAAAAATTTCTACGACATGTTTTAAATCTTGACGTTTTTGTAATAATTTCAAACAAGCTGATTTCCTCTTCTGAAAAATGGCTGATGTTCCATCACAGCCTGAAAAAGCATGTAGAAATAAAATGTGATTTTTGCATACACCTTCTAAACTCCTTGATGGGTAAATCTTCGGCTCTGTCTTTCCTTTTCCTGGCTTCAAGAAAAACATTTGTAAATTCGGCGGAGTTCGAGCTGTCATGATTACTAACAAATCAATATCCTCACCAACAATAACTGTAGAATTGGAATTAATTTTTGATATCATGAGTGTGGTTTCTACAATGAGGACATCAGCATCATTCTCTGCTTGTTTGACATCAATATTGGCAGCCATGAATTTATCAGTGAGCAAACCAATCAACCTACTTTTGTTGTTTGCATTGGCGAGAAGGTTTTCTTGGCTCGTAGTCGCAACCATGTTTACATCAAATATAATTGTTGTTGATGCTGCTTTCGAGCACCGTCGAAGTTGCTCCATGCCTTTTACATTTTTCTGAGGATTACCATATCCATCAAATACGATGAGTGTTTTGACCGAAGTGTTTTTCCACATATGCCACATATTTATCACAAATATCCATGAAAGATTCGTTTTGACACCACACCACTCGATGAAGAAGGAACCCTCCATCAACGACGTAGTTTGCGTTTCCGAGATCAGGATGAACATTGGTCGGGTTGAAGATGTTGAATAAGGATGATTTCTTCGTTTTTCTCATTCCATTTGCATCAAAAAGAGCCATTGGGTAAGGAGCCAGTTCGAAATTTAAACATGCTCGAAGGTCATCATCTGATCTTTTGATTACGCTGAATCGTTGAAACAGCAGCAGTGGATCGACAGGCACAGTAACATCATGTACCGTAAGGCGACTGTTCACTGTTTAAAGAGAAAGAACCCTATCAGTACGAGAATATTTTATGTCATGAAAATTGTCACCAACTTTTCTTTCCACCATAGTTGCTCCAATGTTCAGTGCATCGTAGCAGTTTATCTTCTCCACATTACCTGTAACCCCTGTTGCTATAGACATGATCACTTGAACATTGGGGAAAGGGTTGTGGGCACTGAACCACTCTGATACTTTCCTAACATCTTCTTGGTTCCGTTTGATTCGAGATTTTCGTGCATCTACATGCTGTTCTTCACTTGCAAACGAAATCCCACAAAAGTTTTCTAGTCCTTCAGAAATGTTGCTCGCACTTAACAAACCAACAGCAATCTTAGTTAAAACATTCTCTTATGTACTTCTTTCATGCACAAAGCCTCTTCGTATCTTTGAAGACTTCATGAGTGACTCTTCTATTACCATATCTGTTGGAGTTCCACTAAAAAATGTGTCTGATCGCTTAACGGCGAAAAAGACTGCAGTAAATTTTCTATAGATGTCTCCATCCATTAAGTTCTCCAACTTTACCATGTCTTTGTCAAACAAGTTGGCACTTTTAGCGTACAAAAAATGTCCTGCGGCGTGAAAATACGGAATCATCCTCTTCACTGCAGACAAATATGCCTTCCAGTCACCCAGCCTCTTTGCCCTAATAAACTCTTTGAGGATTAACACAATGTCTAAATATTGCTCCCATAATTGTGCAGTTGGACCTCTCTCTTTTAGTTGGTTTTAGTTACAAAAAATGCAGGTACAGGTACCGTTGGAAAGGCTTTATAATGCTCTACAACCTTTATTTGAAGACCTATTTTGAAATATTTTATGATTACTGGGTTATTTGCATTTACACTTAAAACCAGGTACTCAAAAACTAGTTTTTTTTTGTTATTGTATCTCGAAAGAAATTAACAATGCAGACAGCACGTTTCATTCCGTACATTTGGTAATTAATTATCTTCAATCTGAAACAAAAACGACGGTTTTACCACTATTCTGCGGAAAGTTATAACCATTTCCACAAAACACTACAAATTCTGGTGTCGGCCATTTTGATGACGTCATATTTCCGAAACCCGACCCGATATTCTTTGGGATTTCCTGTGAAACATTTACAAGCAAATGTACTAAGCGCTCCAGGTAATTTTTTTTTATTCGGAATATTTAGGTCAACATGCAAATAAGCTGAATTTGATTGTATTTTAAATTGCGTTTTCCTCCCCCACTTCCACCCCCGAGAAAGGGGGAAGCGTACATCAGAAAGTCGGGGACTTTTGATATGTCATTTAGAATGACCTAATGAACGTTTTTGTGAAGAAAAACCTTGGCTTCTAATTTTTCCGAAGAAACACCCATTTTTGACTAAAGTTCCTGCACTATATGTGACATACGTCTTTACTACAAACAGTAAAATTTCATTCATTTTTATATTCACACACTCCAATGTATTCATTTTATGAATACCCGACAACATGATTTTCATTATGCAATATGAAATAATGATTTCACAATATCAATGTTGTAATTAAAATTTAAGACTATTTCTATGTTTCATAGTATAAAGGATGATAAATTCCATGTTTCTGATTGACATATGATTTCATGATAGTCATTAATGATGTCAAGTGTTATACACATGCAAATTTAAATTAGTATATATAAATTTACGTATGTATTTTAAACTTGGAATACATGCTTATTCTGAAGTATAAATTGCACACTTATTTATAGAGTGATCATCTGACAAGAATGGTAGTTGAAAAGAGTACTAAAGATTCGTTTGTCTATAAAAGAATAAAACCACTAATCTACCCAATAATTATTGGGTAGAGGAACGGAAAATAAATGTGTAAATTTTCTCGACATTCAACAGACCCCTGAAACGGTGGAGCACATTAATTCGAATTTTTAAATTTCATTTGTTTAATTAAATTTTACATGTTGTCCTTATACCTTGAATTAGAAAATGTACAGGTTCCAAAACTGTTAGATCTAGGAAGTTCAAACTTTGTACAAATGTTTTTGTTAGGTATTAGACTGTAACAAAAACAGAATTTAACATATTATGCCCCAATGTGTAAGAGAAGAAAGAATTAACAGGATTTTTAACTTCTAATAAAATTTTGTGTTAAAATTATAGAAACCCATACACAGAATAATATGAGTATTTTTGAAATATGGAATGAGAACACAGGTATCTCATTTGCTTGTACAAAATTTGTACATAACACCTTAGTAGGATTGGGAAAGGAAAGAAGTTTCACAGTTATTAAATGGTTGTTTTGGACATTGTAGTTAATGACATAGAACTTATATGTTTCTTTTCTTTCTTCACACAATACGAATATGTCAATATTTGAATGAATTTAACATGATTGGCGTAAAAAAAAAAAAAAAAAAAAGTGATGAAGGGAAATATGTGCTTCAAAACACAGATTACTGGTGACGAGTATACGAAATTTCCTATATGGAGCTTTTTGTTTCAGATGCTGTATAACTATACATCAATGTGGGAAAATGCATTGAGTCACCTGTAAAAATTAAATATAAATATTAACAAAACGGACGATTACGTCACCAGAAACAATGGCTTGAATTTTAGCATCTCTTGGTCTTTTGTTCCAGAGAAAACGAACACACACACACACACACACACACACACATATATATATATATATATATATATATATATATATATATATATATATATATATAGCTAAATGTTCAGTAGAGGGGAGGCGGGAAGATGGATCGAGAATAGAGACGTTTGTTTAGACGCAATGGGAAAATGACTTACATTAAGCTCATGCATATTTCAATCAAATAAAATTAATATTTATGCACTGAGGAAAAAAAAAACGTATGTGGCGTACGTGAAACCTAAACCATGTGGTTTTTGGACATAACGTACAGCAAACGTATAACTGAAAAATCATTTTATATGTATTTTCCGTATAAGTGTTCTGAATAAATGTACTTTCCATACGAACGAAAGAACTGTATGTAGGCAGTCAGGACTCTACATACAGATGAAACGTATGTAATATATAACTTATGTATATAACGTACGTATACGTATATAATATACGGAAGACTATTAGATGTCAGACATCCTGCAGCGGCATGGTGTAACATCTAAGTGGGAAAGAGGATAATACGTACGTAGCATATGGATAACGTATGCTCTGTATTAGTTTTTGTCATAAACATAAGGAGCTTCTATTTGTATAATATACTGCTGTCCGGATAACGAATCTTTTATAGTGTGGTGTTAATGAACTATAGCGACAAATTTTAAGAGGTGATTCCTCACAGCAAAATAAGAGAAAAGTTTATACTGGTATATGCAGAAATATGCATATTTTGGAAGTTGGGGCTCTCCAGAAAGGAGTACACCACAGCTCATGTTATTCCGAACACAAAGAACCGCGAAGTTGGCGATTTCTAACACTTCAGATGATCTACTGACACATTCCATGTTCACTACTATTAAGGCTCTTATTTTTGCCTCTTTGAACCCACCTTAAAATCTGTCCGTATCTAGAAATTCTATTGGTGTGATATCTAGGAATTACTCTCTGAGGGAAATCCTTTTAACCCCATTAATTGCATATTGCTGAAATTCGTGTTCTTGGATGGCATATGTATGACTTCCTTTACGCCAATACGAACCTCAACTCCATAGCTCTTCCTGTTTATAACAATACATGTTGTAATTTGTTTTTCTCGATGCTTTTTGACTGCCCTGACTCTAAAACCATGATCTTTTCCCCATACATCCATATTAACTTCTTCTTTTGATATGAGGAATCATCTCTTAAATTTTATCGGTATAATTCGTTATCAATTTCTTCATTTATCTTAATTAATCGATCACAATATAGACTACAAACACTTAAATATCCTAACATATATTTTATAATGAAATGCAAGATATGAAGCTACTAAAACTAAATAACTATAAGGCAGAGATCGGAGTG